>NC_139925.1:12206663-12806663 GCF_963514095.1 Eutrigla gurnardus
AAAGTTAGATTAAGGGACACGTTCTGGTTCATTTTACCAACACAGTTGATCTCAATGGATCACCTGTAGCCACAGATGCATCCAAAGACTGGTCTGCAACTTTCTGCAGTTTTGCACTTCCTGTGGATTAAAGCGAGCCTATAACTGTGTTTCCATCTGCCTTTTCTTTATGGTAATTTGCAATAAAAAAAAAATTAATCACAAGAAAAGTGCACACACCCACACGGATGGAAAAAACTTTCAGATGGAAACCTGACAAAAGCCACTGCTTAATCATTTAATAAGTGTAATTTTAACTAAAAATAGCTGAAACTAAATAATTGTGGTGTGTTGGTAGCACAAGTAGAGAAAAGTAATACATTTGACAAATAATCTTAAGTCAACGCCCACTCAGTAAAGTCTTTTCTGAGCTTTCAACTACAACACAATCCGCTGATGAAGGCAGCGAGGTGCAGTTGGGCAGAGTTGGTACATTGACCATGAGTTAAGGTAATTTGGGAAAACTGCACTTTCAAACATTCCCTCTCAAGACTCATGAAATGTGACTCAGTAATCAGTCACAGGAGCTAACATTAGCCGTCGTGAGCTAGTGGTCAAAGGCTGCAGCAATATAACCCCTGAGTGTACTGAACTGAGCAATTGAGGTTTTTATTGCTTATGAGTTCAACTTTTCATTTGTAAGAGGAACATTGTGTTAATGAACTTGTCAAAAGTTCCATAGTCGGCTTTAAAGAGTGGCAGCGATGTTCGACACGAAGGAGGAATGACAGACCTGACAGTCTTTATTTGGTTCTCTAATAATAAAGAAGAGGCCTGTTGATTTTACTCTCTGTTTAGTTTCCATGCGATTGATTTGACTGTTGTTACAATACAGTCTCCCTCACATAGACACACATGAGCAGCAGTTTGGAGATGAGGGTCTTGGTCAAGGCTTAGCTTAGCATACTGACTGGAAGCAGGGGTAACACCTTTGAAGCTCACTCACAATCATGTTGTGTCTGCTTTATTAATTCATACAAAAACCAAAGTGTAAAAATAGAAAGTTGGGGGTTATGTGTCTGACTATTTCTTGGCTGAACGCAGTGACTTCCTAACGTTTTTAGTGGCTGCCTGGAAACTACGCAATGACAAAAAAGACCTTTGGACGAAGCCAGACTAGCTGTTTCCTCCATGTCCAGCCTTTATGCAGAGCTAAACTAACAAATGAGCATTTCCCAAAATGTGGAGAGGAAAAGAACAGTTTAAACCAACCAATGGTCACCAAACTGGACTTCCTGAGCTACAGTTGCCCAGATAGTACATCAGTTTTCTTCCAAATGAAAAATACTGAAGGTTGTTTTTTTGGGGTGGGTAAACCTACATCT
The DNA here is from genome assembly GCF_963514095.1 of Eutrigla gurnardus. Lineage (NCBI taxonomy): Eukaryota > Metazoa > Chordata > Actinopteri > Perciformes > Triglidae > Eutrigla > Eutrigla gurnardus. The sequence continues at coordinate 12,208,028 of NC_139925.1, forward strand.
TGTGTAAACCCAAAGGTCTCTTTTTCTAATCCTTTTGACAGTGTGGTATGCATTTTTTTTAAACCTTCCTTCTTGCCTGCAGATGTTTGCAGGTGATGTTATTTTCACTATAATGGACGATAGCCCCGGAGAAGCGGTCTGCAATGGAAATTTCTGGTGTGAGTATGTACATACTTGTACAAACAAGTGACATACTTTCTGGAGGCCTAGTGGATGTCAGTCACGGGAGTGGGTAAGCACAGTCCATCCTCTCATTTAGAGCCTGCCAGTCAGCCAGCCACTCAACCAGCCCTGGAACCAGCCAGCCAGAGCTTTTTAAAGGGCCTGTGATTTGACAGAATCCCGTGGGGGGAGACGGGGGGGGATTAGGATTAGCAGCTGTTTCCCCTCAAACACTGGAGAAGATACGCTATAGCTACACCACGCTGATGGCAAATTAATAGATGAATAGAACATGCGTGCGTCGTCTCAGATAATGTGCTAAAGCTCCTCGTTTCATAAATAGCGAGGAAGGTGTCCTTTTTTTGAACCCAGCCGTGTGGATCTGCTGTCACACACATACTGAGTAGCAGGGAGGGAGGCAAAGGCATATTGCGGCCGTGAGAAAGGTTTAAAACATCATCACTTTAATCTGGAAGCACAAAGCCAGCGACAGATTATGCTTCTGCCTCTCAAGCGATTCTACTGCAGATCCGGTTTAGATGACCCCCGCTAACACCCTCAGAGACAGGGGCTTTTAACCCCAAACAAACACTGATAGCAAGCAGCCATCAAATGAGAACACACAGTGAGCACACACACACACACTATCCACATCCATGGCGTGTGCATGGACTGTACCCACCCACAGCATCCCAAAACACATACACAGAGGACACCCTTAGCACATGCTCAAAGCTGCAGACAATAACAGATAAACACACGGGCTTATGTCGGTTCCACTAGCATTCCCTATTAAGCAAGACGCATAAAGCCCAAATTGTTGCTTAGCTAACAGGTTTTAAGGTAAAAATGACACAATTGGTGGCGTGAAGAGACGGCACACAATGCAGCCCTCCCTAAAAGGCTCACAGAGACCACCTGAAGTGAGGATGACACCGCAGTGATGCTGTAAACATATAAAGGGCACAAATGCATTTACAAAATGCAAATATGTAAAAGATTCAGAAGATGCTAAACTCCTGCGCTGCTGACCTTGCGAACCTGTATTATCTGAAATAAAGGAGCTGAAGCGCTCTGATGTAACACACCGATTTGTGCTCTTTTAAACTGGAGCACCAACCACACAATTAGCTCCTTGTGAGTTAATGACTAGTCTTCTCTATCACTTCTAAAAACCCAAAGGCCACACTGAATGCGGAAAGAGCCCAATTCTACCCCTGTCTGGCATTTCTGTCTAAATATTAAACAATTTCATCTCACAGGATTGGCATATTCTGTGTAATTTACAGTATTTTCCTTTAGAAAAAGCCATCTCATTTATATTTAATTAGAAATATGCATAATTTAAAGCTATCTACATGGAACTAGAACTTAACCTTTGCTAAAGAGAGACAGGCACGGAGCAAACGGAAATGGAAAGAGGGTACAGGATACAGGAGAGAAACGGGATATTAAAATTGAGTGAATTCGATGGTGGTTTGCCATGATACACTTGAGACCTGACGGATGAGTCAGAGGTGGCCATGTCAAAGAAAATTGTGAAAGCAAAAGACAAAACAAGGAAGGGGGGGATTTTTTTCAATACAAGAAGCATTCTGGTTGAACTCAACTTGTTATAACAATGTCATTATATTTCAATCAGCCTCAGCAGTACCACAGCTCATGGAAAAGTTATTCTCTGGCGTGACAACGCTGGCTTTTTTACCAGTTTTTGCCCAACACTTCAATGAGCCTCAATCTAATTGGTCTTACCCCGACTCCACTTTAGCCATTTGTGTCTTTATGTAGAGCAGATCTGGCAGATTTTTTTTCTTTCACACTTTTACAATTGCAAAGCTTAACCACTCAAACCGCATGGAAAATGTCCCCACACCCTTAAATAATGGTTACGTGTGTGTGTGTGTGTGTGTGTGTGTGTGTGTGTGTGTGTGTGTGTGAGTGTGTGAAAGAGGGAAAGAAAGAGGTAGAGTGAGAGCACACCCTGATGTTTCCTGTCTCCAAATAAAGACTGATGGCTAGTGTGTGCATGTGTGCACGAATACAGTGTGCGTGTCTGTCATGCATTACATGAAAACTTGCAATCAGCTCCTGCACTCCTGTACAGAAACCACTGGCATATTCAAATAAATACCAGTGAATCCACCTACATATCGGACACACACCTACAGACACCACCAGTGACATCGCCACTCATTATCTGCACGAGCTCCAGAACAAGTGAGACAGATCATGACAGGAGGCCATACCTTAAAGCCACCACGAAGCTAGATTTGATCAGATTGACTACAAAGCGTCCCACTCAGAAAGAAGGCGCGGTATCGACTCTCATGCGACGCGGGAGACGTGCACATGCCATCTCACATCGTCGCAATCAACCCGGCATCACATTCTTTCTGAGTGATCTCAACCATGACAGACTTCCATCGGATAGAAAATGACAAAGTGCTGAGGTTTCATGCCTGTTCACTTCCTCTGTGATTTCTAGAGAGAGAGAGAGAGAGAGCGAGAGAGACGGTGTGCATGTGTGAGTGATAGAGAGTGAGAAAAAGAGACCCTATCTGTGCTTGAACACTCACCACTACCACAAATAAGTGAGTGTGATTCATCACTTCCTTCCTATTGAGCATGAACAGTGCAAGAGCAGAGGGTGTAAACCAAACACTGCATTTCAGAGCGCCGCGCTCTCTCCGCCCCTCTGTACGGTTACACCACAGTATACATACAGCCTGCACCTGTACGTCTCTATTACCAAAGGTTGATTTGTTACTTAATATCTCAGTGCGTTCAGTATGTCAGCTTTTGATCACTGAAGTATCCATGTGTGTGAAGCTGCTGTGCATGCGTTTGTGTACGTGCAGTAGTGCGTTGTGTGTGACAGGGCCCTCTAAAAAGTTCTGCTCTCGACCTCTGGTGCCATCTGCCAGTGACAGGGCAGAAATGCAAATCAGATCCAGTCAGATAATACATCGCGCTCGCTCCCTCCATTAGAGCAGCCTACAGAAATAAACTAGGTCAGACAGACCAGCAGCCAGCTGTGTGTGTGTGTATGTGTGTAATAAGGCACATGCGCCTCTCTTTGTGTGGGGAGACAGCTATACGTGTGTGTGGGGGATGGGTTTCCAGTTAGCATTGAGGGTTCATAATATCCTCACTTGCGATGCTGCACGCTGAGCAGACGCGAGTTACATATAGACATATAAAGGCAGCTCGTCCAGTCAGCGCTCCCTTCAAAGATTTCAGACAGAGAAGGCCCTTCTGGGCTGTGTGATGGGGCGAAGGAGCTGGGTGACAAATAAAGGCTCTTATCTGGGGCTGAAATTAGCCACAGCCAGAGCGCAACTGATAGGGAGCGTATTAAACTCTCGAAAACGAACCACCCGGGAGGGTGATGCAACGCAGAGGCAACGCTGGCGTAATGCAGACAGATGCGTCCTCCTCTCTCATATCACTGCGACGCCTCTGAATTATGAATGAGGCCCTGTGCACCTCTTCAAATGCAAAAGCCTTCTCCTCCTCGTACTCACAATATACTGTTTGTTTTCTTTAATGCCTCGCACTCAAATGCAGCAACTCGTCGTCATTGTTGGTTGTGCTAAAAAAAAAAAAAAATCTTAAATAGAGGTTAACAGGGTATTTAAATCCTCTTGATCTGAGGGGTGAAACGAAACGCACGAAACAGATGGCGTATAGGTGCTGATCTAAGACAATTAGATTGCCTGCTTGTGCATTTGAGGAGCTGAACTGATTTATGATTTATAGGGATACAGCAACTTTTTGGCAAGTGCAGTATTTGATCTACTCATTAAGTCAGTTCTGTCTGTGTCATTTAATGTGGTTGCATGCTGATGCTGCAGCACATTGTAAGCTTGTATTATTTGAACAACTCACGCTATAAATAACATGCAAATTAGAGTTTATCTAAAGTTATATGTGTTTCATTACAATGTAACATATCAGTGGTTTCAGAATATAAATCTAGATTCCTGCGGCATGTCCGTTTTATAAGTTTATTTGACTCATTATGTGATAAACATGGAGCAATAGGAGCTGATAATAAATGATTTAATGCCTTTCGGAATCATTTCAAACCTTCTATTTATAGAAGCTCAAACGTATCCTTCTCCAGCAAAATCTCTGTTGTCTTTCTTCCTCCAACTGATTTCAGGCACAGATTGTAAATTCTGTCACAAGGGAGGGTCATTCTTGTTTCCTGCAGTTTGGTCCTCTTTAAGCAAATGACTCTCCACTCCCTGAATTCTCTCAAGTTCCTCTGAGATATCTGCAGCCGCTGGCATGTCTTTATCTGTGTGTGTGTGTGTGTGTGTGTGTGTGTGTGTGTGTGTGTGTGTGTGTGTGTGTGTGTGTGTGTGTGTTTGTGCGAATCTCTGTGTGTTTACACCAGCTCATAATGTGCATGTGTGCAGTGTGGCATGTGTCTGTAGGCATGTGATTTTGATGCATGAAGTTAGATGAAAAGGGGAAATGAGATGATTTTCTAGGCTGGTGGGTGGGAGGTGATAACTGTGTGCTCATGTGCATGTGTGTGACTGCTGTGTGTGTGTGTGTGTGTGTGTGTGTGTGTGTGTGTGTGTGTGTGTGTGTGTTTAATTTCACCTTTGTGTGTTTTCTGTGTGGGTGAAAGAGAAAAGTTCAATGTGAAATGTTGCTGTGTTCTCACCTCACTGTCTTTTGATCCAGATGCAACACTTTTGATTTTCTGTTATTAAAATAACAAAGTGAAAGGATTATGCAGCGACGGCAAAGTTATGCAGTCGATTCAATATGTGGATATATATTCTTTAAAAAATATATGAATTCTTATTTTTTCATAATAATTGTCTTTCTTATTTCTGATGTAGATCACAGTGGCATTAATGCTAGGTTATGGGACTGTGAGGACCACAGACATATAACACATATTCTGCACGAGGGCGGGCTCAGAAATTAAGAGCGGGGTTGTCCCAGAAGTCAGAAGCCCTTTTATAGTCAATGGTTTAGAAAAAGGACAAACGACTGGAGGACAGGTAAAGGACAAGACAGGCAGGGCTGGACTCAGTTTGTCCTGGCCTTCAGGCTCAGTTCTCTCTCTCCCTGCTGCTCTGTTTTGATTAAGTCCCTAACCGGATTTTCCAATATCAATAGTCCCGATAAATCCATCTCTATGGGACATTCAACCGGCATTATTCTTGTCTTTCCTCTGTGCTGGGGAAAAGCACTCGGCATAGTCTGGAACAAGACATCCAATCTGCACTCTCTCCATTGTCTTCCCCACCAGACAGCCCAGTGAATGAATGCTCTCGTCCAAATCCCCTTCCATGTGCAGCCTCAGACTCCCTTGCCCACAGATGCGCTCAGCTCTAATTAGGCAGACCACTGGACGTGTTGCGGGAGGGGGGGGGACACATATCGTCGAGTGGCAGCTTTACAGATTTACGTCTTTTATACTAGTTTGTGTGCGTGTGTGTAAGCTGGTGCCGAGGGAGGAACAGACAGGGAGACATTGTAATTGCTTTTGACGATTTAGTGAACACAATCCTTACTTTTAATGTATGGCACAGAACACAACTCAAAGAAATATATGATTGTGTTTGTTGTGCTGCAACATGTTGCAGGGCTTCGCACCGCCCTGCCGCTCACGCACAGAGTGTACAGTATGCTTCAGTTCAACAGAACTTGCCAAACATTCCCCTGAGACCAGGCGTCATCAGCACAGAGGTTATTTCCTGTAGTTGAAGAGCAGCATGACTCTCTTCCTGTTCTGTGTGTGAAGAAGCATCAGATTTGTCCCCCCTCAATCCCAGCTCACTTCTCTACGAGATGTAGACAAGCAGTTCGCTTTTTTTAATTTCCTCCTTAACTCCAAGTGCAAGACATGCCTGTCTGAATCCAATAGGAGGGTTTCAGCTTCTGAACAGCACTGTATACTGCCAGTGTCTCCAGTCTGGTTCTTTTTTAGAGGTGAATGATTCAAATATTCACTTTGAGGCGGAAGAAAAGTGAAAACTGTCACAGTGATTATGTTTAAATGTCAAAGTCGCAGCAGTGTAGCTACTCTGGAGTGAAAGATATATATATATATATATATTAGCAGTTTGCACATTCACTCCCAGTGCATTCATGGATTATGATTACTACCTGTAGGCCTAAAAGCTTTGGCTCTATAAAAGAACTGCTCCAGCTCAAGTTAAAGAAGAAGCTGAGCTTTAAGGACATAAATATGAAAACTGAAGCACTCTTCCACAACATGCATGAAATTTTACTTTGGGGATGATGCATAGTGTACTTTGTGTTTGTGTGTGTGTGTGTGTGTGTGTGTGTGTGGGGGGGGGGGGGGGGGGTATAAAATGTGGCACTGACATGCATGCAGTAGTTTGTGATTTGCTTGTTATTTAGAGTTTGAAGTTAACACTGTTGTGACCCAATTTCCCCAACAAAAAAAAAAGGAAAAAAAAGACACGGTGCATCATGATTATAGTTAACTAAATCTATAAAAACACACTATAATGCAGTGCGGCATTAATGAAATCCAGCATGCAGAAGCAATCCCAGCCAGTGAAGTCTCCTCTCTTTTTTTTCTCCTGATGCTTCTTTTACACAAACAGAAGAGCCGTTACCTTGTGCTTCCCCGACTCATCCCCTCCCTCTTCTTCTGTGTCCCCGGGGAGGCTTTGCAACACGGTCCTTTCCAGCAGCTTCCTCCTAACAACAAAAACATTGTCTTATTCTATTTTATTTTTCCTCCCCTTCATCTCAGTGGAGCTATTACTCTGCCTTATTCTGCATATGAGCTGGGGGCGATGGGAGGCGGAACACATTGGCCGTGGATGATAATGTCTTTCCACAGAGCTGAAATCTATGAGCTGCACTTTTCTGCTGGTGGTTTTGCAGCTATTTGGTTTTGTTGCAGTACAGAGTGGAGGATGGAGGATTCATATTGGTAACAGTTTTTATTACCTTAAGGTAAGGTAAAGAGAATGAGGCAACTAAATACATGCATTTGTGCCAAGAAGACCATGTCCAACGCATCCACTTATTGATCCTCAGAGCTAGCAGCTAAGGGAGGAGGCCATGTATTTCCTACATTTGAATTGTATGACGCCCACATTATGTTACTGTCCATCAAGAGATTTGTTTCTCTTTTCATAGCCCATCTTGTAAACAGGTACTTCTGTTGGGAAAAATAATTAATGATATGTTTGATGAAGAAAAGAAAAATGGAAGGAAAAATGTTGCCATAATGTATGACTTGCATCAGTCCTTCTTTCCCTCTGGACACGGCAGTACAATGAGCTAAATGCTAATGTCAGCAGACTAACATGCTCACAATGACAAATTTAAACAAACCAATGTTTAGCAGGTATATTGTTGATGATGTTCGACATGCGGAGGGTAATATCATTAGTTTTGCTCATGTGTTCATAAAGTTAGAGAAATAAAGTTTTGGCCTTGGGGTGGCACTTAATGAAAACTCCTGTCCATCCAATAGTTGTCGAAACTGGAGAAAAGCCAGGGATCGCCAAATTCATTAGTGATCTGTTGGCCAGATCTGTATCTGAACAAAACTTAAAGGAGAAATCCGGTCATTTTTGACCCCATTTTCGTTGTCCCCAGGGTCATCCCGACTTATTATAGCAAAAACCCAGACAAAAATTGACTTGACCTAGCCCGAGATGTGTACCTACCTAACAGCCTTCCAGAATAGCTCCAATGCTAACCCATAGGGGCAAGTGTTATCTGCTTTTCTGGGCCTCAGAAAATAATTCAAAGACCTATGCATGAACTTGCACGAGACATGGACATAACAGCTTCATGGATTTATTATGGACGACTGCACTGATCGTTTCTTTATGGATACAAAATCAAAACCTGGAGGAAAACGTTTTCGTTTCTGCGGTGAGTGGGAGGGACGAGCGCGTGCCCGGCACTCTACTGCTAATGTCTACGGGGTGATTTGAGGTGAGTAACTCCATGCAAAAACACATATTTATGTCGTTCCGCCACACTATTTGAGCTAAACGAGCGCTGTTGTGTCTCATAAGGACCCAACCTGTGTTGCATAGGTCTTTGAATTATTTTCTGAGGCCCAGAAAAGCAGATAAAACTTGACCCTTTGGGTTAGCATTGGAGCTATTCTGGAAGGCTGGCAGGTAGGTACAGATCTCGGGCTAGGTCAAGTCAATTTTTGTCTGTTTTTTTGCTTCTAATAAGTCGGGATGACCCTGGGGATAACGAAAATGGGGTCAAAAATGACCGGATTTCTCCTTTAATGGTCATCCATCCAATAGCTGTTGAGATATTTCAGTCTGGATCAAAATGGTAGACCGGCTGAATGACTAGCATAGAGCCTGATGCTTGCGTGGCTAAAAATGTGAATTCATGATTTTCTACAACACCTGTGTGTGTATTTGTGTGTGTGTGTGTGTGTGTGTGTGTGTGTGTGTGTGTGTGTATCTGTGTGTGTGTATCTGTGTGTGTGTATCTGTGTGTGTTAATTTTGCTCTCTAAGTGGGCCAAATGAGCAGGCAGCAGACTGGTACAAATCCGACACTGGGACTCCCTGGGACTACAAAGGGCTGAAATTTGATACACTTGCAAAAACAACCAAATCCCACAGGAGTTCTCCTTCAAGTTAAGTTCTTATTCCCCAGTCAAATACTTTTTTCTTCACTTCCGCTCAAGGATACATTTTCTGTTAACTACACTTCAAACAAATATGGTGTTCTGGGGCGTATGGGTTAGGGGTGAGGCATTAATTTCTTAGTGGCACAGACAGAGAGGATTTCCTTCTACAGAAAGATGGCTTGTAAAGCACGTTAAGAGCTTAATTAATTCTATCCAACAACTGTATAAATCAAAGCCACTATGAACAATCATTGATTTGTGTAATGTTATGGGATCAGGGTGGCAGCTATCCAACTACCTATACATCACCTTCTTTTTAGCTTTACTTTGGCTGATTTTCTGTTTGGGGGGGAGGGGGGACAGATTTGCACATTTTAAACTTCACTTCACTTTCACAAAACACATTTCAACTGGTTGCTGACAACACTATTCAATTATGGCCGTCATTTAGAAAGAATGCATTACAAACATAGTACAGGTCAGATACGCTTGGATCAGGTTGTTTTTGTCATGTAGAAAATCTGCTGTTTGTAGCAAACATTTTAAACAACACTTAGTTTGAATGTGTGTGACTACTCACACTAATTATACAGTGTTTTATTGATGGACCCTCCATGATATACCCGGTATGATGGCAGCAAACTCTCCATCATACCGAACAAAGAGCAATAACACCCCCTAGTGGCACAGTTTGAATTTAGCAGAGAGGCAATCTTCCAAACCACATAAATGTAACTGCCCTGAATGAATAAAATATATTTTTGAAACTTAGACTAGTCCTGTACATGGCCCTGTTCAAACCACTGGCAGGGAGTTGGTTCATGAGGGGGTTTCCAAAACAGAAACAAAAAATGATATTTCGCAATGACAATAACTACATCTTAGCACTTTCCCTCGAGATAAAGTAAGTTTAAATAGTATCTTAACTTAAATAATAATAATAATATTAATATTAATAGTTAATCTCCTGGCTCATTAAGTTTCATACAGTTGGAAACATACAGTTAAAAAGCTACAGAATTATTGTAAGCAGACATAGGCTACTGGAAAAGAAAGCAAAAGGAGGGGAAAAACCCTCCTCTATGAGGAACACGCCGCTTCCGTACTAGGTAGGGCGGTTTCTAAAACGCGACAACTGAGTTAATACAGAGTCATCATGATGGTGGCCGTTTCCAACAAGTTTCCTGCGTGGTTCGTCGCGCTTGTTTGCCTCTCCCTCCTCGTATCAGGGTAAGTTAAGGTGACCAGTAGTTTGGGGCTTTGTGGTTTGTGGCGCAGGTGTTAACGTGTGACTCCGCTTAAGCTAGCTCACGTTACATCCGGATCGTGTTTTCGTGACCTCCGGGTCAACGTTAACCGTTTAATGTGGGGTTAACGCGTAATTTTTAATTAGAGACGACTAACAATGTTTGGAGAAAGGGCTGGGTTGTTTAAGTGTCACTTGGTTGTTTGTTTTAGGCGCTAAGGTTGAGGTTGTTCCGATGGGAATTCCCCACACAGTTCAAAGATGCACCGGGAATGTAGCGTTAACGTCGAGGAGAAAAGACATTCAGGAGACGTTATTAAACGTAATAACCAGTTGTTTCTTTCCAGCTAACTTTTGAGTTAACAAACTTACTTTCACTTTCGTTTCGTCGCCATCTTTCAAGGGCGTCTTCATCCGCCGCAGGGAACAACATTAGCCAACCGTGTGTCGACGGCACGTACGTGCACGACGGAAGGACTTGTTGTCTGTGTGGTGCAGGTATGTATCACCGTAGACTGCAGTGTGGTTACGTGTGACCTTAAAGGGCAGTATGAAAATCAGCAACTTCATTATATAGTGCAACTATTAACTTAAAATGCATTTTGATAAAGGTCCTGTTACCATAGGACCTCAAGAAAATGTAGAAATGCACAAAGTATGCCCTTACTATTTAATTTTTTATTGTGCCTTAGTGTATTACTGTACCAATCAAATAACCACACATTATCTGCTGCACATAGGTGTCAAATTTACAGACATACTCTAGTAGAAGTACAGATAATTGTGTTCAAAAAGTGGAAAAAGTACAGGCTCTGAAATGTACTCAAGGTAAAAAGTATCCCTATATGAACGACATTTGTAAAAAAAAAAAAAAAAATTGCAAGGCTAACCAAATCTTTTGTTATATTAATAAGAAAAATAATTATCTATAATTCCCCTCAAATCCATTAACACTAAAATAGCAAGCCTGTTTTGAAAATCTGTTTGTTTTAAAATGTAGGGAGTAAAAGTAAAAATGTGTCAGAAAAATACATTTCAGTGCAGAACAAAGTATTTGTATTTGTACATTACTTCCCACCTCTGCTGCTGCTTATGTTGTCTTTGGGGCCCTGGGGTCTGATATTAATGTTAAGATGTTTCCATGCTGTAGGTCTGTACCTGGAGGAGCACTGCACTACAAATCTAGCAGTTGGAAAATGCCAAACCTGTGATGGGGGGATGTATAGTAGTCACGCTAATAATCAGGAGGCCTGTGAGCCCTGCACATCCTGCTCACAACCCAATGGTAGAGACATCCCTGTTTCTTTTTACATTTATTTGAGAAAAACACAGTTTGAAGCAACGTGTAGGTCTGTCAGATCCTCTAATGTCAGCTGTGTGGTTTTACTGTCTTTTCAGCCAATCTAGAGGTGGACCAACCCTGTACCCCTGCCAGGGACACTAAGTGTCGGTGTAAAAAGGATCACTTTTGCAGCTCAGAAACCTGTAGAATATGCTTTCCTTGTAAAGAGTAAGTTTAGCTTCTTCAAATATCTGCAGGATGATGTATATAAAACTTCTTAATAGGTCAGTTCACCAACATATCAGAAATACATATATTTTCCCTCTGATCTCTTCACTGTGGTGCTATCTATCAGTTTCATGAAACTACTACTATTGAGTTTTTCAAATATATTTATTTAGAGCTTTGAGCATCACAAGCCAAGTGCCATATTATTAGCCTATTATATTCAAGTGAAGGCACTGGCAGGCATATCTCCAAAACTAGGCAACTCACACCCAAACAATCTATAGATTGATAAATAGTATAGATTGATAAATAGCCCTGGAGGTAATAGGAAATATAGGTATTTTGATTTTCGGGTGAACTGTCCCTAAATATATTTCTTAAAAACAGTGCCACAGTGTGTTCATTGACCTGTCCTCATTGACTGCTAGCATTAAAACAAAATGATAAAGATGCTCATTTCTTTTCTTTTGGCTCAAGGTGTGGTGCCGAGGGCATCAAAGTAGCCTGTACGGCCAACAATAACACAGTCTGCAAGGAGAAGAATGAAGGTATGGTTTAGTTTAGCATTATTATTGCGTTACGATGGCTTTAATTGGTATATTTCCATGTCATTTCTAAACAGATTTGTCATTATTTTGTTTGTGATAACAATGTACCGGTCTTTGTGTTTCAGGGGGAGGTCATGTTGGGATAATAGTCGGCATAACTGTCTCAGTTTTTGTCGTAGTAATACTTGCTCTTGCATGTTTTTGGAAAAAGAGACGCGACAGTGAGTATTTCTCAACTACAAGTGATGCAACCAGCAGTCTTGTGTGCTTCTCAATAAAAATAGCAAAGTACAGTAATAATACCGGAGGTTTAGTTCACATTCAACTAAAACATTTTTGTACCTGTACCTTCTAATTATAATATATTTGTGTGTCTCATTTTTTTCTTAATTCATCTCAAAAGAGAAAAGACAACGGACTCTAGACCTGACAAACGGAGCTGATGTGGTAAGTTATTCTCCAGTGTGATCTTTTTTCAGTGTATAACTGTCTAACCAGCTGTATGATGTTTTGGCCTTTGCCCTGTTTTATCTCACCTCTTGAGTCACACATTTCTATGTATGATAAACACTTTCCTGTCTCTCCTCTAACATTGTCAAAGCTGCCCCTTTCTAAAGGAGGTGCAGGTTAGTTGTGTGAAAGCTTTGGTAACCCGTGGTGGCGTGCTTGATCTGTGTCAGTGCTATTGTGCTGTGACATATTTTAAAGCCTGTGTGAGCAGTTTGTTGTTATATCACTGTGGAGTTGACATTTGTTTATTAACATTGCTTCTACTTCTGTTTCTCAGGAGATGCAGCTTCTTAAAGGTAAGGAAAGCCCCGGAGCCCCTTTTTGTGTTGATGCAATATTAGAGCTTAAATGACTATTTGACTGAGAGATTTAATAGCTGATTGATTGATAATCAGACTGAATTGACATTCCATTGTATATCATAATTCAGGCTGACACTGTTTTTTCTTTGAAGATTTCTTTTTGGGAGGGTTTCATTTAGTTTTGTCCGCACCAAGCAGTGAGGAACATATCCTGTTTCTAACCGCTGTGCACAAGCCCGGACCGAAAATGCTGCCGCAAGATCAATACATTTGTGATGATCCTTGTGTGCTTTGTTGTATTATATCCCACTTTTCCTGTCTTTCACATTATTTCCAGATGTTGATATCCAGCCGCACGTGCCTGCCATTGCAGAAGCGATCGGATGGACGGATATGACGGATGTAGCAACGCGCAGCGGCATACCAGACCCTATTATTGAGTCTTGTCGACTGAACCACCCTGGTGATGCTCAGCAGCAGACGCTGGAACTGCTAAAGATCTTTGTGGAGAGGCAGGGCAAGCAGGCCTCAAGGAAGTTGATCCAACTCCTAGAAATACGGAGCAAAAAGGGGAAGGCAGAGACGGTGAAAAAAATACTGTGTAACCAAGATCTTCCTGCTTGAACGTGGCTATTGTGAGCACTTTTTTAAAATATTTGCGGTGCTGTCTACCATATGAATGATGTTTACACGATAAGTTGAAGTGTATATACTTATTAAAGATATGTGTCTATTATTTCTGTCAGGAATATTGTGATCGAGAGTGATGTTTTAAGTAGGAAACTGTATTATCTGCTTCTTAGTTTATTAAATATAAGAGCTAGAGGTTATCTGCCACTTCCTGTTTTGGGGGTGACAGTTTTTAAAAAGGCAATATCCTTGTGTTGGTATAACGATGCTGGTCAAAGTCTCCAGCATGTCCTTGTGCCATTTGTGCCACAGTATGTATATTTTGCATTACACCTCAATAAATGCATTTTTTGTGAAAGTGTCCCAAGCATTTTGATTCCTTATGTGTTGTCACTGGTCAGGGTTGGATTTTGTAGTGTACATATTAATTTCTAATCATTTTTGTAAGTATCATTATTCTAGACTAAAATATAGGCTGCTTATAAACTAAGTAACTATGTAATATATTTAAAACTGTAACGTAATCACTTCAACATTGTGTAACGGCATTAGTTTGTGACTTGACTTATTTCCACATATTTGAGCCTTAAACTAAGATGCTGCAAAATGTTAAAATGTAAATGAGCAAATTGGACCTAAATGTGGGCCAAATATTACATGAATTATCTCAGTTAACCTTAAAAATGGCATAAAACATAACAGTCACACTGTGACTACTGGTGGTAAAAATAAAACGTTTGCGTCCACAAGGTGGCGTTTCAAGCTTGAGCAAGTCAGTAGAGGGCAGTACACACAAGCTGCACATTTTAAACAGCTAATTCCTTCTAACCGGCTACTCAGGAAAGAACCAATACAACAATCACAACTTTGGCCTTTGAAAGCAGAAATACACAGACCTACGGACATAAAACAGTAAAGGTGTCATTCATATCCACCCGGGTCTGCTTGCTGTGAGGTGACAGTGCTGACCACGAGCCCATAAACAACAGTCCAAAACCCCAAAATGACTTAAACGTTGAATAGACAATTGTTGGTGATTCATTTTGTGTCAATCGACTAATCAATGTAGCTCTACTGAGGAATTTAATCAAATGAAACAAAGTTGATGACTGTGAGGGAAATTCCTATTTAATCATGTATTTTTGTGGGCAAATGGCTGTCTGTCCTCAATGCGTATTGCAGGACCATTTGCCACCAGGGGCGTCACCAAACAAGCCCTTTGATGCAGGATAAGACAATGACCCTTTGATCAAAGACAGCATCCTGGGGACACATGGAAAGGGGGGGCTGCAGGATGTCAGACCTGTATGCAAATTCAACTGCATTATAAGTGGCAACAGAAAGAGTGACTCTTCAGTCATTCCTGCGTCGCACTGGGGATGGCTCATGCTGCAGCATTAAAAGATCTTCAACTTCGGATATTATGTCTACTGGTATTTCATTGCCAACTCTCACCTGCACTAGACTAAACTGGTATTTCAGTTGCAACGACATGACCCACTTCAAGTTCAGTATAGTGATGATTGCCAAGACCATCCTTTTGACCTACATTGGTTTGGTTGCTCCCTCCAACTTCCACATTCTGTAAAATGCTGATCACGTGTTTTACACTGACAAGAAGTTGGGATTGGGGAAAAATTAACCAAAATAAAAAAGTCTGTGGTTGACTATTACCTCAGGTTGACCTAACATATATAAATTAAACTTCAGATTGCATGGAAAGGACTTCCAGTGGTCCAAAAATGTGAGATTGTCAACAATGAGGCTACTCAATGACAAATCAAAATAAGATCTCCCAAAAAATAATAAGAAGTAGATACGGAAATGCACGAGTAAACAACTTGAGTTGATCATTTTGACAGCACACATTTAAACACAAAGTTTAGTATCTCTGTGCCTTTCCTCCAATGACTAGTTACAACTTCCTATTTTTCTGTCTACTGATGGCTCTTCAAAGGGTCAGTTTCATTTGTCAGACTTTGAGATATATTTGTCTCTGATATTTCTGCCCCCACCCCAAAGAATGTGACTGTTATTTCGTTTTTAAGTTGTTGTTTCACTTCGGTGTCCCCAGCACTCTATAATCCACTGAACCAAATAAAACCATAAGGAAGGAAGTCCATCTGTTTAGTCTGGTTATTTTGGGTCTGCAGTTCACCTCTCCAACTTTCATTTCTCACCATGTGGTTCACAATTGCGACATTGGCACCAATGTGCCCTCATTCCTTTTTAACGTCAGTGCTGCTTTAAAAGGAACGTCTTTGTCATCCGACAACCAGACACAGTTTATAATATAATGTTTTGTGCATTCTTTCTTGTTGAGACATCAGCATCATATGAGTCACATCAGTGTTATTATTTCCACAGCAGCGCCACATATGGATTATTATATCTACAGCAACTCCTTCTGTTTTACACATAAAATGATAACACACAAGATTTTTATTAGTCAAGGGAGAACTGACAGGTGCATGTATCAGATGGTGGAAAGGAATATATATTAACTGTCAAAATTAGAGAAATTATACATCAACTTTAACTTAGGAAATCAAATAACATTTGTTTGTGTTAAAAAGAAGCTGAATTAAAGGCTGAACTTTAGGTAAGTCTTCTTCATTAGTAGCTTTTCTTACGGGTTAACAGGACTTCCTCTGTACTTCCTGCAGTGTGCCTAGAAGTCTGTCCCAGTGTGTGAAGTACGGCGCGTAGTTTACTTTGAATTTGAGGTGGTGGCGGTCATGATGCTGAGCTCCTCCATAGAGGCCGAAGGGCACCAGTCTATGTGGAGACCAGGGAAACTCATAGCCGCAGTGCGCCTCCACAGACAGATACATGTTTGTGACAAAGAAGAGCATCTCAGTGAGTGGATGGCAGTCCAGGAGTGCGGGATTCAGGGTTGCGAAGAAGGCGAGGGTCAACATCTCCCAGGTGCCTGTGTTTTCTGTCATCAGGGAGAAGGTGGCTGTGTAGTGGTGGTGCTCCTTGTGGAAGAAATGGTAGAGCCAGGGCACGTTGTGGTGAAGCAGATGCCACAAAAAGTACTGCATGTCAAACAAGAGGAGGCAGGCAAGTACGTCGTTGATAACAGTCGGCATTTCAGGAGCCAGTGCAGGAGAAGATGCAGGCCTCCAGTATCCGTGCGCAACAGAAAGGGGGAAAATGAAACAGACATGGTTGTGGAGAATTTTGAGCAAGCACCTCCAAGCCATCGCCCGTGTGACCTCGCTTTGAGGCTGGATCTTGAAGCGGCGCACCAGGGTGAGTCTGGAACAGAGTATATCCAGGCAAATGTAAGGCAAGCAGCAGCTCAGGTAGACTGTCATAGAGAAGACAACTGGGAAAAATGGAGATGTAAGAAAGCTCTGCTGTCTTAACCAGTCCCAAAGATTCTGCAGAAGGAGACCCTCTCTGCCCTCTGAGCTCTTCATCTCGGCAATGATTGAAAACATTACTATGCTGATGCCTTTATACTTGCTGGAGGGTGTTGATGACGCAGGACACAAAAGCATTTCCTGTAGGCTTTTATTCTGAAGATAATGTCAAACAAAACTTTTTGCAGTCACTGACGGTAATTTGCAATGACACTATTATAATTCATCACTTTAAAAATATGTATATAATGTATGGATTTGTTTAAGGTTAATATCCACATAATATCTCCAGTGCTGATTTAAGCACTGGAGATTAAATTTGTTTTATGACTGAAAGTATTTCTACTTCCAGAGGCCAAAGTTGTGTTTGTCGTTTTGTTTCTCACCTGAGCAGCCGGTTAGAAGGAATGAGCTGTGTGTTTTTATATATATATATATTGTCAGCTTGTGTGTACTGCCCTCCGCTACTTTTGGTCTGATTTGCTCAAGCTTGAAGCGCCACCTTGTGGATGATCAAATCATATTTTCAGTGCAGGCCTTTTACTTGTAATGGACTTATTTGAACCCTTCTAGACACTTCCTCCTCTGTGTTAGTTTGCGTTTTCATTCATAAGTCAGTTAACAACATCACATGTGAAATGTTTCACTTTAACATTCAGGCAATGTTCCCCTAACCATACAAGTACCTTCAGAGAACCTTTAGAACACGTTCCTAACGTTTAAACAACTTTTATAGGAACCTTCAGGGAACATTCCTCAAAGATGACCTGTTCCTCATACAAAACGTCCTACAATAACACATTTGTATAAGATGTTTTGTATTCAACTTGATATAGATGAGCATAAAAGTGTTGCCTAATGGTCAAATAAACAACATACAAAGTGTGAGTGAGCACAGTGAGTGACTTCTACAAATATTCAGACTGATTGAAGCTACTTAGACAGAAATACTGGCTCACATCAAGTTAAACTTTTTGAACGTCAACCTGCATATCGGTCATGTGCTTTAAATGCATCAGGAAACCGGAAGTCGCGGTGTTTGCTGAAGGTACCCGTTTTTGGTTGAAGAGGGGGGGAGCTGGGCGGTGTCTCTCTGCATGGGTGGAGCGCACATCCAGGAAATGTGTAAAGAAAACGGAGAATGTTTCCCCTCCTTGTTCACACGCGTTTGGTGATGAGGCCGCTCTCACCGAACATACGTGTATCGTCATGAACTTCTCCAGAGGACACCATAAAAGTAGGTCTACTCTTTGTTTACACCGCGTTTCTTCTAAATACCCTCCTCTGGAGACGAAGGTCGACGAAGAGCAAGTTCAAGTCGTTAAACAAATTGTTGCCCGGATGATGCTTGTTATATATTTCCACGAGGATAAATGTTTTAGTTGTTGTTATATCATATTTATCATACAGCGAATACTTTGTGTGTTTCTGCACTTTGACGTTTCAGTAATGCGCGCGGGCTCTATTTTGTTGCCAGGACAACCGAGGAGGTTACCGTTAGCGGCGTCACTTTTACACGGAGACGTCATTAGTGGGTGGTGGTTACATTTAGACCTCCTGATGTCATTTCAATCAGAACAACGCTACTACTGTCCAACTCTATGTGAATTAAAACCTGCTCCAGTTTGACCGTCTGCAGCGTGATGCAGACATGTTGATATCCCACACAATAATCCAATAACGTCACCATTTTGCTGATCATACTTTGTTATTTTTTTTATATAGTGACCTTAACACTTAATGTTGCAACTTAAATACATGTTCTGTAACAATAGAGGCTTTTCAATGAATTACAAGACAGGCCTCTCTGTCTGGCCTAATGTTTGTTTAGATGGACTGAGCCAAGTAAGTGTTGGAAAACAGCCAGAGTGAGTAAGTCATGGGAAGTTTCACAAATTCTGCCATTACTGCCGTCATTGAAAATTTGACAGAACAGCTCATATTCTCATGATCTTACCATGAGATCATGACACACGTGTACTTCCCATTTCTTGTTTCATTTATTTGCCACAGTCCATCCTCACCAGAGCAGTGTGCGGTTGTCTCTTAAACTTTCAAGAAACGCTTGGAACATAAGCAAGAGACTAATGTCATTTCCTCTTCTAGTATATTGCATGACATGTTGCTTATGTGGTCACGTCCAGGAAAGAAGATAATCACATCAATGTGAGTTTTCCCCCACATTGTTTCACTTAGAAGCTGTTTTTCGTTGTATGAGCTTTATTAGGATGTTTTCCAGCAAGGGAGGTGTCCTGGACTAAATGTTAACAGGAAGTAAGTGCTAAAAGGCACAATGCTGGTAACTAAAAGGGGTTATCAGAGATGTGCGACCAAAGGGCCGACTCTTCCTTCCTCCCATGTTGCACAGTCTGATATTGGGCGAGTGCGTCAGCCCACTGCCTCTTTATTTAGAGGTACATTCTGTGCTTCCCCTTCGGGTGGAGTGCTTTTACAAAAAATACTGGATTGTTTTTTGATATATACAATGATTTTGCCTACTTTGCTTCTCAATAAAACCACTTTTTTTTGTTTCAGAACCTGAACTGCAGCTCTTTGGACATCTGCGAGGTGCTTAAACGTGCATGTCAGAAACAAGCTGAAGATGCAGGGGGCGATCGCACGAGTGTGTATGGTGGTGGCCGCTGCCATATTAAACAACCCGTTGCTCTTTCCCCAAGAGAACACCACGCTCCCAGACCAGGATGAGGAGCTGATAGCCCGCATGCGGGAGCATGAGAAGAGGCTGGAAGTGGAGCAGGCCAGGCTGGAGAAAGAGCTTTCACAGCTGGACTCAAAGCAGGAAGGAACCAGCTTGGAGGAAGGTTATAGTTGGTACTTTTGGAGCACCGTGTCTTTCATCATATTCATCACTATCGAGATATGCAGAGTGCGGGGTGGTGCCGACACAGAAATCCGTCCGGTTGAGGACGAAGACATGTTTTCAGAGAGTGGATCCATCACCCCCAGGACGATGGTGCTCGATAAGGATATCCTGAGCAACTTTTGTGTCAAATGCGCTTACACTTCAGCACATGAAAACTGGAGGGTGAGGGAGTTTGTCGAGGGCTTTGCTGATGACCTGCTGGAATCGCTCAGGAGCGTATGTGACAGGATGACGGACATGGAAGTCGGGGACTTTGTCGGGATTGGAAGCATGTTCGAGTCTTGGAAAGTGTGCAAGCCGCTGATGTGCGACTTATTGGTGCCTTTCTCACCTCCAGACCCGTACTGCTTTCAGTTTGACCTGTGGTGCAGCCCCTCCAGTGACATGCCTCCAGACATGCAAGCCTGCGGCAAGATAAAAGTGACCAGGTTTGGGGAGGAAAGCTGTGTCTGTGGCTCTGCTAACCTGGGAGAGGACATGCTTTGTCTGTTGCATTGCCGGGATGACACGCTCAAAGTGGACCACAGTCCCGATGAACTGCTGTGCTCCAGGAACACACGTTTCTTAGCCAAAGATCAAGTCATGAAGTGGTTTCAGATCTCGGTGACAAAAGCATGGGGGCGCATCTCTCACAAATATGACTTTGAGGTCACTTTTCGCAACCTGGATGCCGCCGGTGCTCTGAAGATCCGATTCCGTTCAGGGAAAGTCATCGTGATGAACATCATACCGGTGGTTCAGCTGGAGGACACGGATGCTTATTTTGTCTCACACTTTCCATCAGATGGGGACGGCTCTCCTGACCCATACTGGCCCCTCTCTTTTGCCGTCTATGAGAGGAATTTGCTTAAACATTTTGCTAAATGCCTCCCGCAAAATTCCTGTCATTTACACTGCCTTCAGATTGTTACTTTCCTACACAGAAAGCAGACAGGTCTCACGGGACAAAGTGCCCTAACTCACTACCACTTAAAGACTGCTCTGTTGCACTTGTTGCTGAGTAAAAGGCCATCTGTGTGGGGCATTGAGAGCATGGAGCAGAGGTTTCGGGATGTGCTCAGCTTCTTGCAGAGGAGCCTGCAGGAGAAGAGACTTCATCACGTTCTGATTGGGAACGGTAAAGTGCCAAAAGAAATCCGGGTTCCAGAGATGATTCGCGAAGCAGAGCCCGTCAATCTGTTCCGGTCTCTAGTGTTGCAGAGAGAGCTTTACGCAGCAACAGTCAGACATTTCCATGAGATGTTGAGAAATGCACCTGTGCTCATACGAGAGTACACACCGCACTTATCAAGTGGAGGTTTACAACACAGACTAGATGAAAGTTTGTGAGCTTTTGGCCATGTTCCCATGTTAAATATCATTCAGTGTTAATAGGAATGTTACAAACAGTTGCACTAGAACTACTCAAATGAAAATGTGCACATACAACAGCTGATTTGATTGACAGCTGATTTCTTGATATGTGCTGTTTTTTTTTTTTTTTTACACTTGACAAGGTAACCAGTGTGAATAAGGGACTCCAGACAATGCATTAGCTTTAAAATTGTGTTTATTGTAACACAGACAGAAAAGTCCTTACACCAATATTTTTTAGTAGAAAAAGTGCTGCACCATTGAAAACACCTTGAGCCATTTCCACTGTAGTAAGTATTTTCCTGCAATAACAAAAATATAGCCTATAAAACCTCAGTGTACTCTGTCAATGTTATCCCACCCCGGTATTTTGCTGAGATATATTTATATATTTTATATTATATTTAAGTTGGAAAAACACACTTTACCCCTGTATAACATCACCAAAAGATAAATAAGAACCAAAAAAATTGGACGGTTTAAGGTTTCGCTCCCCTCTTTTCTAGAGGCCATAGTCGTAGTTGGCTTTCCCATCCGCAATGGAGTTGAAGAAGCCCTTGTGGACGTCCACAGAGTGCATGGTGGCTTTGACAGCCATGTCCTCCAACATAAGCTGTTTCCAATTCATCAGCTCAGGAACCCCTTCACAGCATCTGAAAATAACGGGAATCAAATAATTCACCTAATTAAAACACAAACATATGTTGCCTTCATGAAATATGACAAAGAAGACTTGTATGCTCCGTTCCGGTGAGATTCCCTTACTCTTACTTTTGTGCCGTTCCTAATATTTGTACTTTTTGCTCCTCTCTATGTCGACCTTGAGTGCTTTGAAATGCTTCCTAAATAAAATGTTTTTATTTTTAAATATGTCTTGAGAGGTAGTGTGAATGGTTGTGCATCTATACATGTCAGCCCCCCGCGATCCCGGATACAGACTAAGTGGTAGACGATGGATGTCTTGAGAGATTACTTACTTCTTCAGGCACAGGTTCTCCAGCCTCTCAAACCATGGCCACATCATGTAGTCGATCATTGTGATGGAATTGCCACCGAAGAACTTGGTGTTCTTTTTAACTAGTCTCTAAAAGATAAGCATTAGGTTAATCAGTGTGTAAAACACTGTACACTAACCAGGTACAGTCAATAAATACAGATATGGATGATCTCACTTCACATATGATCTTTGATCACTTTTTACGATTCATAGATGCCCAATCACAGTTGAACTTACTCATTCCTAGGGACAAATTTGACTTTCAATCTACCAAATCACATACCTGAACCTGAACTCAGCACACTTGACTATGCAACCTACCTTATTTAGTAGGGAAAGTTTCTCTTTCAGCTCCGCCTCCAATCCTGAGACATCCTGGCCATTCTTCTTCTGCATTGTGATATTGTAGAAGTATGGCGGTATCTGTAGAAAACCGTGGCATTGTGTGATTATTCGATGACGGTAACAGTAAGCACTCAGGATTCAGGATTTAAGTCTTTGTATGAGATACCTTGGAAAAACACTCCAGCATCATCTTCTGTTCAGCTTTGGCAAAAGGAGAGCTAGGCATCAGCTTCTTCCCAGGGTAAGCTTCATCCAGGTAATCACAGACGATGGGAGAGTCCCATACCACCTCACCATCAGATGTCTCTAGTGTTGGAACAAGTCCAAGAGGATTCTTCTCCAGGAACCACTCTGGTTTTTCTTTCAGGTGGATATTGACGATTTCGTGCCTGAAAGACAGGTTCTATAATCAAACAGCAGACATGACTGGTATTTCAAGTTTTGGTATGAGTGGACCTATGGTTTAAAATAAAGTATGATAAAAACGTGTCTTTACTTGATCCCTTTGGCAATCAGCACTAATCTGGCTCTCTGAGCGTAGGGGCAGAATCTCATGCTGTAAAGTCTGATGGAGCCACTGGGGACTGGACCAGGTGCAGCACTTCCTGAAAGACAAACATTCTCATAATTTCCATACATGACATGCAACTATAAGAGCATGTTTATTCATGTTTCCAACCATTAATATCTGAATTTACTGATTTTTATTAAAGCATTATGCTTCACATCTAAAATCACAACCATTACAGACAATTAAATAAATGACTTGTTTTTCCTATGAATTTATTTATTTAATTTTTACTGGATTCATGTACTGAAGCCTGTTTCCATAATATTAATAAAAACATGTCATGTACCAAGCCTTAAAAAAAAATCCAATAGTAGTCAACTACTCTATATACTTCATAATTAAAACACTGTTGATTTGCAGCACTTTGTTCAATTGTTAAACTCACTGCTGTCAAATCTGTTAACCACACATTAGAAACAGGATGATTTCAGCCTGCACTTTCAAACACTGATGATTGTAATGTTAGCTAACAGCCAGCAGGTGTTCTTGTTTTACCTAAACAAACTGCTATGTTATAAAATACAATGTTCATGTGAAAGAATTTCACTTTATAAAATATTGATATTGAAATGATTCAAGCTGTAAAGAAAAGTGTTGAACTTGTGTATTGGTGTCTGATGGTAGTGTTTTTCCTTTCTGTGCATTCTGAATGACAGTGGGTGGGTGTCACCATGATGATTGGTCACAGTGTTTCGCTGCACTGAGCCTGTTTTGCAGGTGACGTAACTGCAGTTGTGACCACTGTCGTTTAGCAATCGAAAAAAAACTGTAGTAACACATCATGGTTTATTAGTTAGTTTATATTTTGTAGTAAGAATCAGACTATATGTATATGTGGTATGTACTGTGTTATGTGAAGTATTGTCAAATAAATGTAGGGACCTTCAGAGTACAATAATTCCCTCTGGAAGTAAAGTACATGTCTACAAGAATATGAAGACAAAACTGTTTTAATTTTGCGCGCACCAGATTCATGGTTTTAATATTTTACATTGATATTCTTTACGGGAGAGCAGCATGTTCCTCCGTTATAAACTGAGGATGTTACATAGTACATCATGACTTGGCAAAAAAACGAGTGTCTGGCGGCAAGTTCCGTTTTGCTCAGATTACAATGTAAAGCAATGCTTTAACGTAACACATACTGTTTAGCAAAGTAACTGCTGCATGTCAGATGCTTTTTTCAGTTAGCCGAGTAATCGCTGCAGGTCTTACCTTTGGCGAGACACTTTTGAGAAGACATCTTTACACTTCCGTGAATGTAGTCTTGGCACGAACGGGGAATGTCTGTGATGATGGCCGAGAAGAGAGCGTGCCGTGGCTGTACACCGAGCACGGCGGCTGGTGTCTTTATTTATTTACCCTACTTCCCTTATGGGCGTGCCAGAGAAAGTATCAGCCAATAGCAGCAAAGAGTTGCTGGTTGCTATGGATTCACAATGACTCGTCGTTTTCGTGGTTGTCGATGGTGTTGATGGAAATAAGTTTAATTTTACGGTGTGTAATGTTATTCTCGGCTTAAAATGAATGACATTGGACGTTTAGAAGTCAGGTATGTCGCAACAAACCAACACACGTATTTAGTTTTTTACTTCAGTGCAATAATATTGCTAATAAATATATATATTTAGCCCCATTTTGAGCTTCTCGTGTATTAGCGTAATATGCTAACCTGAGTTACCCGTATAAATGCTAACGTTAATACATTAGACTACTAGAGGCACAAACTGTTGCTAGCTAATATTTGCCGCTTTGCTCCCTCCAGGTGGATACACGGTTTTACAAACAAGGGCGTCGAGTTTGTCGACAGTAAAACAGTATGTTACACATGTGGGAATCATATCTGTTTCCTCAACCTGGAGACGAAAACACAAAATATGCTTCAGAGTCCTGGCAGAGGAATTGGTGCATTGACAGCCAATGGCAACAATGGGACTTTTGCTTTCTCAGAGGAAAAGCTATCACCATCTATATTCGTGTACATTTTCCCTGAGTTGAAGTTGAAGAATGAACTGAAAGGTATGTTCTCCGAGCCGTGACCATTAGCTATATATATGCAATTGTCACAATATTCCAACTAGTAAATGTTGTTTTTTATTTATAATTGTAATGTACATTTCTTCTAAAATTGGTTGAGTTCTTCATGTTTGTTTCTCTCAGACAAAGCCTAAATAGTTTCCACTGATTCTTTTTTAAGGAGGAGCACAACTGGAATACACATCCCTGACATTAAGTGATGGCGGTCCTTATTTGGGCTGTTGTTCCTCTCTGCCAGATCATACCATAACAGTGTGGTAAGCCGTTGAAAGCAGCATGTGTACTCCATATATTCAGCTATATATATTTAGGCTGAGCTGCTCTGTTAATGTCATCGTCACTGTGTGATTTAGGAACTGGGAAAATGCTGAGCCAATTTGTATGCAACCACAAGCTGGGCAGGATGTGATTTCTTTGGTGTTCAACCCTCTGAATTGGCTCCAGCTCTGTGCCTTAGGGTCTAAGTCCCTCACTGTCTGGAACATTGAGAAGAGTGACAGCTTTCATGTCCTGAAACCAAGGTAAAGCAGACCAGATTGTGCAAGCAAGTAGTGTAGTAGCACTCCATTTATCCCTCTATATTTGACAAACAGCAAGTGGAATGGAGACTGATTGCAAATGTGTATGTCATATTTGTTGCATTTCAGTGTGATAGACCTCCCAGCAACTGATGGCTCCTTTGTTGAGAGATTGGTGCCCACCTTTCATACCGTCAGTGATACACTGCCCTATTTTGGTCCTGAGATGCCTTCATCAGCCATTTCAGGGCTCAGAGGGGACAAGGCAGAAAGCATTGTGGTATCACACAAGTTAATCAATATTATAACCAATTAATATATTTGTTTTGGTGGTACAACTGTGATTTTTAGATCTGTGAATCTTGTTTTCAGGCACACAAACAAAGACAAAGTGTAAACTGTTACCAACTCCACATGTGTTTACACAGACTAAACTCTGCGCCAAAGCCAGACTAACTCCTATTGCCATCTGCTGGACTCCCACATCAGAGCTTTATGTGGGCTGTGTGGAAGGCTTTCTCCTTCTTGTTGACCCAGAGAGCCTCTCTGTCTCAGTCCTCTTCAACCCCAGAAGTAAATAAACACACACACTGGGACGTGGTAGATAAAATCACTGGGAGTATTGCCTAATTTGAAAATACATTTTTCTTCTGATATGTGTTTCACTGTTTTACAGCTGCTGATGCCATTCCTGAACTCAGACAGAGCAACTTTCAAGATTTAACCCTTAACCAGAATGGTTTGATCGCTTTAGGAAAGGTACACACCCTTTCACCCATTAACATCTGCTTAGCTGACTGAGCATGACACATCAAAAAATGAATCAAATACAATACATGATTTCTACTGCCCTTGGTGATCTGATTTGCAATTTCAGGCATCAGAAATGCTCCATTACTCCTATTTAAATGCAGTTAAAATGGTTTTACAGGAGAGTGTGGTGCACTGTCTGGAAATCAAAGCGACTCAGATCAATATCAGAAAAACCTGGCAATTAGAAGGACCCGTCACAAATGTGATGTACTCCCCTGACTATGAAACATTACTTTTATCGTCTAATACAGTAAGTACTTAAATGTACCACAGTGTGGCTCAGTGTATACATAAATCCAAATAATAGCATGTTACTTGAGAGAAAAGATATATGGAAAATAACAAGCTTCTTGTTCTTCAGGGTCAAATCTATGTGTTGAACCCAACCCGGTCAGATGAAATTGTGAAGGTCTTGGATGTTCTCAGCGGCAACTTTGTGGCAGCAGCTTTGTCACATACTGACAAAAACATATGTGTGGTAAAACATTTGTGTTGTTCAAGAATTGCAATGTCTCGTGATGGCATGTGAAATTTGGGTCGCTCTCTTAAGTGAGCGTTGATTGTGTTTTTGCTCGTTGTAGTCAGTGAGGGATTCTGGAGAACTACAGCTGTGGTCCGCAGATGGCATTTGTCTCGGTTCCATGTCTCTTCAAGCTGAGGTCAGAATCACAACATGAACATTCACAGCACATCAGTGGCGCCATATTAAACACTTATTGTGTAAGCATGTGAAAATTGAAGAGGAACATGTATCTGAAGTTAAAACCTGTCATCTGCGTCTTTTAAGGCGACGAGTCTGGCCTGCTGTCCTATTGCCCAATATGCAGCCGTTGGAACTGCTTCAGGAGACGTGCTCTTCATTGACTTGAATAGGGAGCAGCAACCTCGCCTAGTTCATCGAGTTCATCTCTACCACGCTCCTGTGGATCACCTAGTGTAAGTATCCTTTAGGCTTGTGATGCCACAGAGTTTCAATTTAACACTGCACTTGGAACAAAGTATTTCATCATACATTTGTGGCGTAAAGGCATTGCTTATCTATACCCATAAAACCCGCTGTTCTTCCATTTCTGGTCAGGAAAACGAATAAAAAAAAAGCACATTAAATGGTTAACGGCTTTCTCACTTTGTTCATATATTGTATGTCTGTGTGTGTCTTTTTATGCTTTTACAGTTTTGATCAAGGGGGGAACTACCTTCTCAGCGGTGCCTCAGAACCACATATCTATGTACTGAATGCAAAGCCATCAAAGAGGTTTTCAGTCATAGGATACACAGGTAGATACTTTTTGTATTCATTAAAATCGTATTGCTGTAACTTCATTACCTTAGAATGTAATATGCCTTAATAGAAAATGATAGTTGCATTTAACTCGAAAAAGAACTATGTATGTCATTTGATTTTCTTTTCCAGTTTTTCCTGGACCCATTTTGTCACTTTCAACTCAGTGCATCAGGGACTGTGAACAGGTGAAAGTTCTTGCACTGTATACTGGACGTGAGTTCACAGTGTTCTCTCTGCCAGCAAGGGATCTTGCAGGTACAGCACTGATGTAGTAGATTCATTCACTATTTATTCTTTATATTTTTTTAAGAAATTATGTTTATTAAATCATCATTGAGAACCGATAAGTGCCAGTGGATCACATTACTTTGTAAAGTCTGGTGTCATAGAGGCAAGATGAGGGTGTGACACTTTATTCATAGAATCATGCAGTGATGTTGGCCTAAACAAATTCTGAACAGGCTAGGTAGGTTTGCTGCAGATATGGGAGGATCAATGTTGGAAGATTGAACAAAAGATAATAATAATTGGTAACTGACAGTTGATGAGTCATCCTGCAGGGGATGACCATGACAAAGCAGTTTCCTAGACCTCCACTCGCCTTTTGTTGTTATTGTTTTAAAGCAGGGAATCTCATGATTTATCCATGAATGAATGCTGTGACTGTGGACTTCCGTTTTTTTCCATAGAGAAACAATAATACTCAACTTTGGGATTTTTAGCTAATTATTTAGACATGTTTTTGCTTACACACAAACAAACACACCCATTTATGCAACCTATAAAATATGTAGAACAAGATCAACCATGAAACAGGTGGGTCACTAGAGTGAAGTGCAAACAAAGATACAAGGTTTAAGGTGTGACTACAGATGAGAGTTATGTTTCATAAAGGTTAAATTAATTATAGAAATAAAAACATGACTGTGTGTTTTGAGGTATACGTTTAATCACCAATGACAAAGACTTTGGTAATAATCATCAGTGGATCTTAACATCTAGTGTAACAATGTTTAAAGAGCCTTTCTTAATGTCCTGCATTTGATATACATGTTTAAGTTTATAAAGCACTAATGTGCCAAACTACCGAAGAATACCCCACTATTATTATAGACGTGTCGATGCAGGCTCTTTATAGTAGCTATCACTATGGAAAGACATTGTTTCAACTAAACTTACTTAAAAAGGGAGTCTGACTGTTTCCAATTGTTTATTCTAAAAAAAAAATTATTCCTTGGTAGGAATTAATTAATTAATTTGATCATTTAATTATTATAAACTTCACGAATCATGTTTTCATTATCCGTGTTGTGTATTACAATGCTGTTTCTGCTTCTACAGGAGCGTTACAATGACGTGTCCTTTTCTGCAAATAATCTTTTTTATATTTTATATACAGAGAGTTTTTACTTCTATAACCATGAATTAAAAAGGGAAAGGCAGTCCTTTTTCTCTGAGATTATCAATAAAAACAACAATAATATAATCACAGTGGTCGAGAACTGACAAACCCCTTACCGTCAGTTCCTCCTGAATTGCTGTCTTGCAATGACTGCAGCTTTTTCACTGATAAAAATCTGAGGATTGACCAGTATGTAGCTCCACCTCAGGAGACATGGTTATGTCACCTGTACCTCCGAATTCTTTAATTCATCTAGAACATTTAAACAACTCCTAGATCAGGCAGGTCTGACAGAAACTGCTCAACACTTAAAGTCCACCTGCTGCCTTGATGTGCTGTCCACAAGCTTTTAAAAAATGATTTTAATCGCATTGTACAAGAAGTATTGCAGAGAGTAAATACTTCTCTTCAATCAGGGCATTTTCCTGAGGCCTTGAAAACGGCAGTAATCAAACCTCTCTTAAAGCAGTCTGGATGCCTCAAACTGTAGGCCCATATCAAACCTCAAATTTTGGGGTAAAATAATTGAAAAGATTGGTGCAATTTATGTATTTCTCTGCACTTTGAATTGCCTTGTGTATGAATGGTGCTATAGAACTAAACTTGCCTTGCAGACAACCAGACACTCATCACTGCTGGATTTAAAGATGATGAAAAAGGGAGCCTGACTGTTTCCAATTGTTTATTTTAATACACTGATGATGTGCCTTTACTGACCCACAGGTCCAGATTGTGTAGATCGACATGGTTGTCTATCTACTCAAATCCTCAAAGTGTCCAGATATGAAGTGCCTCATCCACTTACATCCTGTGTTCTGGGAGTCAATGAGGTCTTTGCTTACTGCAACAAGAAGAAAACTCTTCAGCGATTTCAGCTTCCCCAGGTTTAACCGCTGTGTTATTATGACCCCCATTCTCTGTCTTCATACACATCATTAATACATTTACAGAAAACTATTATTTTAACAGTTATATAGAAAGATATACCACATTATCCTACTCCCTATTTATTTTTTTTGCCCAGGACACAGATGGTCTCTCTAGTCAACATGTGATCCAGCTCAAACCAGCGCAGGAAGTGAGGGGTCACCCTCTGGGCCCCGACTCTCCCATTCTGTCTCCTCATCAGTTATGGCTGGCTTCTGTGGGACAAGATGGCCTTCTACGTATCAGAGAAACGGATTCCATGGTGGGAGTTCTTTTTATTTAGTCTTAAACTTGTATGTGTGTATGTTTTGAGTGTATTACAATGCTGTTGCTGCACCAACAGGAGCGGTATATTGAACTGCAAAGTCATTCATGCCGTCTGGGTGGAGTTCGGAGCGTGTCCTTTTCTGCAGACAGCCAGACACTCCTCACTGCTGGATTTAAAGACGGCTCGCTTGTGTGCACTGATATCAGGTAAAGCAGAAAGCAGTTGGTCATGCTTACATAATGCACAGCTGTGAACAGTAGAGGGCACTGTTGCTCACAGTAGTGATCCAACTCTGATGCAGTTTGATATAGTGCACATTAAAGACTGTTTTTCCTCTGTTAGCTTTGGCCTTGAGTGAAGTAAATAAACACAACTGCAGTGGTGGGTCAAGGGGGATCATCATCGTAATCTGTAGGAAAACAAATATCCAATACATTTCACAGCACAATCTCACCACTGAATGAGATCACATTCCATGTGTGAATCCTCGGCTTGCCTCACAGCCTACAATATATAGCGTATTCCTCCGTGCCATCAAGATTAGTGCAGAAACTATTGAAAACACACCGATGACTCACAGTTTAACACATGGGTGACAAGTCCATTTGTTTTGATCAACACAGACTCTGTGATTTATTTTGAGTCAATCCCGTATACATGCTCCTACTGTCATGAATACTGAGGCTGAAATTAGTCCCCAATTATTACTAAATATTTTCCTGTTTGGATAACATTTGAAAAATGAAAGTGCCCACCAGTTTTAGGGAATTACTTTAAAACCTTAAAAAAAGAGAAGGAATAATAACGATGTCTTTTAAACCTTTTTAAAGATGTACGTCCTCATGGGCTTGGTGCTCAGGGCCACAGACGGGGTAGGGAAGTCAGAAATTATAGAGAGACGAACTAATTGCACTGCTACTTTCTACTTTCCTTAAGATTTGTTGACAAAAATAGAAACGTAGAATATCGTCAGGCTGTATTTTAGGCCTTCTCTTGATGACTCATAGTTATATTTCAAATGGCTACTTTTTATTGTAGGGAATTTAACTCTACAATTCACTTTATTTCCATTTAATTTTTTTTAAAGATATAATTATTATGAATTTATTTATTTATTTGGATTTATCAATGTCTGCATATACCTGCTTTGTATCCCTTGGCTTTATACAGAATCAAAGGTGTGGATGCTGGTATGGTGAAAGAAGCTACTAAGTACAGTCAGTCAATGGATCATTTCTTGAAGACTATATTCAACACTGAAAATCCTGTCCTCATTGATTTGCCTGAGTGGGACCAAGAGTCTCCTGCTGCCTCTATAAAACCAGAGGAAAGTGAGGTAAATTACATTGACGTTTGTTGCTTTTGAAACTCCAAACAATAGTAAAATTAAAGCAGTTTAATACAACAGCCCTGCAATTAATTCTACCTTCATGAAGGATGTATTGTTCAGTTATACTGAATGGTGTTTCTAAACATTGGAATTACTTCTTTGTTATAAGTGTGGTGGAAAAAAGATTAGAAACACCCCTCAGCACAACGCAAAACAATTCAACAGCACCATATTCGAATACCTCCAAAAGGATTATGAAATAGAATCATGAAACAGTTTCAACAAAGATATTATTCACAGACTTAGAATAATGATAATATATCAGCTTTACTGGGCAGCCGCTCCTGTTGGTCCTATATGTATATCTGTGCGTTACTTTTATGTGTTAACACTCTGCAGGTCAGTGGTGGAGCAGAGCCCGTGGATTTTACAGAGCAGGATGAGAGTTATAACAGCCAGCTGTCTGCACCACCGTCAGACCCCACATGGCTGGAAAGCAGGCGAGAGGCGGTCAGTGACTTAACATGTTGTCATATTTGTGGTTGTAGAATATAGATGTGGATCATTTTAACTATGTTTAGTTCTCCAGTTCTCACTATGGCCGTGCAGGTGGAGGATTTCGAAAGTGCTCATTGCACCGGTGTGTGATATCTGGCTGTGTTGCTCTTGGCACCCAGTTTACCTGTGCAACAGCTTGATTTATTGTCACATATTGTAGAGTTTGGATTGAAGCAATTTGCAAGTGGTGTAGAGGTTTAAATCTGATAAGCATTTGTAAACAAATGTTCAGTACTTTGCCACCTGATAAAGCTATTTGATAACAATTCATTGATAGTGAAGGTGTGGCACCCTTTGAATTGTGTTTTACACCTCATCGACATTTACACATGGGAAATGGGCAGAGGCAAATCCAATCCTGCTTTTATGCTCCAACATATTTTCGAATCGTACTCACATGTTCCTTCTAGAACTATTTGAATTAAGCAGCATCATGTTGAGTGATGCAATGTGGATATATATATATATATATATATATATATATATATATATATATATATATATATATATATATATATATATAAAATATTTGATGTAAAATATATGTAATGTATGTCAGGTTTACTTGTTACTTTAATGCAGGAAGGTGGGAATGTGTTGTATGTGTATGTGTACACATTTTAATACTAACTGATCCAATAAATAAATATCTCTCTTGTTGTTTATTTTGAATAGGTTATAAAAGAAGACAATAAGCAGTATTCTGAGAAAAAGAAACACCTGAGGAAAACCATCAAAGAGTTACGTGACCATGTAAGGGAGTTTTATTACAAATGTGTTTATTTCAATCTTTACTTAAGAGGATACTCCTATGTTCTTGATCAGGAAACAATGACATGCCATGACAAACATGCAGTCCATGTGAGCACAAATACTGTCTCATTATACATATTTAGTAAGAGCATTTCAATTCAGTAACATTTATCCTGTAATACATGCAACAGCTACCAGAGCAACATATACACAATAAATGAAATGGGGAAAAAAAACAAAAAACGTTGACAGAAGTTATTAAATACTTACATATAAATACATACAGACACAAGCTATAAAGCCATGCTCATGTCAACACTGAATGTTAAGGGATCCAATGGTATCTCAGAGCATCATCAACAACACAATATACCTTATTTCTATGTTTTACCCCTTCAATTTCCATAAATAATTAGAAAACAATTCACAGAGGGACATTAAAATGTTCCTGAAGCGTTTGTCTCATAAACAACAATATGACAACTAAACTGCCTTTCTTGTATGATCAGATACAGGAGATGATGCGCGAAAATGAGAACCTTCCAGGTATCGAGCGTCTGGAACAACAGGAGTTCAACCTGGATGTTGAGGAGCAGAGAAGACTGGAGGCCATGGTGGAGCAGGAAGTTGCTTGGGTATGCACACACACAGATGTGAACCCGGTGAATCTTTAATTTAGCTTTCACGTCATGATTCTTAATGCAGTCTCATTGTAGGTTAGAAATGAAGTCGAATGGGAGATTTTAGCAAAATGTTACCTCCGTGATGTCCTAAAGAGAGAATGCTGGGATTCTATGAAGGTCAAAACCAAGGCCATTATGGTAGGATGGCTTTGAATTTTTTTTTTTGCATTCCTTAATTATCATAGTATGTTATGATCTGTACAAATAACTCTAATTAATCAAGTCTGGCTGTCTACAACAGGCCTTTCACTCAGAACAAGAGGTAAGGAACTACCCTCTGAAAGAGCGTCCGGACAAAGAGGTGGAGGACCTTCGCAGGGTTCAGAATATGAGGAAGATTGAAAAGGCTGCTTGCACTGTAAGTTAAACTGATCCACAGTCCTGACAGTCTGTGGTTTAGATTCTTGTTAAGGACTTAATGAGAAGCACATGTGATGAGTTAGAATGGATTAGATTAGATATCTCTACTGTTTAGAATGTTAAACAGAAAGGCAGCGTGCAGACATTTTCTAAAAGCTGTGACAAATGGAAAACAATTTGATGCATTAAATCACCTTTCACTGTTTTTAAACTTTTCTTAAAAAATTGAATACGTGCCATTCATAATTTTTTTTGGCCACAGATTCTTTCCTCAACATTTATTTCAGCCCTCTCATTCAAAATATTTGTCCCCACCTTTCAGCTGCAGCAGAGCGGACTAAAAAGAAGTTTAAACTCACCCAGCGTGAAGCAGGAAGGGCAAACGGAGGAAGGCCACGAGGCAGAGAGTGCGGCACTAACGGGAAGTTTCTCCGCTCAGTTAGGATATTCAAATCCTTACATCTACGATCAGTTCTGCCTGCAAACCACAGAGCAGAGGATCAACCAGATCATCCTGCAACAGGTGGGAACCTGCATCAAAAACTGTTGGATCTCAAAAGAACACACACACAAAAACATAGACAGTGAAATAAAAGCACACTGACTTGGTTATATGTTGTCATCATGATCATAAATATGTCTTGTTGTTGTTGATTTCACTTTGAATGCAGGATGTGATTTATCGCATCAAGACAGCTTTCAACACTGACTTCGAGGCTGTGCACAAGCAGAAGGTGCAGGAGCTGAACCGCGTGAGGGACAGAAACACACACATCAGGGAGATCATGCTGGAGTTGGACATGAGGGAGAGGCTGTGGGAGCCCAGCCTGACCACCAGTGAGCAGCCAGAGAGGCTGCTCACTGTGGACGACTCTGAGGTGACTAACCTCCCCGAGAAACATCTAAACACTTCTCAAAGTTCACATCAAGTTCAACAAAGAAATAGTACATTTTGAGCTACACTTTGTTTTTGTTTTTGTTACTGAAATGTGAAGTATGTGTGGTCATCACTTTTGTCCCACTCTAGATAAAAACAGAGAAGTACCTCACCTCAGAACAGAAAATGGAAGAGGAGAGGAAGAAGTTGGAAGAGCAAAAACGTTTGACTGCCAAAGTATACTGCCATTATAAATTTGTCTTTGTTTTGCAACTTTTGTTTGTTGCTATTTACAAATTATTGAAATACTTCCATATACCAAAACTGCATCTATGATTATTACAACAGTCAGAATACATTTTAGTCCTCTAACAAAATTAAATTAAATATTTATAATACCTTATGTTGATGTGATGTGCAGTATTATACAGAAATTCATAAATAAAAGTAGTGCTGTCATATTGATTGATCTTTCTCTTGCAGGCTGGCAATGTCAGAGACAGAGCTCTCGATGACATGATGGATGGAGTGCTCGAAGTGAAAAAAGACGGCATCTTGAAAATGGTATGTCAAAATATTCTTATTCTTATATCTACTCATCTATGAATAATCATTAAATTGCAATCCAAATGTAAATGTAGTTTTGAGATTATAATTTGATTATGAGATGTTAATTTGTTATGTAACTAAATCACAGAGTATACAAATAATTTACACAACTTATTGACTGCCTGATAGAGAAAAAGAAGAAAACCCTTGCAGCCATTTCTTATGACGTACAAAAAACGTAACGTCTCAGTGTATCCAACATGAAATACTTCATATTCACACAGCAATTCACCCCTTTAGGCAAATTATGTCTTGGGGTTGTTTTTTAACGTTTTTTTTCAGGCCGTGTTGAATTAGACATATCAGCATGAAGTGCACATAGTTTCTATTGAATTGACTCCACAGGAAATACCTCCGCCTGAGTTTGTTTTGACCAAACCTGACATTCACTGGAGCAAGGAAGAGAAAAAAGTCTATAATGAGTATGAAAAGAAAACCAAAAACTTGAGTGAGGAGAAGGAGAAATACAAAAAGGTATTACAGTAGAAACATTCAATATTTTTTTCTGCTATGATCAAAATATGTTTAATATCTGATCAGGTATCAATACAAAACATTTGCACCTCTGTAATTGCAGTTAATGGAAACTGAAATTAAAAAACTGCAGGCATCCACCAAGGATGCGACTGACAGGTTTGATGAAACTTTGACAAAGCTGTTTGAGAAGAAAGTGAAATGTGAAATGGCTATTTATCAGGTGAGCCTACACACACACACACACACACACACACACACACACACACACACACACACACACACGCACTGCACATGGGACACATCGTCTCCTAACACAGTCATGAATTCAATCTGCACCACATAACTTCCTTTTGTTGTCTGCCCAATGTCCTCATTGTAAGTTGAGATAAATATGAGATATGATACCTTGTGCATGTGACATCTTTTTAAAAAAATCCTTCTTGATGTTGTTTTTGATTTACAGGAGGAGCTCAAGAATACCTATCTAATTTATTCGGTCCTCATAGAAGATGAGATGAGAAATCGAGAGCTGGAGCTCAAGCTCAAACTTGAAAAAATGTTGGCATACAAGGTCAGAAAGTTCTTACACAGTAATGCTGAAGGAATTTATGATTGGCAGCATCAGTTTCTGTTACTTGTGAGACGCTTGAGTGAATTACAATGATGTTTTTCAATTTCTGGTATAATATCTTCCCATCACTCAGGCATGTTCAGCAGGAGCTAACCTGTGTGCCACTATCAATTCAAGACTGCAAGTCACTATTTCTCCTATTTGCCGCTCTTGTCTTGCTAACCTGTCTTTCTCTGACAGGATGAGATTGGTGAGGAGGTGAAGACACATGAAGAAGAACTAGAGTTGTTACATGAGTCCTATGACAGCATTGTAGCTGAAGACAAAGTAAGTCAGCTGTTAAAATAGTGAAATCATTTTCACTGTAAGCAAACGCATAATATATATCCATCTATGTCTCCCAAGGTTCTTGACAAAGAATTCAGAAAGGAGTTCTTTGATGTACAAAGCCATTTGGTTGATCACCTTTATAAGTTATTCAAGCGTAGACCCAGGTTTGTAATAATTACTAACCTTGATATCCACAATTTAAGTTGTAAATGAGCAGCTCAGTTGCTGCCCTTTATCTCTGTTTTGCACCAGGGTTCAAAAGTTGAGGACCCAGACCGACAACAACCCCAATCCCTTCGTAGAGCAGCGTCTGTGCGGTTCTCAGGCTCCCGATGTGCTCGCCAAAATGCTGAAGGCCATGGAGGAGCTTGACGCCCCGGAGAATATACCAGATGGCTTGAGCTCAGCGATCTGGGAGAGGTTTTGTCTTGTCAGGAGAGCAAAAGTAGAGAGTGAGCAAAAGGTAATTTAATTTGAGGACCCAGACAGGTTAAACATTGGGAATGCAGACGAACTGTCTGTACGAACTGTCAACTGAAATAATGAAAAAAGACCTTTTCACGCTACAAATATGCAATTAGTGTAACATTTCATAGTCTGTTTACGAGCTTAAATGATTTAAATGCACTTATGAATTCCTCTTTAACAAGTTCACGTTTAGGAAACTAACAGATTTTTTGTGTACTTTGTTTAAGTGTCCACTCACTGTTTGACACCTCCTTTGCAGGTAAAACTAAAAGCTCTGACTCTTGCTGAGATGCATGCGTTCCTCCAGAAGAGGAGAGATGAGGATAAAGCTGCTCAACAGGAAATTAAAAATCTCTCTGAGGGCCTTGAAAGGTATGATTCTTCTTCTGATTTTAAACAGTATGTATTTCATATATAGAGGTATATAGATATATTTAAAGTAAATGTTATTTTTTTATTCTTCTATGAAGGAAAGGTCCTTGAGTGCTTTTTGTTGTCCTGTTCTGCCTCTAGTCTGCATAAGGAGAAGAACTGTTTCCTGACGGACATCATGGTCCAGGTCCTACTCAAACAGGGCCAGGTGGAGGTGTCTACCACAGACCTGACTGCTGACTACACTGACTCTTTACTGTGTAACAGGAGGGTGGTGGATGACCTCAATAGAACCATCAGGGTCAGCCTACACCACCAGACACTCTTAATGTACAACAAGGATATAATATATGTAGTTATTATGGATCCATATACAAAATTATTCAAGGGATCATAATTGCATATATGTGAACAACCTTTTTTTTCTGGCTGATAAAAAGTGCCAAAATGAGCCAAATTCAAGTTTTGGTACAATACATTGGTTATGAAAATGTCTGTGAAATATGTATTCTCTATATGATCAGACACTTGGAGAGCAGAAGATAGCCTCCATGGTGGAGTGCAAGGACTTCCGTAAGGGCATCATCCAGCTGCAGTGGGAGCACAGGATGATGGAGATGAAGATAGAGGATCTCAACAACAAGACGAGGGACATCCAGATGTTACGAATCTCTGAGGAGCAACAGGATGTGAGTTTAATCACAATACGGAAATATTGTAATGCAGGACTGCTTACTTTTTCCTTTTCTTTTCTTTTTTTTTTTAGCTTTCTCAGCAATCTAGATATTTTGTTATTCTCAATCAAATTCTGCCTTGGCCTGATTAAGGAAATAACCATTATTCCTATATATAGATAGTGAATAGATTTACCTTGTACATAATTCATGGTAATAATATGTCAAATGTTTACAAAAAAGTTCAGCATCTGCTTGAAATGGCAACGTAGTGTCTGCATTCATGGTGACACTTTCACCCTGGTAGCGTTTCTGGCCAAACCTCAGTCCGTAATGTCAAGGCAGGTATTTTGGTTTTGGCAGGATCAGATGTTTTCCGAGCAGAAAATTGTTACCATCCCCCAAGTACAGATGTTTTCTTATCACGGAGACACACCCTACGCACGCGAGCTCCCCACCCTATTTTTTTGTTCTTCTTTTTGCATTTTTTAAAACTGTAACCCAAGAGGAGGAGACTGTGTAAATATCGTCAGTTTATGCTTTCATTATAAAGGTGTGAAAAGGGAGTAAAAAAAAAAAAAAAAGAGCACAAAAGCTAACAGGAAGATAAGTTGCTACTGGTTGCAATCCATTCACCCCATCCCACATATAAAATGCAAGTTGTTTCACGACTTAGTGCAATGAATAAAAAAAAATAAGTGTTCAGCAATGAATAACAATACAGGAAGATCAAATGAGTCATCCATCATCTTATTATCACCAAGTTGATGATCATAACAGACCAAACATGTTTCCAGGCCTGAATGCCAGTTTCCTCTGGCAAGGCTCAGGTAGCTCTGCTGTGGCGTGGCATGCAACTTCCTGTCATTGTTTCAGCCTATGTGACTTTGAGAGGAAAACTATACTACCATCCTGAGTGATCCTGAACATTTTATGACAACGCATTTTTGACTATTCTATGTGACACGGTATAGAAAATCCTGTTTATGCACTTTTTGCTTTTTCAGTCACTTTATTCAACCCTTTTCTTTCCAGTATCTCAACAAGACGGATAGAGACAGTCGTGTGTCCAAACAAGTTTCCGTTCTGGAGAAAACAATAGGTTTTCAGGAAAAGGTAAAAGAAAATTAACAATGTGGTCTCATTAATCAGTTCAGTATTGGATACAATACCTGACTCAAATTAATCTACATATTCTGTTCTGCTTTTAGACTCATCTACAGAGTGTGCAGCATCGCATAAATAAGATCGAGCAGCTCAACAGGCAGGCAGCAATGAAAGCTGAGAAGAACACAAGTGTGGAACAGCAGCTGCCTAACATGCAGGTCACTGTGGCAGAGAGGAGACACGTCTGTGAAGCAACGGGTAATAGAGCAACAATTTCAGCTCGTTGCAAAGAGAGATTTTAGATCCTTGTCTGACTGATAATGTGACTTGTTTGGTGTTTTAGCTGCAGAGGAAAATCAGGCAGCTGAAGCAGAAGAGCGCTACCAGGAAATCATTCAGAGAAGGAATCTGGAGGACTTTGCCAGAGCTCAGGCGGAGGAACTGGCTTTCCTTTGTGCCGAAGTTGAGCGTCTGAGGATGAGGAACTTTCCGTCTCTCAATCAGATGAAACACAACTAAGGAAATTCGTGTATTCAACAGATAATACAATTTTATTTACACTTAGCAACAATTAAAACAATTAACTCTGGATATTTGAAATGTCATTTTTTTAAAGCATGTTTATCAGGTAGCGAAGTCCTCCTCTGTTCGGTCGAAGTGCAGGATGGCATCATCCAGACCAAAGAGGTCAATAAGCCCCGATAGGCTGGCTTTGCGTCCGTCTACGGGGACATCTGACTGGAGCTCATAGAGTGCAGCCTGAGCACAACTCCTCCACTTGTCAATCAAGGTTTGGAGCTGTGTTAGATCATTCTAGGGACAAAAGACAGGGAATGTGTCATATAAAATCATCACTTTCAGTCTAGTTAAGCAAAAATAAATGTACATGTTCATGTTTGGGGCAACCCACATATATTAAAAGGTAGCGGATACCTTGCTCCGGTACATTTTAACCATCTTGAGTCTGCGTAGAGTCTCCATCTTGTCTTTAACCTCCTTCCTTAGTTGGTTTCGTTGTTGTGTAAAATCTCTGAAGGGTGGAGGTGTTGGTTCGGGAATGGGTCCAGAAAACCTTTCACTCCCCGTTCTCTCTCCATCTCTGTTTACGTCAACATTGGGCACGATCGGCGGAGGGTTGTTAACAGTCTCCAGGGAACCTGCTGAAACACGTTGGCCATCCTCCTCCTCATCTTCATCAACACAAAGGCGTTTGGCCACAGAGGAGGGCGAGGTGAAGTGGCGTCTTGTTCTCTTCAACCTCTCCCTCAGGGATGAACTCAGCTTGTGGTGATGCGGAGACGACAGTGAGTGAATGACAGGACGTATAATACACGCAGACAGCAGATTTGATAATAAAGTTTAATCATTTTGACGTGATATTAGCCAGCTAACACTAATGTTACCTTATTAGTAACATGCTAGCAGAAACGTATTGAGCCTACCTTCTGCTCTTTGTATTCACATGGGCTTGACTCCGCTGAATTACAAGGTGAAGGATACTCGGATTTTAATTTGGCTGATTTGGGAGTGATCTCCATCTGTGAAGTTTACTTTACAGCCACTTTAGGGAAACGTTATTTAGTTACCCTAACGAGTGTTAGCTTAGCTTCTCGCCATTAACAAACACGTAAAAACAAACAAACTATGGAACACTGAACTAAACGTATTGACGGACACTTTCGCGCTAACTAATGTCATGAGCAAACAACAGGTTTTTCACTAAACGCTGACTTCTAAACGGGGAACGCGATCTTCTGTTGTGTTTTTACGGCTCAAGAAAACCTCCGAAGTCAACGATTGGGCAGAATCTGATGACGTCTTACCGTAAAGGACCTTGGGAACTGTAGCGTTGCTGGCTACACTACAGTAGTGGAGTGTTGCAGGCTACACTACAGCTCCCAGGGTCCTTTACGGTAATGGGAACTGGCTGGGAGCTGGCTACAGCGCTTGAACCACTAAACCCAATATTTCCATGGTTGTTCTTCATACGTAATACACGAAATGTTCCATCATCTACAACAACAACAATAATAATAGTAATTATACAGTAAATTATAATTAAAATGCTTAAATAAAAATAAATGATTAGAAAACAGAAAACAGTATTAATAGTAAAATCATAAAAGTGGTTTATTTTGTTGTGAGCTTGGGGTTCAAAGCAGTTACTTGACTTTTCCAAGGGTATTATGATCCATCTCTTCTCATCGATTCAGGGATTTATTCCAAACTCCTATTTTGTCTGGATGTATTAATCCTTTGTTGGACTTAGGTTTGAGTCCCAATATCTTGTTTTTTTTTATTCTGTTTTTCTGTAGCCCGGAGAAGAAAGGTGTGAAACGTGATCTTGCCTCGACTTGAGCATAAATACTTGGCAGTTTGATATAACACACCCCAGGGAATGGGGATTTTTAACATTTTATATGGATGAATCTCCAAGGGCTGGGGATTGAAGATAATTACTGCGTATGAGTCAGGCGACCGTTTACTGTTCTTTTTTACCTTTTGAATATTTGACATGAAATATTGTGTTTGCTCCTCAGCACGGCAACTGCAGCAATGTGGGTTTATAGAATCTAGAGGCTATGTGAGACACTGAGTGAGGATGCCAGCTCTTTCATCGAATGCAGGTGTGTATGCTGAGAACTCATGAATAAGGCCACATGTTGTGTTTGTTAATTCCTCTCAGGATATGGTTCAGCAGTATTGCCCCCTTTACCTCTATCGTAATATGGTTCTGTCCTGTAGTTGGGGAATATATTGTGAGGCACTGATTGTCTTAAATTCAGTATAAAGCACATCAGCGTTCCCCCCCTTTCTCTGGAGTTCCTTTGTTAGTGGAGGAGATGTGATCGTCCCATGTGCCATGGTGAACAAAATGCAGAGGCGTCACTAGCCGAAACAATATTTTGTATTCTGGGTATGTAGGTTTTGTATTTCCTGTTGATAACCTACTTTATCTGCTACGTCTTTTGGAAATCTGAATTTTATGTGGTACCAATGCCTCATGCTAACACTTTCTATTTGCAGGTTCATATATGATAATAAAATCTGAATAATATAAAGTTTACAAGAATATAATTTGACATGGCCTGTCTATAAGGCATGGCCACAAATCCTGAGGGACTAATAAAGCATTCTGATTCGGATAACGTTACAGATGCAGCAGTAAACCACAACAGTATGACTGAACTGGAGCAGTTAAATGGAATTCAGTCATCATTCAATTCATTATTTATGCTTTTCCTAGTGTAACACTGAAATGTCTGCAGTGAAAAAAGGCCTAAAACGTGCTTTCAAAATGGCAGTTTGACCTACAACAGACCAATCATTGTTCTCGTGGATGCCTTCTGAATATCCCTTGCATGACCATATAAATCAAAACTTGAAATTAATTGTTAGACGCTCTCTGCAAAAAATGTCCCGATATCACTTTCTTTAAGCCAAGTAAATAAATCTAGTTAAATTCCACTGAGGTCTCATGCTTCCCCTCCTTTGTAAGACCACACACGGAGTGCACCCTGGAACTTATTATCTGTTGTTCTTTCTTCCTGAGCAGAGATTTTACCAGAGAGGTTTAACGCCTTAAAGTAGAACAAAGTGTGACATCCATGAAAAGATGAACCTCAGCTTAAAAATCCCAACATCCAAAATACCTCTTCAAAGTCAAGCTTCTGTTAACTTTTCCTATATATCGTGTTTTGTAGTTAACACAGAGCAAATGCTGTTTGACAGGAGAGAAACGATGCCTGTAGGAGGTTTCAGCAGACACTGCAATCAAATTAAGCTATTCCTTCATGACCCACAGTCATGGCGAAAAGCAACATAAGATCTATTCCATCAGTTCTTGCATTGTTGCACAATGAGTGAGATTTTCTGGTTCACTTGAGGTTTCTTTACAGCACCCTTCTGTCAAGATTCACTTTCACAGTGAATCATGCTGGCGATCATGTCACATTATCTTGATAAACCTTGAATGATGAAGTTCTTCGCTATGTAACACACTCCCTGTAAACCTAATTTGGGCACCTTTAAAACCGCTGTCTTCTTCTTATGAGCCCTTATGTGGAGAGGCTGCTATCCTCAACACAAACATGAGTGTGTTTCAGCAAAGAAAAAGGGCTGCACAGGCCAGTCAACTCCTTTTTTCACCATCCTGGACTCGGTTGTATAAACCAGCCCCTTTCCGTTATGGTATTATTCAAGCTTGCACAGAGATGTGAGTGGAGCAGTTCCTCCCCCGTTACACTGTCCTTGGGGCCATTTGTTTTCCATCATTTGAGCAGATTGGAGTCATGCTCGATGTGAGTCATGCAGGGTGGGTGGATGTCTACACAGGGTGTGGTGGGTGAAGGATCCTAGTGGTGCTTGCGACTGCCAGGAATAATAAAGCATCCTATTTGGCTCAAAATTGCCTGAATGCAAATATGGATGGATAGGGAACTTTTATTGTGATAAAAGAGTTGAAAACAGTGCACATGGGGGGCTGATCCCTCAACAGCTGCACAAACATGCTGATTTGTGGAAGTCAGTTAAAATGCCTTGAGCGTGTATATTGACTCTTTTCACAGAACATGTGTGGATGTGTGGTAAAATATTGTTTATGTGTGCCTAATAGACTAAATTTAAATGTTCTGTTCCAATGTGTGCACCAGATGTGTCTCAGCTGCAACGGGATGGATTTGTTGCATAAGATAAATCAGCAGAACCCCGAGATGGTGGCACGTGCGCGATCGAAAGAAAGAAAGAAAGAAAGAAAGAAAGAAAGAAAGAAAGAAAGAAAGAAAGAAACTCCTCCCAAATCACTCCTTTCCAACTCCTAACAAAACTTTGCCAGTTTCGAAAAGTGGCGACTCGACAAGCAGCAGCAGCAGCAGGAGGAGGAGGAGGAGGAGGAGGGGTTCACCGCTTTTCTCTTTCACAGTCGACTATCTGTCTGCAGAGGTGAGTCAA
The DNA here is from genome assembly GCF_963514095.1 of Eutrigla gurnardus. NCBI lineage: Eukaryota > Metazoa > Chordata > Actinopteri > Perciformes > Triglidae > Eutrigla > Eutrigla gurnardus. Next base: position 12,252,448 of record NC_139925.1, read on the forward strand.
GTTAATTGGTTCCCTCAGGCGCTGTTTTTTCTTTCTTCTTCGTCCTTTTTAAACTCAGCTTTTCGTGCCGTTTCTACACCTGTCTGCCAAGCTCCAGCGCTGATGGGCGCGGCTGGGAGCGGTGCCTAAAATCTCTGTTTTGACTTGCCTGGGAAAGTTGAGCAAAAAAAAAAAAAAAAGTGCACAAAAGGACCGAGGACTTTAAGAACATCCCACCACGGCGCGTCAACTTCATATAAACACATTATCTCCCCCGTGGATGGTATCAGTCGATCCATCTTGAGACGCATCGGGATTTAATTGTTTGTTGTCCGAGCTGGCTGAAGGTATGGATTTTTAACAACATACTATACACTGGAATAACCGCGGGACTTTATATATAAAGTATATAAAGTTGTTTATGCTGGAGGGTCTGGGTGTTTTCCCACCTGGCTGTTGCATCTCTGCACTAACTAACTGCACTGGGATTTTGGTGATTGGCTGTTGAACTCTTATTCTTTGCTTTACAGTTATAGGATTTGAAGGATGGGATTCCACCAAGTCCTCTATATTCCCATTTAAAAAGAAAAACAAACTAGTACTTCTTAGCTTGTCTGGAAAGCCCAGTAGGGGGGTTTGGGATCAGTTTTCTTCCTGTGGTATCTATAGAATTAGTCTGTTATAGTGATCTCAGGATAGTTTTACATGTATTTTTGCCGTGCTATTTGCATCCCTCTAAATATATTACAGGACCTGACAGAGCTGGAGCACCAGCTTTATGTGACATCAGCCTTGTGTATTTGCCGACCAGATCTGTCGCAGGATACAATACTGATTATTGTAGCTTTAATGCAAACAAAGAAAGAGTAGATGGATTGAGAAATATTGGTTTATTGACTTTCACTTTTCTCAGAGCTGTAAGAAAATGGAAATATTGTCCTGTATATGCTACAAACAAATAGCATCCTTTGGAGTGTTTCTCCTTTTTTGACATTTCTAAATGTGATATCTGTGCAGTAAATGACAAAAGAGTTGATAAATGTCCTTGGCTGTAGGGTGTGGTGAGAGGATGGTCTTTCAGGGCTGTACAGTTATCCACTGGCCTCTGTTGTTCTTTTGTAAGTCTTCAAAGACACAATGTGAATACAAAGTCTATTCAAATCTGTAGATGATACTTCATAGCTCCTGGGCCTTTATAATGGTATCTATTCACATGATATTTAAACACGTGTGGGAAGTTAGGTACTCATTTTAAATACAGATGTGATGTCTCATACCTGATCTATCTTGGGCTTACTGCAGAATCTCTGCTTCAATCAAGATAAAAACGAGATGTTCAAGGGGAAATTGTTGACGGAGATATGATATTATTGTTTTTAAAATATGATCATATGACTGATGGCAGTTTTCTGTCTTCAGCGCAGCGACTATTAAATACAAAAGGTCTGGTCTTTAACTCCAATATAGCATTTGGCATTTTTGCTCCTTTTCCCAACAAATGTTTGTTAAGATTCCATTGAAACCACAGGTACAAGTCCAGGATTAAACAGACTTTTAACAACAGTTGGCATAGTATACACATGGCTGTGGTCAACGTTTATCATCATCTCACCAGATAAAATGGGATGGACGAGTTAACAAGGCAGATGGACTTCTCAGGAGGCTTGTCAGAAGAAACGGGTGAGAATCTGAATGTGAATTTATATATGAAGTTTTGTAACGAGTACACCGTTAACGCTGCGAGATAAATAGATTGTTTACGTTGGGTTTTTCCAAAAACAAAACAGATCTCATCGCGGCACCGTGACACTAAAGATCTCAAAACACTTTCCCACTTATTCTCGTAGGTGATGCTTTTGTTTCTCCTATTTTGGGTGCTTACTATCTTTAACACTGTGGCATGCCTTCACTGGTGTCGGTTTCCATTTCTGTTCCTCGCTCTCAGGTTGTAAGTCATCCTCCGGGTTTTCCTCCAGGAGTCATAACTGAATGTAAAAGGACAGCTCGTCTTGGCCCGATGACTTTTGACATGGAGGGTGGCGAGGCCAAGGAACGCCTGATTATATGTTTGACGCTGAGAAAAACATATAATCAGCAATCCTGTTGGCTTAATGTTCTTCTCTTGTCACTTAAAAAAGTTAGTTACATTTTCTTTCCATAACAGTTCGTTAAAAAGTGCTTCACAGAAAATTGAAAGGCTTAGAGAGGAAAAGGAAAAGAGAGACAGGATCATGTGGTTTGGACACAATAGTTTAAGATGATGTTAATGCACTGATTTGGCTTCTCTGGGACTTTGTTGGAGATTGTTTCAAAGTCATGGCGCAACAGCAGCAAAAGCATGATCACCTTTGGTTTTTAACCTTGACTCTGAAACAGACCAACGTCCCTAAAAGGAAGGAGAATGAGGAGGAAGATAGGAAGGAGCAAGGAGGGAGCGTGAAACTGAAATGGAATTTAAACGATCTGTAATTGTTAAAATTCGACAGGCTTTCAGCTGGAGAACAAGCTGCCTCCTGGTGGAAGAAGAGTGTTATATTAGTATTAATGACCTGCACCCACTTCATTGTAAATACAACGTGATTTACATAAAATGTATAAAAGGAATTATATTAGTTTAACTGCCTCTGATTATGAGAATAAAGGGTCAGACACATAAACCACCCCTTCCAAATTTAGGATGAAGGTTCATTATTGACCTTGAACATGTAAGTTTAACAATCAAAACAAATCTGAGCACAAAGAACAACTTCCTGGGGAATTTTCATAGCAGCTGTTATTCCATACTTACATGACATGATAACAACAAAGCAATCCCCAAAAAGGCGTGCCTGTAAAAATCAAAGCTGTGACACTCTGAAAAGATTAATATATCAGACATAATTGTTTGTTTTATTGTTTGATATAATGGCTGTTAAATATTTAGTGAATAACTTACTAATAGGCAATAATGCGGTATTTAAGAGTTATTAGCCTTTTGATGACCACTTTTATGACTGGTGAGTCATTAACAGTCAAGTAATGACTAGTTATACCTGTGAGTAAGTCATCATCAGAGGCTGCAGGTCTCCCTCTGACTAATAGGGGTTAGTTTAATGATGATACTATTACTACTACTATATGTCCATTAAGTATGTACTTGTAAATGTTAATAACCTTTTATTAAAAATATTTAAAACGGTCCTCCCGATGAACTAAAGAATTAAAAAAGACAAAGCAACGTAATCCTCCTCCAGTTCTGCCAAAACATTCTTATTAATGGCGTATAACTGATGCATTAAGCCTTATCATTAAATTATTTGTTATCCATTAATAAAGCTGCTAATTTTTGCATAAAAGAGGCCATGTTAGAAAGTGTCACTGAAAGTTTTACTGCAGCGCCGCACTGGCGGCTAATCCGTCAACACAGTCTATCCATCCAAGTCACATTAAGCCTCAAAATCATCACCTTGCCAGTCACTCACTTACAGTCAACACCTGCAGATAACTCTCAGGATAAAACCGTAATCATGCTATTTCTTGTATATGCTCAGTTGTGACAGAAACGATCCACGCCTCCACGACCAGACTGACATCTCTACCACCGAGTGAGTGTGTCTTCCTTCCAGTCATGCTCGCTTTAATTAGAAACACATAATACAATAAGTATAGCTGAAGGAAGTACCCCGGTGAGTAACGGCTTCTCCTTGTTTTGCTGTGTGTCTTCTCGTTGCTAGAGGGAACCAGCGGATCAAATCACAGGAATATGTCCAGCAGTGCTGGAGGGCTGGGCTTGGAGAAGAATGTCTTAACCCAGAACAGCAGTGGAACTTATTTCTCCTCATGTGAGAGCACATTTCCACTCAAGATCCAAAATTTGGAAGTAGTGGGTTTTGGGATCCGGAAAGCTGTATTTTTAAACCCCCAGTATAGAGAAAGAGAAGTGTTCACTTTTTGTTCCGTTTCACATCCCTTGCATTTTTTTAAAGACTTCTGGTTACTTTTTACTCAACTACATTTATTTGGCTATATAGCTACAGCTTCCTGAAAACATGAATATTTCTATATACAACATTGATTAGGGGGGTTGTAATTGTTATAGAGTAAACCACCCATCAGTACACCTGCACACAATTCATTGATTAACCAATTAGTCCACTGACAGTAAATTAATTGAGACTGTGTTGATGATCTGTTAAGTCGGTTTTCATGCAAAAATGGAAACAAATGATGAATAATATAACAGCCACATGGGTCATTGTTCTGAAATGAATACTTCTGATACTTAACATACATTTCTTTATTATACTATACGAATGGAGTATTTGTGTGGCATTAGTACTTTTACTTAAGTCAATTATCTGAATAATCCCTCCACCACTGCCCATAGCTTCCTCTAATTTCTTATGCTCAATTTGTAGATCTTTCCATGATCCTGTTGCAGGAAATCCAAAATAACTTGCATGCATTGTCCCTCCAGCCTCTGTAGGTGTAAATACCAGCAATTACAGCTCCTCCTCAGGAGTGTACCTAGGAGGAGACTCCTCAGGAGGAGGTGATGGAGGAGGGCTCTTCATAGGCGGAGATGGGTTCGGAGGATCAGGAGGAGGAGGAGGAGGAGGAGGAGGTGGCGGCAGCAGCAGCAGAGGCGGCGGCAGTTATCATGTAAGCTCGGTGTCAAAGGTCAGGTCCAGCTCGTCGGGCGGTGCCAGGAGAGGGCAGACTGCTGGCTCATCAGGAGGCCTGTCGCCAGCTTTCCAGGAGAGTAAGATCCTATCCAGCCACTCAGGAGGTTATGACGGTGAGGTCCTGTTAATAAAACGAGTTGGCATGAGGAGTGCCTGAAACAGAAGTTTGAAAAGTTAAGGAAACGGTTGTGCATGAGGGTGCTATTAATGTCTCTGCTGCCATTGTGCTTTCTTTTCTAGGAAGTTCCAGTGGCAATTCCTCTCCGGAGTTTACACGCAAAGATTATGGGATCTATTGTAAGTGAGAGTGACAGTTGTATGGGATTATATGTTTTCTGATAAGACAATATTTTTTCAGCTTCATGATATTTCTGTGTGACTGTTTATGTTTTTTTTTCTGTGTGTTTTCTTGCGTCCAGGCTCCGGCTCCGCAAGAGGGAGAAGTGAAAGCAGAGGTATTTCTTTTTTCCCCTTTTTATTTCTGCACCATCTGACACTGAGTGACCTGGTGTAGCTTTTTTTTAATTGAGTCAAGATTTATTTGCCCATTGTGTGTGTGTGTGTGTGTGATTTTTCTTTTCTTCCAGAGAGCGAGATCAGAGCCAGATTACAGAGTGCCTCCCCCTCTGCGAGCAGATGTAAGACCACTTGAGACACATTGATCCATTTGCTGTTGGTTATGTAACTCCTCATAAAGCAACAGAGCATCTTTATTCCAGTGTGTTCATTCAAAGAACCATACGGACAGAGAAAGAGTTTGTTTCTGCGGGGTCACTTTAGTGCAAGCTACTTTTTTGAATCGTCAAATTCTTTGACAATTCAAAAGGACATTCCTTCCCGTCCACCTCTGACATGCATGTTTACGTCCATGAAATCTCAATTAGTAACACATGTGCAGTTCCCCCAGACAGGAGGTGTACAGTTTAGAAGCACAGAGAAAAGCGTGGGATTCACACGATGAGAATCATGGGTTTGTTTGCATTGTGTTCATGTGGGGAAGAAGTGAAGGGGCAGATTTGTGGTGGCAACAATGGCACACATGACTCACTGTTTAAAGCAACCACCCATTTAAAGCCAAACAGTGGAGAGATTTACGGACACTGATTGCTCCCCCTGCTGACTAAAATGCGTAACTGCTTTTATTTAATGCACATTTTTACTCAGTAAATCTTTGGATGCCGCTTTGCCACCATTCCCAGGTCAAACCGCTTAATTGTGCCCCTCGACGTACCGAGGCTAACAGATCTCACACGCCTGACAAATAGTAATTGCTGCTTGTAAATACAGCCATAAATCATCAGAATAAAACGTTATTTTTATGGCGCTTAAATACTAAAACAAAAATAATAACATACACACCTTCCCACGGGTCTTTCCCACTCCTGTAATTGAGCACACCCACACTCAGATTAACCAAGAGAGAGAGAAGCCTCGACAACTCTGACTTTTTAATTTTGAACGTCTTCATGATCAAAATAATGAATGTTAGACTTTCAAAGTTATTTTGCTACCTGACAGAATTCAGAACACATTGCCTCCACACCTGACTTTCAACATGGAGATGGCTGAGCAGCATGAACAGTTCAAACATTGCAAACAATAGCAATGATGCTGATCTAACGTGTTTACCTCGGAGGAGAGCGGCCGCCATTAGCTAGCAAGTTGAGCACAACTGAGACTCACATGCTCTGAAAGTGCACGATAGCTAATAAACTTGAGCCCTGCTCCAGAAAACTAGTGAATAATGTGAGTCAGTTATCTCTGAGATGAGGGAAACGTTGGGTTTTCAATTCCAGTCAGAGGTAACTTCAACTCTAGGTCAGTTACCGTGGTAAACTGGCAAGCAGGCCTTACCTGCATCCATTCGCTAGTTGAAATTATTTTTTTATGCAAAATATGTTGTTTATATTTCTGAGGGTGTGGGAACGTGGTCTGATTGTGTTTTATTGTTGAAGTAACTGAAATAAAGCCCCTGAATGCTGTTGAGCTGATGTCTAAATTGATGTCTATAATTTAAAATCCATTGTATTTTTACCTCAGCACCTTTTCAAGTGCAAATCACCAAACATATTATTACTGGATCAGATTGTGAGCTTACAACCATGTCTATATATCCTTTATCTATATAGTTTAAAATCTTCAACTATATTTTTCATCTTTGCTGGCCCTGTGTTTTGTCCCATCAGATTTAAGAACAAATACATGAAAAATAAACCACCACTTTATAATCCATTAAGAAAATATGCACAGTCCATACATAACCTACATGCAGTAAACACTACATCCACTAGATTAAACTTGTGGCTCTGCCTTTTATTCACCTGTTGCCATGGTGAATTGTGGTATCAGACTGATCACGGCTGTTTTCATTCAATCAGAGTGAACAAACTTGGGCTTGACTGAACAAACTCTGATCAGCTGTTAGGCATCTCAGGGTTTGGCAACGTTATCTAAATCCAATCATGATGGAGAAAACCCAGCTCAACTCCTGCTAAAGCTAACTCACTGTAACTTCCATCTCAGCTTTTGACTCTAGTGAATTACATGTGATTTGGTGTGGTTAAGCTACCTTTAAATCACATACATATATTCATTTTATAATAAGTTAATGTATTATTGAAAATCAAGCTTTACAACCTTTCTGTTACAGAGTTTGTTGTCCAGCCTGAAAACCTTAAATTCTCCATTCCCCTGGTTCGGTAGTTATGACTCTCTGCCTCCAGCTCAGTATGTTTGTCCAGTAAATGGTATAGAGTAAAAAGTAATACAATATACAATATATATTTAAAGGCGTAGAAGCAGCAAGAAATTAGAAGTACCTTAGTTTTGCTGAATCACAGCACAGTACTTGAATAAGTGTACACTCCAACATCCAGACTTTCAGACTAATCTAATTTAAATGAATTGCAGTGTTACAGTTGGTGAGCATTGTTTGTGTGCCTGTTGTTTTTGCAGGGACGGAGCTGGATGACGTGAAGAAGCTGCTGAAGGGACGCTCCTGCAGCGTTAGCCCCACTCGCTCCTCCAGCTCACTGCCGGTCCCTAAAAAGGCCACCGTGGAAACCAAGACCATCTCTGTGGCCACTCAGTCGGGTACATTCCCTTAGCGGCGTCACACACATGCACATACTCTACATGCACAGACCGCACGTCTCTCTCCCAAAGATATGTGCTTTAAAATGACCTCAGATTGTGCCTTTCATAGCTTAGCATTATATCTGAGGGACAAGTTTTCTGGAAGATTAATTCGTTTTAGACACTTTATAGTATTCCAACAGTAGTATTTTCAGAATCCTGAACGACTTCGTCTGCTGCACGATTAAAAAGACATACGGTGTCTTTTTGAATTTGTTTGGGACAAAATAAGGAATATATGTTATTATGAATGACATTTTTTTTTTAAATACTTTTCTCTCCTGCAGGTTCAACGTCATTTGGCTCCGGTGTGAGATCTGGCGGGTTCCACACTATTGACACATCAGGCATTTATGATTCCGTTGGGACATCTGGGCAGTTTGTTACTGGTGTAAAATCAGCCCAGTTTGATACTGGTGTAAAATCAGCCCAGTATGATACTGGTGTGAAATCCAGCCAGTATGATGTGGGTCTGAAATCAGGACAGTTTGCTCCTGTTGTCAAATCAGGCCATTATGACGTTACCCTGAAATCAGGGCAGTATGATACTGGTGTCAAATCTGGCCAGTATGACGTTGGTTTGAAATCAGGGCAGTATGACACCGGTGTAAGATCTGCCCAGTATGACACCGGTGTAAGATCAGCCCAGTATGACACTGGTGTAAGATCTGCCCAGTATGACACCGGCGTAAGATCAGCCCAGTATGACACCAGTGTAAGATCAGCCCAGTATGACACCGGCGTAAGATCAGCCCAGTATGACACGCTGGATGCTACGCTTCCTACTTTCTCCTGGTCCACCTCGACGCTGCCCTCCGCCTCCACCACGGTGGTTGCTGGTAACACCAGCAGCTACGCGTACCAGTCCGGAACCAACAACATGCCGGGAGGATCGTCGGCGCTCGGATCACCCTCGTCCCTGTCAGGTGAATGTCCCTTGAACGTTACCTGTTAGTTGTAGTGTACTTAGAGATGCTTTGGTGATGGTTTTGTGAATATTCAAGTGCGTCCTGTGTGTATGTGTGTCTGATATTATGATTTTAACCCTGCATTCTCCAGTTTACGGCTTCCAGAATAATCTGGCTCCCACTTCTACGAGTGTGCTCACCACCAGTGGAGGCAACATAACTGGTAACGTAGGAGGTACGGCAGCTTCTTCTCATAGTTTCCACTATACCTTGACATTATGAAATATTTTGCTTTAAAAAATGACACGATATGGCACCTTTCTTACCTGTTTATCTCTGTGTATTTGTATTTACAGGTTATGGCGTTCAGAAGAATTCCTCAAATAGTGGTGGTGTTGTCACTGGCACTGGATTCTCTACAAGTAGGTCCGCAGTAGTTAATATGAAAAAGAGGTTATCATAGACAAAAACAATTCTCAACACCTTTTTTTTGTGTGGTTGCAGCCACTAGATCCCACATTGATGATTCATATAAGAAGGACTATAAGTTCCTGATCTCTGAAAAGGAGAATGTTCCAGCCAAGAGGGATGCAGAAATGCTCATACTGGCTAAAGACAGCGGGAAGCAATTCACCAGCAGCAGCGTTCAGATGGGAGGAGGTGAGTCAGCTGCTTATTGCCCCCTATTGGAGAAACACTGAATTGTCTCAGAATCAGATCAGGAAATAAAGTACCATCTTTACCAGTGTTTATTTGTTGTCTTGATGGTAAACCCTTTCTGTGTTGTTAATAATTGTGTTATATCACATAATATTTTGATCGTGTGTTGCCTCACTCTTAAACTTTTTTTTTTTTTTTTGCTTGTTCCACTCAATAAATACAAACTAAAAGCAGTGTTTTGTATTGTTAAGTATTTCTGACTTTTTCAGGGTCGCTATCAGGAGATTCAATAAAGAAGGAGAAACTGATTTCAAGCTACAGTGAGACGGCGCCACTGAAGTCTGAGACGGGCAACTCTTACTGTGAGTAGTCATTTAAAACAAGAACAAAACAAATCCTTTGATTGTATAGACGATTAAGTAATGTTTTATTTACTCCTTCATTAGATGGATCATCTGGCATTGTAATGAAAGACAAAGCCACCTACGCAGGTATTTTTGATTGCACGTATTTTGTATTGATGATGAATATTTTGGTGTATGAAAGTGAGGTTTTGAGTCTTTACCCGCCATCTACAGAGATTCACAGGGACAGCGGCATCTTCGGAGGAGGAGGAGGGTTCTGCTGCTGCTCTGACTCATGTTGTTCCTGGTGGAAATGGCTGCTGGGACTCCTCCTCCTCTCCCTGCTCCTGCTCGGACTCCTGTTTGGGCTCATTGCACTGGGTAAGACTTATACAACATAATGAGATTTTACAGGGAACAATAAAGTTCTCCCCAAAGATAAAAACCTTAGGAGTCATGGCGTACTCTCTGACGCTACTCTGCAATGAAATGCCTGGGAGTTACTGCTTTTGAAGCAATAAAATGTGTGTTCCAGCTTTTACGGGCGAGTGAGCATTATTTCACAGTGTTGCTCCGAGCTGTGGGGCAGTAAATGTAATCCTCTCCCAGGAAATCTGATCTGTGGGTACTGTCCCACTGCCATAAAGTTGGTCTGGCATTCATTGTCAGTGGAGCAGCTCCAGAAATAGTTGCTTGATGACATCAGAGACTCCAGTTTGTTTTTCTGCAGTAAGAGTGTTGTTGATGTGGACTCAACCTAAGGAAAAAAGAGATGGCAACCTCTGATTTGATGTATATTTAACATACTTAATTTTACTTGTAAGTGTGTATCAAAACCTGTTGAGCTGTTTCTACCTGACTCACACGCTTATCTGATACTGTTAATCCTGCACACTAAGCCTACATATGTATACTATATTTACTGCTTTCAGCTTCATTTTTATCATTTGTCAAAAAAACCCCAAAAACTCACATTATTGGAATTTGTGAGATTATTTTCAGTGACAAATCTGAACATACAGACACGATAAACATACTTTCCAAAGAAATCATTATCAGTATGCCCAATGGAAATAAATATCCAAAAATCTGCCTAGAAGTCATAAAATACAATGTTCCTTGTAACTCCACAACTTGCCTGAGAATCACCCTGACCTCTAACCCTGGAGTCAGAATGGTGCCTTCATGTGCAGTCATTCAGATCGGAAAAGTGACTTCCCTTATGAACATTTTGTTTGTAAGTGCAATACTTTTATAAGAATAATACACTGTATTAGTATAGCACAGTTTCATGTATAAATGCAACACAAAGTGCTTTACATAAAAGCGAATGATAAACAAATAATTAACAATTAAATTAGATTGAGATTGTTTTGCATTCGACACATTTCAGAGATGTATTCGAAAACAATACAGTTCATCAAACTGGCGATTGAGAATAATATCTTATCACTGCCTCAACTTGTGGTCTTTGTATGTTTTAACAAATGTCGACGTCCCTTTCTCAGCTGAGGACGTGAGAAAGCTGAAAAGTCGAGTGGCTTCTTTAGAGACTGAGTCCTCGGTGGCCTCTGCCCGTACCAGCAAGCTGTCAGGTTCTTCTTCCAATACCATCAACACCTATGGGGTGGCTGGAGCAGGAGGTGCTGGAGCAGGAGGTGACACCCGCACTGACAACACGCTACACATAGGCGCTGGAGGTGGAGGTGGAACCTCGGGCTCAAGAACACAAATCGGGGTTGCGGCTGGTGCTGGAGGCTCTACTGGTGAAAATGGCATTGACGTCGGCATCGGAGGGGCTTCTGGTGGCACCAGTGGGACTAGTGGGGCCACCGGAGCCAATGCTGGAGGTGCCGGCACCAGTTTCAGTGGTGGCACTGGCGGAGGCGGCAGTACTGGTACCAGTTACAGTGGCAGTGCTGGCGGAGGCGGCAGTACTGGTACTGGTACCAGTTTCAGTGGCAGTGCTGGTGGAGGTGGCAGTACTGGTACCAGTTTCAGTGGTGGCACTGGCAGAGGCGGCAGTACTGGTACCAGTTACAGTGGCAGCGCTGGTGGAGGGGGCAGTACTGGTACCAGTTTCAGTGGTGGCACTGGCAGTGCTGGTGGTACCAGTTTCAGTGGAGGACACAAAGAGGCTGCTCTTCAGATGATGATCCAGCAGATGTTACGGGCTGAAATGCACTCAGAGTCATACCGAGGTATTGCACATACTATACATACTGACTACATCAATGCACACACCTGGCATTCATTGAACCAATGTTTTCTCCCCTAGCTTTTCTAACATCATCAGTGCAGGGAGAGAGAGGGCTGCCTGGACCTAAAGGTGAAATTAAAATGTATTCCTTTCATAAAATCTGAATATATATGTATATTAAAAAAATCAAGTTTATTTATATATATTTTTTATTCTTTTCAGGTGACTCTGGATCTAAAGGTCAGGAAGAAAATCACTTACTGCTCAAGATCTTTTTCAGTTTGATTCTGTTGGTCTGTTGTATTTCTTCATGTTTGTCTTCATGGACTTTCAACATGATCAAATGTTTGTTTTACTTATCACAGGAGATTCTGGTTTCCCTGGAATTCCAGGTGAGGAATGATGACTCATATTTTCATTTAGTCATTACCAGTATTTTCTGGTTTTTTTATTGCATGGCATCTTAACTTTACTGACTGCGACCTTTGACCTCAGGGGCTCCAGGTGCGATGGGACACGAGGGTCCAAAAGGACAGAGAGGAAGTCCAGGTGCAGAGAGTGCTTCCATTCAAATATCATCATACAAGTACGGTGCTAAGCGTATTAACAGTGAGAAAATCATTTGTATCTATAAAATATCTGATCAGGTGATCATGGACTGGATGGGGCACCAGGCATAAGGGGTCGCGAGGGCCAGGCTGGCCCCAGAGGTGAGGCAGGACCCCCAGGCTTCGGAGCGAAAGGTGATCGAGGTATGTTTCAGATTCCTGGCAGTAATTTTAACAGAGCAGAACATTTTAAAAGACATAATAACAGCAACAGCAATAATATTAATAATAATGATGGTTTATGCAGGCACTCCTGGGGATCATGGACCAAAAGGTGAGATCATCGAACATTTTTCATTGTCCCTTCAAAAAACCTTTTATTGTGTTCGTAACATAAAATACCGTTTACTGTCCTTGCTGACGAAAGGTGCATCTGTAACAGGTTATTGCCTCATGTGTGTTATTGCCATCAAACAGCACCAGGTGGCAGCATTGAGATAGATTATGAATCAAGCCTCCATATTGTTCAGTGAATAATATCATGGACTTTGAATACATGTGGGGCATGTTTGATCTGAAAATGTTTTTTTTTTCGGTTATTAATAACAAACACCAACAACATTAATTCACCGCTTCAGGAGCACCAATGCATTGCAAAAGTTTTGTGTCTTTAAACTGTCCAACTAAACCTCATAATTTCTCTGCCTATCCTTTTGCTCTATTTATAATAGAAAAGATAAGCAATTCAAACATCAAATGCAGAAAGAACACACTCATCTAGTGCTGTTTTAATGTTACACTTAATATAATGTGTACAAGTGCACATATTTTGCTCCTGTCTTTCCTGATGCAATAATTTAAATGTCTGTCACTGTATCAAAAACACAGCTTCTCATTCTCAATTTTTTTCTTTAATTAATTGATTTATCTCTTCTACCATACAACAATTATTTTTGATATATAGTTCACACTGTAGCACCATTAACAGTTAAAATATTTCATATTAATATTTCATTTATTATTGTAAGTTGCGTCAAAGTATCAAAAAGAAAAGGTGTGATTTAATTGCAGCTTTTAGTATAATTCAACAATCATGCTCTTGTTCAACAGTGTTTTTCCTTTCTAATAATTATTGATCTATGATCTAGGCTCAGCTGGAAGTCCTGGATTTCCTGGAGCACCAGGTCAGTTTCTAACGGTTGTCATTTATGTGGAGCATTACAGTGACTCCAGAAACATCCAACAACTGAAAATACTGTTAGCAGTGCCTTGACTTCAGCCCTGCCGTTTTACATGATTTGTGTTTTTACACGTCAACCAGGTTCTCAGGGTTTCCGTGGTGAGGCAGGGCTTCCTGGGCCTAAAGGTAGGACATGTGGACGTTGTTCGTTGCTAAATACACTGAGATGCATAGGCTGTTTATTGTATATACTATTATGTTACTCACAGTTGCTCTTCTCACTCAGGTGATAGGGGGTCTGCTGGATTCCAAGGAATTAAAGGTTTGTTGTAACTGTTAGTTTTTATAGCACTTGTGGGGTCAGTGAATGTTTCTAACCCTAGTTTAATTAATGTTTATTTTAGGTGAAGCTGGTGACGTAGGACTCAGAGGTGTGAAAGGTCAGCAAAGCTTTGTGAATTAAACTATATTCAAAGCTGTTGGGTTGGCATGTTGTATACTCTGTGAAGTGTTCTTATCCAGTTGTGGTACCCCTCAGGTGATGCTGGTTTACAAGGTCTGCAAGGGCAAGCTGGGGAGAGAGGACCCAAGGGGTCAATGGGTGAGTCACGGGCTCTCTTACCTCGAGATAAATCATGATACATTCTCAGATAATAATTTGGCATTGTGCTTCTGAACTATAAAATGAGCTTATTCGAGAGCTAGATGAGAAGTTTAAAACCTCTCTCATGCCTGTCCATTAAATATGAAGCTACAGCCTGCAGCTGGTTAGCTTAGCACAAAGCTTTTTTATTGTATACATTAGTTATTTCAGCTATTTAGAATTAAACTTTGGACTTCAGTTATCGTTATCCCTTCCTGAACTTGTTACTGTTAAAGAAAATTCAATCAATACAATTGATTTCAATGAAGCAGTAACAAGACTATTACATAATAAAAACCACCAAGGGGCAGCAGAGAGGAGTCTGCTCATAAAGATAAGACATGATAAAACTTTATTTTCCCAAGGGACATTACTGTGCTGCAGTTGCAATATAAGTGGTAAATTAAAGTATAATATAAGTAATATACGTATAAAATATAAAGCCTCTTTTAGGGTTCATTTAAGGAGTAAAAGATACTGGAAATAAAATGGCTATTTCAAGAAAAGTTTTTTAGAATTACTTAGGAATTGATATATAATTGTTTCTTTACTTTTTATAACAGGGTTGTCTGGAGTCGATGGACAGAAAGGATCTAGAGGTAAATCAGTCATATAAACATTAGAGATATCTATTTGAATATTATTTTCATATCAAGCACGTATCATTGGCGATTGCACTCCTGTGTTTTTGACCCTCAGGTGACCAAGGACCCGCCGGGCCCCCTGGACTCAGAGGTCCTGCTGGGTCTCATGGAGATGTTGCAGGTGCAGGTAAACTGAGCCTGATGCCACTCTTATGAAACTGGGTCTTCAACTACATCAATATTATCATAAGTGGATGATATGATAAGATGTATTTATGATATCACCCCTTCTGTAGGATTACCTGGGCTTCAAGGACCACCAGGTAGGTCTCTACTATTAATAATAATAATAATAATAATAATAATAATAATAATAATAATAATAATAATAATAAACATGCATTGTAGATTTATTATTATTAATTATGTGGCATTTCATTAATAATCCTCTTGGCTTTTAATGCCTTCAACACTAAAAATGTACTTGTCTCTTGCTAATAGGGATACCGGGGAATCCAGGAAGACCTGGTGCTAAAGGTACAGACTGTAAACGTCAGCTGCCTTGAGGGCCATCTGCTGCAGAGAGTGCATGCTCTCTAAAATACCACATGTTTTGAGGCATTAATCTGTGCATCTGATGTAGCATGTGTCTGTCTGTTTTAGGTGAAACTGGTGAACCAGGAAGGATCATCAATGCAGGTAACAGACTGTGATGTATATTTTTAATATCGTATTGATTGATAGATTATAGTTTGTGGATGTCTGACCATCACTTCTATTTATTTTCCAGCCGGCTCCACCTCTATTGGCATCCCAGGACCACCTGGGCGTGCTGGTCCTCCCGGCCCTGCAGGTCCTCCAGGATTATCAGGTCTGACCCTAGACAGCTCAGAAAATCTGTATCTTTCATTTTAGCCCTGAATGAGCCGATCCAAGTATGAATACTTCCATATACATATTTTCTGATTTACCTCCTCAGGTCCCATTGGGCCTGCTGGTCTGCCTGGCAACCCTGGTAGGTCATTGCACTTTCTGCTCCCAAAGGAAGCTTTTTAGATCAGATATGAAGCCATCAGAGTCTCACGGATGCTGCATTTCCTTTGTTTTCACAGGTGCTAAAGGTGACAGGGGATATACCGGAGAACAGGTAGAAGGAGGAATATCAGTGAGAAGATCTGAGACTCTAAGCTCAAGTGAGTACTTTTTTTTTGGATGACATAAATAACCTGCCACATCTGTGGTGTACCTTTATCTGCAGAATACAATTGTGACTTCTATATAACTTTTGAGATAAGAACACTATCTTCATCTTACAAATGAAAGTTGAGTTCCCGTGAAATAAAATCCAGTTTGGTACACTCAGCTGTATTGATGCCGAAGCCATACTTGACTGGTATGATCAAAATCTTCTATCATCTATACTGTAAAAATACTCAAGTAAAAACTTGGGAAGATATTGAAAAGACTGTTGATGATAGTGCCTCCCTTTCACTCTTCTCTTGTAATAAACATTTTAATGCAGTAATCTCTATGATGTACTTCTGCTTCAGTGGACTACTTTGAGCACTGTTAATAAAAGCTATTAAAATGTGACTTTATGTGTTAACATTTCCATATGAGAAATAAACCAATATGTGGTCATTTTATCCAAATAACCCCTGATTGAAAATTTGCTGCAATTGTGTTTCGGGGGTGTGAAAGCTTGAAAACGGCCCGGCTGTCGCTTTGAGTTACAATGTTCCAGCAACCAAAGTGAGCTGCAGTCAATGAGCCATCTGTGGTTTGCCCTGAAGCCCCGTCCCTGTTGCTACACAGAGAACCCTGTGCCTGTTTATTCAAAGTTTATTAATATTGAACGTGTCCAGCAATACGGCCATCAAGTGTGAGGTAGAGTCGATGAGATGCAAAGAACACAGAAAGATAGACCGACAGAGATTCCTTGTTTTATAGTTAGATTGTTAGCCTGTTCATTACTCAAAACTATGTCTTTTATGTTTGTACTTTAGGGCAGTTCAGTGGCAGTGCAGGTTCAGGACAACCTGGCCCACCTGGCCCACCGGGTCAACCGGGTCAACCTGGACGTCCAGGTAAATAAAACACAACACGCTTTGTTGCAGCCGTATCAAACACATCATCTTTAATGATTTTGTAGGCTTTGTTTTAGAATGACTATAGCCTTCTTATCACCTGTCACTTTTCCATTTCCATTAGGAGATTCAAGACAAGGACCTCCAGGACCGCCTGGGCCTCCAGGTACGACAGGCAAGTATTTAAGTTTGTAAAATCCACAGTTTCAAATATGGACTCAGGTGACCACAGGTGGATCATACTGTGTGCTTGGTGAATCTCATCCATTCTTTATTTCAAGGTTATGGAAGACAAGGACCTAAGGGAGAGAGAGGAGACTCAGGCTTTGCATCCAGCTCTGGTATGATCCAAAATCTGAACGTGCTCTCCTGATGTTGTTTTGATTTGTAATTAGCAGTAAAAGAAAAATGTTGGAACACCGCTCTTCTTACAGGAACAATGTATACTGGACAACCAGGACCACCGGGACCATCTGGGCCTAAAGGATCTACAGGTGATTGTCTTTTGTGAAGACCGTTAGCTTGTTTTAGTTTTAGTAATACTTTATTATAACGTCTCTTTTTTATTTAAGGTTCTCCTGGACCAAGAGGATACCAAGGTAAATGTCTTTCTTTAATTATGGTGCAGTTTTTTTTTAAATCACTCATTCTTTCATCAGTTGTTAGCCTCCCTGTGATCACATCCTTCCCAGCATAAATAACAGTGGCATCATCTATCTCAGGTGAACCAGGCCAGGCAGGTGTCCCGGGTACCCCAGGAAGACCAGGAAGCTCTGAGAGAGGTCAACATCGGAACACAAATCACACAAAACCACATTAGAATTTAATTAGAGTGCCACACTTTAAAAGGCTTAATGCACATATGTGATATATAGTAACTGTATATCTATTTCTGCCTTACAGTGACAACCTATGGTTCAGGACAATTGATCGCTGGACCACCAGGTCCACCGGGACTCCCTGGAAATCCTGGACCACAGGGGATTAAAGGTACCAGCACATCTGTAAAATCTGTCAATGTTTTATTGTCTGTGTTTCATAGTAAATACTGTATGTATCACATGATGATAATGCTTTCTTTGTTCCTACTTTTAAGGGGACACTGGATCTCCTGGCTTTTCAAGAGGTAGAATCATAATTAAACTTGACATTAATACAAAGTCAAGTGTTTTTCATCTTGTGAAAGCGCAAATAGTTCACAGTAGCTTAAGATATGTATTTCCTTTCGGGTCTTTACTATGTCATTCTTACCTCAGGTTCCAGCTTGGTCACCACAGGCCCTCCTGGGCCAGCAGGTCCTCCTGGCCATCCAGGCCTGCCGGGCTCCTTCGCTTCATCTACTGAGATGCGCCAATACATCAGTGACTATCTAAGTAAGAGATTTTTGTGAAGCAAGGTCACGTGCTCACAGAACATAGAACACGGTATGATGATGTTGTATCTGTTCCATGCAGGTAGAACCATACAGTCTAGTGTCCAAGGACCTCCAGGTCCACCAGGGCCTCCAGGAATTCCTGGAACCTTCTCAGGCTCTATGGATGATATCTCCGTTCGTGTCATTGCATACCTGCAACGTAAGCCTAAGCTTCTCCTCAGAGTGTATAACACTAAATGATGGGAATGTGTACGTATAGGGCATAGTTATAACAGAATGGGGGCCACCGTTAAATGTGCTGTGCGATTTTAGGTTCTGGCTCAGGCCTTAGCCTTGGTGCTCAGGGTCCTCCAGGCCCACCTGGTCCGCCTGGACCTGGCTCTGGGTCCCTGACGGTCAGCGGTCTCATCGCCATGCTTCAGAGTAAGTACAAAACGTACTTGGGCCGAGCCAAATGGTATCAGATACAAATATAATCCACACTGCACTCTACTGTCTCTGTCAACTCTTTAACAGCGACTCGTTTGACTGTGAAGACAAACAAAGTTTGAGGGATAAACGATGTCTCTCTGCTGTGATCTGTTTAGGAGAAGATGTGAGGAGATATTTGTCAGGACCACCGGGTCCACAAGGACCAGCAGGACAACCAGGGACGTCAGGAGGAATTTCAGGCGGTCACAGTGTAGACGACATAGCCATATATGTGTTCAAAATCATGAATGGTAAGCACAACGGTAATAAATAACTTTGGAAGTAGACCTGGACTGGACTCAGTAAAGCTAATTGCTCTTATTGTCATTTTCAGACAGAGGGATTGCTAGAGGTCCGCCCGGGCCACCTGGTCCTGCTGGGCCTTCTGGTGCAGGGGGCTCTGGCTTCACTACCGCTACGATTGATTATTCTGCACTGATAAGAAGTAAGTCAATGTTTTCCCATTGACAGACACTCTCTTGTTGCTGTCCCTCACGCCTCATCTTTTCTCCGTCGTGTATTTTCATCCGCTTAGATCCAGACTTCCGCTCGTGGATTAACTCTGCCGTACAACAAGGTCCCCCTGGTCCTCGGGGTGTTCAAGGGCAACCTGGCCCTCCTGGACCCCAGGGCCCGGCAGGAGTCTCCACTGCCACTGTGTATGGGTCGGGAGGTCGTGGCTATAGCATGGAGGATATTCAGCGTTACCTGCAGGGTGAGTCTGACGGAGAGGATGAACATGACGTACTGTATAAACCGAGGTTTAGATTCACACCGCAGGGGTCATTTAATGATAATGTTACATCTTACAACAAAGAAAACCACGTGGTTTTAATACGGTCCAAAACCTACAATCCATGAATCACTATATGCGGTGTAAATTATTTACAGCACCCTCAAGTTAAATGATGGCATTAATTACACTTAGAAGAGGAAAAACATTCATTATCATTATAGCTGCCTCCCTGAGAGGTTATTAGTGGGAAAACAGTATTAAACATTTATATGTAGAGCCAAACAAATTTGAATGTATTTTAAACATAAAGTTAAGTAAATTAATCACCATAGATGAAGTACAAAACATTGCATCCGTCTTCTGGTTGAAATGTACTGCTTAATATCATGCTCTTAGTTATTAAAATGCATGATACATATCAACAGCTACATCAGAGAACACAACATATATATTCTTTCATCTTTACACATAGAAATAGAATGGTGATTGGTGCTAGTTTAGTGGACCTAGCTGTTCGCTAGTTAGCTAGCTATCTTGCTAATCCCACTGCTATAATGTTGTACGAATTAGAATTAGAACGACAATAACAATAATGACGACTTGAATCTCTCTCAGGTTCCAGTTTCAGAGGTCTTCCTGGCCCTCCTGGTCCACAAGGACCACAGGGACCACCAGGCAGTTACAGTGGATCAGTTTCCTACAATGGAAACTTCCCTCGGGAGAGTATCCGCACTGAAGTTCAAGAGTATCTGACCAGTAAGATCCAAAAATCCAACGCAGATACATGAAAGACGTGAGAACAGACTGGTGCGGATGTCTTAGATGAACTTTATCTTTCAGGCGACGCCGTTCGCCGTGCCATCGTTGGTCCTCCGGGGCCTCCGGGACTGAGAGGTCAGAAGGGAGATCGCGGAGAGCCGGGCTACGTCCAGGGCTACGCACAAAGCCAGAGCTTCTCTCACGGTGACTCTCAACACAGCTCTGAGCGCAGAAATACAGATGTCAGCAGACTGACTGAGCTCCTGGACTACTCCAGCGTCGCCGTGAAAGTTACCGACTACATCAAGAGTGAGTTGATCACAGCCTTCATGCGTAGATATTTCTGTTTGAGTTATCAGGAGTTTTCAAAGTCTGACAGCCCCATTACCCCCCCTTTTACTGAAGGGATCATAGTTCTTTTTCCTGATGAAATGATGATGATGATAAGTGACACTTTGATGTAACAACCCTCCTCTAGATCAAGGCCTGCTGCAGGACTATCTGGTTGAGGGTCCTTGGAGGGCAAATCTAAGAGCGATCCAAGGCCCCGCTGGTCCACCTGGCCCTGTCGGACCACCCGGTCAGAGCCGCGTCATCGGTGCCTATGGCAACGTCACAGCTGACCTCATGGAGTTCTTCAGAAGTGAGGATGCCGAGTTATGATTATCCGCAGTTAAACCTTAAAGCAACGGAAAACCAGACTTATGTAAGTGCAGTTGGAAAATGTTGCTTCATCACGACTCAAGCTGTGCTTCTGCTCTTGCGCAGCGTATGGCACAATCCCCGGCCCTCCAGGAGGCCCTGGACCAAGGGGGGACAGAGGGTACCCAGGACCCAACGGAGAAAAGGGTACATTTCAACTCAGTGTGATGCTTTTAGTGGAGTGACTGAGGCAAGCACGTTTTTCTGAGAGTTTTCTGTGTTCACAGGTGATCGTGGAGCACCCGGTTTGCCAGGGTCATACTCTTTCCAAGTTCCACACAGAGTACAGAAGAGGGATGCAGGTAACTAAAGTCGAACATTGTTATATCAAACAAAAAATGGCAGGTGTTATGTGTTTATAACCACATTTCTTTACATCCACTGCAGGCAATAAAGTGGCTGGTCGTCGTCATCGCGGTCACATCAGCGGAGGCTAAACATACTACTGGATCACATCACATTTCATTTCAGTTGATCTTTTGTTTTTTTTAGGTGTGCAACTGTAGTAGTGCCCTTATCAAATGTTCCTTATTCTTGCCAACTGTAAAACAAATAATAATGATCACAGGAAATAAAAGTCGCCAAAAATGCAATAAGTCTCTTTAAAACGGCTTCAGTAGAGGCATGGAATTAGCTGCTGGTCAGTGTCTCTGTCACACAGACTTCATCATTCTTTACATGTGGGTGTATAATGTTTACTTATATGAATAAGAAGCTTGCAATAAAACCTTTTTTTTTTCCCGGGGCAGCTTTGTTGAAGAGAATATCTTTTTAAGCGATAAGTAGCTTATATTTTAATTGCACTTTGCTTCTTTTCCCACTGCTCGTGTAACTTGAGGTGTACTTTTTTTTGTATTCGATGTCTTTTGAGGATTATATTGTATTGAGGATTATACGTGTTAAATATTGTGTCGAGCTAACCTTTCAATGTTTCATGAAATACTTCAATATTGTCAGATTAAACATATAAATCAACCCAACCGCCAGCATTTAAAAACCATGTCAGTTATACAGTCACCCCATAAAAAATTATATCAAGTGATGAATTGTTACCGGTCAGAGTGAGGGTCATTTGTGCAGGGGGGAGGGGGCTGTAGTCTGATTATTTACTTGAAAGGTTTGTAGGTAAAATAAATAAATTAAAATGTTGAGAGACAATCACTAAGAACAGACTGATTGGATTGTATATTTTTTTTGTTTAAGAGTGCACTGAAACTCATATTTTCTTGACATCTTTAAGTGTTAGGAAGATGAAATTATTAAATGTTCCCATATTATGTTTTACATGATTGAACATTGACATTTGATCAATATATTTGAAAGACACGCAAATAAATCTATTTTTGGACTTTTTCTTGATCTTGACTCGAGGTGTTTCCAGACAGTTAAAAATGTTCAAATAAACAGACAATATTTTATTTACAACAAAAGACAATTTATAAAGACATTTTAAATACATTTGATCTGACATCAAAAGAATATTCAACGTGGAAGAAAAAACGACTCATTGAAATGCTGTAACTTAACAAAATAAAAAACATATTTGAAATCTATGGGGTGTATGAAGTATTTCAGTCTCCAAAGACCCCAATAAAAACCCAGCATTCACGACAAAACTCTAGTCAGCGTTAATGTCAGCAATCGGAAATGATGATGATATGCAGCGACAAAATAAACGCATGAATCTTGAAATCTCTTTTTGTGAACCATCAATACTTTTATCTCTCAAAATACAGCGAAGAACGTCGTCTCACACGTTGAACCTCATACAGTTACAGATACAGCATTTTACCTTTCACACTACACCGGTCTCGACGAGAGCCGAAAGCTCACAGAGAGGAGCCGTTACAGCATTGATATTTAGGAATACATGTTTACAAAACTAGATGTGATCATAAAATACTAAAGGGCATATTTTCAAAATAACAAACAGAAAAAAGTTCGACAATTCAGTCAGTTTGGAGTTTGAATAGGCTGGGGTGAGACAAAGGTGACTCACTGTCAAAAATACATCGACAGTTCTACTACTGCATATTTTTTTTCCTTTCGCTCATGTGGCAAAACAGTGCAAATAAACAGCTTTACATTCTTTTCGTTTTCATTTCAAGGTTATTTGTTCTTATATATTATATAGTATTTAATCAATCTGAAGGAAGTAACATGTCACCTCTGCGATTAACTAAGTGGGAGTACAGCACTGAAATGGTGTGCTAAAGCAATAGATATATTCTGTTTTTCTCAAGATTGTAAAACCCTCATGGCGAGCACAGTATCCGATTATATTTCATACGTAAGTACACACGTGTGACAAACCACCCGGCGCATCATTTCTAACACAGTACATTCCTTTTCATTTCAACTCACAGCCTTATGATCCCAACACGGTCTTTGACTCCGACTTTAGACTACACAGCCATAAGTATTACAACTACAGACTTTTTTTAACTCCTCACTACCTCTCCCCTTGAACCAGCAACACAAGATCTCAGAGTCAGTTTAATCTTGTGATTGTGGGTGGAAATATGAGATAAGAGAACAAGTTAAGTGCACATTCAGGGGACACTGTATTTTACTGTAAAACACAGGGAGGGGCCTTGATGCAGACAGAAAAGAGAACATAAGAGGCACTGGAGAGCATTCATACTGAAGCAGGCTGTGCTTACAACTATCAGATACAACATGATGAACCTTTTGCTACCAACTGCAGGCTTCTAAAATTTGAACATGCTCAAAAAAGTGCATATTATTATCATTGGACATTTCTCAACAAGCTGAGAAAAACGTTGATGGAGTGAGGGGAACGGTGTATAGGCACGTCATGCTCACTAACGGTGGGATCAAAAGCAGTGAAGACATGTTATCGGTAACGGTCGGAGAAATGATGTCGCTCCACCAGGACGTCAGTGAGCACAGCCAAGTTTGATCGGAGTCTGTTTGGTAGCACAGACGCAAAACAGGGCTATAAACCAGAGTTGTGCAGGTTTGGGATGGGGTAGAACTTCGATACTCGACTCTGGGTGGTCGGGTTAAGGCATTCGGATTCACCGCTCATCTTGAAGAAGACCTCCTGCTCCTGTAGCTTCCGCGTGAACTCCTCCTCTAAGGCCTGCAGGGGGCAGAAGACACACACACAACTGAGTCAACCACTGTGAGGATCATATCACAAACAAATCAGATGATTTACTGTAGATGGAGTCAGGAAACGATTAAGACAAACAATTAATGAATATTAAATATACCTTCTTCCTGGGTCTCAGCTTCTCTCTCCACTCCTTTATCTCTTGGCTGTGCTCCTCATCCAGCTCCTTCAGCTTTTGGGTCTCGTGTTCAATCAGAAGGTGGCATTTCTCGTTCTGAAAGAAAATGTGAGTTAATACATGCAGCTGTGTGTGTGTGTGTGTGTGTGTGTGTGTGTGTGTGTGTGTGTGTGGGCTCACCTGTAGTTCCTGCAGCTCCCTGATATTTGAGTCACACTGCAGTTGCAGATCCCTCATCTGGTTCTCATGTTTCTGGTGCTGATGGAGCCTCTCGTTCTTCTGCCTCTTGTCTTCCTGAGAAGCAAACTGGACCAGGCAGACAAAAATAAAAACCCAAACCCAAACAAAGCTATTAAGTGTGTAGACTTTTTCGCAGATTAGTCACCTGTTTTATCCGCTCTCTCTCCTGCTCGGGCGTGACCGTTGCGGTGGCGGTGATGCGGAGGCTCTTCTTATACATGGCCATTCGGGTTTTGGCGTCGCTGCGCTGAATCTTGGGCAGACGGACCCTCTCTTGAGTCTGTTTGTTCTTCATCTCCTCTATCAGCCGCTGGTTGTAGCGGTGCATCTGCTCCATCTCCTAGAAATCCATCACACACACAGGCACACAGTTTTTAGGTTCAGAAACATTATTTAAAACTGAGACATTAGCGAGCAGATTTCTCTCCCAGCTCTTACTTTCTCATGCCTCTTCAGTAGCTGGTGTCTCTGCAGGAAGTACTGGTCTTTCAGCTGCTGCTTCAGCTGCTGGTGCTTCTCCTGCAGGTGGCGCTCCTCCAACTCCCACATGGCCGCCTCTCGAGCTAAAACAAACAAACAAATCATACACGTGCACGCACAAAAACATCCCATGAGGCCACTTATATGTGAGTCGGCAAACGTGTACATGCATGTCAGCTGGTGACGAGTAGAGCGCCGATAACACAACAGACACCAAACACTGTCAGCCAAGCAGTAACATGCCTGCAGCTCAGTCAGTGTTTGGTGTCACCCTAGTCAAAACTGAAAAACAAAAGTGACTTTTCTTTCAACCTTTCAGGCTGCTTTCATGTCTGTCCAATAGAATAGCAACGTGGCCTAAGCATGGATTAATAACAAGCCTGACGATGTACCTCTCATTAGCTGCTGCTTGTGGTTCAAGCAGTCTCTCTCAATGGTGGTGATCTCCAGTTTATGCTGCTGTATGATTTTCTTTAAAGCTCCGTCCAGCTCTTGTTGCTGCTTTTGTAGGAACTCCTGCTCCTGAGGAGCCAGAGAGAAGAGGAGCAGTGAGAGGAGGCCGGGGGGGGGGGGGACAGCAGAGAGCAAGAGACAGAGAGAGAAAGCACAATAACACGACTCAAGTGTCAAAAACGGCCTGAAATGAAATGATGTAACCAAGCCATCCACTTCAAGTCCAGAACAACACAGAGCACTAAGATGTCACATCATCATCAACTGGATCGGCAGAGGAGACACTCAGATCATGGATGGCAATGATCCACAATGGAGGCGAAGAGAGAGAAAGAAAGAAGTTCAGTGAAGATTAAGATGCACCGTTTGAGGTGAGACAACATCGACACTGACGTTCTCGCGCCGTCTGGAGCTCAGCCTACATTATACACGACTCATTTTACACAACCGGACAGAATTAACTAGTCATTTAATTTTGTTTTTTTTAAAGGAAATTTAAAAATGTACATTTGCTGGTGGCAAATTGTCAGGTTACATACTGCGATTACTACACTAGGATTACATGTAACTGATCATATATGCACAGAATGCACTATAAAAAAAACGTATTGGGAATATTGTTATATTGCTGGCTTCAAATAAAATGACTTTTTACATCAGTCCTGTAACTGTCGGCAATGGCACGGATCCAGACGGAAGGGGCCTCAGTGACTACACCGCATCTGGGAGAGAGTGCCGTTCACTCCCAGTCTTTGTCGCGGCGTGATACAATAAAAACACCATATAAAAATACACGGACTAGATGTAGAACATTAGAGGGCTGGTGGAGGAAAACTACTGAGCAGGAGAGGAAGAGAGAAACCACTGCACAAACACAGTGACGACAACACTATAAAGAAACACAACGCCCATGCTTACATGTGTCGTTCTTAAAACTGAACCAGCACAGATTATCCTGTCTCTTCTCACATCTAAGTATGGGCCAGAGATGGAGAGAAACAGGGCGACGAAGGGGGGGGGGGAACTTACATCCTGCATCTGAGCGTTGAAGAGTGCGCATGAGGACAACTGAAAAGATTGTATCATAACCTGGGCCACTGCCTGTGGAGGAGAGCACACAGCGCACTCGTCCTGATCAGACAGCACACAGCAGGCTGAGGATGTCTCTCACACACACACACACACACACACACACCAGCAAACACACACACTGCATCTTCCCAACTTATGAGATTTCACCCTCTGGCAATATCGGTGAGTTTAATGCACACAGCGCAGCACAGTTCTGGATAAATGTTAGGAGAAAGTCAATTTGTTAGTTATTAATACTTTTCTCTTCTTCTCATGCTTGAAAAGCAGCACTTGAGTTTAATCCAGCAAAAAAAAAAAAAAAAAAAAAAGCACCTATGTTACCATGCCACTGGCTCAACTCTATGAGTGACCTTTCAAAGAAAAGCCGACCTTCGTTGACGTGTGACTCGTGTTCCATCATAAAAGATGCACAGATACGCGTTTGGAAATCGACTACAGTACAGATGTTTTGTGGAAACAAAAGCCGAGTCTGCGATCGCTCCCTCGTTAATTTATTCCATCATAAACACTCACCGGTACTCTATGGTTAAGTACTTAAAGTGAGAGTGGACACTTATGAATCATCATTTTTCCATCAACAGCTATCTCAGGAGAAAAGGTGAAGGACTGCTGTGTTAATTAATAGTAGCATACATGCTATGGATAACAGCATTTTGGTTCTGTTGTGGTTATGGTTGACAAATCAGTCCCACGATAAGGAGCAGACAGTCATTTTTGTATTTTTGTACATGTGGATACTTGTCTCACAGCAAGAATGAAGCGAGAGAGAGAGAGAGAGAGGGAGAGCGAGAGAGAGAGAGAGAGAGAGAGAGAGATCTTACTCTTTCTCAGACAGCAGGTGAAGGTTTACCTCTGCCGTCTTGAGGAGCGAGAGATCCTCCTTTACGCGTTTCATGAGCTCTTTTCTCATATGTTTGGGAGACTGTCCAACTTCCTGTTTGACCTACAGTGTATGTGCAGAAACTGGTTGATGCCGATTCTGAAAATCTGGCAAAGCTGGCCAACAGTAGAAGACATGCACGGCCCGCTTTGAGAGGAGAGATCCTGCACCCAGCCACCAACCGATTTAGAGTCAGCATGCTTGATTATGTCCCTTTGCACTAGTTGGTCATTCATTTAATGGCAGCAGGTCAGAACTGAGTCTGAGTCAAGACACGAGCGAGTCAAAGGAAATATCTGAATGGTACATGTCAGATGTTAGTCTGAAAATCAGCTCCCGGCATTACTTAGCATTCAATTAAGTCCCACAGCCTTCAAGGTAGTTGCTTTGCCTCCAGAAACTAAAAAGAAAAAGAGTAACTGAGTTGGAATCACAGACGACCATTGAAAAAAACTGGTTCAAACCATCATAGATAACACATACCTGGGGCTCCTGACTCACTTCAGTTTGCTTATCGACTAAATAAACGTGTGGCTGATGCAGTTTCCTTTGTCCTGCACTTTTTTATTTACATTCAAGAGGTTCTAAGACAGCACTGTGTTCATAGTCTCAGCCTTTAAAATGACTAACAGCCAATCTGATGACTAAACTAAACTGGCTAGGTCTGTGTGATGCAATCTGTGTGTGGGTACATAAAGGCCACAAACTGGGAAAATGACTCTCCCTGAGCACAGGTGGGCCGCAGGTTTGCTCAGTCTGTTTGCTGTAGAGCCTATTTACATATGACTGTGTTTATTATTACATTTGCAGGTGACACCACCATGGTTGGCCCGATGAATGATGACAACTAATACAGGAGAGATGCGAGAGAGCATTCCCTGTTGACTTTAGGAAAACTAGGCCCACCTCCGCTCCAGTACGACTTCCTTGAATACGTATATTAAAGGTGATTCCATATCAGTTACTCCGACGGAAGGCTTCTATCATTAACCCAACACCACGGAAAAAAACTTCCAAAATCGGCCATTCCATGACCAGAGCCACCGCACACACTCATACAAAAGACATGGTTAGTTAAATACACAATAACAGTACATTTTGAATGAAGAGCACAGCATTGCAAATAACAAAAACAGAAGTTTAACAAATGTGCATTTTTACCAGTAGCTTGTTTTTTTTTGCAGCTAAACAACCACAACAAAGTACATCGCTGAGAAGTAAACACTTAAAGCCAACGTCTAATTATATATTGAAGTGGCAGGAAATTACAAGCAGGACAACCACCTGCTCGTAATTTCATAAATACACAATGGATGCCAATTGGTGCTCTTGCAATAAAAAAAGCTGCATAAAGCAAAACACAAAAGCTGCAAGCACGCCCAGAACAACCAATGACATTTAAGGCTGCCAAGCAGCGATAGAGGCAGATAAGAATAGTAAAAACAGATATTTATATATTTATAAGCCCAGCACACCATCATGTTTAACTTTTATTAAATAGTTAATTAACTATTTCTCTAAAAATAACAAACAGATTCCACAGCAAAGCACTGCTTAGGGAGGCAAAGAGAAGCCTCAGGGCAGCTGAATAATGGACAAAACAACATGGAGCGAGCAGCATCTAAGAGAACGGCAGCACATTCAATCTTTTTGCTATCATTTGCACACAACATAAGGCACCCGACTACCATAGGATAAACAAGACACAGCCAAGTACGCCACCAGATAAGTTAAACACGTGCACCATTACACACCTTGCATCTATGACAAGCAAATGCTTCCAACCCAAAGCTGTGCCAGCTAGGAGCTAATCGGCTCGGCGGAAGGCACTTCCACGCAGAACCAGCCATGCATCACCGTACCTCTTTCTTCCGGTTCTTCAGCATGTTTTGGAACTTTGAGAGCTCCTTGTCCTGATCCGCCTTGATGCGTTTGGCTTCGTCTCGGAGCCGGCTGGTGTGATCCTGTTCCAGTCGCTCGATGGTCTGCTTCTGCTTCTTCTCAAGGTTCTCCACTTCTTGGTCATATTGACGCTTCTTAGCCTGCATGGACGGAATCAGCAGAAACTGGCATCAGAAGTGTGATCCAAGTTTAATATACATCAAGAGCACAGGCCTTTATTATGGGACAAGTATCTGTAAATGACATATGTATGGTGTCACCACCAAAGTTTCTGATATTGTGACCATAACGGACTAAAGAGCATTTGCACTTCACAGTAGAGGTGCTAAATGCTACAGCAACTGATAGACGGACTAGTGTTGGCTACGCCCTTCATGCAAGTCCCTCAGTCAGCTTTCAATCTACTCTGAGATGAAGCAGCTTGTTACCTAGGAGCCAAATATAAAAAAAACATGCAACACGACTGTGGTAATAAGAGAGTGACTCACAGTAGTTTCCTGTTCAAAGCGGCGGTAGATCTGCTCTCTCTGCTGCTGCAGCTTGTTGCTCAGCTGCTGCTGGGCCCTCTGCTCCTCTTTCTGCAGGAGGCGCAGCTCTCTCAACTCCTGCCGCCTAAGGAAACCACATCGACAGTGTAGTCAGGGGGCCAACATACTTGCTAGTCACAAATTTAACAGTTTGTCACTGATACAGATACAAAACCTTTCATTTTTCCATTTCTCAGATAGGATTTAATGCTTTGTTGTCTATATATTTTTAATCGGTCTTGCATGAATATTTACATATACATGCTAACTGTGTATTACTGATAAAAAGGTCATGAACCCGACAGCAAAAAGTCAGACAGCACTTGTGTAAACAGTCAGGGCAGCATGTCTCGTGTCTTTAAAAGGCAACATGGGAGAAGACAGTAACATAGATAACTCATCTGGCATGTGTAAAACTGTGGGAGTTGTGAAATGAACAAGAGCTATATAAGGCAGACATGTAAAAAGGCCGTGTCACATACGGTACGTTAAGCAGGGTGGATAAACACGTACCTCAGGAACCTCAACTCTTCACTCTTGGTGTCGTTGTCCGTCACGATCTTTGATGTCGTCACGCTGACCTCCACACCATCGACCATAAACTTACGGGTCTTTTTCAGAGTCTTCTTCTGACGTCTTGACTCCTGAAAACGAAACAGGGAGTGTTTGGGGGGCTCAAGTTAAAAAATAAATACAGTGATAATTTAAAAACTGAGGTTGTAAGTGAGGTACAGATTCTATTACCTGCATGGACACTGAGCCCCCTTCTTTACTCTTTGACAGGAAGCTGGAGATGGACAGATTGAGGTCAAGGCTGTTGCTGTCAGCAGCAGAGCTGCTCCCAGAGTCACAGTCCTTCTCCAAATCTGGTTTGATCACCGCAGGGCTTCCGTGCTCCATCTTGCTTTCTGAATCGGTTTCACTGTCTGGGACGGAGACGTCGTCTTGGGAGGTAGCTTTCTCCTCGTCTTCCTTCACGGAGACGTTGTTACACGGGACCACTTGTTCTGAATCCTCAGAGGTGTCTTTGGCTTCCTCACTGACTCCATTTGTGGATTCAGTCGGGGCCCGTTCCTCCACATCAACCTCCCCCTTGGTCGGGATCTCTTGCTCCAGCTGCTCTGCCTCCTCATTGGCCTCATCCTTAGGCTTTTCCTCTGGCTGACCCACTATGGCCTCCTTCTCCGATAGAACCTCAGCGGAGGACTCATCCACGCTCAACTTTGTGTCCGTTTCTCCATTTCTATTCGTGTCCACTACATTTGATTCTACATTATGCAGGTCTATATTTATGCATGTTCCATTCGCTGTGTCTTCTAGTTTGTCCTCTGTCACTTGATGCTGAGACGTCTCATCTGGCCCTTTGCTTTCTTCTTCTGCCTGAGCCACTTCTCCTGATATGGAGTCTGGCTCTTCAGCTTGCTCTTGTGATTCTCTGGATTCTTCTGTACCAGTTTCTTCTTCTTCTTCTTCTTCTTCTTTCACCTCCTTGGGCTCTTGTTCTTCTTCTATAACTTGGGTAGGTTCATCCTCTGATTTCTCTCCTGGTGTCTCCTTCTGCTCCTCCGCTGTTTCTGCACCATCTGTTACAAGTTCCTGGGTATCTGCTGTATTTACAGGTTCTTCTGGCTGCGATACCACAGGCTCAGCTGGCGACTCCTCCGCTTGAACATCTTCTGGTCTAGGAGGCTGTGTAGGATCTTGGGAGATTAAGTCCTTAGCTGGTTCTATTAGCCCAGAGGCCAGGTCTTCATTACTGGCATCAGACACCTCTTTGAGTTTCTCCTCCTCAGTCTTGTCTACCTCACTTGTTCCAAGCCCTTCATCGGAGAGCTTATCACTGGTCCGGTCCTCAGCAGGCTCGGCCTCCGTCTTTTCTGTCACAGATTCCAGCGTGGAGGAGGTTGGTGGGACTTTGTCCTCCTCTGAGCTGGCCACGCTGACATCTGACGGTGCTCGCTTGTGACCAGGAGCCGCCTGAACCAACAAAATATGTCTTATGTGAAACTATCACCAGCTCATACATATGTTTTTAAAATAATTTGTTGAGTACCATTATGCTTCTTATATATCAATAAAGCTACATACCGAAGGTGTTTCGGGGTCTTCCTCCTCCTCCTCCTCTTTGCTATCCTCAAGCTCCTCTGTGACCTCAGCTTTGGCCTCGGCTATGAGCTCCCTGAGTGGTTTGCTATCCATTACACTGGTGACAAATGGATGCTACGTAGATGGACAGGGACACAAGAATAGACAATATACTTTATCCTTCAGAAACTGTCGAGCGGAATTAAACATCAGAACAAATAGCAAAAAAGTAAATGACACATTTAGGTGGGTATGCGTTCTTTGGGTTCTGCTGTAGGCTGAGAAGATGGTTTGATGAGTAACGTGAGGTAGCAGAAGGGAGTGAGTGACGTCGGCTCACCTGTAGAAGCTGTAGTGTGCCCCACCTATTGTCCACATTCTTATCAAGCGCTTTCCGCAGAAAGTCGTTAAATTCTGATGACCTTTCAAGAATAAACAACACAGAATCAATTTGTTGGCCACAGAACAGAGCAAATGTCCCTGGGTCCTGCTTTGCAAAATATAATTTATTAATACCATTCCTCTGCCTGTGGCCATTCACTTAAGCATTAACAATTCACTAAGCTTTCACACATTAGACAGTCAACAAATCCTTATCTCCAACCCGGAAACATTCCAGTGCCACCTCTCCAGTTATCACCATGCTCCATTCTCACCAGCGCGAGGGATGCATGAGTGTGGGCGGCTCGGACTTGGCTATTTTCAGCAGCACCCTCATGGGATTCATCTCGTGGTTAGGTGGCTCAACCTGCGCCAGCTCTATAAGGGTTACCCCGAGGGACCAGATGTCGGCCTTGTAGTCGTACGGGCGGTCCTTGGAAGTTTCACACATCACCACCTCTGGGGCCATCCTGCAAAAATTGAATCAGCGGGTTTGTAATTAGCATGAGGCTAATTTCGGACTGCGAGTGAATGTGCTTTTTCATTTTTTATCCCTGGGGTCCCTTTTCCAAGGTTAAAAAGACAATAAGAATACGTGCATTTTGGTCTGGAACTTAAAAGATAGGAAGCCAATTCAGTATTAAAAGCTGAGGTCATCCGACTGTGCATCTAAACTGCTGAATGAGGCCTTTTCCGTTTCCACATTCCAATACAGCTTTTGTGCCACCGCATAGAAAATGTGTAGCTGTGAGACACGCTTGGACAGTTATCAGATGGAGAGGGGTAAATGCCCTCTTGTATACAAGGCTGCATGACTCACCAATACGGAGTGCCGATGAAAGAATCTCTTCTCTGTAATGTCTTGGTATTTTTAGCAGACACCCCAAAGTCAGCTGAAAGTACAAACAAATCATGATCAATTTCAAAGGGTATAAAGTGGGCAGAAAGGCCTCAATCTCCCATTCTTATCATCACTCCCCGCAGTTCTGTTGCCTGTGGAATTAATTCAGCCCGCTCCCTCTTTTCCTTACATCACTTACAGTACGCACACATTAGAGGGAAAGAGAGATCCATCATTAAGAGCGTGGTGACTGCTTTATAATTATTGTTTGCCGGGCCCTGCCGTGACCCCTCTGCCTACATGAACATGAATCATCGGGGAGCCAGCAGTTATGGACATGAGCAGCGACGTGAAGACTTTTTACTTCTGGAATGTTATGTAACATAAGTTCAATGTATCACCAACTCCAGCACATGAGTGGTGTATAAAAGTCCTCTCTCCTTTGGGGCTACAGGGAAAATGTGACGTCACTTTGTTTTGCAACTATTTTTTAACTTGACTCCAAACGAATGACTCATTCCAGTTTTATTGTATGTAAACAGAGACATGCGCACCACTATCCCCAAAGCCACTGCACTGGTGGTAAAGGGATCCACAATTGACATTTAAGTCTATTAGTGTTGGCCCTGCAGAAAGGTTCAGGAAAGCCACCAAAGCACATCGGAGTCAGAAATCAAATCAAAAATAAATCAGCTATTGTTATGTGGAGTATCCCCAAGTGGGTAAGTTAATGTATATTTAGCTGGAACATGAGTGTACAATCCTTCACATTTCTTATGATGAATGAAGCAGCAGATTTCCTTTTTACCCAGTTTCACTTCTCCATCCAAGGAGAGGAGAATGTTCCCGGCTTTCAAATCTCTGTGGATGACTTTGTTCTCGTGGAGGTAAGACAGGGCCTCCAAGGTCTGGCGACACACCACGCGGATCTGGGGTTCGGTCAGAGGCCTCTCAAGTTCTGTTTTTAAACAAGCACATCATTCGTTCAGTAGTGAGTATATGGTTATTGTGGTTTTTGTAATCAACTTTTACAAACACAGACTGGCCATTTTGGATGTACGAACATCACACATGAACGCCTGATGGTATCCAATAGCAACTGGAAGGCAAAACTCCACCCTGATACCAGCCAACATGTATGACTGGACAAATCTGGTGGAAGGAATTTGTTCTATGTGAGTCAGACCACAAGGCATCTACATGAAGCGAATTAATTGGTATTGTCTTTGTAATTTGCATATAGGACAAAGAGGTGAGGTGTTTCTTCAAGCTTTAAAATAAGGGGGGAGAAACTGCAGGCATTAGAAGTGACTAACCACTCCTTGAAATCGGAGCTACAATAATTACACAGTTGGAAAGACCTCTCCAACTGGGGAGAGAGAAAAAAATCCCACAGAGGAGGTTTCTGGATGGAATAAAAAAAATAAAAAAAAACAGTTGGCACTTGATGATGGAGCAAAGAAAAAGCTCCAAAAGTTCATCGTATTTTTCTGTCGCTTGCAATGAATGAGGGACTTACCCAGCATGATGGCATCCACGGCACCACCGGCACAGAACTCAATCAGAATCTGAAAGCAAAACAATGCGTTATATTTCCCCTCATAGCACAGCATTCCTATAATGGAGGCACGTATGCTATCTAAACCAGGTAAACAACATGACCTTTATCGAAAAGACATCAGAACCCCTCTTCTATGTTATTGATTACGCTGTGAGACATTACAAATAGCGTGATCAGACACTAAACAGCCATAGTGAGGATCCTCTATTGAGGCAGCTTTTCTTTTCCACTCTATGAAGCCACAGTGCATAATAAATAACACTAATACAGTTATAGACATGTAAATCTGACCAGCTCCTGACATTAGCTGTAATAGCAGACCACCACATCATATATATTGGCATTTCCCCAGTTAGCTGACAGCTCAGAGTATCAGATGATAGACAAAAATCAATCAAAGCTACAACCGAGTGCTGCCTTCTATTCACGGACTCAAACAAAGAGGAGGTTCCTGTTCTGCATCTTTTGATGGTTCCACGGGAATCTCACTTGTAGTTTACAATAATTCATACAGCTGTTGATCTTGATATCAGGTTCAAATGGAACATCATTCATGCATATATCAATCCTCTCTTCTTTTTTTTTTTTATAAATAGCTAACTTAACACCCAACAAGTGCAAAGCAGACACGGTTGTATATTCATCATGCTGCTTAAAACAGGGGCTGGAGGGACAAACTGCATGCAGCTCTGAATTATTCAGGCACTTTCTCCAGCCACCAAAACCACTCCATTATCTTCCCATAGATGTGGCCAGTCCACAAGGGACAGTCACATGACACCACCTGCCAGGACCTAATTGCTCTGGGGCCTCTTAACGCACACAGAACGAGATCTACTGGCCGTGTTTTAAAACGACACTGTGACGCAACTCTCACAGTAACAAAGGGTGATAAGGAAGTAGACGCAGGACTTATTTTTACACGTTTGTCTCTATAAAGAAACAATATTCACTGCTATTGATGTTTGGGGAGAATGCCTGTGACTTAAAGCTGGAAGATTATGACTTATGACCTCAGGGAGGTCACAAGACAGTCTTGCTGTTGAACATGCAGTCCTAGCATCGTGCTAGCCACCGACTGTGTCACATGATCGGATTTAAACTCTTCAAATGTTGGCAATAGGAAAAAATGCACTGCTATTATCCCTTAATCTAATTATATTGTAGCTTGTGATGAATTTGTGTGTCTCCATGCGTGACTGGTTAACTGTCTCTGTGTCGTCTTAGCTTCAAATCAACAGCTATACACAAGAGAAAAAAACAGGCCTCTCAGACAGGCATGCTCACTTACCCAGAGTTTGCCTTCAAAATAGAAGGCATCCAGCAGTTTGACGATGTGATGGTGGTCGCAGGAGGCCAGAATTTCAATCTCCACCATGTAATCCTCCAATTCATCCTCCGTCTTTGTGTCAATAACCTTGGCAGCAGCAAGGGTCCCATTCTGCCTGTTCTGAGCCTGAAAGCAACATTGACAACAAAGGGTTGTTGCAATTGAGAATGCTGTTCAATACATGGTTTCTGATTATTCTGGCTGCACTACAGAACATTCAGCTTGGCATACTTAGCCGGGGCAGTGTTGTCAAGGGTTATTGTGGAAGGACATCCATCAACGTTAACAATTTCATTCAAGACAAAAGCTTTTACAGCAATAAACACTGCAGCATTTTATGGCTGGTGTCACACTTTGAGGTTTCACTTCTCTATAAAAACATTTCATCAAGACTTTATAATAGCATTTTGTTACATACTGAAAAGAAATATGTAGGAGGAAAAAAAAAAAGCTGAATAATTGAGATCAAAATATTGACATTACGCCCCATCATCTTCTAAACGACAAAAGCTGATCTTGTGAAGCTGTTTCACTTCCTCGTCTTCATTTCGTACCCTCCTTTCTGTCCCATCACTTTGATAAACCTACTGTAAGGTTACATGTGAAATCACAGTGGAAGTTACTAATCTCAAATGAATCTATGATGAAATAGATTTTGTAGGGTAATTGTTTATGCGTGTCTACATGTTGCAAAATCTTAATTCACACTGCAGTGAGAGAAGAGAGAATAATACTAAAATTCACCCCTCACCCCCTCAAACAAGTAGCAGAGAGGTTATTTTAGGCTTTAATGTTTATGGATACAGACACAATCTTGGGGAGTTAAGGAAAAAGAAAAGGGTGGGAGTGTTAGGAGCGACTGCTGCAGAGTGTGTCACACAGTTCTGACCTGACACACAGCATGTCTGTTTCCCTTTGTGCTGGCCAACGCCTGTCTAGCCCAGGATATCACTAATAAATATGCATATACATATCTGACTATGTGGAAGGACGAGCTGTGCCAACAGAATAATGAGAGTAATTTGTCCATACAAATGGCATGCCTTGTCAGCAATTAGATGCACAATTGAACCTATACTTATGTGCTGATGTGTATACAATTTCGACACTCCTCTTGCTCGTGCTCTTTAAAAGAGCTGATTCACACATGCCTGGCTATATTCGTCACCCCGCCCAAATGAGGCAGCCATCAAACGCATGTGAAATAACTGGTAAAATAACAGTCTACGTGTTGTGCAATGGGACCTGATGAAGGCAAGTCCTCTGTCTGTGTGTGGGGAGTGAACAGGGAGACAATACATTGCGAGGTGCACATTTGTTATAGCAACATGTGTCCGAGGAGGCATACTGGCTTTCATCACAGTTTCGTGAATCGGCTGATAATACTTGCAAATGGAGGGAGGATGGGAGGAAAAAAAAAAAAAGAAAATGCACAAAAGAAAAACAGCATTTAACCACCGTACAAAGACAGGTGTGCAAGCGGAGCTGAATTTCTCACGCTGTTGACATTCACCCCCCACACACACAGATAACCTGGAGAGGTACGTCAGCAGAGATAACAGGTGCTGCTTGCTGTACAAGCCAACACAGCAAACTACAGCCTTTAGAAATAACCCCAGGAGGAAACAAGCCCTCTCTGGCACGACAAGCTTTGTTTTTTTGGGTGGGGGGCATTTCATTACACAGCACTTCACTGCACTGGCATTGCAGCAGGTATTTGTGTCCGCCTCATGTATAATGCAAAGTGTGTGTTGGTGAAACAAATAGACCAACAACAACTGTTAACCCACTGCACATGTGCACCTGTCATAGTGTAAATGCACATCTGACTTCGCTGCTCTCAGGATAACTTTACCGTTATTGTTTATCCGTGTGACCCCCTCGGAGCAGAGCAACTCAATGACACGGCAAAGTCATAGTATTTGCAACTTGACAAATCAACAGGGCCTGCCTTGAAACCTCCAGAATACAGCGGACGTAGGAGATGAGCTCTAGCCGTCACAGTGCCTTCATTTACATCTCCTCAACAAACACATTTAGTAGGCAATACAAGTATGCTAACGGTATATTTGACTATACGAGTGAGACGTCACTGCACTTGACACACAACACGTCCATTACTCGGGCTGTACTGGCCTAGAGGAGGCTGCCGGTACAAGAACTGTGCTGTCATTTATAACGTTCTTATGACAGGCAACACAGGGGAAGCGAGTGTTTTTCTTAAATAAACGGGCTAGAACGCCCCAAGGCGGATGTAACACATGAGCTAAATTTACCTTGTATACTTTCCCAAACGCTCCGTCTCCCAGCTCCCCGATGATATCCCATAGGTCCTCCGGGTTAACGTCTCTATGCACATGCTCGTACTGCTTCTTCTTCTTATCGGGCCCCAACTTGAATATCTTCCGAAAATTGAAGAAAGACATCTTTTTTTTGTTCGTGCGCGAACTACGTCGCTGCGAGGATGCGGTCTCTTCGGTTGTTTCCGCCCAAGAACGTATAGCGGTTCCACCGCTGTTGATGGAGCTCAAATGTCTATCTAAATCACAGCATGCGGGGGATCAAACCCTATTGTGGCCATTCGGCTGTGATAATGCCAATTATAACTTCCCCCCGACGGCTGTTATTCATAATCACATCGCAGCTAGCAGTGTTCACGGGACGCTGGTCGAGGTGATACAGAGAAGAGTTCGCCGTTACGCACAGGCGAGGATTTTTCGTCTTCAAAACAATGAAATCCTAATTAAACAGCAAATATCGACCATATATCACCATGATCCACGCGATGTGTCCATCGTTTAACGTTAGCGACTATAAAAACGGAGCTTCGAGAGACCTCATGCTTCGGTTGGCTGACCACACATAAGTTAGCGGACCAGTATCAAGCTAGCTAACGTGACGTCACTTACATTTCCGTTAAAATAAAGGTTAACAAAAATAAGAAACCGTTACTAGCGAACAGTGGTGAGACACTTAAACGTTGGCAAATAGGAAATTAAGGATACGTCCAACTACTAGAAACAGACAATGTGACATTAGCTGTCCTCATGATATTGATAGTTTTGTTGTTTGAGTGGTAACGTTAACAGTTAGGCATTTTGGCAGTCATTTTAAAGGCAAGGTTAACGCTATCGCTATCGTTACTGTTATCTGTTTCGCTGTTTCCCCAGTGAGTAACGTTAACGTCATCAAGTGTAAATGTGTTTTGCTAGGTCGTTTTATATCGTTACGACGCAAGGGACCCGATAAATGCTTTTACTTCGGAGGCTAAACGTGGCTATTTCCGCCGTCAGTTGGTCCGTCAGTAGTTAGCTTGACGCGGTTAGTTAGCCGTATCTGTTTCCTGAATCTCCTCGGCAGGACGTGCTGCTTAACGGCTCAGCCCCTCAGCTCTACCACGGCGCATGCTACTTGTGTTCCTGTCGTCATGAAGAGGAGGAAGAAAAAACGGTAGAAGTTGTTGTGTTCAGGCCAGGCCCACATTATGTTATAAGGAGTCAGGTGATGTGGGCTAACTGATCAGTTCAGCTAATTCTCGGAAGCTAGGACTGTGTCGAGCTATTAAAACCCACAGGTTTAGTTACAGATAATGCATTGCCTTGTGATTTACTTGTGTTGGCCTAAACTAAAACTGCATCTGGGTCGCCACTATAATAGGCCACTATAATTCCTACCGCTCTTTACATTTCACTGTTATAACATACGGCATCATTGTAAAATACACGTATCCATACAATGTAAATACAAATGTCTACACATATGTCAAACAAAACAAATTGTGAAAAGATATATATATACTGAACTTAGACTGGATAATTATGTACACTAGCACATGTAAAGATTGTATACAGTGTGGATTGATTATAATATTGAGAGATTATATTACCATATGATATGTAGTATCACATGAAAGGGAATACAAGTAAAAGTAGTATGTTATGCTGTTGGATTTGTAGTTGAATTGTAAGAAATAAGCATTTAGTGTTATAGCTGGTCAAGTTGACGCTTGTTAAAAGTACCATTGCAGTACAGAATCTTGACACTACTGTCAAATAAATGTAGCCCAGTGGAGACATATCACATATTTTCCTTTTGTAATTTACTGGAGTACAATTCTGAAAAGACACAAAATACTCAAACAATAATACTGAGAACTGTACTGAAGTACCGTACTTGAGTAAATGTACTTTGCCCCCCAAGTCTGCAGAGTGCAAATAATAATCAAAAGCAGCATCCCTTTATTAAGAAGGGGAGATCTTTTTGTGTTATATAGTGCCCTCGTGTGGGGAAATGAAGTAAACGTTCGTGCTCATCGTGGATGTATGCTCAAGTGTCCACTTGGAGGGAGCAGTCATATGCCGAGTTTAAGAAGGCAGTGTGACTGATGATACGTGATTGTCAGGTAAGCAGACACATTTTATGGTTCTACTTCGTTCATGCTGCATTAAACATTTCAATCAAGTAACAAGGTATGAGCATAGATGTATACATGAAGGCTACCAAAAGAAAAACGACTCATGCAGAATGGCCCATTTCAGAATAATGTATTATATTGTGGAATTATAGTCATTGATAATACATTAATGCGTTTATAACTTTTAATATTGCAACTGGCAAAGATGGAGCAGATTTTTATTTTATATACAGCTGAGCAGTCTTAATTTATAACAGTACATCATTTATTAGTTCATTCGGGTGTGTATTAATAATCTGAGTTGGATCATTCAATTCAACAGTTGTGCCCATATCAAAACCAAGACAGAATCATAGCAAATACGATTGAAAGATGGGACGTTTGTTCCAGTGTTTCCAAAAACAGGAGGAATACATTGGTGTAGCCTTACTTCGGGACCCATTTTTTATTCAATCAGTCAATACATACATTTGTACATAAAGTTCCTCAGCACAGCAGGAACGTCAACAAACACATGGCCAGCGCTTACAGGGAGCTTAAGCCTGTCTCTCTGTGTCAGCGCTGTGATGGACGACCCCTGTCCAAGCTGTACCCTGCCTTCGCCTTTGACCCTGAAGAAGATAGGCGCTGGAGGATGATGGATGGATGGAGCTTAAGCAAGATTCTGAATGCATCATTCAAATGCCACCTGGAGCTTTTTTCATATTTGCTTTACACCACAGGTGGCCAGTATAAAGTGCAGTAGGGTCTAAAACAGCTGTTTTCCCATCATCTGTACATATATGACATTTTGAGCATTCTGTTTCAACTCAATGCTGTTTCCACTAACATCACAATGGATTCAGGAGAAACCAGAAACGAGTCCCGGACTAAACTTCCCCAAAGGGTTCCTCCCGTGCTGTGTGTCCAGCCAGCTGCAGCAGGACCGCCCCGTAGCCTACATACGGACACACGCACTGCCCTCTTGTCCGGACTTTGCTATAGCGGATCAGTCCAGCCCCCCTTAAGGGAGGGGAACGCTGATTGAACGCCACTTTTACTGCGTTGTCATGTTTCACCAGTTCAGAAGCCCCGAGACCGCCTGACACCACCGTTTCATGGATGAACCCAAAGTCTTTTTTTTGTTTTTATTGTATCTCCTTCTACCAACTCCACAAGGACATTCCACCCGTATGGTTTTATTTTGATATTCAACATCGTTTTCATGGCTGAGCATCTTCTTTTGTAGCATTTTCAAATCCTATTTGGCGTGTCAAGATGCAGCTCCGAGCCGTCCTTGACGTGAACGTCGTGGACGTGCAGAAGAGAAGGAACCCCTCCAAACACTATGTAAGTCGTTTCCTCGTTCTGTGTCTCTGCTACCGCGCCGCTCAACTAACTTTATCCGTTTAATTCGCAAACGTAACGTTGTGAACCACATCTTCTAATATTCGCCATACCCGCAGCGTATAACGGTGTCGGTCCACCGCTACGGTTGACTTCTCACTTATTTGGCATTCGTGGTTTCCAGAGGATGGATCCCAGTAACTTTTGTTGTCTCAACCTCTTGAGTTTTCCTCGGCACCACGAGGATTGTGTCTTAACAAAATGTGGACGTTATTCCAACATTATGTTCCCGCAATGGAGGAGGCTGCAGCATTCCGCAATATGTGGTAGCGCCGCCTAACGAATTGGACGACCTTAAAAAGTTAGTTTTCAACTTTATTTTACCCAGATACCTTTCCGTCCTGTAGCTAAACTTGGCCTATACGTTGGCGTGTTGAGCTGAAATAAATGTAAATAGTTAACAGTTTAATTATTCACATTTAAACTCTAACTACAATGGTAACGTATGACGCTAGCATAGATGTTGACGTTACAAGGCAATTGAAATCACATGTACCCAACCCATTTACTGTCAAAACATGGTGTCAATGTGTTAAGCAGCTGACGAGTAGGAACGAGGAACAAACTACACTGAAACTAACTTTGTCTGTAACTTAGAAGCCAGCAGTGATATCGACGAGCAAGGGCCACACCAGCATCCAAATGGAGCAAAGCTATGTTTGTGGGTATGTTTACATGCTGGTTGATGTGCCGGCTAATTAGCTAATCAATCAATCAAATTTTATTTGTATAGCACTTTACAATAGCCAGACGGTACCCAAAGTGCTTTACATCAAAGCAAAAATAATACATTAAAACAATTCATAAGCATACATAAGTGCCACAGTGCTGCAAGAAAACACAGGGAAGTTCTACTAGTGCTGCAGGGTGTTTGAGGCCCTCTAAAGTGCATTTAAGTAAAAACAGGCAAAACACGAAACAGCTAACATGGCCTGCAAAGTAATTTTAGCAGTGAAGGTTTTCCCCGGGACTGTTGACAGTGACAACCGTTATGTGAATATGAAATACACGAAACAAATGCGCTATTGAAAAAAAATAAATACATATTGGACAGTGAAGCTGCAGCAGAACAGTGGTATAAAACAGCTTATCTCATGATAGAATGAAGACGGTTATACACACTTGCATTCAGGCTAGTGAAAAGTACAAAAGTGTAAAGTACCAAAAACCTCCGTTACCACCATGAAATCAGAGTTTGGTTCTGCTTAAGCACATTCTTTGTCATTTCACATTTCAGGTTGGGGTCATGTATTCTTTGCCACATAAAGAACATGTCACCTGAAAAGAATCTGTGTACCAGTAGCTTTTCTTTAAAGTAGCAAGGGTCATATTTATCTATTTTGTGAGAAGGAATGTACCATCCAAATGGCTCCACACCTATGTGGGATGTAGGACTTAGTCCTGCCTTTTCCAGACACATCCCCATGTAAGCATCATCAATTGGAATAATACTAATGGACTCAGACATGTTGTAAATGACCAAAGCTGTGGACACAGACATGAGATAGCCACCACCACTACAGTAGGGGGGGAAATACTCTTTACTGAACACCTGAACTGAAACAAAATACTTGTTTAAAAGTCTAACGGGAGGGGAACCGACCATTAGGAAGCCAGTGAAGAGGTGCTTGCTTCCGTCGTTAATTTCAAGGCCTTGGAGATAGTCAACCATGTTATCTGTGTTGGCGAAGACGTCATCATCGCCATTTAGGAGGAAGCGAGCACGGTTACAGTTTCTCTCCATCCATTCGAGGAAGAGGACCTGCTTCAAAGTGAGGTTGTAGAATGAATCTTTAATGTCCCACTGAAGAATGTCGTTGTAATCGCGGTTCTCCAGTTCGAGGATTTTGTCCAGTTTCTCTCTCTCAAAA
Organism: Eutrigla gurnardus; assembly: GCF_963514095.1. Classification (NCBI taxonomy): domain Eukaryota; kingdom Metazoa; phylum Chordata; class Actinopteri; order Perciformes; family Triglidae; genus Eutrigla; species Eutrigla gurnardus. The sequence continues at coordinate 12,296,123 of NC_139925.1, forward strand.
CCAGCTTCCGTAGTTCCTACGATGAAGATCCTTCGAATCCAGACGCCGTTGTACAGTCTCTCTTTAGCCCAGGTTTTGCGCAGCACCTCTCGGCGGTCGTAGTTCACAGGGGCACTTTTAATGACCAACAAAAGGAAGACGTCTGCAGATTTATCAGCTCCACCACATTTGTCAGGGACATCCAGTAGCATCGGGAAATGGCGACAGTGTTGATAGTAGAGAAAGTCTTGAAACCCATCAGGAAAAGTGTTGAAGCCTATGCTGTCGGCAGCACTCACATTTTTTTGACATCTTGGCCAGGAGTATACAATGGAGTTGTTTTTGGTGGGTGCCTCTGTTTGACTGCCATACCCCCGGGTTTTCACTTCTTTTAGATTAATGTTTGTGTGGTCAATATAATTTTTACAGAGATAAATGGCCAAAAGAAGAGCGCCAAACAGCAAGTACTTTTCTCCTTTTCTACCCATTCTCCTCCAAAACCTGCAGTGAAAAAATGAAACGTTTTTTTCCGTCAACACATTTCAATCTGACACAAATGAATATATTGAAGAGTAATCAGTTAGTTATTGTTGTTGAAAAGCTATTCTGAAAAGATAAGGGAAAGTTTGATGTTATATAGTTAAAAGACAGAAATGTAGACTTTCGTAAGGTCATGGGATGCAAACACAAACATTTAATAGTTTTGTCTGTGTCCATTCTCAGTTATGCAGGTTATTGTACCTCATCGTTTTAGTATTATTTTATATCCACGACTGACGCTACAGAATATAACAGCTTGTTTGCAGCATAGTTGAGCAGCCTTAAATACTTAATGTTCCAATGCAAGCAGGGTGTTAGTCTTGGCTTCTCTTTTGTTATGGCACACTTGAGTAAAATTAAAATCATTGTTTGTTTTTATAGGTGTATTGCCTGAAATTGTGAAATTAATTTGAATATGTACAGTTATTTTTTTGTTTGTTACAGATTTAATTATATTACATTAAGAAATTGAAATTGAAAGCCCAATACCTATGGTTGTGTTTTCATACTTTTCTGAGGAAAAATGACGTGGACATTTAAAAATTGTGGATAGGAAAAATCCAGTCCAGTTGCCTTCAATAAAGCTTTCAAATATTACATAATGACATTTTTTGTTTGTAGGCAAACACAAAAACCATTAAGCACACAATCAAACCATTCCGCAATAATTACCTGAACATATTCGGATCGGTGTGAGCGTGATGTAAATATCCCTTTGATAGTCAGCAGGCAGCCGTGCACGATGCTGCTGTAGTTTTGACAATGTCTCATATGCGATAAGCTATCGGGCAGGAATCAGACAGCTCACAACGAATGTCATGCCTAAATGCACTTTTCAATAGATAGGGGTTGGCTTAGTAAAACAAGTTGAACTAGTTTGAAAAAGATGCACACCACTCCTAGCATTGTCTATCCTGGTGTTATCGTACTTATTTGAGTAATCAAATGAGTCACAATATGTGTCTCAGTGGGACTGCAAAAATCTATTAGTCCATCAGGTGCAATTGGATTAATTAACCAGAGAGGTGGGATCAATTGCATCATCCATCTCCTGCTGAGGGGGACTCCCTGAGGCCACTAAACATCGGGCACACACTTTCCCTGGGGATGGAAGGCGGAGGTGAGGGTTGACTGGGAAGTCCCTACGAGGGAAGAAAAAAAAAATCTCATTATCGATGAGCTAAGCAACTGAAAATGCGTATCCGGTTTGAGAGAGGAAAGAAGCAACCCTTTGTCTTTTGTCCCCACTGTTCTAGTGTGACTTCCTTCCATGCGGTCATGGCACTGGAGCAAGAGAGTGCATGGCAACTAATCCTTTTTTACATTGCCAGAGGGGGATCCTTGCCAATAGCACATCTTCAGTTTGTGCAGGTGACATCATGAACACTCTTAAATATGAGGCCCACCTCCTCTTAATGCGGAATGACTTATTTCAAAGAAACGTATGAGCATGTCTCTGGTAATCACAATATTTATAGTGGTACTTTTGTGTGATTCCTTGTGGAGAAACTCAGTTTTACAGATCTGTCGAGTAAACCAACTAATCGATTAGTTGTTATTAGTTAGTCTAATCATTTCTTTGGTCGAGGACAGCCCTACTAAATACAGACTTTAATATTTAGAGCTAAAATGTGCCAGTCAGCTACATATGACCACCAGTCATACTAATTCAATCCAGATGAGCCCACACACACTAACCCTTACTTGCTTCGAATCTGCTGTAAAGAAATGTACTAATCTTCCATGAAATGAGATCAGTAATGTTGGTTGCAAGCATTAGGCTCCATTGCTGACTTTGCACACAAATTACACATCAATTAGCCCAGAATGATGGGTTGATCTCAGATGAGTTTTCTGTCGCATAAATTATACTGCCCTTTTCGCCACGGTTCAAGGTTCTTTTGGGGGGCGTATCGTGACCTGCTGTCTGCATCTAATTAGCGAGCTGCTGGAGAACTTCTGCCTAGCTGCACCCTCTTTCTTTAATGAGCTGTGTGAAGACCGAAAACTTAATTCCAAACTAGTAGCAGATGTCTTAGTTGATTGACAACATGTTTTGTACACTGTGTCAAGCGCTTGGATGGGAATGCATGAGGTGCAGCCTTCTGTTTCTGAACCTCGGAGCAGACTTGGTTTTTATTTCAATTTGTCAGGATTTCACAGTATCAAGGTATAACACTATTATTATTAGCTATAGTGATCATGAATTGATTAAGAAGAGAATATCTCATATATTTGACGCATGATAGTTTAAGTGCTGACTTATTAGCTAAATTGGACCTCTTGAAGTAATGTCAGCAGGAAAGGATGTGTCAGGGCAAACTTAACAGGTTCGTCGTGTCTTTGTCTCTCTGCTCCTAATGAGCCTCTTTTGTTTGTGCTTCCTCTCACTAGGTGTACCTCATCAACGTCACTTACTCGGACTCCACCTCCCATGTCATCTACAGGAGATACAGCAAATTCTTTGACCTACAGGTATGTCGTACTGGCAAAATTAACTGAACACGTCTAATATCGCTTAATACACAAGCAGCATGAATCCAAACCTTTTAAATTGTTTATTGAGGTTTCACCTTTTGGTATAATCCTATTAATTTAGATGGGGGAATACCTTAGTTAAATGTGCTTTAGAGACTCAAACTCAGGGACCTATGTCAGCTATGCCTAAGCAACAGTGTGAAGGGTTGTAACCAAATTTGTTTTGTCTGTCTCTGGCTCTTCTCTGATCACTCTTTCTGCTAGACTCTCCAGTGCTACGCCGTGGCTCTGGTGGGCTGGCTGCATTGGAGGCAGCAGAGGAAACCCTTTGTTCTCTGGTCTCTTGCTATTAGCAATGGAAATTCTGCCCTGTTCCATTTGATGCAAACAGAGCGTCTCTCTTATCTCTGTAAACACGTCCATAGATCCCTGTTGCCCCGAGGTGTATTTGTCTTGGCCAAGGTAATCTGTGGAGAACAGTGTTCTCATGATGTCCATGCCAAATGGTTTAGGGTGTGTTTTATTTGTCATAACATGAACATAATCATAAGTGTCTAGAGTGACAGACACTGTGGTGGGAAAAAGCATCTTCTTGATGCTAAAGATAATTCTACAACAAATAATAATTACGAACAGTTACTTTGAAGCTACCTCCAGAAGAATGGTGTAGTTTATGTAATGCAAGGACCAGTCCCAGCAAGCACTGGATCAAATAAAGAGGAAGTTGTGGTTAGGAAAGGGTTGGGGTAATGAGCAGCTTTGGATGCTTGGATATAAAGACTGAGAGGAAGATTGCTTTCCCTTGGAAAAGTTTAGATAAGCCGGCTACTTTACTGCTGCATGTCTCCAATTTCAATAATGTTGAGTCTACCTATAGTCTCACTTTTCTACTGCCTATAATAAAACATTTGTCTGTTCTCCAGGCAAAAATTGAGCTTTTGTCTGTGTGTCGGCTATCTGACGCCTACAATCTTTCCCCAGCACTGCACAGCTCTCTGTCTTCGTAGCACAATCGCATGTTTTATGTTCAACTAGAAGCTGACAGAGAAAAAAAGAAAAACGCATTTGACACTCTCGACCTCGCCAATGTGACCATGATCTCATCAGAGAATGATTAATTGAAAATTCAGAAAAGCTAAGTAAGGTCACAGAACAAGAAACGCCTTTTAAGCAGTGGCCAATCATGCATAATGTCCAACATCAGCTAGCACTGTAGCTGGTCATATAAAACCCCTCGTTGACAACAGGCAGCTATGTTGTTTGACTTTTAGAGGTGAGGCATTTATTTTCGTTGCCAAATTGATGTCCTAAAGTGCACTCTCTGCTATTGTTTCAAGCCCCTCCAGTGCACAAAACGTAACACAGCTGATCTGTGTCTTTTCTGCAAGTCTGCATGTGCAGAGTTGAGCACATTCATTCCTCCTTTTAAAGATGGTTGTTTTCATGCTGAATACTGTTAAGCCTGAATTCCACCAACTGTTTCTGCTGTCAAAGGGATATATATTGTTTGACGTGAGCAGAATTGGTCAGTGTGTCAAACTGAGTTTACTGTCATAGAGAAAGGGAGTGAGGTCTCCCCTCCTCCACACCCGCCAACCACAGCAGACGGAGCACATGGGTCACAGCATTCCTTAGGGAGATTGTGGAGTGTGCAAGCTGGCCTGGTTTCCTTTTGGACAAGAACTACTACTAAAAAAAAAAAAAATCCCTTCGTCGCCATTATTTTTGGATTGAGTAATTGGACCAGGGTCAGCTATACTCGGTCTGCATTATAATTTGTCTGGGCTACATTCTTGACACAGAATGAAACGTAACAAGATTTCTCAAAACAAGAAACCTAGTATATGGCTGGCGCGTGAGTTGGTCAATGTGCTTAATTGCATACAAGCTAAACTTCTCAACCTCAACAATGATTTTATTAAACACCACACAAAATAAAATCCATCCCTCGCTCAACTCACTATAACCTGTAGCGTGTCAGTCAGTAAGGGCAACACTGTTGTTGATGAAGCGGACAAATCACGTTCCTGTCTTTGCTATCGTAACGTTAGTAGCACCGCTGTACGTCACACTTTGATATTTCCCTGTTATTAGTCTGCAAATTACCTATATTGGTTTCATACTAAGGTGTCTGACATACTCATAAATGTCACACAGTGTTGTGGTGACTAAATATGTTTGTGTTTGCTACACACATAAACAGACCAGCTAAATGTTAGGAGCACCGGTGCCACCAAGGAACATATTTAACCGCATCTGAGCTTATATTCCTTTTTTTTTTCATATTGATGACAATGCAGGTTTTAGAACAACATGCATGGTACATTTGAACCATTTTCATACCAAGAGGGCTGTTTCATGATCAGAATAATTCTGCAGGAAATAACTGTCAAATAAATGCCACAACACAAACGCAAAGATGGAATGAGATTGTTATCCCACTCAAACATTCCAACATGCGCCCGCATCTGAGATGCCTGTCAAAACAGGTTATTTGTCTGCTGCCCAGTTCAGTATCTCTTTGTCTCGTCTCCCCCTCTAAATTCCTGTGATTGTTCTATGATTCTAAGTGCAGTGTACTTTGGGCATTTGGGTTTCTCTTTTAGATGGTTATTGATAGGGCTGACTGATGATATCTGTTTATTACAGCGACAGCCTGCTGGAATAAACCTGTAGTTTATTGTATCTGTTTCGCAATTGCATTTAATTCCACTACACGTATAGTTTGACAGTTTTAAATGGTTGTTATGAGCTTCAAATGCAGTGATTACCAGCTGCATTTGATATTTTCTGGCTCTGATTTGTTGTTTTTCTTTGGACACTGCAGTCTTGGAAATGCGAGTTTTATCCTCTGAAAACGAAAACAAGGCAACAATACAATTTCCCCCAAAACCCTGTGTTTGTAACGGGGGACAATGGTGATGGCTGCCCTCTTCAAAAGAACCCATTTCTTGTTAACTGTCTACATTTTTGGAGGATGGGGAAAAATGCCATGCCCTGAGAGAAATTTAGGGATTTAGCAAGAGGCAGCAGATGTGTGCAAGAAAGGAAAGAACCACAAGAGGAGAAACCCAAACCACCGTTACTGGAGGAGTCCTACAAACAACTCCTGCAGGCGCAGACAAAGCGGATCCCACTTGACCTCCCATCTTGATTCTGTTTGTCCACCTGGTTCTTTTTGGCTGGGTTTACACCAAGATTAGTCTCCTGGTCTCCTCCTTTCCAGTTGAGTATGCTTTAGCATGACGCTCAAAGTCTTTGCTATTTAACAGAGCACATCTGGTACAAGGCAAAGCAGAACAAATAAAGGAGGGGCAGCATCTGGATCTTGAGCTTGCTGTTACTGTAGGATGCTCTTGTGCATGTATGGTATTGTGATTTATTCAGAGAGGAAACCAGACTCTTGTCTGTGATACAGACACGTACTTGCACATTTGCAATACGTGTTTGTTTCAGAACTCAACAAAACGACCTCATGCATCTTTCACAGCACACGTTCTCTGTACACATGGGACAGCTACAGATGAGTACACAGATGCTTAGACAGTTAGAACTGCTAGACATAGAAGGAAATAGTTGCAAATTGTAATCCTAAGACTTGACACAGCATGCTTTGTATCCGTTTTTAATCAGACTAGTATAGACCCTTTTTAAAGCTGTACAATGATGCGTCATTATATTCCCCTCATTTATCGATCACCTAATGCCGCAAACCCCGATATCCCCGGTCTAATTTGGCATTGAGGCTGGTGTGATGGCCTGTAGTTTCTGTCTGTCTCCCCTTATATATCTCAATAGATCGATCCCAAATGGTCTGATGTATCAAGTGTTAACATCAAAGTGTTAATTATCTCCTCTGATGGTGTTATTTGCTCCCGCCGCGGAACAGATAATTGTGGGTGACGTAACCTTGCCTACTGGCCTAGAGATAAAAGTCAAACTGTATTGTAGATTCACAACACAGTGGCTTTTCAGACCATATGTAATTACACCCCATGTTGAACTCTTGTACCGTAACAAAAGGGTTGACTGATCCTGTTTGCAACCCCCTTTTTTGTTTCTGCCCTCATCTCGGATTCCTCCGTTTTCAACTTTGACTGTAAAAGTGTGATAAATAAAAGACAGTTCATGTGGTTTATCCATCCAACAGTTAGAAGATAAAGATTGCCTGTGTGGAAGAAAAACTCTTCAGGTCCAATTTTGTGGCTGGTTCATATGAGGTTTAATCACTGTCAGTGAGGAAAGAAGTTCACAGCGTTGCTGTAGAATCCTGACGGAACTGGGGTTAGTCAGAGTTTTACACAGAAAACGAAAGAGAAAGGTGTGAGGAATAGATTTGTATTGAATCAACTCACACCTACTTTCGAGAGAAATATTTCCTGAGAAGAAAGACTGGTTTCTCTACACCGTGTCACGACAGGGGCCATTCATCGGGCTCTAAATAATTGATGTGAGAGAGCTGAGAGGGAAAATTTCTCGGAAGTCGGTTCAGGAAGGGGGGAAAACCAAAAGGTCTTTTCTCTCAAGATCTAGGGGAAATACTTCTTCTAATCAGAATAACAAAAGCTAACCACAATCAAACAGGATATCAGTAGGACACTTGATCAGTACAAGAGAGAGGAATATTAGGATGAGATGAAAATAAAACTGAGATCACTCATATTCTTCTATACCTGCCATTTACACCGGCATGTATCTCTTTCGTAGTATCAAAAACGCATGTTTGGCTGCACAACTCATGTTTGTGTCTCTACTTTCTCCCTTGCTGTTGCAGATGCGAATCCTCGACCAATTCCCACTTGAAGGAGGACAGAAGGACCCCAAAAAGAGGATTATTCCTTTTTTGCCAGGTGATAAATGCAGAGCGTCACAGCAAGCATAACGCTCTGATATCAATATTGTGTTAGTTTTAGATGAAAAACAGTGTTTATTTATTTAGTGAAGTAATGTGATGATATGAGTAGAGATTAGACTGGATTCAGGTGTGTGTGTGTGTGTGTGTGTGTGTGTGTGTGTGTGTGTGTGTGTGTGTGTGTGTGTGTGTGTGTGTGTGTGTGTGTGTGTGTGTGTGTGTGTGTGTGTGTGTGTGTGTGTGTGTGTGTGTGTGTGTGTGTGTGTGTGTGTGTGTGTGTGTGTGTGTGTGTGTGTGTGTGTGTGTGTGTGTGTGTGTGTGTGTGTGTGTGTGTGTGTGTGTGTGTGTGATATGTATTGGTGTTTAGTCATCCTGAACAGGTTGGTATGTGGAGTGGGCTATGGGATGTATGAGAAAGAAGCCATGCTAATGTTATTGTGGTAATACATACACAATGTATAATATTAATCATAACCTTCATGTAATTAAAATGACAGTATTTATTGAAAGTTAATGAAGATTTTAATAGTACACATATACCCAAAGAGATGAAAACAAGTTATACGACACCTGCCATCAGGCAGATTGTTGCCTATTAATGTGCATGTCCTTCATGAATGGGTGTTATTTCCAAAACATTGTCTTGGATTGACGGGTATGTAGGTGTGAAAGCATTACCTTTGTCATGGCTGACATACTCCACCCAAGCTAAATCAATTTAGGATCTACCATTGGGTTGGGAGGCTGGCCAAGAGGGATTTGTCTAATCTGATCAACTGAAGCAGAAGCAGAAGCAGAAGAGAGCAGTGAAGTGATCCTTTGTTAGACGAGCTGAACTGCTTGAATCCGCCCTGTACTGTTTTGATCTCTCTATAAGCCCGACATTGGGTGAACTGTATTCCCTAAAACACAGATAACAGCATGAACACTTTACTGTGAAGTGGGCTTGGTGTAGGAGTAGCAGCCTGGCTCCTAAGAGTTATAAACTGAGGATTAGTCATTTTTTTGCAACTGCTGTCATTAATGTCTGGGTTAGAAGACCCTTTTGAAGTTCTGTTTTTAAAGATTTAAGACATGTATGCAATGGATGCTACTTTACCTACTTCTGTGGTGCAAACATCACATTTTCTAAAAGGCTATACACATAAATGCTGGTGTTTTTATTGTTTTATTACAGGGTCGCCCATAAAGTTTGAGTAATTTGCAAATGTCTTGTCTTTTATAGCACCGACCAAATGTAATGCATGAATACATTTCACCTGGGTAATTGGGACACATAATGTAATCACTGCACCAGGTCAAAAGTGATTAGTGATGCATTTACATAGGAATAAACAGAGGAGTGTGTCAGAAAACTATTTATTCTGACTTCATGGGCAACAGTGTATTTGCGATTTATATATATATTTTTTTGTATTATTTTCCAACCAAATACAAATCATCAGTACTTTCTAAATGCCTGAATCCACTCAGCTATGAAGGGCTCTCTGGTGATGTGGTAGTATTTTTATGAATGCCTAACAAATAGCAAGCCTTTGAACAAGTATGTTCTGAAATTTTGATTATTCAGGTTTTTTTTTTTTATGTTTTTGGAGATGTATTTACAACTGACAGTGCTCTGCTTTTCCTCAGGTAAAGTATTGTTTCGCCGAAGTCACATAAGGGATGTGGCCGTCAGACGGCTGAAGCACCTGGATAATTACTGCAAAGTAAGACAAAGACCTCTGTGTCCTCTTTCAGTCCACAGTAACAACTGCTGCTTTTAACACAACAGACCTCCCTGTAAGTAAAGGTTGATCGCTCATGTTTAGTTTACTTCTTAGTTTTGGCAGGGAACTTTTTCTATGTCAACCTATCATCAGTGTGTCAATATTGACGTAGAAACGATTTCATATTGATGACAAAGGAATGAATGTATTGAACGTTCTACTGCCAGAACACTTGCCACAGTATTTCCAAGGCATGTCTCCCCCACCAGTCGCAGCAGGAAAGGCAAAGGCTCTATCTGCACTGGTCATTTCCTGTCACCAATGTAAATAGGCAGCCTATAAAGGAAACAAGGGAAATGGGGGCACATGGGGGTAATACAGAATCCAAAGAATAAAAATGAATCAGCAGACTTAAAGCATTTGTCGGGCTAGAGAAGGGAATGCGGAGGCAGGTGCGTTGCTAAGTGTGGAACCGGTTTTCATTCAAGACAAGAAGCTTGGAAGATTTCCGTTTAATATAGTTTCTTTAAGTATGTCTTCTCCGATTCAAGTGTTGTGGGCTGAGGTATTTCATTTTGAACGTGCATTCAGCCGAGACAGGCGGTTGTTACACAATATCACCACTGTGTATTTTCCTTTGTTTTAACCCTCTCTGCTTGCTCAGAGCCTTCTTCCTTCCCCTCCACATCCTCCTCATCTCCGCCTGGCGATCTCATTTTAATGATTGCACAATGATGCAGTGTTTTAAACTGGTTCCTCGATGCCATTCATACCATTGAAACGGTCAACTTGAATATGTTCTGTCTTCTCCGCCTCACCCGCAGGCTTTGCTGAAGCTTCCCTTGGCCATTTCCCAAAGTGAAGAGGTCCTTAAATTCTTTGAGACCAAGTCAGATGATCTTAACCCTCCCACAGAGTAAGTAACTGCCACCATATACTTCAGAATTCATTGAGCCATAGCTTAATCTCTGTTACACAAACCATTCGATGTTAAACAACGCCCTTTGCTTAAAAACACTGGCAGCAGCAGCAGACTGTGTGTGGTTCAGCAGCTGGAACGGATGCCCTTCACCCGCACTAACTCATCTTGATTGATGGATGCTGGCTGAGAGGCACTGTGTTTTATTAATAATGATTTCTGGGAGGTGACACCTGATCCCCGAAACAAATGCGCAAGGGTCAGTGATGTCATGAGAGTTCAAGTCTCAGCAGATAACGCTCTTAAGCTAGTCTAACTCGTCTCACTTACTTCAAAGTCAGAGTGGGAGTAGTTACAGGCTGGCTGCTAGATTATGTTCAGTTTATATTATATTATTTCCTTTTGATTTATGTTCAGTCGAAGTAGATTTGTGATAGTAGAGATTTAAATTCTCTTGTTTTGTTGTTTTGTTTGTACACTTCACTAGTGTGTAGTGAAATCACTAGTGTGAAGTGTACAAACAAAAGAAAAAGGAGGAGAAAAATGCAGTAACCTCACAAGTGCTCTCTCCAGCACCACCAGGCCCAGCACCTCTAACCCCCGCTTCCCATTCATGTTAATCCCACTTCAAAGCAAGATCCTCCTCCAGTCTCGGAGGATCTCAACTTAAATTGAGACGTTGAGGTCTAAAAGCTATGCCACCCAAGTTCTCAGTTCTCGACCGGGGACCTGGAATTTGGATTTCAGCATGACTTTATGGGTGTTGTTCTTTTGTTTCACAAGTTCACAATATCACAGAAAAGGTAATCTTGTGATGCCATAAAATGACAGTGTGTTAGGTACGTGAAGAAACATTAATTATTATTCTTAAACCAAAAAAGTTGAATAAATGACGTGAATTGAAAAGTCACGTTTTTGGCAAAGTAAGGAATTCTATTTCTGGGAGTGTCCCAGTCAATAAAACATGATCTAGGCTGTGAAAAGCAATTAAACATTTATCCAATCAAACCACTTTGTCTCTATTACAAGGAAAGTGAATAATACTCAGGCAAATGATATGGGTGACATTTTGTCCATCATGAATCATGATTCGGGTATTTTGTGAGTATTTCCTCCACTGTTTGTCAGCAGCAGCTAAAATGTTTTGTCAAACCCTCATCTGCTACTGCCATCTCATGGTCAAAGGCTGTCACTGCACTGATTTCAACATGTGATGTTGCTTTATCACAAGAGGGAGCCATCCAATATGCTGGTGAAACAGCATGCAGATAAATGACAGATAGTAACATAACATTGAGATGAGGTGTGGTGTGGTGTGGTGTGGTGTGTGTGTGTGTGTGTGTGTGTGTGTGTGTGTGTGTGTGTGTGTGTGTGTGTGTGCGTGTGCGTGTGCGTGTGTGTGTGTGTGTGTGTGTGTTCTATTGAACATAAAGGATAAAAAGCTGATTTGTTGTCTTTGCTATTGGTGTAGAAAGGCAATCACAACACACAGACAAATAGTAATTCGCAATCTGCAGTTCTGACGCCAGCAACTTGGTCAAGGGCAATGGCATGATTGTGAATTATACTAGTAAATAAATGCACCCGTCTGGCATCATAACAATGATGGCAGAACAACCTGCAACAGCTCGCGGCCTCTTAGACGTCTCCCAGCAAGGACCGCGTGCCAGATGTCCTCCGCATGAGTTTGTGAATTTGAAAGCCTTACCTTAATTTCATGGAGATTTACTGTAGCCTTTGACTTGATGATATCCCCTACATGCCTAACCCCAACACTAACCCTAACTTTGAGAACCTAAACAGGTCCCTACTAGATATTGCAAGACTGACACTCCAACCATGAGTATTCCAGTCCGACCTTGTTTCAACCCAACCTCACAAAAAAACATATCTTAACCCTAAAATGTAATGATTCATCTTGTGGCAACCAGCTTTTTGTCTCTAAATGTGAGATTAGATAATGTTTAAACACGTGATTAGCACAATAACATTGTTTTCAAATGTTTTCCCTTACAACCTAAAGCTTATGTATGTCCCCTACACCCATTCTGTATGCAAATCCAACCTCCGATCATAATGATTGCCTGTTTCAATGATGTCGACCTGCTGACCCCTGAAGGGGAGGTCACTTCTGCAGAGGTCAATCTTAGGTCACTCAGGAGTGTCTGTGTAATGTACATATAAAGCAGGGCAGACACTTTGACTTGGCTGAGAAATGTGAGCAAAGGACTAATGTCTCACACATTCCATTTCTAATAGGCCCACCTACCAAGAGTGAGCTGCAGTTATGTGCAAACAGATGGTTATTCTCAACTCTGAGGCTTGGATTTTTAATGACGTGTTCAGCTCATGCATCTCCTGGCATGGATGTGTACGTGATGAAACATGAACTATATGACTATCTCCCAAGTTCAGGTTCAAACGTACCTCTAAAACACAGAGGAAATGTCTTAAGCGTTTTAATAGTGTTTGGACATATTTTCGCTCCCTTACCTTCCCCTCATTTATTAGATTTTGCTGGTGATAGGGGGAAAGGCGTGAAAAGCCAGAGTTGTGCTCTCAGTCTCCCTCTGGGAAGTATATTATTCCAGCTCTGTGCTAAAGGTCTCAAGCTAGCAGGGCAGGTCAAGCATCCACTTTATCTCCATCACTTCTCCCTAACTCTCTACAGCGTAGTGCTTGCCTCAATTTAATTTCCACTGTACCAAATTTTGATCGAAACACCTCCTGAAATACTGAAATAGCTCCACGTTTGGAAATACCAACACTAACCATCCTGGAATCAGTGAACTATCTGTCATCTCAGTGATATTTTGTGCATCAAAATGCTTAGGTTATGCTTATTTTTTGAATAAACTATAAAGCTGTTTATGTTGGCTCTGCTTGAATATTTAACATTGTGGTCTTTGCCCATGATATTGTATAGAAGGTTATGACATTAGGTTCCACAGTATGGAATTTGCTTGAAGAACATTTTTTACTGTCTCATAATCAAATTAAATTTGTTGTTTTATTACAACATTGAGTACGTAATGAAGCTGAACTGAGCTGTAAGCTATTACATGTGTGATTGGAAATATCTCATAACTCATACTTGTTCATGCATCTGGAAACGGAGAAGTCTTGTGCCAAAAATGACTTTATCTTAAGTAACAGAGGAATACAGTTATTGGTATAAAAAAAGAGAAAAGTTTTTATTAAGCAAGTGTTTCTTATTTTGAACAAGGATAATCCTTTTATTAAGGTTTCTAGAGACTGAGTTACAGTTTCAATGTAATTTTACAGTTTTATTTATATATATTTCTTCATATTTTCCTTTTTAAGCGTGAACCAGCTTCTTTGTAGTATAGCGTTTTATAATAAAACAACATAGTTTTACTACAAAATTCTACTTTTCCTGTTAACTAGAATTCATGAAACATAAAGGATGGATGAGTAAGCTGTAACCTGACAAATGTTGCACATGGTTTGTACCAAACATGTACTCATATCCATAACCGGCCGTGGCTCCAGTCCTGCTGCTGGCCTCTTCAGAGAGCCAGGTGTCTGTTCCCATCTGTGTCAAACCAGCTTCACCTCAGCTCTCTCTCTCTCTCTGCAGCTCAGTTAACTAAACGAGGAAATGCAGCCAGCCAACAAGCTACAAACCACACACAGACCCAGGTTCAGAAACGCTGGTCTGTTGTGAAATGTTTCATGAATTCCCACATGTATTACACATTCTCATCAATCTGGAGTGAGTAATTATGGAAAGAATCATCACTTACGTACCTGCACTGCAGTAAATGAAGCATGGCCATTCAAATTGAACTGACGACACATTAATGAAAGAATTTGCATCTATTAATCATCCGTTCATTATGCCATTGTTTTATTTTTAGAAAATATGAAACTTTTAAGAAGTTTCATATTTTCCCAGGCTGAATAAATCCAACAATAGTGACAGTGTTACAATTATGCAAATGATCTGTTCCACTTGAAATAATAATAAACAACGACAAAACAAGTAGCACACAGACTCGTACAGTAATAAATGTGCAAGTCAGAGTCGGTAGCAAATTGGCCCCGATGAGCATGAAGGCACAGAGCGTGTTCATAGATATTAATACTCAGCCTTTCAGCCTTTGGAACAGAAAGGCGCTTTCACATCTAAACATGAATGGGACTTATCAAGGGGATATGATACCGTTGTTGTCAAGTAAATAGATGCTGCTCTGTTAAACAGAGGCAGCTGCATCACCCTAATATACACCACATCTGCCACTTGAACAAATACATACCCGCATGGTGCTCTAATAACTAGAAATTCTCTGACGATGTGTTTCGTCACCGTCCTTGACACACTTACTGTATTCCTTCCCCACATGCCTGCATGCTGTGTCCCACCCCGTCTCCCGCCCTCCGGTGGTGGGTCAAGTTCTGCATGCATTCTCAACGAGGGTTTGGCTGGTACTTGTGTGCCAACAGCATTCAGAGGGTCCCAGGCAGAGATTTACTTGTAACCTGTTACTGGATTGATCAAGTGGTATTAATGTTCTGATCTTTCCTGCACACGCACGTGCTCATACTGACCATGCTCTTCTGGTGTTGTTTCTTTTCCAGGGACTGTGGAGGCTCCGGCAAACGTAAATCAGGTAAGGATGTAAATCCTTTTACTTTGCAGTGTCATTAGAATCGGTGTTACCGTTGTTCTCCATTTATATTTTCTGAATTGTATTTACTGCTTACTTGAATGATATTGGGATTTTTGACCACAAGTTTGAAAATGAGAAATATCTCGGGGACATCTGCAGTCTGCTCACCTCTGGTTGTGGCTAACACCCCGAGGCTACGTTAGTCATCGCTAGCATATCTCACCCTGACTGAGCTGTCGGCATGCAGGTTGCATTGTGGGTAATATTCCAAATTCCGTTCAGAAAAGAAGCTGCAACAAACAAATAATCAATAGATGAACAGAAAATGAATCAACAACTATTTTAATAATCAGTTGTTTTTTTTTAACAATCATGTCAAATATTTTCCAGCTTGTCTGGATTTGCTGCTTTTCTTTATCACGTTTGACATTAAATGGAATATCTTTTTGGTTTCGGATCATTTGAAGACATCAATGAGCTCGGCATTTTTTCACAGTTTTTAACAAAAAAGATTTTAAAGACTAAACAGTAAATTAAGATTATTACAATATATCAAAAAGTATCTGCAGATTAATTGATCATTAAAATCCTTGCTCGTTGCAGCCCTAGTTTGGAAAAAAAGATGGTTTTCCTTCCTTCCTTCCTTCTACTTTTATGTTATAAGAGTGCAAGTGTAAAACTGTCCTTTTATCAAGAGTTTATGCTCTTCAAAAACATACATCCTGATCTAACACTCGTGACTTACAACTATAATTGTAGTTAAATTGTTCAGAAAACAGTGTTAGGTGGGAAAGACCAAACATGCCTCTGTAAGTTTGCTCGCCCAGGGTTGGCTGTTGGCTTCATGTTCCTATCTGAGAGAGAGCAAAGAAGACAGAAAGACTGTGTGACTCAGCTCGGCATGGGGATACAGGCGTAGGAGGCAGCAGGAAAGGCATGAGAGGGCTTTAGTGAACAGCTGTGCAACTGTTGTGTGTTTGTATGTGCGTGCACTTGCATGCATGCAGTCTCAGAATACCCACACGCATTACTAAATTACACACTAGCCCTGCAATCACATGCGGAGTTGCTGTGGCCATCCTTCCTGCGATCCGCCACAGTTATGTATGACATTGTTGGGCAATGAATGTCTCAGTAAGTGACCTGTAAGTTAATTTTCTGCGGGCGATGCACTCCGAGGAAAAGCTGTGCTGGAGTTGCCACCAAACGAAATAAGACCCAAACCTAATTTCATTATATGTTCCATGGTATTGAGGCTTTACGTAACATGGAATTCCAGCAACATGGCGAAATGGAAAAATTGTCTTCTGTGTGTGTGTGTGCGCGTGTGTGCGTGTGTGTTGAGTAACCTACATTCAGTCTGTGCAAGATATTAAATTGGTTTCCAGTTATATTCATATTGGCTGCCTGGAAAGTTTGTCATATAGTGCCTAATGTTTGCGTGCGCACTTTCAGCTGTTTTATTCTGAATGGTTCAGTTTGATTGTTATCTTCTTGGATGTGCATAACTTGATGCTCACAATAAATCATGGGATCAAGTCTACCGGCGGAAACGATAATAACACACTTTATGTCTGGTGCTTGTAATGATTTACTATTCACAGTATACACATGGAGCACATTCTGTACAAGCCCTGCACACTTGATCCCTCAACCTCCACTGTAGTCCCCGTGCTGGACATTAGCGGTTCACACAGCTGAGAGATTTTGATCTTTCCCTATTAAAGCAGGACAGCATATAAACTGCAGTGAGTCTGTGGTGAATTTGTGCTGTAGCTGCAGCTTATGGTTTCCATAATTACATGGTGCGGGTCCCCTTAAGAGTTTACCGAGCCCCTGCCCCTAAACAGGAGAATGTAGCCCTTCACCACAAAACTGCTTGCGGTCAGAGGTCGGACTAGGAACTCTATTTACCTGGCAGGCAGAAGAAATCAGTCGGACGTCTTATCTATCATCTTTGTTGTTATGATCATAGTGTCAACATCATAATTGTTTTCCTTTTTTGTCTCGCTCTATAGCAATTTCCCTTGAGATAAATAAAGTCTTATCTTTTAAAATGTTCTTTGTCTTTAACACGCTCCATTAGTGATTTCTCTCTTTTTTATGACTCATAGGTGATGGATATCAGTTTTTTTTAAGGCATTGTGTTATATTCTTAGAGATTTATTCTCTCCTATGTTTTCAGTTAGATATCAAATGTATTGTCCTCCAGCTGTGAACAAGCAGTCTGCATTATTGACTCAGCATCATAGCCGGGCTCCCTATCTACTTAAGATACTAAAAGAAAGACATACTATCTTCTATCTAACATATAATGGAGTTGTCACGATTGACTGTCGATACCGTCCTCGTCGGCATAAATCACTGTCAGATAACATGGAAACAGATGCACTGATACCACTTTTTAAATAATAATTTTGTAAATGTTTTTTGTTTTATTTTATAAAGTTAGCAAAGCAATGTTTAGGTGACAGCTTGTTAAGTGAACACTGGTATCACATCACATCAGTGCTCTGTATCGGCCGATGCCAAAGGTAACATGTCAATGAACGAAAAATTCAGATTGGTGCATTTTTGACAAGATACCATGGTGATGAAATACATTATACTTAACATACACAGTAGAGAAAGAAAAGGAGAACAGATTCATAAATAAAGTAAGAAAAATGGGGGCTTTCATAGTGGTTCAGGAGATTCAGATCACATTTAAATCATCAGTGATAATCTGTATTCCAAAAGAAAGTGAGATGGATAGTGGACGGTTAGAAATTGAATAGGAGAGAAAAAGAAGCGGAACGCTCAGGGGTGTAGTGCATGTGAAAAGCAGCTGGAGAGGAGAGTAGGTTTACGTGGCAAGTGGAAACCATTTCAGTGTTGCGCACGGACTGAGGGAGTGTGTTTATGTGTGCAGACTTGCTGTCTTTATTTGAGCTGCGGGTCTCTGGGGGCCTGTGTGTGTGTGTGTGTGTGTGTGTGTGTGTGTGTGTGTGTGTGTACTGTATGTGGGTATATGCATGCTTGTAGGGTGGGAAAGGGTTAATGTGTTCACGGGTTCGATGGAGAGGTGGGTCAAGAGGTCTGTGTGTTTGTTTGTGTTTGCAGATGGAGGAGATTTTAAACTGGCATAGGAAATCATTAAGTCAAATGAGCAATGCAAAATCACTTTAACAACTGCACGCTGTTTCAGCAGCTTCTTTCTCAATGAACAGCCTCCAACCCTCTAGGTTCACACACAATGGCTCTCACAGTAACTTTTAAAGATTTGTTTCTTGAGTTGAGCCAGCTTTAAATCAAATGCATTTAGCTTTTTTTTTGTTTGGTTTCAAAAAGTAATTGATATTGCTGTTGATTTCATGGATACAGCTTTAACATCAGTGTAAAGATGTTTCCAACCCCCCCCCCCCCCCCCATCGAGTTACAACTTAACTCTGGCAGGGTCGAAGCTCCACCCACTCAAGCAGAGAGAAGATCTAATACAGGCCCCTCTGTTTCTGATAAGTGACCATTTGTCACAGTGGACTCGCCCCCTGGAACCAGCACTTAAGCTTTCTGCTCAAAACAGCATGTTCGAGCCAGAAAAGGTTCTGCAGTGAATCAGATGAGACATGTTGGTTTGTTTATGTATTTGTATTTTTTGTATAGGGCCAGTCATAAGTATGAGTCACGTTGTTGATGCGCTTGCTTTTTCCTCACATACTAGTTGTCAAGTGTCAAAGGCATCAGATTTTCTCCTGGAAAACCAGATGAAGTGGAGGATTGTTTTTATGTACCACATACTTAATAAGCAATCAGCCTCCGATTCCAGACTCTTTGGAAACCAACTATATCTGCTACTGACGTTACAGGCACCTTGTAAAGTGTCTTACCTCTAGGAGCGCTATGGAGTGCTGTGTGGGTCCCTGGTTTATTTTTACCGCGATCTGTAACCTGCGTGTGCACAAAGAAGCACATGCTGCTGAAAGATGGTGGCGCTACCCTCTAATGTAGTAATGTGCCAACAAAGGCAAGAAAGAAGAAGACTGCTCATGAACAAACTTTAGAAGTACCTTTTATTTTACTTCTATGACATCTACACTTTTAGACCAAACATACATCAGCAGATCATGTCAAGATAGTTAAGCTGTTCAACAGTTTTACCAGCCCTGCGAAGGCTGTCTTACTGTAAGATGATTTTGCTGAAGGTTTATGTACTATTTGTTTGTGGTCTGCCTCTTCTCCCTCAGGGCCACATACTGATTCAATGACACGATTACATCTGTATTACATTCAACAGCAGTCCTGTGTCCTTTTCTAATCCAACTGCACATCTGCTGCTGATGAGCCAAACAAAAGCATTACACGTTGCCAAATTTTACTCCTCTCAACCAAGATCTGTTCTCATAAAGTTACCCCGGAGTTAAAAATAAAAATAGCACTACGACATAATGGCCAGCGCCAACTTTGCCATCCACCCGAATGCTTGATCCTGAAAAATCTCTCACACAGAAACATTCCCTTGGTATAAAATGGGTAGAGCTCTTTCCTCCTGTCGGTGATGAACTATTGCAACGTTCCGAACTG
This sequence comes from Eutrigla gurnardus, assembly GCF_963514095.1. Lineage (NCBI taxonomy): Eukaryota > Metazoa > Chordata > Actinopteri > Perciformes > Triglidae > Eutrigla > Eutrigla gurnardus. The sequence continues at coordinate 12,315,794 of NC_139925.1, forward strand.
TCATCATCTTTGGATGGAGCCGATGATGGGGTGGGGGTGGGGGTTGGATGGAGTTAGGACGTTGGGGAGTGCAAGGGTGGGAGCAGGAAGCACATGTATAAATCTGAGTGAGGAGAGATATAAACACAGAGAGTGGCTAATAGGGCTATCTGATTTCTTTACAAAACGTACTGTACATCTACATTGTGCATACATCTACTGCATGACACGCATGTAATAAACACAAAATAACTGTATATAAACGTTACCATGACATGTCAGTGTAAAAGTAATTTTGGTTAAGTTTGTATTTGTACCATGACTATCACTTGGAAGATGAGACACTGGACTTTTCAACTATTGCTTTTAAGTTTGTATTCCATGTATACCATTTCATTTTCATTACTTCAAGCTTTTCCAACCCATTATGATTTCAAATTCTGCACTCATTTGGTAATAGTTTGTGTGCATTTTCCACTATATGTGGATATATACTGTATTTATATGAACTATATCTACTTTTTTCCAATTAGTAAAGCTAGTCCAATTTTTCCACAAACCCTTATTGCAACTGTATAAATACTCTTGGTTGGAAATCATCACAGAATACTATGGAATCAACTTTTTTCAGAGTGACTGATTGTAGTACTGTAAGTAACTGGGCTTATGTATTTCATTGAGACCTTGATTTGTTCACCATAATTTCCATAGCTCATTTTATAAAAACATTTATAGCTCTCTTTACAGAATTCATTTGAAATTAGACACATCCTGTCCGAGACCTGTTTCTTCTCGTTTTTCTCACACATGTTCTCCTTGTTCTGGCTCTGTCTTCCTGCTGTTGCAAAACATTTCATTTCCTCAATCAGGCTGAAATATTAGCTTTTGTTTTTCGGGACTTCGTTGACTTTTCTAAGAATTGATCTACTCACTCACACAAGTTCACTCACAGCAGTAGTTAATTGTGTGTTGTAGAAAGCTCCATTCACATAATTTTTCCGATTATGGTTTCATGAGATACCTACCTGAGTTTTATGGATTGAGTAGAGGGGAAATTACTGATCATGTAAAAGTAAAGTGTAGCTAATTCATATTGCACTCAGTAAAGTCATTACAATACAACTGTACATCGAGACAAGCCAAGACCAAATATTTTTTACACATGTTCAAATTCCCACAATCCATACAAAATGTGTGATATCTGAAAACGCTTTTTTTAAATGTAATAATGCGGGAAAACATGCACATAAACATCTGCCACGAATGAGAGTAAAGTTTCCAACTTATTGAATCAATAAGTACTGACAGTACTTTTAAGTTTTCACATTTATCACTGGTAAAAATTGTGTAATATTTACAGCAAAACATTATGTCATCGTTGAGCCATCATTTTTATTGATCAGTGTTGATCTGTTGAAATAGACTCAACCACACGTTTCCACGAATAGTGTTGAAACAAATATCACTGCTTTAAAGGAAATACCCAGAATAATATGTTCTTTCCAGTGTTTCTGCACCCAACCTTGCGGTTCGACGTCTTGTACAAATAGCGTGAAGCTTCATAAACCACAGTCCAACCACAGTAATCCAGTGTCAGACTCTTTGGCAGTTTTAGCATTCGAGATGTTAACGGTGCTGAGTTCATCTTCATAATTTATGAGCTCCTTGACATTTAAATTTTGTTCCCAAATTGACTGCAAAATATTATCCCGAGAGAGAAATGTTAATCTTCCGGATGGAGGACTGACGCCAAGTCAGCTTATTCCAAGTTGTCTCAATCGTTTCTTATCTAAGCGTCAAATCTATCTATCATCGATTGGACTGAATTTTCCATCCTCCAGTTCTAAACGAGTGCTTTTCTCTTCTTCTCGCGACTTTATTGTACTGGAAAATTTGTTGATTATGTGAGCCTCGAGCCCGCATAGTTCATTTTACACTCTAATAGCCGATGGTGGTTAGTAAAAGCAGCATGTGACCATAAATAGAGATTGTGATCTCTGCTGTGGTTTTAGAGCCTGTGTTACTGTTCAAACACACCATACAAGTACATTGTGTACCTGTCATAGCAGCATTCTTTATAGCTAACAGATATATTCTGAAGTGTTTCAGACAGTAGCCCCTTTTCTGTCTCGAGCTTTGAACCCAGTGGTCAGATGAAGCTCTTGTTAATGTGTGAACTGAATGTCAGCTGTGGTTGTGTCTGGATTCCAGCTGACGCTTGTTAGATCTGCTTTAGGTCATTTTGCTGTGTTTGTTTTAAGAATTCTTCACGTGTAAGTCTTCAGTTGCTACAATCTTACTCATTTGTGGCGAAAAGTGTCAATGTTTTCATTCATAGCAGGCGTTATGTGCTTTTTATACATTTAAAATCACGTTTCTGTCTTTTACTAAGGCATTCCGGTAGTGAATTAGAGGGACCAAACTCTAAACACTTAAAGCAGTGGACGTGATCAAGTTGTGAAAAAAAAAAAAATGAATTCACTGCTGGTGTTTACATGGTTAACTCAGTGGAGTACAGAAAGAATGATTTCCATTGGCTGGGCTGCACGCTGTAGTGAGAGCTCTAGTGTTTCATTGAGACAGAGGGCCATCCCTCTGAGCACAGTTCCAGCCCCTTCATCTGGTTCTATTTAAGGCCTCTAGTGCTGACTCTTATGATTGGCGTACACAACCCCCTACTCTTCCTCCAGTTCCAGCCCCAACTGAGGAGAAGGAGGCTTTTTAGCAGATGGTTTATTTTCCAAGGGAAACCATTTCTTTCTCCCACTCCACTGTCCTGTCCTCAGCTGGCTTTAGCTCACTGTTCTATCACTACTACTACTCCTTTTGCTTTTCACACTGCTGCTCCTCTTTCCACTGTGTTAATGTTCCTACCTGTGTCTACTGTCCCGGCTCCAGCTTTGTTGGACAATCAGGATGAGGCCCCTTCAGTAGCACAGAATGGATTTTCTGCATTTGACTATTTGATCCTTTATTTTTCGGAGGGAGATTCCTTTCCTAGACGTTCAGCATCTCCATTGCCCTTGTCGTCGGGCTGGAGGGGGATGCAGCTCTATGGCTAGACACTCAGGAAGATGCACTGAGCCCTGTGAATATTGTGATTGGCTGAGCTCTACAGACAAAGTGGCCTATGGCACAACGGGTGCCCAGCAATCGTTCTCGTGGACCTATGGCTGGCAGCTGGCTGACAGCATGTTTTTTCCCATCAACCCCAGGTCTGGATGCTTCGGATCCCATGCTCCTGGAACAATATGTGGTGGTGGCCAGTTACGAGAAACAAGAGCCTGCAGAAATCAGCCTGCAAGCCGGCGAGGTGGTCGACGTCATTGAGAAGAGCGAGAGTGGTGAGTAATCAAAACAGAATCACAACAAAGGCACGTTGGGAAGGTAGAAGGCAGCATGGATGTCGTAGGTGTGTCAGACACAAAGAAACTAGTTCATGATTGAGTCCATAGTTCCTAAAACATGCTGCCCTTTTCCCTAACTCAACCAGCTCACCTCCTTTGTCCATGGCTAGCTGATACTTAGCCCCATCTGGAGGCTCATTTTGGCCTGCAGTCAGCCCTGTTTTTTCCCTTTGTTGGTTTAGGCTGAGGGCCAGAATGTTGCCTCTAGCAAGAGGAATGTCTTCCAGACTTGTATTAATTATTCCACCTCACTAAAATGAAAAGCCAGCAAGACATACCAGATTTACAAATGCCAGCTGCAGAGAGTACTTAGTCAGCAGTTTAACCTCTAAAGAGCTAGCAAGAGGAGCCAGGGTCATGTTTTAGGATATGCAACTCAGTTTGACAAAATCTAATGTCTAATGAGTCAGTAGCATGCTGACATAAAGCACAATTTCATGATATTCTAGGAATATTCTGTAATGACACTGGGGAACCTGCATTCTTGATGGCAGAAGACACAAAAACACCTTAATTATTGTTTCAGAAAATGTTGTATGTTATGTGCTGCTCATATAATTAAGTATGGAGCCATGTGCCTTGGGTAAATATGCTAAAACTGGAAACTATTACTGCTTGGCCCAGATCTAAGTACCTGCCCTTAATCACTTTTATTTTGAAGGGCATTTGCCAGATGGAGAACAAGAGTTACTGTAGAGGTGTAGGTCCAGTAACAGGGTCTGACGTTCAGCTTTAATTGGTGTGCTGAGACAGTAAAATAGTAATGGGACTCATGTGTTCTGTGGCGGGAGGATGGGGACGGGAGAAACAGTGACCAGGAAGGCAATGGGACTTAGGTTTCATGATGGGTGTGAGTGAAACGCCGTGCCACACTGGCCTTAAGGAAGAGGGTCTGTCGAGTAAGATCGCTTTGAAGTGTCACGTGTCCTGCCCTCGGGTTCCCGTATTTATTTTCACTCCCTGCTCTAGGAGGATTTCAGCCCGATGGGGAGCCACAGTGAGGCACCTATTCCAACACCTTGAAGTCCTTTTTTTTTTATCACGGGGGCTTATATGAGAGCTTTCCTCCATGAAGTTGAACTGCATGGTCTTGTGGTTTCAAGCAGAGGCCCCCTTCACTTTTTCAGCTGACCACTGTGCAAAGCTATAGTGCTTGATGTGTGTGTTGATGATCCATGCAGAATGGGAAACTCATGCACTTCAATGGTCTTCATTGCAGATTTATGATATCCAGGCCTCCGTGTCATTACCATAGCTTAGTTCTTATGTTGCTTCGTTTCATCCCCTTCTCTGAGGCAGAGGCTGTAGTTTGTTGCTGCTCAAGTCCATTCATTCGTCTCTGGTTCGCTTGGATTCGTCATGAGTTTCTAGAAAGCAAAACAGTAGACTCCAGGCACCTTTAAACACACTCTAAGGCTATTTGACAGTTTTATTATACTCTGACGGACACTTTCAGAGAGATCTGAAGTAAATACCCTCCCCCCACCCACCCCAACCCCACATCTTGCTATGGAGACTGTTTCCAACAATCTCAACACCTCCTGCAATGGCAGTCGGCTAAAACTGCTCCATTTGGTTGGGTGACATCACTCTGTATCCGTTTGCCAATGCTAACAAGACCAGGTGTGTGCTAAGAAGATTTCAGAACTCATTTGATTTAGCATCCATTCCTTTGCAGGATAAGTACAACACCCTTTTATGGTTTCTGACAGATTGAGCCATGTATTACAGAGTTAAGTATAGAATATGCTGCATTAGAGGCACTAAAAGGTATCTATTGCATTTTTAGTGATAAAAAAGAAGTTTATGGATTCTTATTGAACCTCCAGCTATAGTTACATATTTTCCTTTAAAGCTTGTCACATTTAAACTACTATGGGTAGTCCTTGTCCTTTCAACAGAAGTCCTGCTGTTAAAGCTACTGTAGCATATAGACTTGGGCTGTAACTGCTGCCCATTGCAGTTATCAACGTTTCCTTACCTTGGATTAGATAATATATGCCTTTGACAGGGCAGCGAATCTAGGTCAGACCTATAAGAGAGCTCAGCTTTCTTCACTTCTCCAGCCTGCTGTTCCCAGCCAAGGCAGTATTTTCCATTGCAGTGGCTTTACAATACAGTTTGTGTCTTGGCCTTTGTTTCAGTTGGTACAGTATTTTGTGTTGATTGGTGTTGGGTTGGAACTAGGTGCAGTATGTGTTAAATCAACAGGACAAAGCAATGGCAACTTCACGTTCCGTTGTAGAATTCAGTTTTTTAAGGACACTACTCTTAAAAACACAGCAGCTACTATTTGCTAATGATAAAAAAACAAATGAATGGTTTAATCTAAGGGACCAAAAAGTAATAGAAGGTACAAATGAATGTTGTCTAAAAAAAAATGTAGGCCCCTCTGTAGCTATTTTGTCTGTTTTATGTGAATTTGCCAGGGGGAGATGCTGGCTCAGGAGGAGAGAGTAGTGCAGGGAGAAACTCGGGGAGAAAATGGAAAAAGACATTTCCTGCCAAAGTTAGTGGTTCAGAGAGGTTGGTTCATTATAATGGCTTAATGGATCCTCCAGGATGCCTCCTCAGTTTACACTATACTGGAGAGATGATAACCAAAGCTAAGCTAGCAGCCTTGTTGGTGAGTTCAAATGCTCTGTATTCAGTGGTTTAAACTTTGCCCTTTAATGGCGTAGTATGTAGGAAAGGAAAAATAATTTGCAGCCACTTCTGGAAATATTGTACTTTGCCTACACCTCAAGGGCAGCGTAAGGCATGTTGTGCCCAGTCCTGTGCAGAAAATCTCTCTCTGTAGACCAGTCAGGGTTTAACTTGTCTCCGTTCCAAGTCTACATCAGCCTCTATGAATTACAATCTGCCAAATAAACTCCAGGAATGTCTGTTTTGGGGAGGCCAGCTCACATCCGTCAGTCCCACCAGCTCCCCCAAGACCCCCTGGCAACACCCATGTACAGTATGTATTGTATCTGTAATACTCCACCCAGCTTACTGGAGCAGGGTGGAGTGAGTGAAATTTCAGAAGGACCCTGAAGGGTCACAGTAATCTTATCTGTATGAAATTTGCCCTCCGTTTGTCCTCACAAACTCTAATGGCTTTCATTTTTGACAAATGTCATGAGACATAGAGAAGCTGGAAGGTAACAGCGGTATCCTGCAGGTGATGTTCCACTCCCTGGCAGAAAGCCCAAAGAGATTGCTGGCATGATGGATGTGCCGGATGTCTTCTTTACCTTCACATGGGGGGAAAAAATGTGCCAATGCAATAATGTCTCCGCTCTTTGTCTTCGGGCTGGAAGTAAGATGATCTCAGGGCTCGGCTCAGCTGGATCTTGATGTTCAGAGAGGCACAATCTTTTTGAGTTTACTCCAAGAGCACAGATAATGTCACTCTTTACAAATAAAAAAAATATATGAAGTTATCTTCACAATTATGCAGGGCAGTATTTGTGTCATGGCAAAACGATGTAATCCAGATAACTAATAGAGTAATAGAGTTCACTGAATTTATTCAGATTTTTTTTAGTTAATTCCAAGTAGTTCAAGCACAGACAAAAACAACAGGCAGGTCATAACCTTTTTTAAGGTAATAAACTGGGTATCTCCCTCAGCCTGCAGTAGTTATTGTTTCACATATTCAGGTGCACATAATTCCATCTGTACCAAGATTTTTCCTGCAAGTTTGACAGCTGCATGTATCAATGGTATACTGCTTGTTCCAAATGTTCTGTCTCTGATACGCAGGAGGATTATAGGCAAGGTCAGTGTTGAGCTTCTTGTGCTGCTCGGGCTCAGTTTCCCAGTTTGGTATGTGCAGTTTCAGCAAGAACATGTTTCCTTGTATAAAAGAGGAAAAACCCTATAATTCTTGTCAGTGAACCACCAAAGACATGATATAGAAGACTTTTCCAAGTGTAAAAAGTTTTTTTTAAGCAGAATTTGCAGCAGCAGACGGAAGACACATTATCCACTCATAGTAATCCCCATCTACCACATTCTTTCAGCTTAACATAGGAAGTACTAATGACTGTCTCAAGTAATTAACCCATATCCTGTATTTTAAGATACGGAAACTTAAATGGGAGGTTTGTAACTGTCTTTCAACATAATGCTTCTACTTTATTTCCTTGCATCACTGAGCGATACAGGCAGAGGAGATGAAAACCATGAGCAATAACGGGTATTTAAGAGCACAAATAGTGGTAATAATAGTGTATAGATGTGAGTCTGTGGCGCCAAAAAGGTGCCTCTGTCTCTCACTCAAGAATTGACCATTGAGTGGAGCCAGTGTTTTAAGGGGGGTGGTCTTTCAGACACTCAAGGACTGCTGTGTCTCCAAATCAGCAGAGCCTAGAGAGCATACAAGCTGTGGGCTATAGCTTAGTTCAGACCATGAGGGGATCCTTTCAGAGGGAGAGAAGGTCGTTCCTTAGGTCAACATCAGCTCTTGAAAGTTGTGTTGTGCCGTTTTTGCCCCCCTCCGCTCGTAACACAGCCACCCAGGTAATATAAATCCAGTGTTTTATGAAAACTGGAAATGTGTGTATACCTTCCCCCCCTTTGCTTTGAAACTGAATCTACTGTTATTGAACACAGAAGCTGGAAATGAATGGGGTTCTCTCCTGCTCTACTCAACAGTGGTGTCAGATATCTGCAGGACTGCTGAGCCACTGCATTCCTCATCATTTCAGGTCGTGAAAAAAAAAAAAAAGCCTCCTTGTGCTGCTGAATCTGTAGTTCTCATATTCATGCACGATGTGTAGAATCCCTTTGTGAGTATTGCGGAGTAACTCGAAATGAATGGTAGAACAGTTTGAGGTCCGTTTGTCTCAATGATAAGTTTGTAGAGATGATTGGGACCATTGCAATGTCACACTGTGTTATGTGTGCCATTTCTTAGGTGATTGATTGTTTACATAGATTGTGGTTTTGTTTTATAAGTCATCAAGTCACCTTCGGAAAAACCCGGAATGGCATAAATCTAGGTTCTTGTTACAGCTGAGAATCTGTTGTTGATTACAGTAAAAAAAACGAAACCTGCGACTTAAAGATGATAGGGTTTCCAGATGGCTGATACTGTATGAGAGACACGGAGAGCTCAGAAATGCTGCTCACTCTCGTGTCTGTCGAATGTATCTGCATGCAGGGGTAGAGTAGTTAAATTTCAGTGAAACTATGAGGACGCCATAAAAGTCTTACTTTCTTACTGCAGAAATATCTATCTTAGTTGAATTCTTCCATCTGGCATTGTCAGCTTTCCCCAAATTTCCAGCTTACATAACCAATATTGATTTGTCTTCAATATACGATCAGTCGGTTCTTGAAATGCGTTCCTCATAGTAGTATAGCATGACACTTTTGGAAACATGCTTACTCACCATGGTGGAGAGTAGGAGGATAAGGTCGATACCACTCTTATATTTGTGTATTTAATATGAAGCTACAGCCAGCAGTCGGTTAGCTTAACTTAGCTTAGCACAAAGACTGGAAACAGTAGGACACAGCTAGCCTCACTCTGTCCATGGGTAACAAGATACACCTACCTGCACCTCTAAAACTCACAAAGTAACATGTTGTTGGTTTAATCTTCACTGGAACCGAAGTGTAAAATTTCTCATTTTACAAGAGGTTATGTGGCGGACTGTTTCTTGGTTGGGACCAGTTGCCAAGCAACCATTTCATTCCAGGAGGTTATGAGATATAACATGAGCTTCAGAGGTGCTGATGCTAGCAACTAAGCATTTTTTTTCCAGGTCTGTACATTTCATAATGTCTCCATTACAGTGACATCATCACTTTCTGTTTTTTTTTATTACAGAAATATTGGAATCAAGCAGCGACTTGAAACATGATACAACCAGCGTTTTTTCACCTCACAGCAGGCTACGGAGGCATACGTTTAGTTACAGCTTGCCCTCCGCTACATTTAAAACATCCTTTTTCTACCCCCCAATGTACTAGCGCAATGCAACAGCGTTGTCAAGACAAACCGTTTTGTTTCAGCCTTTCCGAGGCTGTGACATTTGAGGTTATGTCTGTGGCCACGATCCGACGCTCTAATGGTGTTGTATGACATCTCGACCAGAAGGTTGCGGGTTTAGCTATTGTCCTATGCAACCACTGACCCCAGAACTGCGGGGGTTACAAAACTAAACTCTGCTCAAAAGTTTAAAAAAAGATTTGTGATTCACTCAGGATGTTGACTAAGTAGCTATAATCTTAATATTGAATATTGTTTAGAAAAGTGTACTGTGTACTTTTTCCCCCATCTGCAGTTAAACTCTGCAGCAGCTGTTCCTAATGTGGATGGCAAAGTCGGTACATGAAGAAAAGGAAGGTTGTGATATGGACTGATCAAAAACAGCTAGAGATGATAAAAAAAAAGGCAAAGATCAAGAGGCATGTGTGTCTTTCGCAATGTATGTGCTCTCTCTCTCTCTCTCTCTCTCTCTCTCTCTCTCTCTCTCTCTCTCTCTCTCTCTCTGTACTTGTAGAAACACACACCCACACACATATTTCGAGACATAAGGTATTCTTCCTCCACCTCCCACATCTGTACAGATAATCCCTGCCATCCGGAAACAAGGAAGAAAGAACATGTTCTTCTCCTAATCTCATTTCCATTATCTGCCATTTCGTCTTTCAGCACCAGAATCCACAACTTCATGCACTCATCTCACAGGAACTTTACTTTTAACTTGAAAAATTGCTCTCCTGGCAACAGCAGAACCAGAAAACAGCTGTTTCTTTTGAAGTGACCTCAGGTTAAGGTTTGTGTCGTCATGGAGATTATACAAATGATAACCCTGTCAAATATATAAATGGTTTTCATCTGAAACATTAAGCCCTACACGTAACCTATAGATTGAATGAGTTCATGTCCGCCACTTTGTATGAAAGTTGTCATTTTGCATTGCCGGTATGCAACATTTTATGGAGCTGCTTTTGTGCAGGATTGAATTTTGGTCGCTCTGTGAATTAATACATGCGATGAAAGACATAAAGCAGGTTTTCCCTTTTAGAAGTGGGTTTTTTTTCCTACATATAATTGCAACCTGCCCGTTATAAACCTGCAATGTCCAGGAAATCAGCACTTGGGTAACGTGTGTGTGTGTGTGTTTTTAAAAGTACTTTTATTGCTTCTTTTGAGGTTCAGTGAACTCAGCCTAAGCACCTGCCATATGGGAGGATGGCTGAAAAATACAGGCAAGCAGCTCTTGCCATCAATAACAGCATATATTTACACAGGCCTTTTTAAAGTGGCAGTGTGACTTTGCTGCGTATGTATATTCAGACTTACATTCAAGTGCTCTCAATTAAAGTACATGCCTACACCTATTCATATATTTGCTTACATTTCTATAAGTGTCAGTTTACTGAGGTGAGAATGACATTTCCTCCCAGAAGGCCGTAAAAATGGCACTTTGCAACTGTACGTTTTTTTTAGCTTCATTGAGCTGACGCGGGTCTTTTTTACTCCTGCCAAGCTGACCTTTCTTTATAATGGACATTTTAATTTAACGTGCCACTAATGTAGTTGATGTTGCCCTTTGCTGTTCATTAAACACGACCTGTCAGATTTAAATGGGGACTTAATGAGATATACAGGAAGTAAAATGTTGGTGTAATGAACTCGTTTAAAATTAGTGTCAGTGCAATTCATGCTTCACAACAAACTGAATCTTCTCGAAAGGTTCTTGGCTCAACTGTGGAAGAAGAGGTCCTGAATATTATAGACAACATTTTGTTTTTGTTCGAATTATTGGCGTGAGGTTTTGTTCAAGCCACAGCTTTGGTGCAAAGACTGAGCGCATTACATGGCTTGTTAGGTACTTGAGGCGTAGCCAGAGTCGTTCAGAGCCAGAGACAGTAACAGCATCTTCCTCTCTGGACCCACCCAAACTCTACGCAAAAATGTTGAGCAGCTGAGTCAGTTCATTTAGATCAATCATATTTCATATAAATCACAGAGATTGTGAGTTACCAAAAGGTCAGGAAATATTTTTTGGGGGTTACTTCCTCCACACTTATTTGATCCGTCATCTCTCGTGCCTCTTTCCATTTGGTGAACAGATTCAGTTATGTTAGTCATCAGAATTTGAGATTGCCAACATTACACAACTGTTGTTTTTTTCATAACCATAACTGCAGTGTGAAACCGCCTGGAAAAAGGAACCCGATACACAATCCTGCGGCTATTCATGCAGAAATCAATACATTGTATCAAAAGTCATGTTGTCTCTGAATACAACAGCAGGCTGAGGAATTGTTATGTGTTGGCAGAGGATTGCATCTCCACTCCAGTTTTGTTTTCGCTGAAAGATAAGTTGCCATGATGGAGCAGGTGTGAAAGAAATTATTGTAATTTTTCAAAATCTCTCTGACATACCAAAATGATTTCTCCACATAAAGCAGATCCGCTGTAGGGAAGGAAACATGGTGTACTTTCCTCTCTACCTCGAACAGTGATAACTTCTTCTAATGTATAGCAGTCTTCGATTGCAACGGATTTAATTGTGATGCATGACTCCAAAATGAAGGAAGTAATGAATAAACATTTTACTAAGTGCAGATGGATCATTACAATCTCATATAGGAGTTTCCACTCATGTTGCTATTATTTCCATTTTAGCATTATCATTAACCTATCATTTATTAAGTTATAATCTTCTCACTGCTAATGTCTACCATACTGCATTCTGCTTCTCTTTGTGTGCAACTAAATTACCTCATAACTTACCATTTCTGTAGGAAAATGTACACTGGATGTTTGCACCAGCTGTGGAAGTGTGGTGGAACACCCCTTTCCTCTTTATCGCTCGTTCAGACAGCTGTCAGCCATACTGTATTGCTGTTACCACAACAAATAGCATATGTGTGGCATACCACGCAGGGCTGTTTTTGTGCCAGCTATGTCACCCACAAATGTGGGTGGAGTCTTTGTGGAAGTGATTTAGCAAAAGATCGTATGTGTGTACGTTGTACGTGCACCTTTCCAGCTGAGGCAATGCTGTCATACTCGTCCAATCAGCTGTCACATTGCAAATGGATATTTTGGCTAGCAGTGTTACAGAAATGCCCTGCCCACTGAAATCATGACTGGCCCTGATGAAAAGCAGGTTGAACAAGACGTCGCCCTGAGTCGAGCTACAGCTAGGCGGTGTTTACTCTCATGTTCTTGGCCCTGATCGTAGTTATAGATTCTATTGGGAACACAGTTATGTTCCTCATGTTCATTTGTAGCCTCCATGTGGTCAATGACTAAAACAAAGATTCAGTTGATAGAAGCCAAACTGTCATCTGCATTCATTTTCATCTGTCTTTGTAGATAAATATTATTGTTCTCTTTCGGCCCAAATTCATCTGCAAAAAAAAATGTTGAACCAATCTCCTCTTGCTGTGTAACGTGTTTGACATGTTTGTTCACATTGGTACACTCTCCATAGTCCTGGTGATTCTCAGCCTCTGTATGTTTCCACAGGTTGGTGGTTCGTCAGCACCGCGGAGGAGCAGGGTTGGGTCCCTGCTACCTATCTCAACTCCCACAGCGGAACACGGGATGACTTGGAGCTGGGCGCCTCGAAAGCTGGGGAAGGTAAGTCTTTGCTTAAGACTCCTGCCGCTGCCAGCCCACCCACACACGACCTCACACACACACACACACACACACACACACAGACCACACTTCTACCCTCAATCGTCCTTTCATCTGTGACAAAATGGAGAAAACCTCGCCTCTACTTCACCGCCGCCGGGCCTACGCTAACGGCTGACGCTGGACTGGTGCGAACTCTTCTCTCTGTCCGGCTGCCATCATAAGCACGCTGGAACAGAGGGTAGATTCAGGCCTCGGTAAACAACAAGAAGGAGTGCCAGGAGAGGACAGACCACAGCCACTGAAGTGATGTCCTGTACAGAGTAGGTTTAGTGCAATATTAAACGACATGACCTCCACGGGGTGATCTTGTGAAAGAGACGTGTGTTTCCTCGAGCAGCGAGGAATAAAAGGTGAGATTAATCATGGGTGGTGCTTTTTAAATGATGGTTATTGTAAATTTAAACGAGCTCTGACATGAATTTTGCTATTTCATGCAACGTCTGCTTATCGTTGTGGATTGCAGATACGTTACTGTACAGCAGACGAGTGTTGATGTTGCGTTTTTGGGAGCTTACTGGAGTTAGGGGAGGAATCCAAAACCCTGATAAGAAACACACCAAAACCCTGAAAAGAAACACACCTACGCAAATATTTGGTTTGCCAGAATATAATCATGCATGTGAGGACACCGTCCAATCATGCGGTCATCCTGATGGACCTGCTGGATATGTTTTATCAAGCCATCGGTTCATCCTTGAAGCATTTTCAAAATCAGTGGAGAAGAAATGTAAATCTCAGAGCAACCAGAGTCAATTAGTGTCTCAGACAGGTAATGTAGCAACTGCAGCTTCTCTGTCAAGATTTATGCAGCATTGTGTAAGAGAAAACCCAGCAAACTGGAGGCACGGAAATAATTAAGTTGCAAATTACACTTCCAAACAAAGATTTTCCAGCACTGTGGCCAAAACATCTTTTTCTGTACAAATGCTGTAACAATAGGCCCCTGGATCGCCTTGGTGGTGGTATATCTAATGAAAGAATACATGAGACTTTACTGTTACTGTTTCACAATGTGTCAAATATGTTTAAATCTTCTTCTCTCCACATTCAGAATGATTTCAACATGTATGCATACCACATATCTATGACTGCACACAGACACAAATGCAACCAGCACTCCTATCTGCCTGTCGGAGATAGCTGGGGCTCGCTGCCAGGAGGTTTCGGGAAGGACGATCTGTCAATGCAATTAGTGTTTATGTGTCTAGTCAGTCATGGCAATGGCATGGAACTCATAAAGCATCTCTTTGTCAGTCCTGTGGCCTGAAGCAGTTTGTGCCACCGCACTGTCACAAAAAAAAGCACATATTTCCGAAACAGGATATGGAATTCATGACAGTTATTTGGAAAAGGATGATATAATTCCAATGAATGCACATCAAATTCTACACAAAAAATAAACATACTGCCTAAAGGAACAGTTGACATTCTGGGAAACATGCTTATTTGCTTCCTGGCGGAGAGTTAAATGAGGAGATTGATACCGCTCTGTCTCTGAAGTAAATGTGAAACTAATTCAAGCAACCGGTTAGTTTAGCAGAGAGTGGAAACAGGGGGAACAGCTAGCCTACAGTAGCTCTGTCCAACGGTTCTGAAATCCACCTTTTAAGGCTAAACACATTATGTCTAAACAGTTTGGCTATGACTAGTGACTTCATGGAGTCTCTGCTGGTTGCCTGGAAACTGCTCAGAGGCAAGAAATGGTCCAGTACATAGTCCACATAAAATGGTGAATTGCCGTTTTTATACGCTAACATATTCATATGGTGTTAATATTCCCCCTCCAATTATCTGCTGAGATTTATTTAGCAATTTGTTTAATCACATAAACATCTGCCTCTAATGATCAATTAATTTAATTGGCTACGTTAACAAAGCTCGGAGAAGCTCGGATTACACACAGAGGAAGAGTGACTTCAATCTGCCCAGGATGCCATTACTCCATTATGTATTTACATTGCAAATAGTTGTTTACTGCTGTTTTAATGGTCTGAATTTAGAATTTCGCATCTTAAAGTGATGTTAAAGGTTTTCTTTCTCACATAAGATACTTTACTTCTTCTATCATTTTTGCATGTCACACAAGCCTTTGCAGAAATCATTACCATCTCCGCTGTAGGGAAATGTAGACCTGAGACTCCGACCAGCGGCGCTCTCAGCTGTTCTTTTAATTGGATGACATTCTTGCAGCAGCAAATGTGTGTCCCAGATGCTCTAACACAACAGGATGGGAAAAACAACGCTAACAACATCCTAATTACAAGCCACAGAGAAGACATATTGGGTTCAACACTTCCTCTCTAACCTCCATCTATCCACTCTAACCGTTCACCATGTTGTGCTTTTGTTTCAATGTCCCCCATGTAGCTAATAATGGGGCTCGTCATTTGTGCGTCATGTGTTTGTGTAACATTTGTGCTTGCTCTTCATGTCTCCATTGTTTGTTTGTTTGTTTGTTTGTTGTCATCTGGTCACTCTGTCTGTCAGTTACTAAGCGGCATAAGGCTCATCTGAAGAGGCTGGATCGGAGATGGACGTTAGGGGGCGTCATCAGCCGACAGCAGAGCCGAGGTGAACTTAGACAGATGGTGCATCACCTCCCTCCCTCCATCCCTTTGTTCTCGTTCCCCCCACCCTTCTTACTTATTCTTTCTTATCACATGGGTCATCTCCTCCCTCTCCATATGCACACATTTGTTCAGTCTTTCGTCCTGTGTTGTCTTCCAGCGAATGCATTCATCACGCGAGCCTCAATCCACCACTAACGAACCACTAACTTACTTCATTATGAATTGAGCCTGAAAGCCAAGGTCAATCATCAACTTTTTAAACACCAATTATTGATGCTAAGCCTAAATGATGTTCCAAAATTGCCCCACGTAAGCATTTTTGAGATAATTAAACTACCCGTGCCAAAACCAATCTTCCCAGAATCACAGAACGAAACGGGCCACTCATCTGAAAGAGGTTGTGTAATAGACTTTGGAATGGCCACATTTTAGAGCCATATTTTGCCTTTATGGTTAAACGAACTGTGCATGTAGTTTATTTAATGAATGTGTGTTCTAAACAAATGTGGAACACATTTATCCTGTGGTGTGTATAGCAACCAATATTGACATAAACAAAGGGCCTTATTGGTCCCTCACATATTTAGCAAGATATTGCCAATCACAAACTTGCACATGTTCTTACCAAGGTCAAGGGGGCTTTTTTTTCTTTTTTTTTTCTTTTTTTTTTTTACAGGAGATGCATTTGGATTACTGACAATAGAGTTAGGATAAGCTATTGAGTTCAGCCCAAACTTAACGCTTGGCAGTGGATGCTTCTCTCTGGAGTGAACAGAAAGTTGTTTCCACCCTAGAACTGAATCCTACTTTGTCTTATTAAAAAAAAAAAAAAAATGAAGACATATATTTTGCTGACTCTACAGGAATAATTTATAACACTGATGCAGGCGATGCATGTTGTGGTTAACATAACATCTGATTCAGAGTTTCCCTTCATCGCGCGGCTGGATATTGTTTGAACGGGGTTGGTGAGAGGAAAACGTTTCAGCAGCCCTGACACAAAGAGGCCGGAAGAATCGGGCAAAAGGAAAATAAAGCATACAGAAATATCTTTACCCGTGGTGCTTACTCGAGTTTTTGCAAGCAAAGGGATTTACCGTCCCACACCCATTCAGCTCCCATGCTCAACCTCGGAAACGGGTGGAGAAAAAGGAAAACGGAATAATTTGTCACCAGAATGTTGCTTCCTGTTTACCAACTGGGAGGACGGCATATGGAGCTAGAGTTGGACACGCCTCTTCTCCCGGCGCTGTCTGTATTTAGACAGGAATTGCTATAATGACAGGAAATGATGTCTTTGCTCTGCCCCTTGGCCTCATGGGAGTGTATAAATCAGCATGATGCCTCCACTCTCTATTATGTGAGTTTGGAGACGTGCCGTCACAAGGCCAAGGACGCTGTCTGACCCTATATGCTGTAGCTCCCCTTAATAAATACCAGTTAGTGATGTTAAGTTGTTTGATATTATGACACACTATATGTGATTACATGACACTCTTTAATTTGTCATGGATTTTATTGGACATGTAATGGTAGAGAGATGACAGGAGAGAGAGAGAGAAGGGGAACGGCACGAACCGAGGATGTTGCGTTCATGGTCGGCCACGTGTTACGACTGTTCAGCCGATTATGAGTATGATTTGGCATGACGACTGTTTGACTACAATTTTTTTTACGGAGAAATATAAACTGCTACGGTTGCAACATTATTATTATGTTATTTAGTTATTCACTGTATTATCAAGTTTTTTCAGTTTCATGAAAAAAAAATGGAGCACAATACACAGCACATCTACTTGTGCATCTGTCTGCTGAACCGACTTAGCAGAACACTTCCAGTCTGTATGAAAGAAAAAAACACCTCTCCTACAGTATCGTATTGTAAAATTGGTGCCAATGAATTTCAAGATAATCTATCATTGTGTATTTGTTCACCCTTATTTCTTATTACCGCACTGATCATATAAATATACAAAGTCGATAGAACGGATTTATAGAATATACACACTTACTTTCCAGTGATTATTTTGTTTTCAAAGCCCTCATAATCGTAGCTTTGTTGTCATCATCTGCTCTTGCTTTGGCAGAAGAGAAGTACGTAACGGTGCAGCCCTACACCAGCGAGGGCAAGGATGAAATTGCTTTCGAGAAAGGAGTCATTGTGGAGGTGATTCAGAAGAACCTGGAAGGCTGGTGGTTTATCAGGTAAGCCTCCTCTAACTTGCTTCAGACATTTAAAAAAATGTTTTTCATTAAAGAAAATATGTTTTGTATCTCTTCCAACTTACTTTCCAGGTACAAGGATAAAGAAGGCTGGGCTCCAGCCTCTTACCTGAAGAAGATGAAGGATGATCTCTCTCCCCACAAAAAGGCTGTGACGGGACCAGTGGAGATCATTGGAAACATCATGGAGATCAGTAACCTGCTCAACAAGAAAGCCTCTAGTGAGAAAGATGTTCAGATTGAAGAAGTCCCAGAGAGCCCCCAAGTGGTCAAGAAGGAGATCAGCCTGCCAATCCCTTGTGGTGACTCCAGCCCTGTTACTACCCCGCAGGATGGAAAAAGTAAAGCAGAGCCTTCCTCACCGGCTGTAGCTCGCATCGCCCCTCACCGTGTGGAAATTGGTTAGTCATGTAACTGTAAATGTTTCTGTCGGTCTGTAACAGTAGTTTATGATTTACTCATTTGTAAACATCATTCATTTTAAATGTCTATTCCTAAATTAAACTAAACAATCATATATGTTTTTTCTCTGTGATTGTTTCATAGGTTCCCCAGTTCTCAGGCAAAAACCTCCCCCTCGAAGAGATGCAACCCTGGTAAGTGCCCTGAATAAATGTGTCGGGTTGTAAGATGAAACGAATAAATACATTTTGCTATCAACTCCTACCTGAATAATTATTTAAACAAAACCATCTGAGAAGTTTTACGTTAAAGTACTTTACTACAGTTGTCAGATATCTGGTAGATCTGAGTTCTTAAGTATATTTAAGTACTTGAGTGCCAAACAAATGACAGTTCTTCTAAATGTGCCAATTTCTTTTGTCCTTAGGGATTTCAGTTGCCCTCCCCACCAGAGCCCCCCACAGTTGAAGCCGAGTATTATACCATTGCAGATTTCCAATCCTGTATATCTGATGGTATCACCTTCAATGGAGGACAGAAAGCAGAGGTAAGCTCTCTTTTTTCAAGGTAAACGTCAGTAACACGACAATCTTAAATGTGGGTACCAACCACATCTCTTGCTGTATCAATTTATTCATCATATTTTAGTAACAACTCTGCTTTCCCCAAGAGAAAATCAAATTCAAATGCCATCATATAAAGACTAAACTCTTTTATTTTGAATATGTATTTTAGGTCATTGAGAAGAACTCTGGTGGTTGGTGGTATGTACACATTGGAGAGAAAGAGGGCTGGGCTCCCTGCTCCTACATTGACAAACGTAAAAAGCCCAACCTCAATCGCAGAACAAGCACTCTTTGTCGCCCAAAGGTTCCACCACCAGCACCACCTGTTAAAAAACAAGACTCAGTGGAGACTGCACCTCCCAGCAGCCCCGGGTCTGAAACTCCAGAGTCCCCTGTGTCTCCTGGAAGGCCCGTGTATGAAGAGCCAGAATATGATGTCCCTGCCATTGGTGATCTGGATATGGAGTCTGAGTTTGAGTTTCTGAGGGGAGAAGGTTCCTTGGTGGATGTAAAAAATGAGGACACTTCCTCAGAGAAAGGATCCCACCTGTCCTCAAAGCCTTCTCCGGCTTCATCCCTTCACAGTGCCTCCTTCAAGATGTGTGAGTCATTCGAAGATGGCCACGAAGCAGAGGGGGAGGCGGAGGTAGACGGAGAGTGTATCTATGAGAATGATGGGTTCCGGCCTTTCAGGGAGACGACAGAGCGGCAGTGCAGCAGGGACTCAAATTCCTCCAAGACAAGTGTTTTGTCAGAAACTGGCAAGACTGCAAACCCGACATCAGGCGGGTGGAGATCTGCGGGTAACAAGCTCAAGATAGACTTGAATGGAAGCCCATTTTCAACCAAAACTGAGGAGGCATCCAGTCCTAAATCTGCCTCCACTGAGTCCACCCCAGATCTGTCAAGATATAAGAAAGACCAAGAGGAAAGCAAGGCGTGCTCTTCCATCAAGTCTTCTAAACTAAAGCCAGTGGTGAGGCCTAAACCACAACTATCCAAGGCGTCCAGTGCAGAGAAGATGGACATCAGCACCTTGAGGAGACAGCTGCGGCCAACAGGGCAGCTTAAGGGCAGCAAAACTAAAGGTGAAGACTCAGAGACAGCTTCGGTCATCTCCTCGGAGGACTCCTTCTCTTCTCAGAGCACCTCCGACCTCTCCTCCATCTACTCTAAAGGCAGCCGCGGAGACTCTGACCTAGAAGGCATCTGCCTGTATCGCACCACGGATCCCTACGAGAAAGTCCAAGAGTCTGAGCTCAGCTTCCCTGCTGGAGTGGAGGTGGAGGTGCTGGAGAAGCAGGAGAGTGGTTGGTGGTATATCCGTTGGGGGGATACAGAGGGTTGGGCTCCTACGTACTTCCTGGAGCCTGCCAGGCAACAAGATGACATCGCAGGGTCTGAATCTGATGGCACCCCGACTAAACCTGGAAGCCTCAGCAAATCCAACAGCCTGGAGAAGAATGAACAAAGGGTACAGGCATTGAACAACATCAACCAAAACTTAAAGAAGGTCACCCCACCCATCCCCTCCAAGCCTCCAGGTGGCCTCTCCAAACCCATCGGCCTGTTTGGTTCACGGAAGCAGAATAGCACCAAACAGCAGCAGGTTGTGAGACCTCAGTCTGTCTTCATATCAGCGCCGATCAGGGACGGTCCAAGCCCCGTTGGCTCTCTCAGAAGAAACGAGTCCCTCAACTCCACGGACCACCCTCGCGCCAGCCCCACAGTGCGCCGCAACGCCTCCTTCGGCACTGTGCCACGTAGCCTGGCGCCAAACAACTTAGCGCTACCCAACAGGAACAGATCTGGTACCGGCAGCTCTGAATCCCTCGGCCTCAGCTCTCCGAAGAATGCCCTTCCCATATCCACAGTGAAACCCAAGCCCCACATCATCCACAACAACCTCAGAGAGGTGTATGTCTCTATAGCAGATTACCATGGCGACGAGGAGACCATGGGATTTCCAGAGGGGACGAGTCTGGAAGTCCTGGACAGAAACCCCAACGGATGGTGGTACTGCAAGATTCTGGACAATGGCAGACCAAGGAAGGGATGGGTTCCCTCAAATTACCTCGAGAAAAAGCACTAGTGCTCATGTGTGGAGCTGGCAGAACTCTGAACATGCGTGTAAAGACTACTCAAACAGATGCATTTATTTTGTGAAAAAAAGAAAAGGCTGACCCTAAGACTTTCAAATCTCACCCGGTACCTTTTGCCAAAACGAACAGCCAGATCAAATTGTGACTTTGAAATGAAATGAGACATCTGGTCAAAATTAGTCTACGTGATACAGTGCCTGAGTCGTTGTATTAGGAGCAATATATCGAGACTTAGTGACACAGCCAAAGAGAACACCAGAGTGGAAGAATGGTTTAATGATATTCTTCAGTGATAACCTTTAACTTGAACTAAGATATAATTGTGTCCACTCCTTGAACCTTTGTCTGTAAGTTTATAATGTAATATTTTAAAAAACGTTTTTAAAGCATTTAAAGCTTACTGCATGTTTGAAATGATTCATTATGCTGACGATGCCTTGAGCTGTTGAAGTTAAACCTTTTTCTCCTCCTTTTCTTAAAGAAAATCTCAGTTTTTGCCAATGCTGCTTTGTGTTAGTCTCACCTCGGTGCTGTCTGTCTGCATGTTTTTATATCTCTTTATACTGTATGTCACCTTTATGTGATATTATCCATTCAATTGTGTAATATTGTCCAAACAAAGCAACTTGTGAGCATCTCTTATTATCACAGTATTTTCTTGCACTTAAATGTAAAAAAACAAAAACAAAAAAAGCAGTTCCTGAAGATCTCCCTTTAAAAATGTCTTTCTTTTGTTGTTTCATTTCAGAGGCTAATGGTCCAAAGTCAAAATGTAACATCAGTGAACATTGTATTTATTCATTACTTAAAAATCATATTATTACTTGTTTTATTATTGTTGTAAGAAATGTTCTGATACAAACAATTTCACAACGGCTTAAACATTTCTCAAAACTTTTAATAACGATAACATTTTTGAATTTCTGCTGGGCAGTAAATTTGACATAACTCTTCAGCTGCAGCAGTTTACTGGGATGCTCACTTTTGTTTTATGTTAACTGTGTGACCAGTGATGATAACTGAAGTGCCAAACAAATTAATTAAATAAATGCACTTTTTAACACTCATTAGTACTTCCTTTATTAAAAGAAATACTCATCACTCAACTTTACAGGTTTGGTCTTCTAGTACAGTGTGTCAGTATGTGACTCTTTTTGACATGAACTCCACTATCCCTTCATCAACACCACCTCCCGAATGTTCTTATGGATGGATCATGGGCGTGTCATGTTTCCCTTTTAGGATACTTGAGTATAGAATGTCTACTTTTGACACCTCAGCTTGTTTGTTGGATGTTAAAACACCTTATGTGGTCCACATACTCTTTTTCTGAGGCCCAGAAGTCTGGAACACAGCAAAACAATAAAACATGTGAAAATACAGATATAGAGGGCATGTCTCTGCAGACACCTCCACACATTTCTAGTGGGTCATAGATGATTGAGAGGGGCTATTTTCTTATTCTACTGGAGGGGCGTGTCGGTGTTTGATTGGCAGCAGCTGATTGGCTGACAACGAGCAGGTGTCACACCGAAGGAGAAAGACACGTTTTCTCTTGAGCCAACATGTCGTGGGCCAGACTGCGTGTCGTTATTGGATCCCACCATCATCTAACCGTCCGGACCCAGGTGACTAATGCAGGTACGTTTACGTGTTGTTATATCTGCAGCAGCTGAGCAGATAATTAACCATCTGGCCTTCAAACTGACGAGAGCAGCGCACTTTCCCCCGGTGAATGTTGTTTTGGGGCTTGTTCAGTAGGCGCATGCGCATGCAGGACAGAGATAAGTGTTCATGTTTGTACGTTATATACAAGTAGACTGGCTCATGTCTTACCACCATGAAAGCAGTATATCAATGTCTCCCCTTTTGATTGCTGATTATTATAATTTTTTATTTCTAACAAAAATAATTAAAAAAAAAATTATATAATTTGACTTTAATATCCCACATGTGGCCTTTTGTGCGGCAATCACCGCTTGTGATAGTCGTGTGAGAAGGGACTAATCATCTACTGAATTAATTGCGAATTAATGTGGCGTATAATAAACAATATAATCAAAACGTATCCCAGGCTCTAATCACTGGTGATGTTAATGCGTTGCGTTAAAAGATTTCTGCCTTGAGAGATTTCAATATCGACTGTGTTTATATACCCAGTATAAACTCACATCTGTGCATATGCAATAGAGCTGAATTGTTTGACCAGCTGGACGCTGTTATACAGATAAATTAGATCACACTTGGCTGCCTGACATGCATGTAATTTCTTGCCCATAACACTGAGCCACACAGTGCTGCAATCCACTCTGATGGGCCTCCTCTGGCAGCTACGACTCTACAACTCGGGCACATATGCATTTTGGTTTAGATGGCTTTCATTCTGTGGTCACTCGGCTGCTCAATTTTGCATCAACTGACTAAAGAAAAAGTTTAAGTTACAAAGTGCGGAGTGGTAGGCAATAATATTGTCGCCTTCAGCTTTAATCAGAGAAACACCAAATCAAAACACCGATGCTTTTTTCTGGTGTCAGACATTGCATATTTTTTTTGATATATTAGATTTGGTGCCTGAAATATAATAAGATTTACAGCCTCCAGGAATGTAAAGTGAAATATGTCCACACTGCTGGCTGCTTCCTCTGTTGGGATCGCATACTACACTCACTGGCTTGGAACCAGGCTGTGTGGGTGTCCGTTGATCATCTTCATACCATGTTTGTCTGCTGGCTGTGTGTCTGTATTTGCTTGCTTGTTGTACTCAATTGCAAATGGTGGAGGGGGGGGGGAGTGCTGCAGGTGAGATAAAGATCCCTTAAGAGGTTTCTAACTTAAAGCTGAAGGTTATGTTTCAGTCATTATGTCACAAGATGCTCAAAACTTAGAATATAATGATTATTGAGTGTGGAAGTTTATTATTGATGTTCAAAATAGTAGTCTGACTTTAAGAAGTGAATCTCAGTATTTTGGCAAATAGATTTTATTATTCCATAATGGAAAAAACAATGTAAACTACTGATTCAAAGTCGGGGTTCAACCGTGGCCACAAAAAGTTACTGTCAGTGGTTCCCTGTGGCCACCAAATTGAGAATGAAACTCAATGAGCTTATGGCTATGTGTCCTAACTGAATGTGACACAATTGAAAATCAGTTGGCTTGTAATGTTTTCCAATTGGAATGTGGCACCAAAACTAGTAGGCTCTGAGTCCGAAAGTATTTTTACATTTTTTCTTTAATGACATCTTGAAGGGATAAAATCAAACGTGTTGTGAGCACGGCGATGAAGCAACATCTTCCGGTCTAGTGTCATCAGTAAACCACTGCTGATGGTTTCGGCTTTGAGGGATTTGGGTGCCGGAGCTGCCTCTGGCCTCTGGAGGGCAGCAGCACTCAGCTTCTCATTGCAGATTGAGCAACGCACCACAGTTAACCTTCAACTCTGTCTTCATCAACACAGTAATTAGATAATGTGGCGGTGAGATCCCTTTTGCACTATGAACAAAATTGTATTTTTAAATATAATTGCATTTCTCCTCACAGTCTGTCCCATGACTCGGGCAAACCTCAATGAGGAAAAGATTTTACATCACGCCGAACACCAAAAGCTTAAAGCCTTAACTGCAACAGAGGAACAAACTCAAACCCTGTCCGTCTGATGTCTAGTTAGAATTCAAAATCGATAGGGTAGTGCTGTCTCGGAATACAAATTTGATACCTTAATAGACGCCGTGTGTTTGACCAAACGGCTGTCTAGAAGAGATACCACAACTCGGTTCAAGCAAGTCTGCCAAGCCCTTAAGCTTTCAGAAGGCCGGCCGCCAGGTTCACTGAGAGGTCTGAGTGGAAAGTCTGTGTGTACACAGAAACCAGTGAGATATACTGTATTCGTGTCACTGTCACAGACCCTGGCTGTGTATTTCCCCAGCACCTCTGAGAACACTTGGCCGTGAACGACAGCCACCGCTGCCTGTTTCATGTCGGGACGTCATGGGTTGTATTGGAGTGCAGCATAAAACCGTGCTGCATTAGAGCCAGGCCTGCAGGGCCGTAAATAACAGATGATGTTCACTCAGGCCAGGTCTACATACCACGACTCTAAACAGTTTCTCTGTGAGTTATAGCTGTTTACTAAAAGCCCTTGCCTTTGTTATTCATATGGTATATGGCTGGGTGTTAGACAAGTACTCTACTGTGGCGAGTGATTGGGTTAAAGATGGCTGCCTTTTTTTTCTTCCCCGAACTGTTGTCTAATTGGAATTTTCCAGCATGATACGTTGCATCAGGCATTTGTAGCTTATAATGATCGCTTTGGGAAAAGGTAATGGCCTTAATACTCTTCTCTTTCCCGGTCTGTGTGCCAAGTTGACTAGATTCCTGCTGTGCATAAAACATTAAGACTGAAGCTCTGAAATGGAAATGGTCAATTTTAACTTTTTTATTGCAATTCGAGTCAAATGCATGAACCAAATTAGGGGATAGGCCTACTCTTGTCCAGCTGTATGGGCTCAAAATGTTATGTTTCATGTAATAAATCAGAATTAAAGCCAGGAAATCAGACGTAAACTTTATTTATCAAAGTGAATATAATCAAACTACCTTTTTTTGTAACAATTAATAGAAATCCCAAGTCAAGGAAACCAAATTATGAGCTGATTTATTGTCCTGAGTGTTTTTTTGTTTTGTTTGTTTGTTTGGACTGCAAATATTTGGTCACATTTGAAAAAACAGGCTGTCGGAATTATCATATGGGAACTACATGTCGTCTTCACTACAACACAAATTCAAGATACTAAATAAGCGCAAGTAGGACAAACCAATAATTGATGATTTTCACCAAGTAATGGGGAACGAATGCCAACATAACACAAATCTTGTTCCCTTTTAATGGCATGATTTAGTAGCCTATATTTGACATCTTGGGGAAAATACGCTTGTTCACACTCTGGCAAAGAATTGGATGAAAAGATTTTTTTTTATATTGGACCAAATCAGTTTCTCCATATCCAGTTTTTAAAGTTACGTTTTTCTCAACGGCTCTCAGCATGGCGACAGGTGAGCCGGCGGCTTGTAGCTAACAGTGCAAACTAAGGCAAAAGTGCTGTCGGAGGGGAACCGGAGGGCGGGTACCACACTTTTTATGACAAATAGGCTGTAACCATTGTATGAGCAGAGTGCAGAGTGGTGACCGTCAGCTAGCAATTGTAGCAGACTCACATGCAATTAAGCAAAAGCGGCCAACCCGGCTATTTAAACAAAGCACAGAGAAGCCTGGATTACAACACAGACGGAGAGCAACTTAATTCTCTGCTCAGGTACTCCACTGTATCTTTGCTTAGAAAACGGTTGTTTAAGGCTATGGTAATGCTCTGAATCCTGTATATTTAAACTCTGTTTTTGGTCTCCACCAACTCCTGAAGAAAATGTTTGGATCTATAGCTGCTAAATGCTCCTCTATGTTCACCAGCTAGTCACTAAATGTGTCGGTCTGCTGTTTGGTGCCGAGGGTATGTGCAGATTTGTTTAATAATAAGTGAAAACTTTTACATTGTCACATTTTTTTCACGCTGGCATTTTGTACATCTTTATTATAAAAACATTGATTGTGGCCACCTTTTAGGAAAAGAAGTATTAAGTATCAAAAATATAAGTATTCCCGTTGGTTATATTATTATATACAATATTGCCATAACTATTACTGGGGCATTTGTGTGTAAGTAAAAAATTAAGATATTTCACTCATGGAAGTATAAAGTATTATATTTTGCAAACACTCAAGCGAAGTACAAGTACTTGACTAAATATACTTGGTACATTCCACCACTGGAGAGTGGTATTGATCTTCTCATCTAACTTGCCAAGAAAGTGAATAGGGGTATTTCCCAAAAGTGTCAAACTATTCCCTTTTCAAGTGAAAATCAGCTTGACAGGTCCATAGAGCATTTCAGATGGAATCATTTCAAAAATCTTTAACTATACAACAATAAAATAAACAATATTCTTACTTTTTCGGACAATATAGCCATACATATAAAACAAAACGATATTTCTTTATAGTAGCATTGACAAAATAAATAAACATCATAGTGTACAGTTAATATTACACTCATCTATACCATCTGTTTTTCTATCAAAAATGTTTCACAAATGCTTTATTTCTGCTAGGTCATATTTGGTCAGGAAGAAAAACAAAAACAGATAGCTGAGCATCTCTCGAGCACAACAAAATTCCAGTATTATGCAATGCAATGTGGTGATAGAGGGGACAAGGCAATATTTAAACATTTCATCTTTAGTGTTGAGCAAATTCCCACGCTGATAATAAGCACACTGAAATGTTTGTGTTGGTAGGTTGTGTGGCTAAACGAGCTCACACACCAGAGACCTCACAACCACATTAAGATATGAACCTCCTGGTTTTCACGGTGAGGAGCCCAACACACCAAAAGTGTGTCCAGACTTCTCTTTTTAAAGGCACACAAGAAAACGGAACTATGACTCAAACATTATACAACATAGCTGCTGATTTGCCCTCCAAGGCTGCAAAACAAAAAACAAAATCAGCACTCACCACTTTACAAATTACTGAGTAATGTTTCAGCGAGGCCAAAATTACACCTGAAAATAATTGTATTTCGTAACATTTCAAAGCGGTACATAATGCATGAGGATTGGTTGAGTGAAAATGTCCTTGAAGTTTGCTTTTACAGACGGAAAGCAGCACTCAGAAGCTGATATACAAATGAAAGTCTCATAATCTCCCACAATAACAAGCTACATCTTTGTCACTGACTGCACTCGCTTGATTTTTGTTGTTTTTTTTCCATTCGAAGACTCCATCTGCTGAAATACATCACTGAAAGCAAATATTCATGTTTAATTTTAATGTACATATGAAAGAAGTGTGTAGCCTGAAGTGAGCGACGCTATCTGGGACTTTATGATGGGATTTCATGGGTTTCTCGCAAAACAACGAAGAGGTTGATTCATCATTCTAATGTGCTCACTCAGCAAATACTTTACTACCCACCAATGTTTATTTGGATGACTTCTGTCCAATCACAGCATCCAGCTGGCTTACTGAGGCCACCGAGGAGCAGGACATGCAACTCATGCAAATCCCACATTTTTTTTTACAGGCTTTCATACAAACGTCTGATGTATAGGGTGTGCCTGAGTGAGCAAACACTTTTTTCTCTGCACGGAAACAATGTGCAGACATACAGCAAAATGTGCCCCTTCCTCCCCTGTCTTCGTCCGAAACATACAACATCCTCTCTTGCGCCTTCTTCCCTGATTTACATCCTCATTCACTGCGAGCGTGACCTTCTATGGTGACAGCATTCACACTTTTTTTTTTTTTTTTTTCATCCCTTCGCACAATCCGGGCCTGCCTGAAATTCACAGAAGCACAGCAGGGAGTGAGATTTATTTATTTATATATTCTGTACCCTTAAGGTTAAGGAGTTTTTATTGCAGGAGGAGTATTAAAAAAATGGCTTATTTTAATCGTACTGCAAAGGTTTCACTGCAAAAAACCCCCAAAACGTTTTACTCATTCCTCACTGGCCTCTGGAAGCATTCAGGAAATGTCAAATTATACTTTATCGCACACTTTTAGAGAATGTTACCATTTTAAAACAACACTTTTTGACCCAATTCACTCTGACAAGGAGCGGAGGAGCAGGTGGTGAAACCAAATATATATATATCATCCTCGTTTCTTCCGCAGCTCTGGACAATTTTACTTCTCGTGAAACTAGCTAGCAGCAATGCTATCACCAGTAGTATGAAGTATTACTCTGCAGGAAGCAGGACAGATGCCTCTTCAGATTACATTCTCTCCCAACAGATGCACACATCAGAGTCACTGGATAGTAGGTCATGGTCCCATCTGCGTTTCCGGCAGTAGTACATATTTTTATTTCTGTTGAGCACACTTTTTTTATGGTGAATCTCGTTGATAGGTCCTTAATTGTGAGACCTCACAGGTAGGAACTGTGAGCTTTTCCAAAGATGCACATTTAACAAAACGGCGCTAAAACTGTTTAAATGAAGGCGTTTTAAAGTCCTGCTGCAGAGTACCTGAGCCAGATTGCACACACACACAAACGAGCATTTCACTTGTGCTGCGTCCGTCTTTACAAAGTCTGACATGGCTTCGAAAACCCCGAGCTGAACCACGCGACACATTGTCTGGCGCGAGCCTACGTGCTCCGGTAGGTCTTGATGATATCTTTGATTGTCCTCCTGCAGATGGGGCAGCAGGCGTTGGCCATCTTCTTGAGTTTGAGGCCACAGGCGTAGCAGAGACACATATGTCCGCAGGCGTAGAGGACTGTGTCCACCACGTTCTCGTAGCAAATGGTGCATTCGTCGCTCCACGAGCCCGAGCAGGACGGGAAGGTCGGGGACTCTGCGTGGCTGGAGAACGGAGAGTTCGGGGTTGTACCTTGAAGAGAGGAAAGACATTAGAGATAAGTGAGTGATAGTGAGGGAGAGAGCCAAATAAAACATTTCCAAAAATGGATGAAGGCTTCCAAGTAGTCCAGGCAGACAAATATAGTTATAACTCATATATCCAGCACACCTTTTGTTTAAGCTTCTTAATACCGCTCCCACTGTTTTTCTCTGCTAATGAAGCTGCTTGTGCTGCCAAGAGCTGACCCGTCATGCTGCCTGCAGCTCGGGACCTCAGTGATGTCTGGGATCACAGCTTCACAACACCAAGGTAAATATTTGCTTCATGTGCTTCCATGCGCTACCATGAGTCAATGTCTTGGTGACGTTCTGTCAGTGTTTGTGTGCTACCTGCGGATTTATTGTTGCACGTCGGTATTTAAATCAACAACAACAACAAAAAAACCTCTCTATAGAGAAATAGAGAAAGGGGTAAAGTGGAGGAACACTTGGTCAAACCTGTGGAGGAGGAAAAGACGTTGTAGTAGCTGGAGTTGAGGCTTGAATTGAGGTTGATGTTCAAGGGTGTGTTGAGGTTTGGCTCAGAGTTGCCGTTGCCGAGCATTGTGGGAGTGTTGGGTGTACAGGACGGGGAACTGGGGACCGACGCGCCTCGAAGGTCCGGGTGTGGAGATGAGCCTGAAGGTGCAGAAGAGACATCTGGGTCACAACAAAGATTTAGAAACATACAATCTATGAAGGAAATATTTCTATTATTTCCCACTGAAAAAGTTAGTCAGCGGAGGGGAGGTGGGTGTCTTGTTGCATCTCTGTTACTGTCTCAGTCTGTCACTCTCTCTCACACCCGCGCATACATTTAATCTCTTCAATCACCAAGCAGATGACTTGTGAGTCCACAGCGTCTGTGTGTGGGTGTGTGTGAGTGAGTCAAGAGCCCACGAGTTGGTGTCGTCTCGTCAGAGACGCCAAGCATCCCCCTCCCATCCTCCTCCATGATCCCCGTGGGTAGGGTACAAAATGCTTTCACAGACAATCTGTTGTCTGTCCTGTGTGATGCTTCCCCATCCTTCCCCATAACCGCCGGCTCTGGCATCAGTTCTAATTTTGACAGACAAAAATCTGATCCAGACCGGCTGGCAGGCACACGCCATTGTTGTTAATACATTGTCCTTCAACTGGCCATGACAGAAATATTGCCGGGCCGGCCGCTCACTTGGCACCAATGTCCTTCCATGTGTCAAATGATCCAATATTGGTAGTTTACATCCTAAAACACCACTATTTGCTTGTCCAAATTGTCGTATAATGACGTTTTGGAGTGGGGAAATGGCACAAAAATAAATCACCACCAATAGAGACAAATTGCTGAAGTAATTAAATGCTGTTGGGTTAAAATAAGAAAAAGACACATTTATGTGGTCTGTTTGCAGAAAAATGTCTACAGTTTGTTGCCTAACTCTAGCTACGTGCTCAGATCCACTGCTCTGGACTCGTACACTTCCTCCAACCACTGCAGTCTCAAGTTCAGTCGACATAAACAAAGTCATGCAACAATGATGCTGCTCAAAATTCAACAGACGTAGCAAAATCTGGTAATCCCTTCAAAAACCTGCCCACAATTTGCCCGCTTTCAAGTTTAGCACTGGGATCAATGTGTTTGTACTACTTTGTTGAGACAGGCTTTTTAGAGTCATCTATTTATTTATTATTTATATGAGTATATTTATGAGTGGATTCATGTGTGCATACTGTTGCTTTAACGCACCCTTGCAATACCTATTTGTCGTGATCTATGTGGCAGCCTGGCTGTTAGCAAATACCTTGGTCAACTCTAATAAGGCAGAATGGATAACCTTCATGTACCTTTTATCCTCTTGTATCATGAATTTACTGCTGGCTTTGTGACAAGAATGAGAATGTGAGTGTCTTCAGTTATGCAGGCTGTTATGGAGACTTACTTGTGTATGGTGGCTTTTACCACTTGCTTATCAAATAAAAAGATCGACGCCACAGGCTATCTGTTAGTGTCTGAAAGAAGGTTTTAAGGTTTTAAACCTGCAATAACTGCCATTTGGGGGGCAGCAGAAACAAGCGTTAAACACAACATATTAACGCTGCCTTTTGAAGCGGATATGTGAAGGATGTGAAGCTTTGTATGGTTATGATGTGTACGCAGTGGTTTTCCTCTGGTTTCTGGCAAGGTTATGATTTGGGCAGCTTTTTATTGAATTGAGCTGGAACCTGGCAATCTGATCTGGGAACACTGCTCATGGAGGTACGTTATCCACATTAGTATTCCTTTGGGGTCATGTATGTGTGCACATATTTTAGCTCTGGGAAATGTCTGTCTCTTCAGCAGTCACTTTGCACCAGCTAGCTGCCAAGTGCGTCTGTGTGTCGTACAGTTTTGGAGCTTTTTCACTGAAATGAACTTTCTCATGGACATGAACATGTTGCCATGAGAGTGAACCCAAATATGAGGTGGAGGGCTGGTAAACCAAAGCAATCGGTTAAAAAATGTCCAGACCCTCCAATGTGATAATTCCCCTTTAGGTTAGTCACTGAGAAATCCTGTCACATACGCATTTGATCGACCATTAATATAAAAAGTATTGATTGTCGCCACTTTAAGACTACAAGAAGTCAAGACTACTCGAGCTCAGTGTTGATTTCAAATACCTCGCGTGAAATTATCAAGATAACACGGACAAAATGACCATGTGAGAGCAACAGACTCCCATCTGTTCCACTTCACAGGCTTGACAACACCCAGCCATGACAAACTGTCACTTGCCTCAGTGGCTAGATGTTTCCATGGTAACTCATGGCATGCGGCTGCAGCGAGTGGATGAGCAGAGACGTCACAAATGCACTCCCCACAGCTGGAGTGGGTAATGACTCGAAGAACGGGCAGCGCGGAGGGGTATGTGTGTGTGTGTTTGTGTGCATGTGTGTGTGTGTGTGTTGCACGAGGTGAAAGGAGATGATTGGCGGACCAGTGTTAAGGGAACGAGCTGTGGGTGGAAAACCCAGCATCTCAAACCTCCATGCAATTACATTTTAATAATGCATAAGGAGGGCATCATAAGGAGCTATCACAGGCCCCCTTCTGATACATAATGCTGGCTGCTGGGAGCCCACGCAAGACAGAAATAACCTCCCCAGCCTCGGTCTGACTGACTACATGAAAGAGTGGAGAGGAGTAACGGTAATATAGAAATGAATTAACAGATGGAATTTTTTTTTTTAAAACATTATTTTAGCACCTCAATTTCTCAGAAAATGTTGCCTCTAATTATACTTTCCCGTGAAAACTAGACCCACCTGCGAAGTCATTATCAACTTAGCCAGAAGACAACACTGTGGTGAAGGAATATTGTCTTGTCTTTAACTGCGATGACTGTAAACAAATCAAAAGCACTCTCTCAGTTGTGCTTGCTGCACAGTATTTCAGTCGTATCATAATACTAAGCCCAAGCGCTGCAAGAAAGATGGAGCATTTAAAATCCTTTAAGTGCAGGACTCAAATACTGAGGGGGTCAGACTAAATATTTCAAACCTACATTGGATTTGCACAAAATGTGTTGCCGCTCATTAACCTCTTTGCCAAAGATGTGTGTTTAATGTCCTGGAAGATCAACTCTTGGTGACATCAGAGACTTCTTTTAAATCTAGGTGAACATCGTCATATAAATAATATGTAGTAATGAAATCATCTGAAGCAAACGAACCTCTGACTCATACCAGTTTCATGTCATCAAAAGCATACCTTCAGGCTGCGATCATCACCACAACTTTTGTGTGCTTCATAACATTGTATGATTTCACTTTCACCTTCAAAATAAAAAAAATAAAAACCCATGAATTCCTTTTTGCGGAGGAAATTGTACTGAAACGTACAACCACTGCTTGTCATTAAACCACCACTTTCAAAAAGCTCCTGAACCTGTTTGACATTATATGCTCTTACTCTGCTCATTTTGAGTTTAACAGTCCTAAACCGTGCATGCAGTCCCACGTCCAGGGAGCCAGAATGTCAACAGCGGGGCGTGATTGACTTCAGTGAATTTTGCCATATCGTTGTGTGAAATCTGCTGGAATCAAACTGAAGATGGAACGATAACATTCATATGCACACGGTAAGGGGTTAGAATGTAAATTCCCGGGAGATATATGGGTTGATAAGTCGAAGGAGCAGCGCAGACAGCAAAGGAGGGAGAAGCAATTTCATGACTCAGCCAAGTGGGAATTTCAGACTCCACAGGTCATTCAAGGAGCACAGAATGCATTAACTTCTCAAGAAGAAAGATCGATGAAACATGCTTGAACCATGATTTTGATTAAAAATTCAAACTAATGCAAATAAGAAACTGGTGTTTCGCCTATAGCTTGCAAAGGCCCTGGTTGAAGTGGCTCCAGCCGTGAACTCTACAGCACCCTTTGCCCGCGCCACTGCGCTTCGTGGACTTAATGCTGGCTGCTCCCCCTATCACTGTGGGGAGGGAGGAGAGACCAATGTGGACTGTCCTCAGCACATCAGGGGTCTGCAGTGATGTCCCGACCCGTCTTGAAACACGGACCCGTCTCATTAACCATTCCTCGTGGGTGTGTCATCACCAGTGTTGGGAACACGCGTTAGAAAAGTAATGTAATTGCTGTAATGCATTGCTTTTTGCTGTAACGGGAATTATAAGATTTCCTTTTTTCCTGAATGTTGACATTTAAAGACATTGGGCAGTTAGCATACAGTCTAAGTGAAGAGAGCGTACCTAGAATCCTGAGTTGTGTGATGGTGCCGTGCAGACCGTAGAACATCCAGAGAGGTCTGGAGTTATCGACACACAGCTGCATCCCTGCACTGATGCCGTTGTGGCTCATCATGACCTCCCCCTCTGCGTTCACCATGAAACCCAGGATATCTCCGCTGTGGAGTGGCACAGTCACCCGGCACACGGCCCAGAATTCCTTGCGGTCAACCAGGGACTCCGGGTTGGATGGGAGGTCACTGGGCCTCAGGGTGGCCGGGTCACATGATGTCACACCGTAGGAGAGAGAGCCGGGCCGCGTGACACTCGCCTTCACCCTCACAAACACGGTCTCCGAGCAGCGCATCGGCCGGCTGGTTAACACCAGGGTCCTCTCGTCGCCGCGGTGATCCAGCCGCGCCACTGTGTGCTTGTCCAGCACGGTGACGTGGACGCCATGCACCGAGTGGAAGTGCAGATCAGCGTCCAGATGGCTGGGCAGCATCGAGCACTGCTGCGAATTTTGAGAGTTTTGGGGCACGTGGCAGGAGGCGGAGCTAAAGCGTTGTAGCCGTTCCTCTTCCTCGTCGTCTTCCTCTAGACGCGCCTCCTGCTGCTGCAGGCTCAGGTCACACAGGCTGATGGAAAGGCGAGGGTCGTCACCGCTTCGCTGAATGGAGGCCCGGTGGGTGGCGGCAAAGGAACGAGGACGCAGGCAGTCTAGGGTCACCATCTCACTGTCTGTGGGAAAAAGAACACAAAGAAATGTTATTAGTTATATAATTTCTTTGTTGTATTGTTTTGAAAAGAGAAATGCAATCTGAACCAACACACAATGTCTGTGGCTGGTAGAGTCACAATCTCAATTTACTGTCTTCCCAAGTGTCCACAAAAATAGAATTTACGAACCCACTTGGCATCCAGCATTGCGATGTGCAACGCGGGTTTGCTTTACATTCACTGTGCGCTGTTCGTTCATCAAACCTGTCGCTGTAAAGGAACGGTGCCTTCCGGCGTCTCTGCTTTATGACCTATTCATTCTAATGCACTCTCCGTACTAAGGCTCGACAATATGAACAGATACATCAACGTTTACGTACTCAGAAACATATCTGGACTAGCTGCCGGCCAATGGCAACATCACTGTTAAAGAGGCTTTATGTAACATCTAAGGCTAAGAGATGCACACAAAGCCAACAGGAAAGACAATAAAGCTCTGCTTTGAGCCTCCCACTATGTCTTTAGCGCATAATCCTGCAATAATGAGCCATATTTTCTTTCTTCTTATTTCCACGTTTTGCCACAATCAAAAGCAGATGTTATTATAAGTGATTAAATCCAAAGATTGCATTCTAAAAACCCCTTAATGAAGCCAGTTTACCTTCAGTCTTTGTCAAGGAAAATAAATTGTTTGTTTATTCAGTGAGTGTCAAATAGCTTTAATGAGCCACCGCGAGTCCTCGCCGCTTACATAACAAACTGTCTCGGCAGCGCCGACTTGATGTACTGTATTCTGCCTCTGTACACTGTTAACGTTTTAAGTTATGTGTCTGGATGCTAAAAGCAGATTTATTTTCCGATCGTTGAAAGGGAAAGGCATTCTAAAAACCGTATCGCATGTCCCTCTCACAAATAGCCGTCCCTACGCTAATTCTGCTCACGGTAAAATAGAAGCCACATCGCAAAACAGAAAGACGGCGTGTCTCTCACAGTCTGTTCGAATGAATCTGCATCGCGGCACGCTTGGGGACATGCTGCCAAATTTAACACGGCCCTCCAACGCGGGCTAAAATTAGCCTGATTGGACATTTGAGGAGAGCGGGGAGGGACAGGCCGAGGGATGAGTGACTTGATGGCTGAGTTGTGCGGCTCTTAGCCTCGATCTGCTTTGGGCTTCCCCCCAATGCCAAGTGGATGTAGCGGCAGAGTGCGACAGAGGAGGAGAGCATGAAAAATAGGGTGGGGAGGACACTTGAGAGAAGGGGCATACCTCACTAGCTCCACTTTATCACACAAAGACGGCACATCTCCGGCCAGCCACTGATAAACTGCTTGAACTTAATTACTTCCTCAGTCAAGAGTGTCCACAACCAAGCACGAGGCTCTTATTATTAGCAGCCTTATCGTCTTCAAGGCAAAGTTAGCCGACTTTGGGCTACGAGAGATAATTTTCTATTCTTGCTGTTCCCGAGGTTCACAGTTTGAGTGGCGCAGCGGTCTAAGCAAGCCGTGAGGAGAATGGCAATATTACTGTACAAGAACGTATCTTACTATTGTGGAAAAACAAGATACCCAAAAGATAAAAGAAGACACAACTACGAAAGATAAAAAATAACGAGAGCCACATAAATATGTATGAGGAGTCATAATACTGCTTACAATAAAAGAAGCATAGAGTCACGCCACGTAAAAACGCGGTTTATCTTCCGTGTCCTATGATGAATGTGTTTGTGTGTACACCAACATTCATAGTTTCATGATAAGGGTAAGTGAAGAACTGCTTTCATAACAAACGCACACAAAGCGGAGATTTACTGTCCTGTTCAACATCTATTTTACTAGATGTACCTGGCGGAGGTAGCAGAGTAGGCGAGTAGTATTGACCAGCTATGTTCAGGCAGGCTTTGGTTTAATTTAGGTTAACAGTCCGTGTGGAGAGCAAAAGAGGCTTTAAAGGAGCTTGTAAATTGACTACTTGTGAAACAATAAACACGTCATACATGTCGCCTCTTAACTGTAACTCCAGTCTAGCAAGTTGCTAATCGGATTGTAAACAATGAGCAGCGCACTGAAAACAAAGTCTTGGTCCAGATACTCAGGGGCAGAACCAGAACCCCAGAAAGTAAATTCCTTTCCCCGAGAGGCTTATCAGTCATCACGGGAAAAAAGGAAATCACAACTTGATTTAAAAAAATAAATAAATATATATATTTACTCACATACAAAGTCAGCTATAAAATGATCAAATTATTAGCAAGCGGGCACAAAAGTTGAAACTTTTATCAGAACATGGTTGAAATTGCTCAGAGAAATGGCGTCTCAATCCTGCATATAAAATATGCAGTTTTGCTATATTATATAAAAACTGCATATTTATATTTAAAAACTAGAGATGCAAAGATTGCAATTTTCTTGGTCTTGTTGATTTTCTGTCAATCACAGTTCTCTAAACTATGAAAGCATGCACAAAATTTTTTTTAAACTTTACCGACATGGAAGATTCAATGGTATGTTCCTGCATTATGAACTTGATATGTAAATAGTATTTCATAATGGAGAAGAATCAAATAAAACTGTGTACTGTATGAAGACCTAGTATAGAGTCAACATGTATGTCTATTGGTTGGGCAAGTGTAAAGTTGAACAGAATTGAATTATTATTTTAGTATTTAAAAAAGGCATTGCTGCAAGTGGATGATTATCATCATCGAGATGTATTTGTCATGCAGATAACCTGGAGATGAGCGAAAATTAAACGAAAATAACTTTCTTTGGTCCCTGTGAGGAAATAAAGAAAAATAGAACAAAATGGAAGTACCTTTGTTTTGAAAGACCCAGAATGAAAACTGCAAGCAGGATATTATTGAAAGGCAAGGTGGTAGGCAGTTAAACAGCGTTTGTATGGGAGGGATTCTTGTCCCAAGCTGTTTTATCCATATAAGTGGCTGATCACTGCAACCATGACCGCTAAAGGTGGTTTCCACTGTAGTGAAATTGACTCTCGACCCGCAGGTCACAGGATTCCCGTGGGAAAAAGTCACCTTCCAGTCTGGGCCATGGCTGGTGAAGGAGAGCTCGGGTTCATCTGGGGCTATGGCAATATATCTGACAAAAAAAACAGGTTGGGAACCACTCACTGAGATATGCAAACGGAAAACAATCTTTTGTAGCCAGGGTGTGAACATGCTTTCTTGTTACTCTTCAGTCTTCCTCTCTAACCGCTCACTCATGCAAATCAGCTCGACAGGTGCAGTCTTGTCTTTTGTCCTTTGAATTATGTTAGAAGTTTGGCAATGCTCCAGTGGTTTTACAATGGCACACAATGAACGTAGTGGTGATTATATTCAACCTTGAGATGTTTAAGTTCAAGTCCTAGAAACTTTTGAATAGCCAGGCGAAGTCTGAATCACTTTTTTTTTCCAAGTAGAAAAAAACTATACAGACATGATTAAGTGCATGGTTGAAATTGTCAAAGTAAAATTAAGTGGTCTTTGAACAGCTCCAGCTACTCAATCTCAGGAGGAAAGCTCTGATTAAATAGAGGAACACATACCAGACTGACAATGTTCTGCTGGATCTGACTGACCTCTTGTCTTTGGATTTTTATTACGCTCTGTAGCTGTGAGAAGATAAAAAGAAAATTGCTCGAAGATCATCGAGGGATTTCTTGGTTTCGTGGAATTGACAACAAACCCACACCAAAACTAACACCTCCGGAAAATCCCTTTCCCTGTCTTTAGATTTACCTATTCAAACAAGTTGCAACCTTCAGGGACAGTACGTCTTAAAGGGATCTGGAAAAACCTGTTTCTGGAAAGTAAACGCCATGTTGGCAAAGAAGGACGTCCAGGATCTAACTGAAAAACTGGCATCCTGTTTCACTGGGAACAGACTCGCTAAACGTAATGCGTTTAAAAAAGTAGTTTGAGATACTACATTGCATAACACAAGCAGCCTGGCTCCACCTCATCTGGAAATGCATTTTAGAGACGGCCTGTATTACAGTACAGTAGTCTTTGATCTAAATCATTCAATTCAAATTTTATGTTTGCCTTTTTTTAGTCTTGAACAGCTCTCAGGCAGACAATGGCATGGTACTGAATAGATGAGGGAGGGTTCAGCTGATTCCTTGGCCCGGCGGAACAGGATTAGGAGGCTTTTGGGGGCTTTAGTGGAGCTGCAACCTCTATACAAGGTCGACTGCATCGTGTGTGTGTGGGTGTGTGTGTGGGTGTGTGTGTGGATGTGTGTGTGTGTGGGTGTGTGTGCGCATTTTGGGATTTGCCCTAAGTATACATGCCTAGGGGGGCTATCCGGGGCTCTGTCGAGAATGAGTGAGTGAAGCCATCTGTCATGAGAGAGGACGCTGTGGGGGGGTTCTGTCCCGAAAAGGAGAGTGAAGGGCTTTCGCTTATCAGAGGGAAAAAAAGACTGAATCTGCATTGATCAGCTTTGAAGGAGTAGTATCCCACTCAAGATAGTATGAAGCAGGAGACTCCATAGAGAGTGCTATGATATCAATATACAGGGAGAAGCCCAACTGTTTGAGCATCTGATATGCTCGCTTGTGCAATTGGAGCCACATATGTGGCGATATTGATAGATCAAATCCAGTGTCTGGTTTAGTGCCAGATGTTTCTGAGTTTTGGACTGTGATCGTGGAAAGAAAGGTGACAAATGGCAGCACTTCAGGGATGCCACAAGGGCACAGTGTTTCCGAGGCATGTTAAAAGCTTAACTAGAGTCTCTCTACATGCAAAAGACATCAAGCACTTCCACACAGCCCTTTCACCATTACCTATCTTGATTATCTTCAAAGTGTTGATGAGTATCCCCCTCACACATTTCTCCAATTAAACATTAATCTCTTTGTTTTGGTCAAAACAGACTAAATGAATACCTCACAGATGGACATATTTCCACTCTTAGATATACACAGAATACAAAGTACACATTAACGTCTTCACTGGGACTAGACTCTGGTCATCTGACAGTGATTAGCCTCCTCTCTGATGGCCTTCCCCTGTACAACCCGGCTCCCAGGATCTAAACCTGGCTCCATTATGATTTCTATTTTGATTTCTCCGCAAATCTGTTTGATTCCATCTGGGTCAATTAAAGCCCCGCTGAGGCACAATAGCCTGTCGAGTGGCATTTGTTTTGGTTCAACAAATCAAATACATTCCAGACACTGAGATCACTTGAAACAGACCTCACAAAAATATATACCTAATCCCGATGTGTACCTGCTGGCAGATGTTGGGTCAAAGAGCATTTTAGTTGATACCAGGCGTCTTGTTTCATTGTAACCAAACTGACAGAATGACTTTACTTCTAGAGAATGGGAGAAGAGTCTGTGAATCTCCTTTTTTATTAATCTTTATTTTTTCAAGTCATTCCTTGGCGCTTTCTTTGCTCCGCTCGTGACTCACACCAGCCTCAGAGGCA
The DNA here is from genome assembly GCF_963514095.1 of Eutrigla gurnardus. Taxonomy (NCBI): domain Eukaryota; kingdom Metazoa; phylum Chordata; class Actinopteri; order Perciformes; family Triglidae; genus Eutrigla; species Eutrigla gurnardus. The sequence goes on from NC_139925.1 coordinate 12,356,035, forward strand.
CTGTTACCATGGTTGCCTTCATCTAACGATTTTCTCTTGCTGGCATATTATCTTGGAAAAGGTGAACTGATATCATCCATTTCAAATTTAGTATCGAAACTCTTCTTCTTCAATATCCTTGGCCTTACTAAATAAGCCTTTTTCTGCTCCCAACCTTAAGTCTTGCCTCCACGATGTGTTTTATCTTTAAAATATGTGTTCATGTCATATGCTAGTCTAGAAATAAATCTTATAAACAAGGGACTGTGTTAAAGTGCCTTTGCCCTGGCATTCAGGTTATCTAGGTTATCTGCCTCCCAATCCAACTCCATGTATAAATACTGCACTCTAATCCCTGTACTACATTGTTTTGGCAGTTACAGTAGTATACAAAAAAAGGTGACTCATGCACTATATTTAAGTATCTCTGTCAGGATATAGTGCCAAGTCTGCAGCTGCAGATGCCAGTCAAGATTTAACTACTACAAGCAATAACAAAGACTTGTAGACTTGTGATGGGTTGAATGCCGATGACCACAGTTAGTTTTAGCATCAACATGGAGGGAAAGCTAAAAGGGACGATGTGCCTACCTAGGAATGGGAAAAGGTTTCCGCAGCCTTGGACTACAATCATTTCCAGCTTTATGATTTTCACCCAAAAAAGGTATCAACATGGGCCGAATCGGTTCTCTTGACCTGGAGATAAGTTGCAGGCTTCAGTGACTTCCAAAAGAGTAGAACTTGGGACAGGGTTCATAGTCTTGCAAAATCTAAATGCCAAGATAATCACTTTGAAATGTCCAGTCCCTTGAAAAAAAGGAACACTTTTCATTGTGATTTATTGTCGTGATCAGCATAAAGACAGAGCCGGAGGGGGGCGGGGGGGAAAGAGCGAAGACTGTAGCATGATTCATGATTTTAGTGTAATTCTGCCAAAAGAATTCAGCTCAAGGAAATTACTAAATGTTTATAATATGGAGACATTTAGCACTCTCTTTGCCTTTCTCCTTCACTGTCTGCTGTTTGCTTTTGGCAGGAAACTGACTTTTGACGGATGACTTTGCATATTGTTATTACCATGCTGAATTTCCAGCTTATTGTTTTTGGAGGATTTGGCAGTAAGCAGCAGACCAGACATCTTAGAACAACATATTAGAACAACATCCATTTGCAGTAATTCAGGATGATCAGAGCCTTCAGGCCTATCGTGTGTCTTCATCAATCAGAATTAACAAAATACTTTAGCTCACAACTCTAATGAAGGCCTGTGGAAATGGTTAAGGACCACACCTTCAGTGTCTTAAATGTGATAAAAAATCAAGTGTAATGCCATATTTAAAGTTTTGCTTCTATAGATTTTTTATTCAAGCCCACATTTTATTCTTTACGTGGTCATTGTATTCCTGGCCACTGCTGTCAGGTCGCACCTTACCTCTATATTTAAAACCATTTCATCCAAAAATCAAAACCCTATAAAACTCCACATAATCCACGTTGACAAGTGGAACAATAAGTGAGATCTGTAGTGCGTGAGCGTTAGGAGCGCTGAGAAAACACTGACGAAAATAGACACAAAGAAGGGAAAGTACAGCACAATCAGGTTCAGACTACCCCACATGTTTGTGCAGCACAAATTTTTCTCTTTGACTTCATCTCTTTTTCTGTTGACAAAACAGGTATGAGTCAAAAGGTGCAGGGATCGTTCCTTTCTAACAGTTTAAATTCAAATAACATGAGGTTGGCATAATAAGGAGTTTATGGTTTTGGATTTTTTTTTTTAAATATGACGTGCACAAATGACTTTAGGCGAAAAAGAAAGACAGACTACAGCCATGCTAGCGGCTCTGTGCAACCCTGTCTCCTACAAAATGATGTTCCCATACAACTTAACTACACTCTCAATTACATTTCCAGGGAAACATTTTCTTTCCCGGTCCAAATGGGCACAGGTTTAAAGAATTTGAAAAACGTGGTTAACAAACTAAACTAAATTATAAAAAAAACGCTACAAAACTACAGCACAATAACTTAATGATTTGGGTTGAAATTGCTCCGAAATTGAAATAAAACAAAAACACAACGAAAGTACTGGATGTACTATGTTGAGGCAACAAGAGTTGGTTCACACGGGACACAGACATCAGTCTCCTGGGTGAAAGCCCCAAGTTTCCGCCACACCGACCTCTTCTTTACGCAGACTTGGATCCGTTTGAAAGGGATTTGTCAAATGTTAAGAGCAAAAGTTATCCTTGATATAATCTGTTTCCCCTCCAAACGTAATTCACAAAGCAGTTTCTTTCTGCGGGAACATCATTTTTAGTAGACCTAGATGAGCTAGATGCTAATGTCAGTATGCTAACATGCTCGCAATGAGCTGAAACACTTGGTTGCCTCAAAAGGAGCGATGGTGAAGATACCAGCGCCTTTATGCAAAAGATTTGTAACTAGAAATGCAAAAAAAGTTGGAATGGCAGCTATAAACCGTCTCAGCATATTGGGAAATCTTTTCAAAGTAAACTTAATCATTTGGTGTTTTGGACAGCCATTCAGGGAAAACAAAATATTTGATGACATCACTTTATAGGCTTAAAAACATTGATAGGGCACTTTTTCACTCATTCATAAAAAATAAAAAAATCAGGTATTAACTGAAATAAATAATATAATATCAAATAATAAGTTGGTGCCAATACATCTACCAGTAGATATTTTACAGGATAAGTGAATAATCTCTGGATACCATGAATGGCTGTGCAAAACGTAATGAAAATCCATCCTACTTTTGTTGATATAGACCGAATGGTATTTCCATCCATAGAGCCGCCACGCAACTTACACGGATAAAAATCTACATCGACCTAAACTGAATTGGAAAAACATCAGGTTCTTCTTCCAGAACTGCTCCCTGAGATGAAATCATTAGTGATGTCTCTCAGTGTGTCAGTAAGCATGAAAAGCTTACAGCGTGAGGTTTTCCCCACCATGATGCTCTACAGGCCTCATGCATTGCACTGCCATGTACAGACATGATTGATGTCAACAACTTCCTCTTAATCACCTGCGATGCATGCAGCCACTTGACAGCGTGGCAGCCATTTTGGATTCTTCTCTAATGACTGGAGAGACAGGTTGCAGATGAAGTTAGCTGATGCCGGTCTCACGGATCACTACCAGTCTGTCAGTGATTAAGTGACTCATCTACCTCTTAGTAAACAAAACCCCCAGTAGAGCATCTTGCATCCATCAAAAGATGCCTTTGACTCGCTCCGCTTATCTAACTTGGAAGGAATCCATCATACCTGTACACGGTAACAGTGGAGGCTGTGTGGTCTCTCGGGAGTCGTCCCATAAACAAACACGTTCTGTTAAGACGTATAAAGGGGACACTATTACTTTTTTTTGCCTGCAGAAAGGTATAGCATTCCCATATGTGACTAGCTTTGGGGAAATGAAAACTGAAAACACTTGCCAGTTATTGGTGACCTGATTTCTGGAGCTTCTGCAACAAACGTGATAAAACAGCGAAAGGCTGAAAAGTAAAACTTGTTTTTGGAAATGGTGGTCTTATTTCACAAAGTTGTATCAATTATCTTTCTCATGATACTGCTTAGAGAAATACAGTTATAGAGGGAAAAAAACAGTTGAAAGATTTTGCTTTGAAAGCAGTTATGCTGCTTGAGACATGTTATACACTTGAGGAAACCTTTTGTCAGTCTCTCTAAGGCCTTATGTGTCTGTGTAGCACAGGCCATTCTGTACAAAACCCAAGCAGGGCACTTTGGTCTTCATTGATAGCCGCGTGAGCAGGACAAGTGTGGTGATGTAACGGAGCTTTCTTAAACTGCACGGGCAGCATTGTTGGTCTGCACAACCCCCAAGGCTCAGTTTGATTTCAGCAGATTAATTTAGCTTCCTCTCTTACGCAACACCATCTCAGCTTTCAAGCTGTCTCACTGATCTTAGAATCACCTTTGACTCCTTGCATGGGTGGCTAGCTACTGAACTGCACTCCCTTGATAGAAGCTTAGAGAGGAAACAACACTGCTCTTGAAGAGATCCTTAAACTTTAGAATAATGTTGTTGATGTTGGGGAAAGCTGTTCGGCAGCAGACTGCATTGAGAGAGGTGAAAGGTAATGATGGATAGCAGCTTTGATTAAGTCCTTTTAATACAGTTTGTTAGGGCTGTGGTATTCGAGTCCGGTCTCAAGGCTACTTTTTGAAGTCTTCCACTTGTTGGACACTGAATTGTCTTAATCTTGAGAAACCTGTCTGCTGATTTGGGATCAATTGTGCAGAACCTTCTACCAACACCATGTTTTGCATTCAGCAGCGGCACAGCGCCCACTGCTAAATGCTTAGCGCCACTGCTAATCATCGCCGAACAGAGTTTGGCCTGCCACAGCAAAAACAAAGTAGTTACTGGATTTAACTCCGGTACTGTGAGTGCACAAAATGGAGGGGAAGATGGAATGAGACGGCGCCAGGATGAGAGATTATCATAGTTTCTAAAAATGCAGCACAGTGATGATACAGATATTTCATACAGCAGACGTAAGCTACTGTATATAACAAGGACCTGCTGACGCGCATTCAACCCGACTGGACTGTTTGTCCCTGTTAGTAGAGACTTCAGTCTATTTCACTGTATTTATATCAGTGAAATACCTGAATTAGACTGTAACATTTGGCTGCATGCATTACATATACACTACCTACTTCCTGGATCCATGCTATTTACTTTAATAATATCAACAAATGCAATGCAAATGAAAATTGGATGACAATGAAAATTTCCCCGCTTAGGGCATATTTGGGGTCCCACATTATGTCTTTCCATCCTAACTATTTAATCTCTATAATAGCATTGGGTAGACACTATTATCTATTCTGTTCTTCAACAGGACGTGAAATGCTCTGGACTTGTTCTTGACTTGGTCTTTATTGGCACTCAACTGGACCTGATCTTGGACTGGGCTTGAACTGGACTATGTTGGTCCTGACGACAGCCCTGCTGTGTGTAATGTTTAAATATAATAAAATATCAATAAACCACAATGGTTTTAGATGCAGATTATCAATTGCAGATTATTAACCTTCAAAAAACCTTTGACTGTAGCCCTGCTAAAATTGATCACTTTCATAGTAGGCCATTTCTACTGAATGAAAAGAAAATAGTTGCAGATTTATCATGGGTTCAGAATGAATATTTGTGGTTTTAAAGAAATATTGATTGGTATAGCAATGACGTATTGTGCCTGGAACACTGTCTTCAGTAGATGTTTAGACGGAGGTGGGGGCTCGCAGAAAAAATGACACTTTGGGTAATGTGTGCTGACATGCGAGGAGGAAGACGTTCATAATTAATCCATGAAATATTAAAGACGAGGAAGCTATTCACAGAAAGGATGTGATCAGATACAGTTATACTCATTACATGGGTCTTAAAATGAGAGAGGGAAGGCTGATTGGTCTGAGCTGACGGTTGTGTCGGCTGGGGTATGAGGTCACATCACACGAACGGTTCAGCTTAGAGGAACAATGGTTAAATGGTTTGAGGAAGTATCACGGCTCATTTATTTGTTCAACAATGGGGAAGTCCCCATAAAGCTGGGGATTTCACAAGAGACAGATTAAAAAAAGGTCAAAATTGAAACGGCAAATATTGTGATATCCTGGCTTTTAGTCCCTAGTATGATTAAAGCTCCAGAAACGCTGAATCCTACAATTCCCATAATGCAATGCATTACTTCTTTCATTAGAATGATTAATGTCCATATCTTTCAAACCTCACATCTCAGTTTTTAACGCAGCCTTTAATGCAGAATTAAAAATCTCAAGTTGACATAACCCCCAATGACATCATCAAGGTCATTTAACTCAACCAATGTCACACATAAGAGTCCGTTTAGAGGTCTTGGGGAGTTCTACTTTCTAGGAAGCCTTTCATGGCTACGTGAAATCTGATAAATTGTCTAAAGTGATGTAACTTGAGTCGGATTCAGTTTGAATGATAAATAAACGGTCACAATTGTGTTATTGTTATTGTGTTAACGGACTTAACCGACCAGAGCGCAACTGTCCATAATCATAAGATTTCTGAAAATAAAATGAGCTGTCAAATCTGTCGCAAGGGGATTTAAGTGCAGTTACATATCAAACTAAATGATGAGGCTAATAGGTTAGCTTATCAAGTAGCAATGAACGCGTCCACACTGCACAACCTGCCAAACTGTACATTAATCAACCAGCCAGACCACCAACTTAATGTGTTATGGTAGCACAACTGCCAACACTGAGGACGGAGACGAGGACGGAGACAAGCTCTCTGAGGGAGGGCCACAGTCTGGGACCAGTACCAGAACCCACAGTATTGGGAAGATCTAGGCCTGTGTTCTGTATTGTTAAATACAAGCAAAACATGTCTCTTCGGGCCCTAAAAATGATTGATTAACAAGCGCCTCTTCTCCTTCTGACAGTAAAACCAGAGTATATCAGCCAACCAACCGACCAGAAGATGTCAGCCCTGGCTACAATAATAATGCTTAGTTGGTGGAGGTTTATAAATCTCCCTTCAGAGCCACAGGAGACATTATACAACTGTCTCACAGACTGAGTAGTACCCTTAGTGACAAGTAAACTGATCCCCATGTGTACGATTGGTGGAGTGCCCCTTCAATAAACCCAAAGCTCTTAAAACACATTATCTCACTGACACAGCAATTCATATCACTTAAGTCAACAGGTTTATCACAACTTATTTTCTCTCATATTTTTTTTACTGTCTTAGCACATATATCTCGAAAGCCAAATCAAGGTCACCTAACCAAGCCATTCTCTCCACTCCACAGCGCTCATTCACAGCTCCACGCTCCATTTGTCCCCTGTAAAAGAAAACAAACGGCAGCAGATCTGTAACTCCCACCTGGACAGATTGTGTGATAGCAATCCCACAACAGGTGAAATTTGGCTCGGTTTATCAGCTGGTGCGGCATTAATTTCAGACCCAAGTGTAAGCATCATTAAGAATCAAAATGCACCCTTCTGTCGGAGGAAAATACGCACATGTGCCAGTTCAGAACACCAGACTTTGATGTGTCTGCCCATATTTCAGAGACTAAGTGTTTGCTGAACCGCAGCCAACTGCCGAGACAATACTGGGCCTTTGAGATATACCATGCTCTCCACGAGTGACGCTCTTGGGCTATAGCGGAAAGCTGATAGCCAAGTGATCCTTCAGCTGACAGAGGGCCCGAGGCTTTTTGGTTTAAGCCATCAATGTGGGGATAAAGGTGATCGATGTGGGAAAACCACAGTAGAAACGGTGGGATTTAGGGCTTCTGGCCTCATTCACAGGCAAAATTACACAACCTATGACTACACATTGTGGGAAATCTTCATTTTAATTGTTAAATGAAACGGTTCTGTGATTCCCCTATACCACTTGGTGAACAGGCCTCTCCTATTTGAATGTGAATCTTTTGCTATGGGTGATTGAAGTCGACTTCAGACTTGGATCCACAGTGAGTGAGAGAGACATTCCACTCGTTTGATTGCCTTGGAAAAATCCCCCCAGACATGTCATTACCTGACATCATCCCTCCTCTATGTCTGTCCTCTTGGGATGACCAACACACAGCTCTTGTTCTCCAACAAGAGCTGTGTGCTGGTCATCACCACAAGGCCAGTGAACCCCAGATAGTGGCACTCTGGCGCTGGATACCAAACAGCCCATCACGAGATAGTGCGCTTCTCGCTGTCAACCACACGGGAAGAAATGAGGTTAAATGGCCCTATCTACACAATATGGGAGCCTCTTCTATTTTTATTAACGGTGCTGACAGCCTCCTATTCTTTGGAGCGAGGCTGCACAATTCTTGGAAATGGTTATAAATAAGTACAGAGGCGTCCACAAGGATTCCTATTTATCTATTTAGCATAGTTTTGTATTGTTTTTCCAAAATGGAGACAGCTGTTTTTGATGCAGTATGTGTTTCATAAATGTATCTCAATCTACAATCCAGACACGCTTCAGATGAGTCAGTGTAGTGAAAAACTGCTGTTAATGATTGCGGAGGACCTGTTTGCTCTTAAATTCTTTGATGTAATGACCCTTTAAACAGCACAGAGAACTTGTTAGAATGGATTTCAGACATTTTGAAATTCCCCCCTTCAGGGAAATTTCTTTGATTCTACCGACAATCTACCTAATCTCCCACCATCTTTTTCCACTGAGCTCTTTGGTGGCTGTGGGGAGAAGTAGAGCAAATATGTAATAAAACATTGTAACCACTTTTTAATAATATTTTAACCAATATCGGCATGCTGACATGCTGATGTTCATCTGGTAAGTGTTTGTCATTTTTACCATCATAGCAAAGTCGAAAAATTTGCAGATATTTGGTCATAAACCAAAGAATCAGACAAAGTGTATTTCAGACGATCACCAAAATGTGTGGGGTCATCCTCTGGGAACCGATGTTTGTAGCCTACATAATTTAATGGAAATTCATCGGTCATTGAAATATCTGGATGGATCAAATGACCCTAGAGGCAAGATGGTAGCATGGCTTAAGATCTCTGAACAAAAAAGTAAGCCAAATACTAACTGAACCCTACTCACTAAGGTTTACAATTTAAACTGCAAAAGAAACAACCTGGACCCTTCTGCATTTATGACTCACCTAGCAGTTGGACCCCCCTGGTGAGGCCGTAGACATCTATGAGAGCCCACAGAGGTTCAGAGACTTGCACCCCGCTGAAGAACAGCATTGGGCTGGAATCGTTGATGCGGTAAAACACCCGGCCCTTCTTGTCCACCCAGAAGGAGATGACGCTCCCCTCGTTGGACAGCTCCTCCGGCAGGGCTTTTGCCCAGAAGCCACTCTGGGAAACCAGGTCAGGGCAGGCGTACTTTGGCAAGGTGTCCGGGTTGATCCGCGATGGGTCTTTGGATGTAAAACCAAGGCGCAGCGCACCGCTCCAGCAGCACTGCTTTTTAGTGATCTGAAGGGTACATGTTTTTAATTCATTTAATTTAGTCTTCATTGTGTGAACAATGAGGTAAAGAAGAGTCGGCCTACAGCCCTATTCAGAGCTAAATGCTCATTTTAGCATGCTAACATATTCGCAATGACAATGCTATCATGCCGACGTTTAGCAGGTATAAATTGTGTTTAGCAGGTGTTACTAACTATAAAAATACAGTTTAGGCTCGTAGGAATGTCATTCGTTTTGCAGGCATTTGGTCATAAACAAAGATATTACATTTTTGTCCTGAGGGGCAATCAAATTTGTAGTTGCTAGAGATTTCTGAGATATTGCCACCCATAGCACCAAATCGCTAACGTGGCTCAAAAACAGTTTTTCAGCAACCTAAGACCTCACCTGCAAGCGATTTTTGTCTCATTTTGAACCTCTGTTTACTTTACATTTACCGTGCCAGATAACCGTGTTCCTCACATGGCAATGCTTGCCCTGCTCTCTCACTTTCGAGACATAGATGGCCTGATAGGTGAAGTGGAAACTTGTTCTAAGCTGCTGCTGCTTTGGCCCACACAGGAGCAGAGGAAAGTGAGTAATACAAAACGGGGGGAAAAGAAGGGGGATGAAGGGAGAGAAAATGAGGAAGAAGAAAAATAAAAACATGCCAAGAGAAAGGAATTTACTTCAGAATCAATTAGTGGCCTAATTTCTCACTAATCTCCTGACGTATGGATTAACCAACGTTGATGGCACATTTTCTTAAAAGTAGCCCATACAAGAAATATGTGCACTGTTTGATTTGTGAAAGTAGTGTTTTTAATAGGAAATGATGGAAGCCATCGGAATGATTGATGTCGGCTGTGGTGTTATCCTTGGATTTGTTTCTTATGCAGGTCACAAGCATCATGTTTCACAAATTATTGCTGCATATTGAAGATATATTTGCGACTCCTCAAGGGCTAATCAATTAAGTGTGATGTGTGGTTTGATTAGTGAAACATCAAAACGATCTTCTGTTACATAATGCAGTGCTGAAAATTTGGTCAAATGGGCCTGATATTTGTATTTTCTTTGGTTTTTCAGGTGTCATCGTAACCTATAATGATTTATTCCTCATTTTGGGTTTTGCGTCACGTCACAATAGTTTCCATCGATGCCCCATTCAGACATCAATTGATCTTAATTATAGTTAACCATGCAGAGGTCTTTTAAGTTGACCCTCCTTTTGTCATTTCTCCACTGTTTGCAGCTTGTATTCTCAGAATGAACATATGCCATAATATGCGACAGGGACAAGCAGGTGCAGGTTTTACCTTCAGTCGAACCTGCTCGTACACAGCGATAGGTCTGTTGCTGAAGGTGATGGCGTTACAGAAGCTGGCCTGTCTCTTGACGGTCCTCTGGGACATGTCCATGACGATCTGCGAGCCCTTGGTGCTCGGGTGGAACAGCAGAGGGAAGGAGGACAGACCTCCACACGGGTGGATGGGCAGGCAGCGCTTGGGCTTGTGGTGGCATCGGTGAGATGCGACAGGAAATGGCCCGTTCAGAGAATCTATGTGAACAAAAGAAAAGTGAAGAAAATATGTAACTAAATGAATTCTTCTTGGGGCACAATTTACAGTAAAATATCCACCTTTAAATTAGATTAGAATATTAGATTACACCTTCTGTACCTACACAGGCTTCACTTTTGTGAGGTTGTGACCCACTCTCACATATCTAACCTGCTCCTTTTACATCCAAAAATGCATTCAAATTTTAAAATCTTTTTTTCCAGTGTCCTAATGTAGCACCGTGCAACCACCCACCTACTATAGTGTAGACATGAAAGAACAACTTGTGAGGAAAATCACATTCATTCCCTTGGTTACGAAATTAAGGAGAACAATGTTGCAGTGAGACAAAATGCTCTAATCTCAGTAAATGGTCATCTGCGATAAGCCAAGAAGTCTTTCCTTGTTATTCTCTTTATTCTTGCCACATTTTAAACTGGTTTGTGTTTTCACAGTTTGTTTCTCACCGTGCTGGAACACACTAATCAGTAGAGAGGAGGAAATGGAGGATAAAGAAAACAAAAATGATTTTGCGATCATGCAAGGTGCTCCAACAACACCTCTTCACGGCTGAATGACTTCTGCAGGAGGCAAACTCTAAGATCTTACAGGAGTTTGTGATGCATACATGTGCAGCTGGCATTATATTCAAAGCCACTCTTAAAATAGGGAGGCATGGCTGTTCCATGTTATTTCCAGCTGTGGCTCATGTCTAAATGAGGGCATATTAATCACAGTATTTGTGCCTGAGAGTCAAGTACACACTACCTGTCTTTTCAGAATGTGTGGGCGAGAAATGTATTGATGCTAAATGATATTTAGTGACATTTAGTGTGTTTTGCCAGTCAGAGGAAGTAGCTAAATAAGTGCATACCCGAAAGAGAACATATGACTCATAATATACAGCAGGGTTTTTTTTCCCTCCATGTGAGCATGCGTGAATCATGACAGCTCCCACTTCCCGTAACCTCATAAAAGAGCAAAAATATATTTTTTCTTTTTTCAAATCACATGTCTTTTTGGGTTTCAGACTGATAAGAGTTTGCTCAATGTCATCAAGCCTCACTCCCTTCCATGAGGACCCGCTCTCCCCACTGTTGTCTTCAAAGCACAATGCCAAGGTCACTGTGGTGGTGTTGTTTCCCACGGACATTGGGTTCTTGTTAAATGTAAAACAGGATTACCCAGAGTTTGATTGATGACACACTACAAGACAAATGTAATCTCATCATGTGATTTGATACAGTTTTCTGTAGGACTGCTTTTTTCCTCTCTACAATGCTATTTAAAGGACTTACTGTACCATAAAATCCAAGACTGGAAACATAAATAATTCAGGCTTCATTAGCACGTCCTCATCCTTGAGAACTTCTTGTATTTTCACACTTTATTTTGGAAGACTGTGTAGGAACTGCTTGGTGAGAGAAATAGACTATAAGAGCCACTGCTAAAAGACAACTATTCTTGTGTTCCTTTGTGTGACCTTGAAGGGTCAAGAGCTTTTTTAATGCACCCTGGAGACGAATCACTCAACATTGTCAGGGTTGGCAATGACCCGGTCAGAAATAATGTCACTATTGTTCTGATTTCAGGTCAGAGATAGAGAGAACTTCTGATTTGTTGAGGTTAAACTAGGAAGAATCTTTCCCCTCACATCACAATTAGAGAGGCTGTGCCAAGTGTTCTGGGCTCGGTGCAGTCTATTTGTCAAGCTCTTTGCATGCTCTTGTCGCTCTGGAACAATGTCGAATTGTGCTCCGTGCACAACAGTGGTCTTAAATGAAGTCATAACAAATCCTTTAACCATATTGCATCCATGATGTCATGTCGGACGCGATGTCTTCTGGAAAACAAAACGCGACTGTATTGTACTCCATTACGTGAAGAAGCCCCAAGAATGAATAGAGTATTTCCTGTAAGGTCTGAAAACGGGAGCAGCATCTCACAGGCCTTGTGCTGCACTATCTAACCTAGACTCAAATGTCTTCTATCATTCTCACTGCATTAATGTCATTTCTGCTGCGGTGAAATTGAATTATTCGGTCCGCTCTGTTTTTAAGACGAGGCGAAAGAGTAAATAAATGGATAAACAAATATACCACATTTGATTTACAGTAAAGGGCAGCTGGCTGGAGCCAAAAGTGCTGATGATACAGTGGCTGTTACGGCGTGTTAAAAAAGTCATTCGACCTGCTGAGACGTCTGTGTAAACACTGTCCAGAGCCCCGTCATGATAAAAGAGAGGTGCCATGACGATTGTCAGATGAGCAACTTAAGGAAGGATAATGTTGCTTAATGCACCGCCGCACACAATGTGACAGCCTCTGCTGTCATTAATTAGAAAGGACAAACAGTGCAGAGACCAAAAAAGTGTCCCTGGCCAGTGTCACCTGGCCTCTTACGCTCTTATTCTGTGTTTTATCCCCAGGCCCGGTCTCACTGAGGAGCCATAACAGAGGCCCTAATGTGGTGTGACGTGGCCCTCTCTCTCACCAGACGAGCACTCACAGGCAGCATCCTCAAGAGCCAAAGGGCACGTATATGTCTTTAGCTTTTTGCAAATATGTCATAGCCTCGTATGTTTTCAGTAAGAGGTCGACAAATGTGATTTCTTGGACGCTGGAACATTTTAAAACGTATTCCTGCAAGTATCGCCGTGTATCAGTCCTCTTACTTTTACGATGCTGCTCATTTTTCATCTGGCGACATGACTTATGACCTAGAATAGAGATGATGTCGGCCTAATCGTCTCACCGATCTCCCGGCTGTTTCCTTCACAGTAAATATTGTCCTTTAGAAATGATAGAAGAGTATTATAAGGGTGGACAAAGATTGGGAACTCTAGGGAGGATGTAATAGGGTCACCAAAATACATTTCCCTGTTGGGGACAGTGCACAAGTCTGTTGAAAAATGTCAAGTTAGGTGATATTATTGACTTTAAAGAGATTTGTTTTTTAGTTTTGCATAAGAGACGACTTTGTCCGTCAAGTTGTAATGTAAGGAAGTGAAAAGTTTAGAGCTGCAACTATCTATTATTTTCTTTGTAGATTAATCTGTCGATAATTTTCTTGATCAATGGATTGATGGTTTGGACGAAAAAACAACACAACTTCCCAAAGCTCAAGATCATCGAATGTCTTGTTTTGTCCGACCAAAAGTCCAAAACCCAACCACAAAACATTAAGTCTTGAGAAAGTGGCATTTTCTCCTTTTTTAAAGAGTGTATGAACTATCTAGTAACATTAAATATTGAATCATCAGCGCTGCTTGTTTTGGAGCTATTTTTCTTTAACGAGGGGGAACACAGGCCAAAAGTGATGCAACCACCCCTTAAAACTTTAAAACTTAAAAGAAAACCAACACATAAAACTAATCACCTTTCTCGAAAATTGGTGTGCTAACGTCACACTGTGATACCCAAACTCAAGTAATACAATCATGCTGTTTGCCAAATGTGGAGAGCTGAATGATTCATGAGCCTGTGAGCTGGACAGGAGCCCTGCAACATGACAGGATGACATATTATGGGCCCAGACTGAGCTCTTGTTTCTAGTAGTGTCCCAGCCTGCACCTTTATTGTTATTGGCCCTTAACTGTGAAATTAACAGACTACATGGATTGGCACATGTCCATCTGTTCACCTGGGGAATAAAACATTCAGAAATGATCCCAACATCCCACAAGTCCAAAGGAAATACTTCAATTATTACCAATTATTTTCAATATGGTCTTTAGACAGGCCGGGTTATTCAATTTACAGTCATATAAACAACAGGAAAGCAGCACAACCACAGAATATTTGCATCGCTGCTTAAAACAGTGTTTTTTTTGACAATCAATAAATAGCTGCAAATCAATTAATATAATCAATACCTTCTCATTTGCTACATTTTATTTTGTTGTGAAAACATTTAAGTTGTCTTGATATCAAATAAGCAATTCATATCTAGAAATCTGAATAAAATGTCAATAATTAGCCCAAAACACACTTTATGGTTAAACTTCTGTATGTGAAAATAAGTTAAGGTGAAGCAAATGAAGACCTCCAGACGTCATGTTTGTCTTTGCAAACGACTAACTCAGGAAATAAAACACACACTTGTATGTTGACAACAAAGCGCCTGAGAATATGTTTATTGAAATGTATAAATAAAAACACCCAATGCACCTTTACATATGTGTATGATTGTTGAGCCGAACAGGTACAACGGGATGTAAAAGGTGTGACACTGTTTGCCAACATGCTGATATCCAGGAAGCCTGTGTTTACTTTCAAACAAATAAGGAGCCATGTGGGAAAAGTTCTGCATCAACTTGGTTCAGTTGATCCTTTTCTGATTTCTTTAAATTATACCGTGAGCCGGATTCATGAGCAATAATGGAGAAAAAAAAAATCAGCATTTCTGTAATATGATATACTGTATCACATTTTGATTTCCAGTTCTTATTTGCTCTTATTCAAAGCCAGTCGTGACTTACAGAAGGTGGTCAAACTCGTGTATTTTAGGCAACCAGGACGCCTACAGTGTTCATGCACACACGCGCGCAGGCTCGAGTGCACAAGCGCGCTTCCAGCTCCGTTCCACCGTCTCCTCTTATAATAACCGCGGGAATCGTTAATTCTAACGCGCGGTGTCCTTACCGTAGAAGGTGTTTCTGGTGATCTGACCTCCCATGGCTGGATGCAAGGTGCGTTCACCTCCTCTCTCTCTCTGTCTCCAAGCTCCACAATATTCACATCCAGCTGCGCGTCCTCGGCGGTGACGTTACACGAACACGACGCCGTTTAACAACAAATGATAAAAAAGAGGGAGAGAGGGGGGAAAAAAGGAAAAGTCCCCGATTGTGATTCAGCTGCAGGTTGTGTTCGTCCCAAGCCTCATCGACGTGAAGCGGCAGATCCAGCAGCAGGCAGCGGCTCCCTCCTCCACTCCAGTCCGCGCACGGATCACGCTGAAATTAACATACAAGGTGGTGGAGGTGGGGCTTCCCGCGACTAGGAACGCTGGAGCTCCCAAAGAGTGGACTCTAAAAGGACCCCAATCCCCCTGTAAGATTATTTATGTATAGACATTAAAAAAAAAAAACATTCTGCTTGCAGTATATTTGAGTTTCTGATCAGAGTTCCCAGTTACATCACCACTCATGAATGTCTTCACTTCCCCCAATTCCTGTAGTCTTTCCCTGAAGATGCACAGTCATCATAAAAAAGAAAAAAGGGGGTTTCCTCTCCCCTGACCTGCTGAGAGGACTGACCTGTTTGCTGCCCCCTACTTTGTTCTCTTTCACTTCCAAAACTCAGATATTCACAGAATCACTCTAGTCAATACATTGGGGGAAAATGGTGCAGCGAAGCAAAATATTGCTTTTATGCAATATGTTATTTTGGCAGAAGACAGCTGAAGTCCTGTCTGGAAAATGACCGATAATACAGAGATGCCCCACCGCTGGGTGTTCATTCCAACCACTGGTGGTTTAAGGCTTTGTTGGTTTATGTTCATCTAAAGCCATATTTACTCAACACAGTAGTATTTGAAGTTTTGCTTGGCAGCTATTAGGAAGATAAAAAGCTGATACATTATGACTTGAGTTTCAACAACGACCCAGCAGAGAAAGCACTGGCTCGGGCTTCAGGCTCAATGTGACACTGGAGCTGAGAAATTGAGCCCAAGCGGCAAGACTGCGCAGTAAATTAACTTCCATTTTAAATTCCGAAACGCTCATAATTGGTGTTTAGTAGCACATCTATTAAAATTATATTACTATAATTTATATTACATCAGGGGTTCTTTGATGACTGCATGCCAATTTAGTGAGCCAGCATGAGAGAAAATGCAGACGTAAGACAGAATATTTCCAAAACCATTCATTTTTTACGAAGCGTTAAGATGCCAGAAAGCACCGAATCCATCTCTTGGTGGATCTCTAGGTGGATCACTTAATCTGTCCTGTGAGGCCCGACGAACTAAAACTTGATCCATTTTCCACAAACGTACATTTTTCCTCAACCCTACACTGTTTTTTTTCCTCCCCGAGGTGGTTTCCCCCCATCTCACTTCCACATTAAACTGCTGAATTGTACGAAATCACAAACTTTGGCTAAAAGCACCAGCATGCTGACGGAACAGAATTCCTAAGACGCTCAAAGTAACACTTGTTGCCATGCAACCTGTATGTGCCACAGATGATTAGAATAAAATGCATTAATGCATTTCATGTTGCATTCGGGGACCCACACAAAAGCTTTGTGAGGACCAGCGGGGCCGCACTTTGAGAAACTATGCATTATGTCACGTGCAACATTTGAGAAGATCACATTTAAGAAGTTGGTGCAATGAATCTGATCAAATCAATTTTAGTTCTAACAGTTTTGCATCCTTCCTGCTTCTTTTTTAGAGGAAAGAACATCTTATTAGGGGTCAGGCGTTGGCGTTATGGCCCCCCAGCGGGCCTCTCAGGATCCGCCTTGTCGCCTTACTGTTTGCATAACTTGTGTCGGCAGCCAGGCCTGTGAGACACTGTACTGGCTCGGTAGCATGAGCTATATTCTTGTGTTGTTTATACAAACTGATTGCGGTTTACTCGGCTGTCTGTAAGCAATTTCCAATGAGGGTAAAGCCATACAACTGTTCACGCAACATTTTACATAGTGATTTTTTATGAAAAGTGGTCGAAATAGATTTCTTTTGTCACAGGATATTGGGATGAACTAAAAATATCGAGGCAGAAAGTGTGAACAGAACACTTAGGAATTTATGGCCTGGAACCTGTAGCTATGACAGTTACACTTAATGGAGTTTGACACGCCACCTGATCGCCAGGCTGCCGAAATCTGATTGGCTGTCCTGTAATACAAGGGGAAGTGTTGTTCGCCGTGAGATGATAAAATATGATGCCTCGTGACCTACAGTGATATCAAAGCAGCATGCCACTAATCATGCCCGGAGACATGGTGCCAAATATCTTCAAATTGCAAAATATCAATTGAATGTTTTTTCTTCCTGAGTTTGTGTCACATCAGAAGAACTTGTGTTTCTGAGGAAGAGATGCTCCACAGTACGACAACTTTTGAAGTGATGCATCATTTCTGGTTATTATGACTCTTTGTAGTCGATTACTTTGCATCTCTTTGAAGTGGTTTCTCATCTATTTGTTGTTTTTTTGTGCCGTATTGCAGTCAGTTTGCATCTCTTTTTGGTTGTTTTACTTCCCTTTGTGGTGTTATTGTGTCTTTTTGTGGTCATTTAGCATTTCTTTAAGGTTGTGTTTTAGTAAATGACGTTTGAGTGATTGACTTTAAACATGAAATAATTACCGTCTCTGGAGGCCCCAGGGTCCCAAGAGGTCGGGGTACCCCTGGGTTTGTGTCCGCATGGCTAATTCAATCTAATGGATCCACACATGAACGTCACAGAATTGGGCTCAAGTATTAATTCATGATTATAAATTGGCTCAATTTGCTTTAATTCAAACACAACTATATTCTCAGAATCTATGCAGTTATTCATATTACTTAGTTACTTTCAGCAATAGCGTTGGACCTTTCACTCGGCCCTGACAGACAGACTGACACCTCATCCCACTGTGGATTATTTGTAGATGGGCGCCTGGCAGGCAGCAGCTGCCTGGTGGGGTGTGCTGGCGTTGGGCCTCTGTGGACATCTTGACAACCTTGTTTGAGGAAGCCACATGCCTGTGCGCCTGCTCTCTTTGGGGATGATGAACAAAAACACCATTCAACTCAGGGATTTTGGCCAGGTGCCCGGCAGCCATATGCAAAACATTAGAACGCAGAAAAGGAACCCCACCCGACAGGCAATCGAAGGTCAAATCCAGTCATATGGCATTTAAAAGTGATAACAACATAAGGAAGATCCTGGGGAAAAGATTATCGATCGTGGCATCCTCATCAGGCAAAGTGTAGCAAACACGGACTCAATTGCAACATTCCTCTAGAATGACCAGAATCCACTGTATTTATTGGCAAAGCGTGCTCGTAGGAAGAATTTGGACTTCAGTTGTTAGAGGCTGTTAGTATATCTACATGCAGTGCCAACATGCAGACAAACAAACACATTCAACTGTATCACGCAAGTAGGTACAAATATAATGCATTGCTCCAGTTTTACTTTCTTTGGAGCTTTAGCTTTTTTGGGCAAAGTGTTGTAGATTTAAGAAGAGCAAAACAGGATTATGAGCCTGGATTGGATTTTATTTAGCCTGGCGTTCAGCGGTGTGCAGTGATCCAGAGACTGTGGAACTGAAGGATCATCGTTATGATGTGATTAAAGACCTGAGGGATTATGAATTGACTCACTGAGAAGTGTTGTATTCTGTAATAAAATACAATGTTCAATTCTCTCTTTATAATCGTTCAAAAACTCTCCCACAAAAATAACTACATATACCATAAAGCCTGTGATCCACATCAGTTTAGCCATGCCTTCCTCTCAGGGTGATAAACACTGGTGATGAACGCTGCTGATAAACACACCCAGCACAACTGGACTAACTGACTAACTGATAACTTAAGACAACAAAGTCTCAAACAGTTTTGGCCATGCTGAAATGGCTTCTTCTTTCTAGTATCAATTGCTTTACTAAAAAAAAAATCATCATTATCTACTCGCCCACATTTAGATAATTGTTTCACGCACACTGATTCAAGCTCCAACACAGCCTTGAAGTTACATCAGCCATCCTTTTTACAGCTACAAAATGGCATCAAACATCCATCACATTTCTCAAAATGAGCTCATGCACCATAATAATCAGGTGTTTTGTAGCCAAACAATTGCATTGCGGGTCCAGTCATTATCCCCTCTATTTTCCTTGGAGAATATGCTTTGTTATAAAAGGCCCCGACAGTCATATCAGACCACGTCACCGGAGCACCGTTAGTGAGGAAAATAATGAGGTATTCAGGGAAATTTGATGGACATTTAATGTTTGTTTTCTCTTCTTTCTCCGTCTGAATAGATGGCTCTATTAAAATCAGCAGATTGGTGGCTGATTGCCTGCAGTCAGTAGAGACTTGTATGGAGATCCGACTGGTATGGGGTGAGTGAAACGTGACAGATTTCATCCTGGAAAAGAAACATCCTGTTGTTGAACATAGTTGTTCTTAAAGGACTACTTCACCTGTGGAAACATGAATCTGTATTGAAATGGGTCAGGTATGTAGCCCAAATGTAAAAATAATTTTGAATTTGGTGCCTTCTTGACCGAGAAAAGGCAGACAGTGTCTTTTTGGCGCATGTGGATGGAAGACAACAACTCCCACAATGCTCAACTCCACAGGCCACACCTGCCCAGTCCCCTACCAGTTTGCACTCACACAGCACTGTCTCAAGTCAAAAACAAGAGAGAACATGACTGAAACTTATTTCACTTATTGCACATATTCTAGTAAACACTCTGGTTTGGCACATGTGAGCGGTGAGCGATTCCGGCCGGCAGTCAGGAGGCAAGCGGACCGGTCCGGCCAGTCAAGTTGTCCGGTGGCGAGTGCATTTTGGAGAGAGTGTTGTAGACTTACCCCCTCAGACCAAAGCAGCCTCCGATGACAGCAAAAGGGGTTTGAAGTTTTAAGGCTTTTCGTCAACTGCTTATTAGTTAACAGTGTAAAACCTTGATGGTGTGATTCTTTTTTTAGGCAGAGTATTAATTATTGTCATGGACCTAACATAAAACCTAAAATAAGTGAACTATTGTGGTTTAATAAAGTTATATTTAATTCAAATATCAAATAATATTAAAGGTTATGTTAAAGGTTATAAGATTGGGGACATTTCAATTGCCCTCAACGGATCTCAACATGGCGACTCCTCCTTAGCTAACAGTGCTAACACTGCTAATAATACAAACAAGCAGCTAAGAGGTTAACTGAGGGGGAACTGGGGAAAACTGACCATGCTGCACAAAAAGATCACATCATTCTAGCATAATCATGTTTGATGGTTTTGTGATTTGGGTTGCCTTTTTGTTTGTGTATTTCCATAATGTTGATACTGTACTTTACAAGCCTATGGCATGTTCTTTTTAATATGACTGCACACACGTTGACACATGACTGCATCATAGAATTCCAAGCAATCAGACTTATTTTTGCAACCAGGTGTTGGGCATTACAGAAAATTCAAGTTTAAGGCTCTTCTGCATCGGCTTCACTTTTCTGACTGTAGCAACTGGAGGTTACCACCTGTTAAAAATATGTTTTTATTCTATTTCTTTTTCTCTTCATCTTTTATTCTACAGTCACAAGAAGCTAATTTAAAACAGAATTGTTTTATATTTTTGAGAAGAAGCACCTATACAGATAATTCTGGCAGGACACATTTAAAAGAGTGTGCAGAATTATTGTGCATTTTTTGGCTACATGGAAGTTTGCCATCATGTGTCGCCCTTATCAATAACCAACTATGATTGTTACAGAGCGTGTATTGGCGCTTGTGAAAATGGCATCGGAAAGCGGGCTTTCCATCATTTTCATTACCATGGAGAGTTCAGACGATTACAATTGATCTTCCTCCAGAGAGGATAAAATCCAAGCCAGGGTGAAAAAAAAAATCCCTCCTCATTAAAGAACCAGGATCATCAAGTATGATTTTCATCACAGATTCATTGTGCAGTACATTACAGTTTGCCATACAAATGTGAAAGAATTAAAGAACAATATAGTTTAATTTTCTCATGGAACATAATGCGTGCCGACCCATAAATCCATGTTTAATAACAGTGCCGAAGTCTTCAATCTTCTAAGGATGTTTTTTTTATTGTGCATTCACATCCTAGATGTTCCCATCTGCCCAGTTTGTGGTTCATCTGATGCAACACAGCAAATCAATTGTATTCACTGCATTGCTTTTTTCCTGACTTTAGAAAAACACCTGCATGTATTCAGCCTGGGAGCAACTGAATGGGTGCTAATAAAGCAAGGCCTTAGAGCCCATTCTCTTAGTTAGTTACTGTAGTCTGGTTGTCATGATGAAGAGTTGTAATTCTGAAAGTTTCCTGCTTAGCATTGAAGCCCCAGAACATTCATAGCCCTGCTGTATGAAGAAAATGCTTTAGAGCAGTCCAGCTGTTTAAAGTCTTTCTACCAATGTTAGCACTGTATTATAAACTGTTTAAACCTTCACTAATATAGAGCCTGTAAAGCATTGCTGGAGCAGAGTGTGACTGCAAACATGCTGGAATGTTAACCTAAGCAAAGAATAAACCAGCCATGAATAAAGCAAGTTTATAATGAAATATGACATTTATAATCAATAAATATTTAAGGTGGTCCCTCCAGCTTTGGCCTAGTGCATAATTAAAACGCTTTACATGAATTCATAATGATGTAATGACAATAGAGGACATAACACAAACACTCTTTTTGCCTGTGAGGTGTAACACATTGATCTTATGCTGCTGCCCAGGGCCTGTTTTATTCAAACACAAGCATATGGAGCGTTGGACAGCTTTCAACTGAAAGTTGGTGTGGAATTTTCTGTTGAATAATAACAGTAAAGCAGCACTGTAAGTTTCTTTATTCAGCATTAATGAAGCAACTATTTAAGATGTAAAGATGTAGTTGTTTCATGTCATCTCATGTTCATAAACTCATCCGTCTCATAAACAGATGATGTGGAAGTCTCTTAGAATCCAAAAGGAGATTTGATATTGAGGGCCATGCCGTCTGCAGCAGCAATATAAATCTCCCCGTGGAGTCCAGACACTCGCCGTGTTGGTTGCTGATGATTCTGAGACTGGCATGCTGAGTAGGCTGATGAAGCTGATGAATCTATGAAGGTGGTGATGGGGAGGTGGAGGGGCGCGTGTAACGACAGCATGAAAAGGTGGAGAGATAAACATACTCAAGAAGAGACAGCAGCGAGACGATAGGCTTACAAAGAAGGTGTATCATTATGCCATTGGATAAAAGAGACCAGCTGATGTCATGATTGATGGCCCCGAACTATGATGGAAAGCAAATGATGATTGAGCGTGTGTGAGAGGAGTGAATGACAGGATGTTTGAAAAAAAAATAGTTGCTGGCCTAAACATGCAAAAGTGTAATCTTCCTGAGTGAATTCAAGCAAAATCTTCATTACCATGTTGACTAACTCCCAACAAAATAGTATTATGATACTTTCTGAAAATGGGAGATCATAAAATGTTTGTGACATTTGCCCAGGATTTTGCATCGGTCATCATGTTTTATTTTACTGAGTTAATGAAAAGTCTCTTCAATCCTTCACCACAGCAGTTGTTAAAAGTACATCACCACAGCAGAGCTGGTTGATTGTTATAGTATCTGATTTCCTTCACACTCTGTGAGCAGTTGGAATCAGGATTGGTAACCATGGAGGTGCCACGAGTTTCTAGTTGAGACCTGAAAGGCCTGTTTAATCTGGCCCAGGATCTGATGGTGTACATTATTTTTTTTTTTTGCTTGTTTTTTTTATGTGGCACATGCCCCAAAGGCAAAGGCAAGTGATGACAAGGTTGGAGCTTCTTTTTATTCCATCAGACGAAGATGAACTTTGAATAAGTGTATCAAGTTTGGTATTTACCCGTTTCCAAGACAACTTCCCAGATGCCTATTGAAACAGAGCCTATTGATTTAACTGTGATTTCACAGTATATTCCCATCCAATCCAATATAAATATTATATTTTTAGTTTATTCTCCTTTCTTAATAAAGTGTCTAAACATACACTTAACCTACTTATTATTACAAGCTCGATACAGTAGCTCAGCAACAAGAAAACATCACAGCTTTTACTGGATGCATCCTAATAAATGTAATTCTCCTATAGTGTTTAACATGGCTGCTGCATAGATAGAGAGCGAGAGAGAGAAGTGTCAGTATGGATCTGTTATGGGAGAATTTTGACAGCCTCTCTTCAACCTCAGCATGAACAAAATACTCAAATTCAAAATGCAATATTGAACCAAAACACCAGCACTTGAAATGTGTGGTGTAGCCTCCAGCACTTGCTGAACTTTGCCAGTGTTGTGCTGAGCCGGTTTCTGTTGGAGTTGAGCATCAGGATCAGTAGTGCATGAATGAAGAGTTGAGGCAAGGAAGAAAACAGAACTCATATTTGTTTGTTCTCTTGTAGACTGAGATCTGTATTCACTCAAGAAAAACCCAGAGAATTAACTTTTAATTAGTAATAATTTAACTTGCTGAACTTTATTGATTACATTTTTTTGTCTTTTTACTTATGATGACCACTAACTGACTATTGGGACCAACCGCTCCTGAAAATGGTCCAGCATTAAGCAAGAGTGCTGTCGGCAGCAGCTGCTCAGTGGCTGCAATGTAATCCTGTCGGGGCAAGCTGGCACAGTCATTTGCATCCACTTACTTGTTTTTGCAACTAATTGTTATTTACGTCTCTGACATTATGGAAACTAGGAGTCTAGGAGAAGTGTTGTTCTAAAATCTGGCGAGGTGACTCGTTTGCTCTGCTAGCTCGGCAGAGTTTGTTGTTTTCGGAGTATGGAAAGTGTAGCCTCACGGCTGAATATTTAGGTGATTTCAGCTATGTGCTTGAAATGTTATGGCCGTATATATTTCTTGGAGCCTGAGAATATCAATGAAGAGATGAAAAGAGCAGATGAGGATAGAGAGCGGGGCAACGGGCAGAGGAGGGTGAACCAGGCCACAAAGCTTGGGAGAGTGGTGGTGTTCCTGTGGGTGCTGTGACCCGACGCCCACAGAGAAGGAAAGCAGTAAAGAGGTGGGAACCTGTCGCTGCCCGATATCCAGATTTTACAATGAATTTTCTCCTCGAGCACATGACAAACAGACTTGATCAGGTGAAACAAGGAACAACGTTTTATTTCCCCGTAGGGCCCTTTTGTAAATGTTAACTGCACATTGACGCGGCGCTGTTGCCCTCTCTGCTGACTTTGTGAATACCGGTTACAGCGTTATCCCTCAATGATTTACCAATTTCGAAAATTGTTGACCCCATAAGTCACATAAACACAAAGACATGGGAAAACGGGTCATAATTGATGAATGCCGAATTACCCTTTACATTACCCTTACAAAAAGTAATAAATTGTATGCATACGATGAAAGGAAGGATTATTCACACGTGAAGTGTACATCAGTGGCTTATTGTGATGAATGTATCTGTGCTTAGTGCAACACATTCAAACTCCCAACCTGCCACATTCTGGTGCTTGGTCATTTGCTTTCAATAATGATTCGCATGTTAATGATTCCAAGTCTCAATATGCATCTCAATTTCCCGCATATCAAATTACATTACTGCACGCGGCTACTTGTTCATCAATTAATACAAGCAGTCATATAAACCTGAACTCCCCTTTTATTTGTAAAAAGCTGCATCTAGTAATATGTCTGTCACCTGCACATAAACATGATAATAGCCAGACATAACTCCCAGCAAGTAATTGTGCGTTCAAGATGTCTAAATGGCCTTCTGACCTCACATCTCTCTATATATACATGCACCTCTGGTGCTGTGACGCAGACACACAAACACACCCCTGCCTCTAATGGCCGAGAACAATGCTGTTCTTTTTCAAATGTCGCCGTCTGCAGTGGAGTGCTGTCATCAACTCGCAATTATGTCTCTCGAGCAGTACTGCTGCTCTCTAGCAGTTGAAAATCACAATTGCGTTGTGTGACGCATTTACATGGAGAAGAAAGAGAGTCAGAGAGTGGTGCATATTAACAATGAGTAGCAGGGAAAATAATGCCTATTCAAAGCTTCCTGCTATTATGATGAATAGGCTAAAAGCAGGCGAAACATGTTCCATAATCTCACCAATCTCTGTTTGATACAAGCCATTGAAGTGACAGCAATTTCTAGCCTTGATTTCGTCAGGTGGCCACCCATTTCCATCTTTTAAAGCAGACCTGCTCCAGGTATCGTCTACAATGGAGGACATGAAGGAGGCTGGGCGGGGCAAGTAGGCATCTTCACTGAAAGAGAGAGCGAGAGAGAGTGAGATGTTATTGTTTTTTCTTTCATTCCAGAGAAAAATGTAACCTCATTCTTTTGTATAAAGTATTTAATTTTGTTTATCAAGGATAAAGTTGTCATTTACTGTTTACCGTCCACGGACCCTCCGAGAAGATGTTCGTGGAGATGTCATTGTCCAGCTTGTAGCAATAAAACAAATTCTAGGTTAAAAAATGCTGGACAGGTCGTCAGCCTATCACAGGGCTGATACGTGGAGACATGGTGCCAAACATTCATTAACGTATTTGAAACTTCCAAGAGAAACCTAACACAGCTTGAAGGTTTCCCAGAGTGCACAGTAATGCAGAGAGAGTCACTGATGGCTTCAGTCATTCCTCTTGAGGTCGTACACTGATTTAATGGCATCTGGGGAGAATCACAGACTTTGGCAAGCCTTTGTCATGATTGACCGTTCCTTTTCAGCTTTATATATTGTTTTTTAAAAATGACAATAGAAGTATTATATGTATTAATATATATTAGTATATATATTTATTTATATTTATGCTGCTATTTGCCAGACATGTTCTTGGTACAAGGTTGACTACTCAGGATGGGAAGAACATCACTCCATTTGCTCCCATTTTTTCCAGTACTATTTTTTACATCTTGCTTCACACGCAGGAATTTGATCCATTAGAAAATATTAAAATCAATTATTTGTCTCCTGTTCAACTGTAAATGAAAATGCAAACTGTTCTTTGACATGATATGAATAAATCCAATGATTTTAGGCCTACTGTACATGAAGAGCTGCCATCAGTGTCTTATTGTACCGATGGCTTAAATACTTGGCATGACACGTGCACAAATTGCGACACTGCAATCTTTCCACTCCTATAGTATATGGATCACTGCGAGTCAGCGTGGGGAGGGGGAAGCTAATGGAGCGAGGAGCACGACCATGTCATCTCTCAGACAGGTTTACAAGGCGTAGTATACAAAACTTTAAACATCTTTCCACACTTTCTGGAACTTACTGGCAAACACACCTGGACAACGAAGTGGAAACTAACTTTATGAGCTCTTAACATTTATTATTGTCATCGAAGATACACACGGAAAATAGACATGGATCTGCCGTAGGGCCAGATATGTCAAAAAGTCTCTGTCTGTGTACTCAAATTTATAGAGTGTAGTGTTGATTATAGCATGGGTTTGTATAATAATAATAATAATAATAATAATAATAATAATAATACATTTTATTTATAGAGCGCTTTTCGTGGCCACTTTAAAGTAAAATACAGTAAAAATAGAAATAGACAATAAATAGACAAAAGGTCAGAGGGGGCCTGGTTGTGGAGGGCTTTGTGAGGGAGGAGGAGGAGGAGGAGGAGTTTCTCCTTCTTCACGGAGTACACAGCCCAGAACATACAAACCGAACCACCGCATTTTCACAATGGCCCCTGTAGTTCTCCTACACACTCGGGAGAAGTTTCAGTTGGCTGCAATCTGAGACTTAACCACAATACTACACACTGGCTTTAATTTCTCTCCCCAGGTGATGCACAGTTAAAGATTACAGCTCATTCAAATGAGTATAATTATAATTTTGTACATCAACATAGAAGAAACCAGGTCCTTCCTCTTATAAAATATGACCTTGCTCATTTAACATATAGCGACAAATACGAGAAGATGTAGCAAACATTCGTGCTCCTTTGCATCTTTCAGGAAGAACGAGTGCTTTTATTTTCAAAGTCGGTGCGTAATAAGATAAACGACGCTTCACTCCAGAGTATTGATTCCTCTGTGTCAAAAACAGATGCTCTGTCATTGGCGGTGACTCACAATCATATTAAGTCGACAACAAGGTGAAGGCCATGTTCTAACTGAATGACAGCTCGTCTCCTCCGGATACAAATGGCTTCCTCCCATCTCGGCACGCACACTCTGGGCTACGCATTCCCAACAGCTGCTGCAGATGATTTCAGTGTTTAGTATCACAATATGTAAGCTATATCAAGGAAGCGTATTCATATCGAATGATGTGTTGATTTTTCATTTTATAAGGCTACACTTTTGTGTGAATGTGTTTTTCCATTGTTGTGTGTATGATTTGAAGCCGCATGACAGTGTGCAGACTATTGGCCAGATTTACACTCTTGTTCCGCCTGTTGTTTCTGTGCTCCCCAAACAGATGCTCCATCAAATCTCTTTATACTTGGCTGAGCAATGGGAGCTACGCACTGTCACTCCATGGCCCCAATTCAAAGACTTCCAATGTATAAGCTGTCATTCACCATGATAGGTTCCATGAGTGTGTGCAATAAGTGTGTGTTTGTGTGTGCGTGTGTGCGTGCGCTGCTCCTGAACATATGTCATTGAGCTCTTTTTTCTTTGCATTTTGTTTTAAATTCAGCTTGCCAGTAAACCAGTAATACGTGTGTGTTTATTCTCGCCTTTATCCAGAAATGACTGTGTAATGCTGTAAAACCTTAGCTCATAAGTTGTCTCCGGCGAATTCAGTTACATATTTTAAAATGTCCCTTTTATTGGCTTATCTTTATAGTGCTGCACTCCAGCCAGTCATTTGGATCTTTTATAGATCAATGCCCATTTCTGAAACAAAAGCTGGATGAAATATGAATACTGGTGTGGGTTGTTTGGCGATCACTAATAAAGCTTCCATGAGGGTTGCAAGAATCCACACAGCCAAAGTAACATCACATCATCGGGAACGCAGATTTCACATCCGACACTGTCTTAATATGCAGATGTTCAGAAGTGATGCTGAGTTTTCTAACACACTTTAAAGTTTGGACGAATATCAATTTGCCACAAGGAAAAAGCTGCACAGATTATAGAGGATCCAAAATTCCCCCCCCCCATCATGATTTTGCATCAGCTCATGTCCATGTGGCCCCAGTGCTTCAGGGTCTTCTAACAGAATATTGCAGAACATAGTATCATCTGTTAGCCTACGTTTTGGCAAATATCCTCCATACAAAGTATGCCAAATTAGTTATTAGCAGTGTGCATTTTATCTATTTATACACCGTCTTTAGTGCAGCACAGCACAGTGTTTCTCTTGACTGTGTCCATGCTTATGACACAGTCTGTCTTCAACACATCTGTCTTTACTCACAGTGTAAAGCTGACATCATCTCCACACATGCGACTCCCACACACACACTCCCCCCAGCACAGGCCCCATGGAGCATACAAATGGAGGACGGGGTAAATGAATCAAAATCAACAGTAGGCATCTGTTTGGAACAACTGACAGAATTCAGGATGCAGAACCCCAAAGCAGGCACATTGAAGGTCAGTGGGGAGAAGAAGAAAAAAACAAAGAAAATAATATTGTCTCTGTCTTCCAGGCTGCAAGCAAATGGGTCATTTTTTTATTTTTATTTTTAGGTATTTTTTGTTTTTTCCACATAAATCACAGTAATAAGAGTAAGGCTTAATCACCAAGGATACAGATAAGAAAAATGGCTGAGATGTTGGACTCTGTTGTCAAGGAAACTGGAGAGAATTGGTTGGGTGGCCTTGGAGGCTCACAGTAAATTGCTGACCAAAACCATCAGATGCATGCAGTACATGGGAAGAGACAAAATCTTTTTTGGTTTATTTTATTTGTGACTTGTTGCTTTCAATCTAACATACAATTGTATATGCATGTGCAAACAGACAAGGTAAGGAACGAAAAGAACCGGTCGGTAT
This sequence comes from Eutrigla gurnardus, assembly GCF_963514095.1. Taxonomy (NCBI): domain Eukaryota; kingdom Metazoa; phylum Chordata; class Actinopteri; order Perciformes; family Triglidae; genus Eutrigla; species Eutrigla gurnardus. The sequence goes on from NC_139925.1 coordinate 12,385,223, forward strand.
AATTACAAACAATAATGAATGTAGCAGGAACACCTCGTTGGATGTATCTACAGGGACTTTAACATCTAAACATGCAGATTCATGAGAGATTTTTCCTCCAGCTTTTCCTCTCATCATTTTACAACCTTATACCGATCGACAATGCCATTCATAAAGTAGATAGCATGTTAGTCAATGAATATTTTAAAAACTACAAATGATGTGTGACATTGACAGAAGGACCTCGTTTAAAATCTGTGAGAAATATTCCTTATGCAACTGGAAACTGTCGCAGCTGATATTGCATTAGACAGTCACTTTAGGGATAAGATATTGCTGTGAATGTCTGTATAGAATAATTCATGACGTGTGCGTGTGTGTGCGTGTGTGTGCGTGTGTGTGTGTGTGTGTGTGTGTGTGTGTCTCACAGGCCCAGAAGACTCATCTGTGAATGAAACTGCGACACATAATGATGTGAGCCGAATAAACACATCACAATAAGCATGATTAGAGCTGAAATTGATTCTTCAGTCTGATTTTCTTTTTTTTTATCACAAAATGTGTGTTCAAAATCTGAACATGATGTCCTCTTGGGTGGATTTTATTATAATTTCCCATTTCACTCTGTCAATTAATGAGATTTTTCTCCCTCTGGAAGGCAATTAAACAATGGACCCTGTGTTCCCGTCCCTGCCAATATTCTTGCACTTCTCCTTTATCAACACACAACTATCTAATACCAATTACTGCCTGTCTTTTCAAATACATGCAAATTAAAGTTGCTGCAAATTAACTAGCTTTCCAGCTTATCCTGAGCACTCAAGTGTGGACCCACTTACTGCTACTATATCTTTTATTTTGTCATTATTTCTCCTCCAGTCAAAGTCAGTTTGTTCTCAAGGGTAATATGATGGGAAGGAGATTAACCCGACCCAACTCATAATATCTGATTGAGCCGACACTGATGCAGCTGTTTATCTGTTATTTGTGTGCAAATGTGTATCTCTGTGGGTTAGAGGGAGTGAATCTTACTATAGATGTAGAACAAAATGTGGTGAAATATATAACAAGAGTACTTCCTATTATCAGCTTTATTTAATGTAACTTCCTCCCAATGATCTAGCCCCCTCTAGTGTGAAAAGAAATGATCATGATGGAGACGCCTGACTCAAAGGTCCTCCTTAAGAAACTCATACATCATATATGCAACAGAAGCATTCAATGTATTATTCAAATGTTAAAGCATTTCTAACATATTTTAAAGACAGAGAATTGCTCTTAAAATATCATTTCAGTCAGGCTGCATCTTGACTGTGTGCTCTCCCCCCCCCCCCCCCCTCCCAATCATGTTCTGCCCTCAGTCTCTGCTGCTCTTACCGTTGCGTGCATTTTCTTTTCTGATCAACAAATTCCTCCAGCATCACAGAAAGAGGCTCTTTTCAAACCACTAGGGGGCACTATGAAACAACACAGCCATTAACAAATTAGCAGGGGAGTCATAAAGGATGGTTATTTCTCCAGCAGTAGCTGTTTGTTGCTGTGTTACTGAAAATGAAATTCAAAACAAACAGGTCTGTTTGGTAGATTCCCCCACCCTCCCCAGCAATCCCTCTGATTGCCCTTATACCATTTTTTTCTTCCTTTCTTCCTTTCTTTTTTTTTTTTTTTTTTTCAAACCAACCGGTGGTTATGTTGTCTGGAATATGCTAATCTGCTATGCACCGGCAACTCCCTGGGTGAAGATCACTTATTAAAAGCATAGTTGGGAGGGTTTATGCAAATTGAGTCAAATCAAAGCAAGCTTTCCCTTGGTTGGTTACCCCTTTGCATACATTGTGAATTTGAGACCAATATTTTATTCCTCATATTCTTTTTCACAGAGCCTGTGCCACTTCCATGTCACCTCTGAGCTCTCCTCATTGTGTATTTAATGTTGAATTCATGTTGCTCCGCTTTCTCATTTCTTTTTGACACTGTGTTGCTTCAGACAAACAGTTTGCTTGTCTGCAAAAGGAGAAGTTTCATTTCCCGTTGAGTGGATTGACAGATTTGTTAGAAGGGAAAGATGGATAATATCCGCTGTGGCCAAAGGCTGCTGTGAAGTAGTCTGACACAGACACTGATTAAGCCTCTTGAGATCTAAAGGGATTGTGGGTCTTAGTTGTGAGAGCAAAAAAAAAAGAGAAACAAAAAAGAGAAAAGTGAGCGGGCTAAAGAACAAGACTGCAAATTGGATTGGATGAGATGCATGTGTCCTGTGGGTGTGCTGGCTTTTTTTGTGTAACATGTCGTTCAGGTTAGGGCCAACAATCAGTTGTGCTCCCTTAACTCCGGACTATTAGGTGCAGAGAGGAGAAACGAGCAGATCTCAGATCAACAAGGATGGGGATGATGCGCTGCATTGTTTGTGGGCGCCGTTAACTTCTGATTTCATTATTTAGGAGGAAAGTCACACTTTGCCCGTTTCGCATACAGCTGCATAATGACGGATTTAATTGGACCTCTTGACATGCATATGGGTTTATGTTTATACCACAGTAATGCGGACACAACTGACTTCTAGAATCACCCCTGCCCTTAAGCGCTCCTTGCGCTGTGCAAAGGTGAGTCCCCTATGTTCCATATTTATATTTTGACCGTAAATTAAGTAAAAAAGAGCAGAGGTCAACGCCTGCCCTCCAGGCAAATATGCAGACTCTGCAGTCTCGTGTTGGGTACTAAATATCACCAATTGTTCCTATTACTGGTTTAGATTGTGGTCTAACTGGGAAATTTCTCTTTAAAGAATAAAAGCATTAGTCATCATGCACTTCAGCCAAGCGGCGAGATGTATTGAACGTTGTTCGTGCTTTCAGGGCCTTTTCAAATGGATTTTTGTTGCAAAGACAACTAAGAGTTAACCCTTAACCATCTATGTCCTGTCAACGTGAATATTATCTGTGATGAACACAACTCGTGAAAGCACACATAGCTCAATAGCATGACAGCCATAATTTCCTCTAAATTCTTCTTTCACTGTATTTCTTTTAACAGATATATTTAATAACCAGATGTAAATCTGTTTGTTGGCTTCTGTAGCGCTACGGCCAAAATGTGTGTGTTTGTGATGTCTTCAGAAGTGGCTTTTGTCTAGACGTATTCATTGAGAGGTTGCAATCCTCTGTGTCTTTGTGGGGGAATTCAGTAAGGTTTGGACTATAAGGCGATCCTGAGCACATTTCAGCGTTTAACCCGAGCATAAACCCCATCAGTGCAGTAGAGGCAGCTGTGGATGATTCTTTAATCCAAGCAGACACTGGGAGAGAGGGAAGACAGAAAGGCTTCCAACAGCATCCTCCCTACTGCACGCCAGCAGGGATCAAATTCCCCAATGCGAATGCAGAAGGGTTTGCCGATTGCAAAGTCTAATTGCAATATTAATCAATTACAGGGAATAAAAAACTCATTTTTATGCCCATCATGGGTGGCTGGCATGCTGACTTCCTGTAGTTTTGACTGGCTGATTCATATGAGCTTTGTGCTCCATTGTCAGAAAATGAAATGATCCCACTTCAGAGTGATATTTGCATATTCACTCAAAAACAATGAGGTTCTTATGCGGTAGCATAGAAGATACATCATACAAGCATAGCGTATTGGATGTTTGCTAGACTCCTGTTGATATACACAGAATCAGTCCAGCATAAATGGTGAACGCAGTTCAATAATGTCTCAGTCTGGATGAAAGCCGCCCCCCATAAAAACCATCAGAGGGCAATCGATGCGCTTTCATCCCCAGGACGGAAATTGCACTCATATGGCTCAGACTCTATGAAGGTCCCCCATCCAGAGCCAAATCATTAACATCAAACTTGCAGGAAAGATATCAAAATGTCAGTCTGGCCTGCAATCTCTGGGCAGATGAGTATTGCCTCTATTTCTTATACAATTTCATTCTCCTCACATCAACTCCTACCGTAGCCTACTGGAAGGCCTATTTCCCACAACACAATTTGATTATGTTCAATATGGAGAACTGCACACGTTGGATACATTTTCTAGAGAATTATTGAACATGCATGCATAAAAACATACAGACATACATAAAAACATGTAGAAGAAGTAAAACATGTCGAAGAAGTAAAACATGTCGAAGAAGTATATTCACTACATGTATGTATGTATGCTTATATGTATGTATATATTTATGTACATTAATTCCTTTAAGACTTTATTGCATTTTGATTAATTCATGTTAAATGGTCGCTTCATCAAAAGTACAAAATCCTACCTTTCACTTTGTACAGATACATTTGTTTTTATTTACCCATTTAGAGATTCTTGACACCACAATTGAGGCAAATATAATGTGTTATCAGTAAAAGTGACTTTGTGGTTTTCACAGCATCTGACTCAAATGGAAGGAGTGTCCAAATGAAGGAGTCTCTGCCTTTCCTCTGTCCTTCGATTTTCTCAACACCCATCGGCATTTAATTACATGTATTAGTAGTGTGTTATGTGCTGTGTAGTGTATCGAGAGGGGCCCCCTATTAACTGCGGTCACCAGCAAATGGCATGCTGGGTGCAGCACTTTGAAGATAGACAAAGAAAGAGAGACCAAAGATGTTACATTGTAGCAAATTTAAACATTTCAGGCATTCCACATGTTTGGATTGACGTTTTTCTTCCCTGGAAATAGCCCGGTCCCCTATATCTAGCTGTGAGCACTGCTAGAGGATGCATCTATGTCATGGACCGGTGTGTTGCTCAGAACTCAAAGCAGCACATTGTTGAGTGTGAAGTTGTTTGGATGAAGTCTCTGCACATTAAACTCTGCTACTTTCTCCCCTACACATTTAATATTTATATTATTTACAGCAAGCTTTTGTTCTTAACTTCGTCTCTTGCACATTGTTGAAGACCACTGAACGGGCTTGTAAATGTAAGTTAACATATTTTATTTAAACATTAAACATTCTGGCTTTTGTAGAATACCGTATAATATGTTTTCTATTATTAACTATTGCACAATTGGGTTTTATAATCTGTAAAGATTTTTCTCTTAAGATGTTCACTAAATACTGTGGTAAACCTAAAGAATAGGTTCTGAGAGGTTTTTCAAGTCTTTCCTAAAACAATATTCAGTTGCCCATAATCACTGAAACTCATGCAGTTGGTCTTCTTCATACTGGCTGTAAAGAGCTGCCTTTCCAATGTGATGGCAGATAAAATTCCACATTTCTTGTTCTGTGCAGAAATTAAATGTTAAAAGTGAAAGAAGGATTGAGTTCAGATAACTTCTTGGTTAAAAGTGCAATCTTTTAGTTTGTAGCAGCGATATCTACTGAAATAATAAGCATGTGCTAACAAGCCAAGGTGATACATGAGCGGACCAAGAAGCAAAGCTGTATCGAGGGCTTGTCAATCACGTTGAGGGCACAGGATCCAAGTACATACTAATAGTTTGTTTATTGGATTAAACGTGGCAGAAAAAAAAAAAGACTGGGAGTTGGACCCTCAGTTTGGATCAAACCCCCAGCTGGGGTTTACACTGGCTGAATCTGTTAGACTTTAGCTCTGCTAACTGAAGGACTGTCTCCCAGAGCTGGAGGTGCAGCAGCTGAAGAAACGCTGGTTCAAATTGGGAGCAGAACTGTTGCCGGTCAGCTGTTAAAAAGTCATAAGTGCGAATGAAAAAGAGGCTCAGGCAGGGAACAAGGAAGGGAAAAAAAATCTTTACACCTGCACGTGCACATTAGAATAAAGCCAAAAGCATCTTGGAATGCTTACGCTCATAGATCTCGATATGTAACTAATGGGCTCTGTCTTAACCCGCTGCAGGGGGAGATCTTATGTAAAAAGAGGATGACAATGTACTTATCAGGGCATTGTCTTTTAACTCAAAGCACAGGCTGACCAAAGAAGAATGTAAATGAATTGAAAATACTGTGAATGTCGGCATATTAAAGCACTGTAGCATTCGTTCTTTTGATCATCTGGCATTCGTGTTAAGTTCAATGTATGCCAAGGCCTCCTGCGTTGCATCTGACAAAATACACACAACAAACACAAAACTCTCTCTCTCTCTTCCTCTCTGCCTCTCCTCCCATTTCTTTCTTTCCTTGTGCAACACTAAAATAGCATCATCCCTCTGAAGCTCATATTATCTGGGCCTTATGGTGGGAATGTGACTTGTGCGTTTGAAAGACAATCACTTGCATTTATGAACAACTCGTCATCTGCACAGCGTGCGTGTTCTCGTATCCACTGCAATGTCAAATTGTTACAAAAGCAATTAGCAAGCAAAGAACAACAGTGGTTCACTGTTGTGCTAAATTGAAATAATTCAAAAGCAGATGACATGTAATTGATATAATTTAACTATAATGACTGTAAGTGCTGTAATCACAGGATAACTGTGTATGTAAGTTGTTTAGTCTAAGATCGCATTTAATCTGAGTGGCGCTGAAGGTTTTTGTGGGATTTGACCATCTTTAAGGCAATTTTTGTCATTGGAACAGATGGAGTCATCTAAGAATTGCTTCAGATTCATTGTTTGAACATTTAACATTGTTTTTTTTTTAATGTTTGAGCAGTGACATTTGTATCCAAACATCCAAACATTACACAGAAATCTTGAATCCTCTCTTCTTGGCAGTGGGTAACAAGTGGCAGTGGGTAACATTTTCATCTATTTAATTGTCTTTTAAGTTACTATCTATAAAAGAGTGAGTTAAAACAATGGTGATTGATCATGTGACCCACTAATGAAAGTGCGTGTATTTGCTGCTTTGCCTAGAAATAGTATCTCCGTGTCTGTGGCAACATTCCCGCGCAAAATTAAAAAATTAGTGAGGCTTTTTACGTCAGTCAGCAGCGGTTGGTCTGCCCAGGTGGAGCTATACTCACGGAAGCACATGCTGCGTTTACTTGTAATCGGAAATCAGTAACTTCCAACTGCTGAGTCAGGCTCCCTCTAGTCTAAAGTGTTTGAATGGCACAGCCAGATACATTTGATTACTGCTGACTCACAATGGAGGATCAACAGCCAGAGAAAGAAGAGCATTCAACTTCCAGTCCGAAGAAAGAGAAACAAACTAACGAATTGAAGAGAAGAAGGGCAAGTCATCAAGAAGAAAAGTGCCTGCGAACGAGGGAAAACGACATTGAGTTGACACTGTTGGATGAGGTCTCAGAGGCTCGCCTGCAGTTACATCTAGGCTGCTAGAAGCAACATATCTCAAATCTTACGAACTGCCACTTTAAACATGCTTTTGTCACATTTTCAAAAGTCTAACACTTTGTTAGCTTTCTACAGAATGTCAAGATGTCCCTCAATTTGGAAAAGTGTCAGAAACTACATTTCCTTTGTTTCTAAAATTAGTCTGCTCTGCCAAGTGACTCTTTGGAAATTATTGGAGGGGTCAAATATCTTTTAGTTTAGCTAAAAGGAGGGTATAGCCAATAAACAGGATGCCTGCTACTTTGACAATTGCTATTATATAATTGTATTGCTTTTGAAGTATAAAACCAGTGGCAAAATATCAATGCGAGGATACAATTGTTTTTTGTTTTATTTTTTGATATGAATCATTGTTGACATGTTCTTATTTCCAGAGCTGAAGCTTCTTCTTTTTTCTTTTTTCTTTTTTTTCAAAACTCTGAAATGAACTGGACAGAAATTCGGAGGCATCGGCTGACGCTGGCAACACAGCTGCCTCGGTCAATAGAGCAGAGCTGCTCACGGACTTGGAGCAGATGACGGCGCCAAACAGAGCCGGATCAAACAGCTTGATCCGTAAAGGACTTGACTCAAGACACAAATTGACTGCGGGTGCAGAAGATAGCACCTCTCCCCCAGTCATATAACTTTCACAGTTCATAGACACTGAGCGGGACACATTTTTGGAAACGTGCCACAGTCATTAAGTCCGGCCTATTTCCGTATTCTGGTCACGCATCTGCTGGAGATCTGTCGCCGTGGTTTCTTATATCACGAGAGGTGGAATCACCTTTGCCCCCCCGACTCCCAGGGCGTATTGTGACGGAGGGACTTTTGCTATTAGACACCGCGGGAAAAGGATTTCTGTCTTGTTGCACTCCTGACTGCTGATTGAACACCTCAGTGCTATCTGTTACCAGGAGAGTGGTCTGCTGCCAGTGGCGCTTCGTGTAGTAGTAGATTATTCGCTTCCACTCAGATGGATGTACTTTACATGACATTAAACTGCAGCAATATGCAACATGCCTGGTACAAATCCATCACTGTCCTGTCCTCCTGCCTTTTTAAGAGCATGCAATTTCATGCCCTATTCATCTTGTGCACCCAACATATAACATGATCCATTATAATCAGTGATTTTAATTCCACAAGGTTATGATGTGGAGTTAATGGTCACATTTAAAACAAACAAACTAATAAAAAAACAACGAAAAGATAATGTTGTTTACAAATGTAACTTCAAATTGGCAATCATTTGAAATGAAAATTGGACTCACTTCCAGCTAGACGTTTAAAACATGCATCAGCATAGATCTGGCAGGCACTCTTGGCTAAGTGTTTCTAATGTCTTGAGAGAGAGTAAATAAAGAGTCTGGTGTGTCTTGTGCACACATCTAAATAAGACTTGTCAAGAGAGCATAATCTTCTCTTCCCACGATGCCTTGTATATTGTGATGGCTTGGCTTGTTTGTTTTGTGTTCACGGGACTGCTTTGAAAGGGAAATGGTAGTGATATTTTGCCGTCAAACATAATGACTTCTCATTTTGAAATCTTCAAAGTCTGCAGCAGAGGAACACTGTGCATGCAGATAAGATTCAGGCCTGGACAGGCTCTATTCACTAGAGAAATACTTAAGTGCCCGTAATTACGAAAATAAATACATAATGTGAAGGATATAGATCAACTGTATCATCAAAGATAAGAAAAGTATTAATTAAAGCTACACCAATATGTTTATGATATCTGAGTCCATAGATAAAATGTTAAATACACTTTAAAGTATCAGTTTGGTATTGATTGCTATCGGTATATATTGAGGATTTCAAGTAATTTTACAGAAAGTGTTTCTGAATAGAATCACAAACCTTTAAAGAAGAATCAGTGGTGAAATCCACTGTAACTGTAAAATAAAAACAACAACAACATAACGCATGTATCATTTACATTGTGTAACAATGTTTCTGGTCATTTAAGAAAAAAATAAACATATTAGTTTGAATAAGTTGATTTTGTAGTTGTTGTGGTTCTGTCCGAGTTTGTGGACTGGGGATCTGGGAGAAGATGGGCTAATTTCATGTATTTTGATTCTTGTATTCCTGTCTATTCTGTAATATTTTGGTGATCATGTAATTTGTAATGGTTGCATTGGCACTATCCTCTTAGCAAAGCTGTAGCTAATGGGGATCCTATTGAAATTAACTATTTATGATGAGTGTGTGTACTACAACCTCACCCATAGCTTCAGTTTTAAGAGACTTACCGTTAGAATTTTATCCGTTAGGGTAAAAAAAAACCCTGATGAATCTAAATTTAAACAAACTCCCATCTATAAGAGAAAAAAGGGGAATTTTGTTCCAAGTGGACACGCTTTTATTTTTCTTTCATGTAAGCTAATATCAGTGACAGTATAAATTTGTGTTTCATGTTGTCTGGAGACAAAGACGATATAAATACATATCTGGAAAGTTTGAGGCAGCTGATCAGTCATGTGTTAAATGATTGTCACTTCAGAACTTATTCAGCAAAGACTGTCAACAATGCTTTTCTCCTCATGCAATTTCTCACTTGTCAGATGACGACCAGCTTCCTGGCAGCGGAAGTAGAAGTCAGAAAGCGGGGGAGTGTTTCCAACAGGCTCAGGGATAGTCATCATTTTAATTTATCTGTCAGGATTAAATACGTTGACTTGTTAAAAATCTTCCCCTTTGTTTGGATGGAATAACATTGTCAGCCATTGTTTTGGTTTCTATAGAGAGACAGACAGACGGAGAGAGAGAGAATGTTTTCTAATATGTTTAGGTTTTCTAATAAGTGATATAGAAATTTGAGGATGCGATACATTGTGAGCCATTGTGATGCGAGAAGGAGTCAACTTGTAGAGCAGAGTTACCAGTGAGACAAACTTTCAGTGCGTGGTGGATGCTTAGTGTGCTGCTTGGTCTATACAAACAACCATTCATTTCAACTATTGGTTGTTGAGGTGATCTATTAGGACTCATTGTATATTATGCAAAATGTAATATCATAATAACGCACTCGCAACATATGGCTGAAAACACTCGGGTATCCGATGATAGCTACAAGCTCCACCTTTCACAGTACACAAATAGATAATAATAATAATAATAATAACTACTGCTTTTGAAAAGTATCTTTGCCGTAGAGCTATTATTGTGCACATCTAACACTAGCTGAATGTCACCAAGAGCATTTTTTTTTTTTTGTAAAGTAGTTTTCCTCAATAACTTATGCAGGCAGATACATTTCAGTGTCTCCTGAAATGTAAATTCAGTGTATAATGTATAGGGTGTTGCATAGAGGGCTGCACAGCGGAGTATAAAGGCCCAGTGTTCCTTAGGTGGTGGGTCCAGAGTACCTGCAGAGTCAGAATATACTGCCACTATTCTTTCAACCATAGAGGGGTATGCTGCCGAGCCTTTGTTGTGACTGTGAAGTTCTGTCTTTCATGAATAGCTGACATAACTGACATTTCCTCATTTTACCATAACAGTCTTTATATTGGCCAAAGTTAGACAGTCTAGCATATCATCATTTTCAGGACAACGGGGGGGAAAAATCACCATACAACAGCATGATATTGTACTTTCTCATCTTCTCATAGCAAATCTACATAGACCAGCTTCAGTGACGAAGGAACGAAAGGAACTTCACCTATTTTTGTTAAGATTTTGCATTTGAACCAAAAGAAACTTAATTATGTTAGGTCTACAAATAACTGGTGCTGGTCTACAGGTTTCTCATTGCTCAAGATTCTGTTCTAAAAGGCTGAGGCTGCTGGGTCGCAGGCAGATAAATAATATTTTTTTTTTCAACTTATAAAGGCAAACAGGCCTTTTCAGGATTAGAACCATGGTCACCTGAAAGTATCAGTCGAAGAACCTTGCATTGTTTAAAAACCCCTGAATGTTACATTGTGAGCTTCCTATTTCCGAAAAGCATATTTTTAATACAATTTAAGACCCGAAAACTTCTCCCACACGATGTTGAGATCAGTTAGTGTAGTTAAACTTCTCAAATTGCTATAAACAACTTTTTAAAAGGATTGCGTTGGGAAAAACCATGACCCTATTCTTTAAGCTTTTCCGAGCCTATATTGCACATAATTAAAAGTCAATGACAGTAGCCGGCAGTTCATGAAAAAAACATACAGTGTTTTCAGCTTGTTGTAATAATTAAAATTGTCACTGGTCCAGTTTCCCCTTCCAATCGGCTGAGCATATGAATGAGATGACCAGGTTTGGTCGCAGTTACTTTTGATGAAAGGGCGAAGAATTCATTAATTTAACTGGTAAAGCAATTATGAAATATGTATGTGGAACACACTGCATCGGCGTGATGAAAGTATGTCATTGTCCTGACGGCTGGTTTTAGCATTGACATTTTAATTGGTGATTTTCAGCTCTCATTCTGCACTGAAAATACACCGACGGCACTGAAAGTTTCTAGGACATTTTAGAAAGAACGTTAGCTTCTAAGCTGGTCACATACACAGTTGTGCACGCTGACACAAATGCACACACGCACATGCACGCGCGCACACACGCAGCGCACACAGTCATTGAAATTGAGTAGTCTGACTGAGCCTTGTGTGGGCTCAGTGACAGCGTTGATTAAACATTAAGGAAGAGATATAATGCCATTTTACCATTGTGAGTTATCCAACCCCTTTGTACTATCATTTCATCTTTGCCCTTGAACTCAAACACATTGCCGACTGACAGGATAGAAAGAATAATGATAATGAATTATGCATAAATGAGAACTTGAATTCATCTTTATCCAACTTCGGAAAGTTGGTGCGTTTGAGGACCCCAGAGTGTTATTTGTCATGCAGCTGACAGGAAACAGTGCGGTTGGCGCTTGTAAAAATGGGCTTAGTGTCTGTGCCAAACAGAACACGTTTTGCTCAGCGTTGTGGACTGCCTCCTCATCCTCTTTGGTAGGCGTGAGTGCGAGAGGAATGTGAGAAAATAAACAATTTATCCACTTGCACTTACTTTAACCCTTTATTTCTTGAGTTGATGTGAGATGGATTTGGAAGAAAGTTAAATGTTCATTAGATTCCCTGTTATAACGATGGCAAAGTGCCTGTTCTGGTAAAAAATGTTGGATTTGCTTTCACTTTTTCATTTTGTATTTTATTTTTAGGGTTATTTTAATACTGTGGGCCTTCTATCTGATACACAAGGATGCAGCAGCTGTTGAATTTCCCTTTTCTGCAAAACAGCAACACAGCCTGTGATACCAGATGAAGTGTCTGCTGAGATAGAGGAGTGCGGCGAACATTCACCGAGAGGACAGGCTTGCCAGCAGCAGTGGTGTTTTACTGATTGCTGTTTTATCTTCAGCTTGTCTGATCCATCAACCCGTAAACCATCTTTGGTAAATAGAGGTCATAAATTTCTTCTTCTATCCATATTAATAATGTTGAAAAGCATAAGCTATGGATCCACTTGGACAATCAGAGTGATTGCACCCTAACACAGTGATATATTCATAGCTTTATTTCCCACCTAGGTTATGCACTTATCACTTTCATTTTGGCCAAGATATTGCTGTTGGGATGTGTGTAATTTTCTCTGCAGGCCTTCGAATTTCCTGGGTAGCTTATCATCAGCCAGTGCCCTTTTGATATCACGAACTTTTGACATTATATGAAAGGCGGTTATGTGTACCTCCCATACACTGTGTGATTCATGGAGTTTACATTGTTTGTTGCTCGGGATGTGTCCCTACCGACAAAAACTTTTATTCTGTCACGATGAAGACTCATTACATCCGCTGCTCGCTGACAGTGGATTACAGGCATTAGTTAAAGTTGACCTGCCAAACTCCATTTAAACATTAGTGGGAGGGAAAGTGCATTTCTCCTGAAATACATTTTGATTTGGAACAACAGATTATCTCCTGTTTGGATCACCTTCTTCATATTCAATAATCTGAGTATTAAGAAAATTGTAGACCGTCATCCTGAAAACATAAATCTCTTTAACTGACTAAACGCACGCCTAAATAAGCAACAATCAAAGGTAAAACAAACCCAACATCTTAAACTACTCTCTCTGTCATCACATTTCGAGTTGAATATTTGCATGAATATATATTAAATCCTGATTGCGACACAGAAATCCAGAACATCACCCGTTGATTCAACTGAAACCTGCCCACTTCAAACCAGTAAGGAGGGCAGAAACAGAACAAACAAACAAACAAAAAGCAATAATGCTGACCTCTGTTGTGTGAAATAACCAAAACAGTTGTTGCTGTGTTCTTATTATTGTTCATAGTGAGAAGCTGACTCAGATAATACGTTTTTTTTAGGGCCTTTAATGAAAGCATTACAGCCATACAAATCTACTCATGAGTAGAGAATAACAAAGGGTTTAGATGGTGGGTTTTCTCCCAACCAGACGAAACAAGCAACACATTCTGTGCAAGTAATTAATTTTATCCGCTGATCCAATTTGAACCTCCGTCGACCTTCGTAAAATGCCAGTGAATATTCTGTATGCCTTTTTTTTTTTATCCACCCTGCAATGTTTCAAAGTTCAAGGAGGGACAAAAAGAAATCCACAGAACGTTTAGCCTAATGGTCATTCAGGCTAAACGTTCTGTGGATTTCTTTTTTTATATATATTTAGAGGACTATCTGTGCCGTAAAAGTTAGGGATCATTTAATAGAAAAGTGCCCCTTCCTAACCTTGGGAATAATTATTCTCATAAGTGTAATGCCGTGGTGCATGACAACATTGCATATGCAGCTATTTTAATTTACTTCTGCATAGGGAGGTCCTCCGGAGGCAGGCTGTGCTTGATGAAGGTGCTATCACCCTCAATGAGAGGAATAATTATCACAACAACACATAAGTCCTCTATTAGATTAAGACTCACTTTAATAGACTCCCAGCAAGAGTGGGAGTGGCGGCTTAATGTAATTGGTTACGAGACGCCATGCAGCGGGGAAGCGTCACGAAAAAAATGAAGCAGATTTATAAGACCTGCTCTATCTCCATTTCTTTCTTCTTCCTTTTTTTTTCTCGATGTCTCCCACTGAAGCTTTACTTGACCACTCTAATCACTCCTGCCCTGTGATCTCACAAGTGTGTCAAATAAAAGGCTGGCACATTCTGTTTATTTTGCCCATCCATAATACATAGGGTATCTAAATCCTGCTGGCGTGTGCAGGAAACAGAGGAGGAGAGAGAAAGAAAGGGGGGGGAGAGAGAGAGAGAGGTGGCTTGCTAATGGTGTGAGGCATAAAGGCTCAGCACAAAGTGGCAGAAATACATACACATAAGCCAGGAAGAGCCGGTGTGGCCACGCACTGTGGTCTGCTGGTTGGGAAGTGGTGATTTCTGAGTTTTGGGCTTAGAAAGGCTTTAGGCAGAGTTTGATCTGCCCCTGCTCCAGCAGTATTTAGAATCAGCTGCCTAAGTATTGCCTTACACTCATCTGACTGCAAGGTCACTCTAAATTTTAATTAATTCCTCTGGAAAGCATAAATTGCTCTCCAGTGTAACCTTTATCTTTCTTTATCTGGCAACACCGGAGCGCTCCCTCTGTCCCGCAGAATTCTGTGGAAGCCAACATTTCCAGACTTACAGGTTTGTCCTTATTGCAGATCCTCCATTACAGACACGACACTAAATTATGTTAAAATATACGACAGGGATAAGAGGTGCTACAGCTGTTCTTAACTGTGATTTTAATTGCAATCAATAAATGTGAATCTGGTCTCGGTGCTGAGGCTTCCCCTTTTTAATGCTTCCACTGTCACACCTTTAACCCAATCAACGAGTAAACACACAAGTCTTTAGTGGTTTGTTGTGTGAGCGTATTGAAGATAGTCTGCGGAATATGGAATCTCAAAACATTTCCGTCATTTTCTTCACCATCTTCTCACGCGTTGCTTGACCGGATGTTTGCCATTGCTATGACAACAAGTGAAAGCTACTGCTAGCATTTACCCCGACTGCCCGATCAATAAACACCTATAAGATAACAATTTGTTCCATATAAAATTAACCAACAATAACCATCTACAGCCATCACCGTAAGGACCTTAGCAAGGCGTTGGCACATGTTGTGATGTATAATTAATTAGAAAAATATATGCGAGAGTCATGCCATTTTAGCTAGCATTAATGCCGGTTGTTAGCATCGTAATAAAGTCGCAAATTTGCTTGTTTTGAACTAGCAAATTTGTGACTTTTTTTCTCTGAATATTTCCCACCTCTCTCGGCTCCGTTTCTTTCTTTTTTTTTCCCTTTTTTTTTCCTACGGTGGCCCTAATACGCCTTCGTAGGGATGGGAGTGGACAGCAGAGTCATTTGCCATCTTCCGAAAAAGGCTCAAGACTCACCTGTTCAGACTTCACCTCGACTCTACATAGCATGAGTCCCACTAACACCCTCCCTCGACCCCCCCCCCCCCCCCCCCCCGCAAAAAAAAAAAAAAAAAAAAAAAAAAAAAAAAAAAAACTCGGATCGTAGCACTGTTACTCTTGAAGTACTACTTTACTCAGATGAGGACCTAGCACTTGTTCTATTTTTAGCTCTTACTGCATCGGCAATGATACGTCGTGGTTTCTTTGTTTCCTTCTTTTGACAAATGTACTTATTGTAAGTCGCTTTGGACAAAAGCGTCTGCTAAATGACCTAAATGTAAATGTAAATGAGTGAGTCATGTTATTACAAAATGGTATTACACTGAAGTGATGAAATTCTGATGGATCCTGTGAAACCTTTTTGGCTTTAGATGCAAGAAATAGTCCGTCAAACTGTTTATTGAGCCAACAGTAATAGTTTACTCATAATGCGATTTATATAACATTTTTTAATTGCAGATAAAAAGCACATTTTTAATTCTAGGTTTTTTTTTTCACATCTTGGGGTTGCCTACTTAGTTCCACTCTTCCCCTCATTGCTACGGCCCTGAATGTGACTAACACAACTAAGAGCCCGGTTGCTTCTGTTGATTGTGAACACACTAGCTGGGAGCCTGCCTGACTAACTGCCCTGTGGTCGACTGTTAAGCCCTTTACTTCTGCATGCGCATATATCTAAAAAAATTCCAGTGAATATTTCAGCGTTTAACCCACAGCTAGACAACATCAGTGGAACGTGAATGTCATCTGTTTGGGAGAGATTATTTAAAAGAAATAACATTTTCGCTTTGCGCCTTCCGAATGACTCACAGCAAACATACTAAATCCTATTCGGTTGTTTTCGGGATGGAGGATTTAAATTCTTACTTTTATTTTTGTGTCTTGCAGCAGAGCGTTATGCATAAACTACAGCTCAGAAAAGAAGAAAAAAAAAACAAGTCTCCTCTGGTCTCCTGCTGCTATCCTACTGCAAAGACGGGATAAACAGGTGCCCGTTTTCCAGATTATTCAGTGTAAGTGAGCTGCGTGGAAGGGAACCGCACACTCCTCCACCTTTCTGCGGAGTTCACAGAAAGAACAAATTATGTGATTTTAGTCGGCACACGTCAAATTAAATGCAGTACAATGGCATTTAATGAAAAGAAACAAGGAAAGACAAGAGTTTTTCTTCTCCGTCTCTAGTATCCATTTGATCCTAGATTTGACGACAAGCATTAGGCATCAATCAGATTCTGATAAAACTGTCAAAAGTCACATGAAAGGATGGTTAGATGAAGCGAGATCAAAGGGCGTCTTTCTAATATCTGTCTGTAAGCAATGTGAAGATTTAGGAGCTCTGTTTCCTGATACCGCATGAAGGTTTTCACAGAACTGGATAATTACACCTGCCAAATATTCAAAAAAGTAATGCTTTCTGCTTTTCCCAGCCCCCCATAACCTAATCTAGGCTCCTTGAATGACAGCATGGCAAAAAAAAAAAACTGTGGAAAAAGGGAAAAATAAGAGTGACTGAACTGGAATGGAAGTGTCGTGGAGAGAAGATGGATTCCTGTGCTCTCAGTGGAAAGCTGTCATAACAGTCCTCCGCAGCTGTTCTGGAAGCAGCTAGGAGTCGCAGGAAATGTGTCACACACACAAACCGCCACTCCTCCCTGTACGGGCCCAGGCAGGAGTCCCACCTAACTGTGTCACATTTCCATCTCATTGCGGTGAAAGCCAGCCAACAGTGAGGGAGAGGAGTATAGAGGAAGCAGGGCTCAAGAGGGGGGCCTCCTTTAATTTAGTCTCAGAGGAAAGCATTAAGCCTCTATCCTCGCCCAGCGTGAAGCGCTGTAGCTGTACGTTGCCCTTCTCTCATCGTCTGCTTCACATCACAGCACCTCCATCAGACCTCCCAGAACGACGAGTGATTGTGTAACAGATATGAACACGCGCCCTCCTTGTCGGTATCCTTGCTCTGTAACCATTGTGCATGGTTTTCCTCTCAACGGCGGGTGAAAAACATGTAAAGCATTCGAGTTTACAACAGCGAGAAGTCGGGGGGGATCCGGAGAGTAAAAGTCGTGTCATCCCTGATAAGACTCCACCCCTGGCCCTACAGGAGGCAGTTTAAACTTTGGAATTTATGAATACCCGGCAGACTCTTCTACCACGTTTGTACCCGCAGCCTTAAAAACGTCGCTCTGACAATTATTTGTGCTTCAGTGGCTTGCGATGACAATGTTGGCACTTTGGTAAAACAACAAATTAAATGTGATCTTTCATTTATTCATGATTTTTTGTTTTCATCTTGGCACACAAGCATGTGCAGTCGTCTTAGATGCTTCAGCCAATAAACTGCAGGCAAAAGAGTGTTTTGGATACATACAGTGTGTAATGAGGATATAAAATGTTGTTTTTCTAAAGACACAAAGCATGATTCAAACTCCGTATAGGAACCCGTTTAGTAATGAATCAACGATTAGTTGTCACAGACGATGTTTCTATTCTCTCCAGCGACATATCCTTATCCCGAGGGTCCTTCATTGCCTTGTTTTATCCATCCGCTCGATGCCCTTGGACTTTCCTTC
This sequence comes from Eutrigla gurnardus, assembly GCF_963514095.1. Classification (NCBI taxonomy): domain Eukaryota; kingdom Metazoa; phylum Chordata; class Actinopteri; order Perciformes; family Triglidae; genus Eutrigla; species Eutrigla gurnardus. Next base: position 12,403,381 of record NC_139925.1, read on the forward strand.
CCCACTCTTCAACATAACTGGGGCAAATTCAATCAGAAAATGGTGAAATGGCCAGAAATAGGCCCTTTTGCTACCGTTAAATGGCTTGTTTCTTGGTATGAAACAAAGTGCAACAGGCTTTAGTTTAAATGTTCTGTCCTTTGGTGGGTGTGTCAGAGGTGTTACCCAATCAGCAGTGATGTGTGTAGAAACTCTGCCATATTAAGAAGGCAGTGCATCTGGGTTTGGATCCCATCTGCATTTCCTGCGTTGTGACAAGAATACATCTGAGTCTGTCTAAGTATAGTTTTATGGGGATGTTTACATCAGCAATTTGTGAAAACTTGATTGTGTTAAACCTGCATTGGTTGTTTTAAAAAAATTGTGGCCACTTGGGGGCAGCAAGACGATCTGTAAACACAGATGTTGGCAAACAGTTGCAGATATGGAGCAACAATATTATTCATTTGGAGCTGCATTTGTGGCGACCTACAAATGTGAGTTCAATATTCACTTCTTCGTCTGATTTCTTTTTGACTCTCCACAAACTCCCGAGGGAAATATCTGGCTGTTCAGCTGCTAAGTGCTCCACTGTGTTTACAAGTTAGTCACTAACTTTTCCAATATACTGTTTCATAATGCATGTAGTGTACAGTGAGTTTTAAGAACGTTTTCACTGATAATGGCTGCTTTCTGCGTTTCTGTGACAAGTGAAACCACAAATCAATTAAAATAGCAAAGGTAACCCAAGTTTGTTGGGACTATAGTACAATTGTATGCACTTTGATTTATTAAGTCCGTTACAACTTGTCAGTTTCATAAATTAGAGGGAGGTGTGAATCAATCTTCTATCAACTGAAATTAATCTTTTGTCTGCTACAGCATACATATCTAGTATGCTCTGTCGCTCCGGTTTTATTTATATTCTTATAATTTTTGGTTTATAATGGTGCCATCTGGCACCTTAACGTGCTGAATTAGTGACGGCCATCATTCAGTGCACTACTCACATGGGTTAGTTAGCTAGGGCTAGTTAGCTAACTAGCTGTCGCACATTAAACTGCCTGTTTAGAAGTTAGTGTGGTCCTCACTCTTATAGAGCCTTTTACTGTTTAACAATAATGACATACGTACAGAAAGTGTGCAGCTATCAGCTACATGCTAACATGCTACCCCTGTCTCCCTTCACAACAAATGCTTTCTTGGGTTCTGTAGGTCATTGCTCACAGAAGTGACATACAACCGAGGGTAAAGTTTAGTTAAAGTTTATGCATATACATACTAAGCTAACAATACCTGACAGATAGATGTAATTCGCAGTAACGTTGCAGATGGTTAATTTCTCCCCGATTTTAGATCAGGTTCCTGCTGGAACATGTTTGAGTGTGTCGTTTTTGATTATGTAGCTTAGGTCAGTACAGGCAATGCAATCCAACATGGCGGCAACACCGCGTGACGTCAACTTCCCATGACATGTAGGCTATCGCCAAGTTTGTTTACCTCATCTCTTGCTTCATCTTCATATGTATTAACAAGTTTGTTTTCTTCCTTTTAAATGATAAGAAACTGTTAACAAAACATCCATTAGAAAAAAAGAATTAATCAAAATGTTTTGAAACATACTTCACCCTTCAGTTATGTATTAACTCCAGCTGCACGTTTAGGCTACGTGTCTCTGTTTTGCTGAGTCCCGGTTCAGAGGCTTGCATCCGTTGAAGGACGCGGTCCACAGAGCTGTGTCCTCTGAAAGACCCAAAGGCTAGACTGAACCTGCCCAAATGAGACGCTCTAACCTTGCAGAGAGAAAACTAAAAGCGCATTCAGGCGATACGCGTACAGTTTTTAAGTTTCTGTTTTAAGGAAGTTGTCCTTGAATCGTACAACAGTCGGTAACTGTGGTTCCAAAATAAGTTTTCAGTATAAATTATGAATGCATGAAGCAGCCTGGTCTCCTAAAAAATAAGTGCTGTTTAGTTGTATGGGGACATTTTTTCTCTACAAAGGGAATAATATTGGTTAATTAAGTATAACTTGCATTCATCTGTTAAGGTTCGCCAGTTATAGATCTGGTCAAAAATGCATATTGTGATCACATGATATTTCCTAACTTTACAAGTGGACGTGTGATGAATGCAACATTAATTTAAACGTATATCCAAGATGGACAAGGAACGGTGAAGGGCATTCATTTTAAATTGGCTTTACTTAGAAACTAAAAAAAAATATTTTCAATATATTGAAGTAGGTTTATGTACTGCACAGTCAGCAGAGATTTGAAGCACAATTTGAACATTTACCCTTAACCATTATCTTTTCATAACAACCAAAGTGGTCTAAAGGATGCAAACCCTGGTCCAGATGTTGTTAAAGTCCCGTGGTTTGTACGTCCGCCATCCACCTGACCTCCTCCCTGTGACTTGTATGCGTTGTATGCTGCATGCGACTTCGTTCACTGGCAAAACACCATGCAACATTTTTTCCCATTAAAACATACGGTAAATGGTGAAACGAATTCTTAGAATATAACTGTAATTGCTAGGAGATGGGGTTGCCATACCTCAAATTTACACTATGTGTCTGAAACTAAGTGGACCCCTGAACATCACACTTGCATGTAATTGCAGAAAATATCATTCTAAAACCATTAATATGCGACTGTAACAACCTCAACTCTGCTGGGAAGGCTTTCCGAAAAATTCTGGAAGCTGGTTGCAGGGGTTTGATAAGGGCCAGATCTCAGTCCGTGATAATCACAAAGGTGATGGGTGAGGTTGTCAAAGTTTTCAACAGCAAACGCGAAAAGCAAATTCCTTCTGATGCTTTGAAAACATTTTTGGAAGCAAACTGTTGTCTAAAATATCCTTCTACTGCATGTTGTAGCATCAAGACGTCCCTTAGTCATAAGAGTGTATAGACGAAATCGCATAAAAAGCCCTGTAGATAGGGGTGTCCACATACTTTTGTCCATTTAACACTGAATAATGCAGAAAAATACTGGCAATCTATTTACAGTATATATACAGTAGAATAGAGCATTGACACATGTATTTAACTGTTTTCATGCATTATAACAACAGCAATAAAATGTAATTTGATGATTCTGAGCGTATATCCATCTGTAGCATGTGTAGACCTCATCTATCTAATGTAGTCCCCCAGGCTCTCTCATCCTTCTTCCATTTCATTTGTCTTCATTTTTTTTGACCTGAAATGACCATAGCTTTATAATTAGCTGTCCGCTCTGCTCTGCTCTGCTCTTCTAGGTTCAGTATCCATTTGCACAGTGAGAATTGAGAAAGTTTAATACATCTGCCCAATGCTCTTTATTTGCTCAGTTTTAGCATGGGATTTACAGTGGAGCATGTAAACGTGACTTGGTATTCCAATTGAAATGTAAAAAACTATTAAGTGAGTCTCATGCAATGTATCGGCGTCAGTCTGCTCCACGGCATGAATATGAACCATAGTGGGAACATGGGATAATGATGAAGATGCAACAAGCCTAGATGGTGGCTGGATGAATGCTGACAGCTTAAATTATTAGTGTTCATTCCTATGACAGTCCAATGAGATGGGGAAAAACACTGCTTGAGTTTATTCGCAGCAGTAGTATATATATTTATGTATATATATATATATATATTATTTTATTTTTTTAAAGCTTTTATTTCAAAATATTGTGCAACCTGGATTGTGTGGCTTAAGTGTTGATGGTGGGTGAGTTTATACGCATTTATACAATATTAATATTTACAATTGTTTATCATTTAACATGAGCGCAATGGCCATGGTTTCTATTGCTCACATTTATTCATTTGTACGTAAGTATGGCAAGTACAATAGGTCAAAGTTGGCTAAACTTGGCGTTTGACTGCTTATTTTTTTTTTACACTTTATTATTAACGAATATCTGACGTGTGGATTTGGAGTAGTTTTAAAGGTACTTTTACATGAGCGTTGAGTGTCAGACTAATTACATTCCCTGTTGAGTAGTTAGTAAAGTCACTTCCTTGGTTTTTGTATAATTGTTACTGATGATTGGAAATGATGCAGGCAACAAAATACAAAATAAAAAATAATTTTGCTACTAAACTCATCCTTTAAAAACCCCTGTATGTAGAATTTGAACATGTTGAACTTGTCCCCAAGAGGAAGGGTCCAATAACAAACAAACAAAAAGACATTTGGCACACACAAATGCTTGCTCCTTCCAGGATGGTCTCATTTACCGACAAACAAAAACATGCCATCAGAATGTTTTGAAAAATGGTACAATCATATAAATGTTCAGTAACATTGCCACACAACATGATCCAGGGTTTGCAGAATGGTAATATCTAGTTGGGGAATGCAATGAATCCACTGAGGCAGAGAAGATACAGTCGCTTGAGCATGGATATATGGTGGTGTATTTATTCTATTTTCAGTTTCATTTGTCCTCTCTTGCATATTGTCACGGTGGTGTGTATTCAGGTGTGTATTCAGTCCGAGCAAGTTTTCCATTTTTCAAAATTCTGCCCAGGGAGTACGCGTGTGCACATTTTCAGTACAATATATCTTCATATAGGCCCATGCATGTAACATATAGTGGCTTTGACGGATTGAAACCAAAATCATTTCTCACATCACGCCATGCTGGGCAGTGTAGATTTTTTGATTAACAGCTGTAATCGAACTTGAGCCCCATCTTTCTGAGCCATTTCCCCATGGCCGTCCAGAAAAAGAACCACGTTTGGATTTGGAGCTGTCTCAGACTTCAAAAGGCAACGGGATGGGAAAAAGAAGCGAGGAAGTGCAAGTGGAGGCACATAGACAGAGAGAGGGTGGGGTGTGGTGGTGGGAATGCACTTGAAAGAAAGACGGACGGACCAGGGAAGAGACAAAAGGGATAAAATGTGTGTATGTGTGTGTGTGTGTGTGGGAGGAAAGGGGCTGTTGTTGGTCACCGATTGCCAATAGAACCGGAAATCGAGGGAGCAGAGGACACGCCACCTTTGGATGAGTTCTAAAGTGCTCATATATTAAATAAAGAAATAAAAGTTACACGGGGTTTGCAGGAGTATCGACTCGCCTTTCAGTCTGCAAGGAAAGCCTAAAGGAATCCCAGAGAGTCTGAGTTAGCCCAAACAGTCACATGTGTGGGATATAATCCATAACGGGTAAGACGTTCCTTTCCTCTGGCTTCTCTCTTGTCAGCATAAAATATAACACGACAGTAAAGTATACAACCATTACTTGTTTATGATGTCGGAGCAGGGAAGATATTTTATCAGTTGTCATGCCAAACACGTCCTAGTTCCTTTTAATTTGCCATGTTATACTGCTATAAATCTGCCCCGGCATCATCCTAATGCTAATACGGAGAGAACGGATTTGGATGAACTTGTTGTCATGCTGGTTCTTCTTTTTTTTTTTTTTATCACTTATCAAATCTATTCCTGTTGTTGTTGTTTGCCGCTCGTTCCTACTGGAACTAACTTAAATAAGACTACTACTTGATTTTTTTAAGCATGCATGTATTCCTCCCACAATAATGTCTAAACAATATCTGCCAACATAAAAGATGTCCTAAAGCAAGAAACCAGTGAAGCGAGATTGTTGTCCATAAGATAGTATCTTACTGATACTGTTCCGGTGCTATCAGAGGTCACTTTGTAGATTCGGGGGAATGTTTTAAACTTAAAAATAAAGAAAATAAAAAAAGATTTTATTAACTGTAAATGAGCTGCACCAGTACAGTGTGCAGTACAGCTTGTTCTCATATAGGAACTGGCACCAGATGAGCAAGTAACCTTGTTACTTCTCACCACTTCCTTCTACTCTTCAATATACTGTAATGCAATTATGCATAAGTATAGCTTCATTTTCCACGGAAGGCCTCATTATACAAGTACGGCTTTAAAGATTTCTCTCTTCTTCGTCTGTCTGTCTGTCTGTCTGTCTGACATTAAAAATAGCCTCCATTCATGAGATGAAATCTAAACATGACTTTCTCCGGCATGAACGTCTCCCATGGGGGAGAGAATATAAAATCCCTGCCACAGTTCGTGGCATATGCTTACAACTGGGCAAAGGTTCAAAAGAGCTGAAATGTTCATTAACGCAAGTCAAACTGCCCTTCTGCCGGTATTTCCCTTTAAGAGACAGATCTGGCATTTTCAAAGTGGGTCAAAGAATTTCTGCTTGATAACAGATGGTGTTTGCTCGCCAGTGTCAACAAACAAACACGTTCATTAGGAATGAACAGAGCAACTTAATGATTGTGTTAATATATCTGGTGGTCCTGTTTGCTGGCCAGAGTGTGGTGACATATTGGAGCAAAAATGATTCAAAGACATTATTTGGAGGCAGATGCATTCATACACACACACACACACACACACACACACACACACACACACACACACACACACACACACACACACACATTATTTTATGTAATTGATGTCTTTTGAGGCTACTTGCCATCTTTGTTGTATACTGTTACCATGGTTACAGGTGTCATTCTTATCTATTATTACTCTTTAGGTCAATAGAAAAGGCACTGTTTACTTGTTCACACGCATGAAACAACGTTGGCTGTAGATATTTAATCCTGGAAAACACAAAGATAGCTGATTGTTATTGATGACTTCTGAATATGTTGGCAAGTGAAGGATGCATGCATATTATTGAATAAGACTTTGCATTGAAACAGAGAGGTAATTTGTACAATCGTCCGTATTTCATATTGGTTTTACGTTTTTCTTAGTTGACGAAAAATGTTCAAAAATCAAAATTGCGTTAACGTGTGAAGATTATTTTGCTGAACAAATCATGCAAATATAAACTTTTTGCCACAGAGTTTATTTTCTGCAATAGTCCATAGTCCAATGGAACAATCCCATTGGCTTTTTTTCAAGGGAACTAGTATGATGCTAACCTATTCCTGCAGCACTCTTTTTACTACACAGAAGTCATGGGGAGGTGTTTGGGTGGATGGCAGCATACAAAGCTCAGGACTTGGATTGTGTAGTCTGGAAAAGATCGTGGTTTATGTTAAATGTTAACAAAGTAAACACGTCAGGCATAATTGCTAATATAATATTCTATTGTAAGAGTGGAGATTGCTCTGTCAGGAAAACAAATGCAATACCTTGGCAGTGACAACTGTACTGATGTGCTCAGTTTTTGAGACTTCATTTTGAGCCAGATATGTTCATTTCCATAATTTTCTCATTATGTTGACAGATAAGCGTAATTTGGGTCGCATCATGATTCATACGAAAACCTTTTTGCTGTTGCTTAATTAGGTGTTTATATAAATGTGAATTCACGGAGACAGGATTGCATTGAGGAACATTCTGGGTTGTCATCATTTTGAATTCCTCCAAAGAATTTTGTACCATTTACCTAAAAACTGGTTAATGGTTTGGTAACTGTTGGCTTACAACCCGATCATTGTGATCCTTGTGTTTTCCCCTTGTGTTTCTCTGTGTTCCTGGATTAATTGACAATTGTCAAATGATGATAATCCAGGTTGTAGTAAACTGGAAATATCCTGTGAATAATATGGCTCATGTTTAAGAATATGTGTGAAGGAACAGAGAAAGTACAACTGACCCAGCACATATGAGGAAATCCTGCAAACTGCTACAATAGAGTCGTGTGTGAAAGGCGAGCCACTGCCGCTGTGGGAGATCAAGCGAATTGTACTAATATCTTCGACAGGCTCATCCCCGTGTTCGTCATGTACAGTGAACAGGCTCAAGAACAAAGACATCGAAGAGATAAAAGTAATCCAGCGATTCGCCAATGAGAAAATAGTTGTATTCTCAGTGACAGGGCCAGTTTATTGTAGTGGCAAACTGTCCTCAACTACTCCCACTGTGATTTTCAAATGCCTTTCTTTCATCTAGGCGATGGAGGAGGTACAATATAAGTGTTGCCATCTGCAATAAAAGAGAGTTTCCTCTTTTTTTTAATGGCATGGGCATAGCCGAGTGGAGTGTGCACCTTGCTGTTCATCTCCTGCATGCGGGTGTGAGCTGTCTGGGTGATGGCCATTATGGTTCCTGCTACTGCCTATGCGTCTGCTCCACCGGGATCACTGAAGTGTTGGAACTAACAAGCTTGGGATGCAGACAGCGGATGCACAAATGGGATTTTGTCCTGAGAGCTGTAGAGTTCGCTTCCCCGTCTTCAGTGGAAACAGAGAGGAGTGGTGCTGTTTGCAGGGATGAGTTATGCGCTACCAGAAAACGAGATGATTACATCTGATAATCTTGCTAATGATCTACACTGGGGAGGAGAGCACATGAAATTGAATGAGCTACACCGATGTACACAGATCTCTTTTTTTTCCCTCCTCTTTTTCTCTTTCACTGTGGTTCGACTTGAATCCGTTCAGATTTATGCAGAATGTGAGATGTTCGCCACCCAGAAAGATATGCAATATTCTTTGTCATACTTTAAGCGCATGCAGGATGTGCAGTAACACACGTTATAACTCTTCCACCCAGATATTTCTTCACATATAAACACATTTCTTTCTTTGATGCACACACACAAACGTGCCGAAATCCACACAATGCTCTCCCGGCCCAAGGTTAGTACTGATTAAAAGACGGCATCGTCGGCGGTAGAGGCTCCTCCCCCCTTCCCTGGCCTGTCACAGTGTGTTTGGGAACAACCCACTTCATTTTAGCAGCGTAATGGGTAAACAGAGTGTGATCAGTCCAATTACCCCGTCATTGCAGTGGTGTTCGGCTGGGGATGGCCTGGAGAGAGAGTGAGCTGTCTGGTGCGCTGCCGAGTTGTAACGCTAGCACCTGCTGCCCAGAGCCCTCACTTGTTTGAATCTCAATTTGTTTGTATGGATGTGCCAAAAAAAAAAAATGACCAAGAAGGGAGTCCTCTGTCGATGAGGACGGCAGTTCGGGCTCGTTCTTCGATTGTTGTTTTCGCCGCACTGATGGCACGTGCAAGATCAGAAGGTGCTGTTCTCAGCAATGAACTCATGTCAATGTCAGTCTTTCCACTGTCTTGTTTTGTGCTTAGTTCTCACTGTGCAGCTTTCAAGGACATCAAGTTTTCTCATCCCCCACATGAGAGCTTTTTTTACATCTCAGTAGAGGCATGATTTTGCAGCCAGGAGTTCATCCACAGAAAAGTAACAAGCTGCAGTCCTAAATACAAATTCTGAAAATGTATGTGATATCTGTTGTCCCGTTTTCACCATGATGCATCAAATGAAGAGTCATGAAGGGCAGTTGGCAGTAGTCCAGTTTTCACAGCTATATCTGAAAAAACTAACAGGAAAACGCGTCATCTTCATGGAATTGTGGAAGTTGGCACAAAGTATCTTCAGGTTCCCGGGCTGGTTTAACCTTCACAGAAAGGAGTAGTTGCTTTCACTTCATATATAACTGTCCTCACGCAACAGGGACAAATCTGGCAACATTCTCTGTCCTGTTCTTGTTTTCCAAAGCTGTGTTTGTCGCCCTTGAAGAGATGGAAATCCTTCTTTAGAACGTGCCTTCAGCAGCTGTCTGCTGAAGCAAACTTTTGATGTGTTTCCTCTCGTACGTTTTGTGAGTAAAATCCATTTTTTTTTAAATAAGAAGAATAACATACAATATACAATTAAATGTAACAACTGACAGAGAGCGTTGTCAGCAGGAAATAGGAATTGCCTTTCAGACTTCATTTGGCTCCACTAATTGAAACTAATACTTTCAAATAGCATATTGATTTGGAGAGAGCTCTTTTTTTTTCTCCTCAAAATGTGCACACTAAAAATGAATGTATAATAGAAAATGTGAATTGGAAGCTTCCTGCCTGTGTGGTACCAAAAGTTATGAAGATGACAGCAAACATTTCCTAGTGTGACTTCAAAGGTCCTCTTGTTTTCCTGGGTTGCTGTGCAGTAGAAAGCCTGAGGTGTATTATTAGTGGCCTAATTAAAAAAAAAAGTATTCGAGTGTCACCAGATATTCAGGCACAGTTGAAAACCCTGCACCTCTGCAGCTTTGCACATCAAAACGATATCACTACCAACGCCTGGCTCTTTGTCAAGAAGTCCAAATGAATTTGCCCAAAATGTTGCACGCTCTCTCACGCGCCTCAGCCCACGCACGCGCGTGCACACTCTTGACAGGTGAATCCGGAGTTGATTGATGCAAGTAAATTGTTTTTTCTTTCGTTTCAGATGCAAAAAAAAAAAAAAAAAAAAAATTGGCAGAGCGTGAACACAACACTGTTCTGCAAAAGCACCATTTACTTTTGCTGTCAACCTGCTCCGAGTCCATCAACTGCTGTTTTGGATAACTTTTATTGACATAAATAGCCTCCAAGACGTTAGTGAAATTTAAAAAAACGGAATGTGAGGAAAAATAAATTAGTGGAATAATGTCAAAAATGATTCCAGCATTTTAAAAGCCTTTCCTCCCCCTCCCCAAAAAAGCGTCCTCGTGAACAATGAGCTCCATTCGCTCCTGCAGTCACTCTCCGTCGGCGCGTTCGCCTGATGCGCAGCGCCTCCCCAACTGGTCCCTCACTTTGTCAAATTCCTGGACGTGAGCGGGTGTGCTGGATGGCTTGTTGCTCGTAAAGATGATCCCCTGAATGTTTCTTTTAAAAGTTGCTACGCCCGTTTCCCCCCGTCCGCTGGTAGACCGTCACTTTGGAAGAAACACAATGGGACTGTGGTCATTTTGGAGTTTTTCCCTCGTGGCTTTCGTATTGCTGTACCCCTTTCACCCCAAGTTTGTTGCTCAAGCGGAAATAAGTTCTCTCCGAGCAAGCGACAGATTTAATCGACTGGAGATAACAACGCTGGAGGCACGCGTCAACGTGGCCGATAGCGCAGAAGTTTTACGCGCTTTTGAATCGGAAACGGCCGGCAAAAACGGCAAGCAATTGGGGGATGAAACACAGAGTGGACTTGGAGACGAGGCGCCGATCGGCAGCGAAATGGCACCAAACTGTGCCAACCATCTCGAAATACCTGGTAAAAAGTGTGGTGGCGTTTCCGAGGACAACGGAGGGCGAGCTGCGGCGAATAAGGTGTTAGAAAACACATTTTCCACAAGAAAGAGGGCAAAAAGGAGCGTACGTCCAACACACGGCGAACATGTGGATAGGGGTGTGAGTGGGGAAGCTCAGTCGAGAGAGAGGTTCGTGGAGACCGTCCAAGGGGTTTCCAACTCCAGATCAGAGTACCGGCGTGCTGGGGAGGAAGCCAGAGGGTCGAACCAGAAGCAGAGTGAGCCGCACCTGGACACTTCGACTTTTGCTCTATCGGGAGACTCGGCGCACAACCAGGCGATGGTGCACTGGTCCGGACACAACAGCAGCGTGAGTTTCAGTTCTACAAAAACACATGATATCATAAAGAGATTTAGGTGTACACTCTGATGGCAAATTATTTATTTTTTTTATGTGAAATGTACATTTTCCCAAACGTTTTAAATACATTTACGGGCATATGGCACATTTTTACGCACAGTTTTTTTTAACGCGCGCGAGGCGAATTCCCACCTCCAAACTAATTATTTCAGTCCAAACACATTTGCATTTTCTCTCCTTACATGTATGATCACGTTGTTGTTGTTGTTGTTGCCTACATGTAGGCAGACTGCGCGCCTGTTTGCGTGGATACGACTGTGCACCTGCAGGGTTCCATCTCCCTTTTTCCCAAACGGAGTGGAATCGTTTATTCCAACAAAGTGTTGTCTCCTGAACCTCGAACCCCTTCAGGTGCATCGATGTGACACGGTGCTGTTTGAAGCTGTCGCCAGCAATCACAGCATGTTCATTATTTATGAAAATAATCAAGTATTGTCTCCCAGGAAGGCGCAGTAGCTACAACTAATAGGGACTGAGTCCAATCTGGCTCTTAATGTGACGCTGATGAGACACAGTGTGACCTTTTGGCAAATGAACCCTGCTTTCGTCGTTGACATTTGACTCACACTTTGTTGTTAGTTGTCTAATTGCCTGGATGAATACAGCATTGCAATGTGTGTGTGTCGTTGAAATGCCGCCAAGCTTCGCACTTCAAAACAGGTTGATGGGGACGTGTGGACTTAAACGGATGGCAAGACATTGCAGCAACAACCCAGATCATCATCCCCCATCCTCACACACACACACACACACACACACACACACGTGCACAGCATTTTACCATCACAAAGACAAAGCCCCGGAGATTGTATCTCTTCCTTTACATATACAGCGTGCATCATGTTTGCAAGCTCCAGCGTTTATCAGATGCAAAGATCTAACAACGATAAACAGCCTTGTTCAAAAGAAAAGGACCCACTCTGCCTTTTATTTTTTTTTACTGCAGGTAATTCAGATCACCCCAGTTTGCTGGGCAAAAGGGTGTGTGACAGTAACATTTATCGGGAACCACATTAGAGGATTTTTGTTCCCCAGAAACATTGTTAATATCCACACATTATCCCAAAAGAAGCACATATCTTTAACTGAATGGCTTGTTTAATTCAACCTCCTATTTTTGTCTAGATTTTCTGTTTGGAACATTAAAGGCATTACAGACTATGGCCACGTTGATGCATTGCTGTGCATGATCTCTATGGAAAACCCCCACAAATGCATCTGATTTGTAGACTGTATCGTGAAATATGTTGTTGGTAGGAGACGTCTTCACCAACGATGGCCTTTTGTACTGCAGGACACCGTTCACTGGATCATCACTGATGGGCTTGTCACAGCAGCCAGTCAACATCTGAGATTTATACAGTCTGAACCCCTGTGTGTGGTCCCAAAAGTGTGAGTGGAACTGCTGAGTTTAAATTGATGGCATTTTATGACTGGATGTTAGAGCTCAGGCTATATTAGATGTAAATGACTGATAATAAATCCAATCTAAAAGGGACATTTGAAGGAAAATTACTTAATTCCTGTGGTCTATCAAATATTCACTTCAAGACGTGCCTGTGACTTGCCTGTGATCCAGCCAAGATGTTAAATCTCACAGGGAGTAAAACGAGAAAGATGTAGAAGGTTATGGTGAAAGTGCCAGGGGGGAGGTGGGGGAGGGGGATCTTCACAGTTCAGATTTGATCAAAAACCTCATCGTGTAAAACCTCAAATCTGTCCACAAATCTCCTCCCAACTCTTTTTTTTGGATTTATTCTGTGATTGTCTGAGACATCAAAAGCCTCGAGTCATAGCGTTCTGGTTTCTGGCTTTAAGAGAGATAGCATTGATTGGACTCGACCATGGGAATAAAACATATACGGCATGAATTCCCCTTCAAATTTGTGCTTCTTAACTACATGTAGTATTGATCGACTGCATGTTTCTCACTTCTTGTGCCCCAGAATGTCAATGGGGATGGAGGTATAAACATTCACGATTTATAACGATGTGGACCATAACTATGAGCTAACATAGAAATTAAACCAATTAAAAATACTGATAAATACGCTCGGCAAGGGATGTATTTTATAGTAAAAATCAAAGTCTCAGTCTTTTTCGCCTCACATGAGTGTTCAAGCTGTGATACTCTGTTGGTTATCTTTTGAAGCAGCCTTTGCAGCACATCCTACACTCAAGGGATGCAGAGTCCCCCCCTGCTACCCCTGAAGGCAAAAGTCTTGGTGTGCAAGCCAGCTGATGATCAGTGAGTTATTGGCAGCCAAGTGATTTTTAGGCTCCCGATTGACCATTTTTGCAAGCTCCTCACAGACAGCTGACCAAACTGGGACACTGTGTTGAAGATGAAGGCAGTTAACGAGCGTCTTTATTGACATCACGCCCCCCCTGAGCTCCTGCTGCAGAAATGGTTCTACACGTTGGGTGTAAATAAGGTCTGCCTACCGTGGCCTTCATTAGTCTGCTCTTAGTAACCCGCTCTGGAAGGAGCTGGACATTAACGAGGCCAGCTGTTCTCCTTGGCTTGGGAGTCGATCTCCATTTTTTTTCTTTCTTCTAATGTTTTGTCAGAGGTGGCAAGAGTCAAAACAATCTGTCAGCCCCGTAACATCTCTTTATCTTTTTTCTGCTGCGACTGACTGGGAATCAGACAGGCCTCCTGGGTCGCCGCCGTTCGCATGCTTAATCAGAACGAAGCAGTTATTGTTGCACATAATCTCCACGGTATAAATAGACAATAAAAAAGAGGAAATGGCACGGCCCTGGGGGACACTTGTGTTTAAAACTGGTTCATTAGATAGACAGCCATTCCATTTAACATGCCAGAGCTGGTTGCATAAAAACTTCTTGATCCATAAAATCAAATGGAATGGGTTCCCAATTCACAGAGGCATTTGACCAGAGTTTGTGGGTGTTACGGGATGATGAAAAGTACATTAAAAGGCTGCCTCTGAGGTGTTGGATGCAACACAGAGGGGAAAAGTTTAAATGTGGTTTTGTACCACGGATAATTCCCCCATATTTTTGATGCACAAACTGCATTTTTTCTGTTTTTGCAATTATCGTTTGGGGTAAACGTCCCTTTTAAATTAGCCAAAGTCACATGATGTTCAGTCAAAGAGGGCCGAGATGTGAAGTTGTGAAACATTTAATTCATGCATTTTTAATTTTCCTCTGGCCCGTCTGTTGCAAGCTGAGGGGAGTTGACGTGTGACGACCTTTCAGTACAAATTCTTTTCCTTATGTGATATAATATTCTGCATCACCGTAGCATTTGTAAGATTTTTGATTTGCTTTTTTTTTTTTTTTTACTAATTATGGATTTGAAAGTGGTAGCCAAAGAAAAGAATAAAAACAAAGGTGATTCTTTTCTACTAGCCATTTATGTCCTCTACTTGCTTGCCCCGCAGGATGTCAGCACCATAAGTCTGTTCATTAATCCAGCCCGTCTCAGGCCTTTAGGGGGGCACTGTTCACTGAGGTGATTGTAAGATGCTGATAGAAACGGTAGCAATCCTTGATAAGAGATAGACTGATGGTGACAACAGGAAAAGCAATTCCTCAGGTGCCTGACTGGGCAATTTTTAAACATTTTCCCAGACAAATACAACATTTCCGATTGGTTTTCTTTTTCAGTTTCATTTTGTGGCACACAGGATACAATTTTCACCCTCTTTGTAGAAATAATTCAGTGAAATCCCAGTTTTTACTCCTCAAATGACATGAATGTGCCCTTTTTTTCATGAATCATTTGTGCTCAGGGACAGTAATGCATCACATCACCATAGGCTTTCGGCACTTCCTCAGCACTTAGACTGTAGTTTTGGCTCACAAAGTGCATTTTAAACAGCAAATATAGTGGCTTGCCACCAGTATGTTAAGGCACGCTGTCGTTGCTTGATTCCTATCTGCCTCTCTCTCACTCTCAGTATCTCTCTCTCTCTCTCTCTCTCTCTCTCTCTCTCTCTCTCTCTCTCTGTCAGTATCTCTCTCTCTCATTTTAATCAAAGTGACAAATCGGGTGCAGAATCCTATTTGACAGGTTTGCATGTGATTAATTAGTTTAATAACTGTCGCTGTGTGGTAGACACATACTATAGCTGTGATTAGGTTATAAAAACAAATTTATTCATTTTCTGATTGGGAAAATCAGAAAATTCATATTCAAATCGGGTGATGACCTCTTTATTAATCATCACAGAGATCGAGTTAACGCAAACCGTAGCACTTTATGAAAGTACATTTTTATGCCTAAAGGTCACGGACTGATTTTGTTCTGTTCTCTAGTTTCCTTATTCCCAATATCAGGTGAACTAAGTTGGTAACAATATGCCTCAAGGCTTGCAGGGCCTTGAAGTAGCATTTTGACAACGTAGCATTTACTATCATGTTAAAAGATGACGGGGATTGCTCCCGTGGCAGTCGGCTTAAATAATGGTTTGACTTGGCAGTTCACAGTGACAGGAACGCATTAGTTGCAGGAGGAAATATATTTTTCCTATCCAGTGGGATAGAAAAGACCCAACCTAAGCACTGCACACACACACACACACACACACACACACACACACACACACACACACACACACACACACACACACAGAGAGAGAGAGCAATCAATGGAGATGATGGAAAACTTCCAAACACAAAATGACACATTTAGAAAAAAACGGCATACTCACTCAATGGGTGTCCTGGAACGAATCCCCTGAAATGAGTGGCTCTTTTTGCTGCGAACAAAAACAAAATCTCCAAAAATTGAGTTAGTGTCAAGATCGGAAACTATATGAATGGGCAAAACAATGTGGACAGAATTATGGCAGTAATTCAGGGATAATGACAAAGTATTCATCAGCAGAGGAGAGACTTGTCAAAAACTACACATCATTTACTTGAGCTGATTGTATTGGAGCGGATGTGAATTGTCATTGACAAGAATGTCATGAGACTGTAAATTATTTAAACAACTAAGAATTGTATTTGAAATAATAACTGAATGTATTCTGTGCTTTTCTACTTGGCACACACTTCCCTGTACTCTTTCTCTTTCCTTCAATGCCCAAATAGCCACATCGATTGATGTTGTAGTTGGTTGTCCTTTGGATAACTTTCCTCACCCAATGTCTCTTTCTGATGGGGAGATATTCTGGAGTAATTTTGGAAAGTGTACCTGGCATACTGCAGCTGTGTGTAAATAACAGAACAAAAGAATACTGGGTGTGACAAATACAGATCAGCCAGCTGCAATTATCGTGTTAGAAATAATTATGTAAAAAAGAATTCAAGCTTTAAATGTAATAACTTTGTTTTTGTGACCAAATCCACAACCCAAAAACAAACAAACAAAAAGCTCAAAATGTCACATTACACGCAATTCAGGTTAAGGAGGATCTGTGTAAAAACCAGCTAACCAAAACAGCAAATATTGACTTGACCCACATTATCAACCCAGTCTCCAACACATTATGATTATATGCGATTAATTTGCTACAGCAAATACATTTTGAATATGATAAGGTGCAAAATGTTTCCTGATAAAGTCTTCAGTTAGTTTTCCTACAATACCAATCAAAGCAAGATTTTTAATTGTTATATTCTTGCACTAGAAACACTAAATGGTGGTTTTGGTTCATTAGAGTCACTAGACGCTTGATGTATATCATTTTTACTTCTTAAACATTAATGGAAATATTGTGTTTCCTAACTAAAGTGATTCTGTTGCTTAATTTCACCACATGTGGGAGTAAGGATGTGAACCCTGCTTTCAGATAACATTAGATAACACATGAAAAGGTCATCACTTCTGTGAACAGACCATCACAAAGCTTTGACTTTGTTACCAAAGTTTCAGCCATGTGTAATGAACAATCATAATACCTGGGGAGGAGAAGGGGCCAATTCACTGGACTGGGTCTTCAACATTTTATCAGGGGAGACCACCCAAATGATACACAATGCCCCAGTTTGCTGGAAAAACACCCAGTTTATCATTTCTGATGCCCTTTAACTTAACTTAGGGTGACTTCAATTCAGTCCAAGAATATCACACTTTGTTGCATGGCAAAGACGTCCCCACTCCACCTGGCAGCATTTATGTTTCCCTGCTAAATGTGACTGGAAAAACAAATAGGCGGCATACAAACTTAACTTTCAGGATAAGTGGAAACTCAAATCTGAAAGTTGACTTGACCTTAAAGAGCAGGCACTCACCGCTACACATTATGAAAAATGCAAAACCAATGTTGGGGGTGGGAGACAAAGCAGGGATTTGTGGGACACATTTAGCTCATGATCTCAGTCTCACAGCAATTGTTTTGCAGTAAAGGGGTTCTTTTTAGGTGTAGAGCCTCTCTCTTCCAAAATCTCGATTTGGACCCACTACTGCCTTTGGCTCCAGCTCAGACCCCCGCTGGCAGAAGCCGAGCCATTCGGAGCCAAATCTGTGAAGGAATAGAAGAGACTGGAGGAAATGTCTGAATGGGTGTTACATTGCTAACTAGTGTTCAAATTGATCATAAATCTGTTCATTTCCCAATGATTATCATATTTGCACCCTGGTCATATTCCAATCTCCTATGGCTTCATGAATAACGCGATAACACACACAAAGAAGGAAATAGTCATGCGACTTTACCTTCACCTGCTGAACAATAAATATGAACAAACAACAACAAAAAGACCTGCAAGAGTCAAAATGCTAATGTGGTATTTTTTTGGGCTCTCCACGCCACTTACAATGCATCAAATTAATTTTAAATTGCATGGGATGTGACTAAAACTTTCTCAAATGTGTCAAACATTGAAATTACTTCTAAAAGAATCAAATCTGCCCTTGAATGCGCCGCTCCTTGTTTTTCACCTTCCGGGCAAACCAAGGTGCATTATGCTGCATCAAATCACACAAATAAAAACAGAGTGCCACGTATATTCCTCTATAGTCCATAGACCTATTTCATCAGCTTTTTATCCCTAGTTTTCCTGAAAGAAATGAAGCAGACCAATCACCATCTTTTCTCCAACTTATGTCAAACAGCGTGGTTTATTGTGTATTGTTGTTCGCAGCCTCCTCCCAACAGAGCTGTGTTGGAAGTAAAAATCCTTTTCTATTCAGCCCATTTCATTAGTTTCCCTCCATAATGGGCTGAATTGATTGCTGAAGCCTGCATTAGTGGCTGTATGACCAAAGCTCCGGAGTCAGGAGGATAAGCAAACATAGACAGTGCACTAATGCACCAGGGACATTTCGCTGGGATCCACTTGATGAAAACAGCATCCCCAGAGTATGTTTTGACCCACAAAAGTACAAACAATCAATTTGGTCCACAGATAAGATGAGGACAGACTAAGGCCGCTATTTCGACCGCCCCATCTCTCTTTAAGGACGCTTGTCTTTTCTGCTAAGTGCTTCGCTTTTGCAGACGTCCTCTCAGAGTCACATTTGAGATGTTGTGCTCATATCCACCCACTTGCTGCGTGTCTTCATTTGCTCCCGTCTCTGTCGAGCCTTGAAGACATGTATGCAAATTTGCAACCAATACTGTATTTCTTTTCTCTGCAGGTGTTTGCATCAGATGATTTCTAATGGATGCATGAATATATTAATCTTTAATATTATGAGAGAGGAAAAAGGAGTACACAATTTATGTCTTTGGTGTTGGATGCATTGTGACACTTAAGTTTTGAGCTAATTGTGATTCACAGATTACTTCCTAAACTTTAGATTTATTATTAAATCTTATTTGATTATTCATATAAGATTTTAAGCGTGTTTACGGCTTAATGAGAGACAGGAAACAATACTTACTTTGTTAGGTTTGTGATCTTTTCCCCTCATCAAAACAAATGGAAGTTATACGCGATAACATGTTCAGTGTGCGTAAGAGAGCTCGGGAAAGTTAATTAGCTAGATGACTTAAAGAAAGCACAGTGTTTGTCAAATTACTCACGTGACTTTTTTCCCCCTCAGATTCCGTACTTTTCTTAATGAATTTGGGAATGAAAAGAGTTCAATAGCAAATGAAATGGGTTTTGTATTTGTGTCCTCAGGATTGCATCCGCATTAACAGGCCGGTGAAATGCAGTGTGGCGAGGTGAAGAATGGAATCCCAGCTTGCTTTTCTCACATTGATATGCCAGCTTTGGTGTCTGATAATGGCCAGGATGCATTAGGGGGGTCCCCATGGATCTGCATTATTTGTTAGACTTGAGTCTTCCCGCTACGTTTTTCACCCCGCTTTCTCTTCCAAACCACTTCTTTTTTTCTCTCTCTCTGCTTGTTATTCAAAGCAGTAATGGCAGGGAGTCAATTTGGGGGTAATCTACACACAGGTACGGAAAATTATGTAAAAGCCGGACATTATCCCAACCTGCACTACTACAGAATTAGCTCTAAAATATATATATATATATATATATATATATATATACATACATGTTATTTCTATAGTTTTTTAGTTTGTAGAAATTTTTGACGATTATGGTCATCTGTGTTTTTATTATTATGTTTTAATAATTTTATTGTGTCATGTAGCCTGCTGTTACCAAATCGTTTTTACATTGATTTTTTGATCTGATCTATTTTTCATTGACTTTTTCTATTTCACCATATATACTGTAAGTCTGATATATGGATATAAAGATATTTGGTAGACATGTTTGGTACATGAAAATGTAACATGGAAATGTTAGATAGTAATATTTTTTAAACATAAAAGCGCACATAAACAACAAAATAGTAGAAATAGTTTTCATGTCAACAAATGTATCCAATCAAATATTCACTCTCTTTTATCTCTGTTTTTGGTCTGCACCAAGTCCTGAGGGGAGAAGCCATTCGGCTCTTTAGCGACTAATGTGTGTTCTGTGTGCTGCTGCTGTTGTTGCCAATTCACTCGTGTAAAAAATATTTTTAGTCTCAGTGAAGCACTTCTCCGGTTAAATAAAGTTATTATCATCATAATTATTTTAAATCATAAAATTATTATGCGTATTATCACCTTCATGGTCGGTCTCTCTTGTTGGAAAATTGAAAAACAAAGAAATTGTGCAAAACCTTACACACATGTCTACACACAGAATAATAATAAAAAGAGCGTGTGCTATCGAGGCTTGTCGGATTAGATTTTAACTTAATCTTTTGACTGATTCAAAACGCACCTTTACTTTTTTTTTAACAAATCTGATGAGGTCACAAAAAACTGACCCCCAGACATCTGACAGAGAACGATGACATATTTGGGTAAAAGCCAGCTTATAAAAGCTTATATTTAAGACATGATTTAATTACTGTTGACACATTTCAGCAAGTTGTCAGGATTTTTTGATGTTGCGGTTTGACTAGAGGAAGTAAATAAACAAGGGTGACTCCTGTGAGGTCGCTCTGTGTATGGAGGCGTTCACCCTACAGTACAATACACAAACGCCTATGTGTATTCATGAGAATGTAAATGTGTATCATTTTGCCAGTGAACCTTTCACTGGGGAGTAAAGGTAAATAAAATGGAGATATGTGTCAATGCCTCGCTGAGCCTGAGTCATTAGCTGTGTTATGAGAAAGAGCCTTACATCACTCACTGTTATCAACTCTGGGGGTCCCTTGGAAATTAATTTAGATCTTTCTTTTGGCCCCTCCGGCTAGGTTCAAAAACAGTGCTAGATCTACATGAAAGTGGCTGTATTTCTTGCAAGAATGCTCATACTTCCTGTTGTCTTTGACTCCTGAGATGGAAAGCAACAACAAATGTGGAGGTGTGATTTTTTTTTTTGAGTAAGGGTCCTTGTTTTCCCTTGACAACCCAATTAAATAGAAATGGTTTTTGACGGGTGCTGTCTTAATGATGCTTTACTGAGGGCAACAAGTTCCATTCTGAGCATGTTAGAAAGCACTATAAAAATACACTGATGTGCTGCAACAGCCTATTTCATTTTATTAATAGTCATATTGCAGTACAGTACACAGGAATGATTCATACCTAAATGGCGAGCTGTGTAGAAAATCCTCTGCCCATCAGCGTGGCGTTGAGATGCCTCTCACGTCCCACTGAAGCACTTTAAACATTTTGAGAGAGAAAGAGTTAATACCTTTGCATGGCCAAACAGCACCTGACTGTGCCTTTAAGGTTTTTTCTGCCTTTGTGAAATATGATGGACACACACAAAAAAAAATACACAGCAAAAGAAAAGTTCCTGGAGAGTCTGATTTTAAAAGGAAGATAGAAAAAGAAACAAAGACAGAGAGAACGCGAGAAGGGAAAGAAAGGAAGGAAGGAAGGAAGCAGAGAAAGGAAAGAAAGTGACAATAATAGAACGTTGGGATAAAAGGATGACTAAACTCCAACTCCTCGGAGGGGGGGAGCCAATCTGAAAAATGATTGGTTGACTTTCCCGGGGCAAAGCTCTCTTTGCTCACATCAATAAAACATAAACATGAATAAATGCGCTGCTTTTGGCCTTCCAGGGTCCTTACTTAATTTCATGTATGCAAGTGAGCGATGATACGCATGGAAAATTGTATTTACCTAGAGGGCTCAAAAAAATTCTGAGAGCCATTTTGTATTTGTTTGCTCACAGTATTTACATAAATGCAGGGCTGCACCATAAACTCTTAGTATTTGCATTTAGCGTTGCTTAATTTGTTTGGGTCTCGTAGTTTAAAGGAATACTTCACACGCAAAATAACCATCAACGATACTCATCGTGGCAAACGAAAAAAAGGCTTGCTTTATTTAGGTTAATAGGAGCAGAATTTAAACGACAGCAAAACTATATCAAACACGAGTTCACAAACTCATATATATTAATCCACAACTCACTTATCCATTCATGTGCTTCATACTTTAGTTTTGATAAAGTTTCTCTGTTGTTTGATTCTTTGTTCCCCCCGGATACATGTGAGAAAAACAACAGTTTTCTCCGTGAACTGAAGGCAACATCGCGTGGAGTGACTGATATATGGTCATTTTGAGGGTGAAGTATTCCCTTTAGTCACACATCTGATCCCTTAGCATTTATAGTAATTGCTCCCCATTGACTTTCTCCACTGATGCACAGCTATCAATAAGACGTGGGAACGCGTCGTCTCCAGTGATGTACTTTAGATGTATCCACTTAGGGACAAATCATCCAAACAGTCATCTGCCTCGCTAGTCTGTCGGTCCCTGAGGTAGATCTCCACTGACCCAATTTTGGCGGGTCAGCTTTTGTTAATGAGCCGACCGCACACGTTGACAACATTTAAGACGGGGCTACTAATGACAGCTCGAGTGCTGAGAGGCTTTTAGTTATCACGTGTTGCCTTTTGGGGCTATTTTTGGACATTGTTTTTACATCCTTAAATTCGTGACAATTCGATTAAATTGGATCCACGTGCGAGACGGCGCCAGTGATCGAAAACCCACAAAACTGCGACCATTTCTCCGTCGTTCGCTGAGTTAATTTGCAGCGCTGGATATTTGAATCCTTTTGTTTGGGAGTGAACCACCTCTAGTTTGACACTGATGAAATCAATTCCAAATTCAATTTACCTCGTAGTATTATAATGTCCCATGACACGGACTCATTGTTGTTAGCGTAAGAGAACTGAAGAGACAAACGATCAACAGTTTGGCAGAGTTTTCCTCTTCTATCTATTTTTCAAAGCAGGCAATTAGGCCTAACATCAGAGCCACTTAACTAAGTCTGTACTCCAAATTGATTCAGACTCCAGCGTTGGACCTTGCAGACATGGCGCATTTAGTTATGCAAATGCTTATCTCGCTGTGTGATTGGTTAATTAACCTGTAACGCAGATAGTGGCGGCCATGCACAGTGGCTATTGATGACTAAATTGTGGGTCAATTGGGTTTTTAACATTTTCAAAGCGGGCTTAGAGGCATGTCTTTGTTCCTCCGAGTCTTGTGTGGCTTTTTCTCGGTTTAATGACTTGTTCTGTGGGTCCCATAAGGTTAATGTGTTTAAACTCACTGTAATTGAGCTTTTGACATATCTTTCAGGCTTTTTAAAAATTCCTCATATTATGCCATGTTCCTGCTCCTTGATTGTTATTATCTCCCATTCCTTCTCCCGCCCTCATTGCCCTGCCCGAAACTCTGCAGCCCCCCCTCCCCTTCCCCCTCCCTTTCTATCCTGAGTTATGAGCATCCCCGTGGGAAGTCATTTATAATGCCATTGGAGTGACAATAATTCGTTTGCACACCATTTCACTCTGCCCTCTGTGCTTTGGCAGGCCTTTTATGGGCCACATTTTTGTTTCCCCCCAGAAACACATTGTCCAGCCATCCTCGGAGGACATGCAAAAGCATTTAGCCCAAAACTGGAACTGGATGTCTTCCAACAAGTAGAAGAAAAAAAATAAGCGACAAAACATCTTCCGACAACATTTGAGGTCAACATTTGTTGGCGCTTTTGCATCTAATTCACTACGTTGAAAGTAACAGCAGGACTGAAGAAAAAAGGGAAGGAAGGCGAGACGGTCTTGCCGTGCACATCCAGCGTCTGTTTGTTTCCATTGTTCAGTGAACAATTCTGTTCAGATTTTGCTGTTATGTATCATTCCACATGATATACAGACACAATTATTGACAGTCGGGCCACCAGCAGAATGACACCTGCCGACAACATGAGCATCGCCTGTCATTGGGATAACATACCGCATGACACCGATATGTATCAATAAAGGGAACAGACATGTTGTATTCATTCCACACCATTAGGTGCAGACAGCTAATGAGGAATTTATGAAATGGCTTTTGAGTGGAGACCTTGGCATGTTATTAAGCATGTCTGCTGCTGTTATGTTGTAGGTGATCCTGATCTTGACTAAGCTGTATGACTTCAACCTGGGGGCTGTTACCGAGAGCTCACTCTGGAGGTAAGTTTGTTTTTCTTAATCATTTCTATTTTTCCCCTTTTCCATCTAATCAGAAAGGTTATGACATAATTGCAAGGGTTTTTATAAAAAAAAAAATACCAAAAGCACTGCCCTCAAAACAACAAGGATAATATATTCAAAGAGATTGCAGTGCAGTGAATGTATGATTTATTGTGTTCTCACTTGCTAGGATATGAACAATCAAGCAACACTGGAAGCCAATATGAAGTTTGTTTTAATAAAGCAGTCTCAAGTACTTCAGAATGAAGCATCCTCATATGCTTCCATAAATAAACCTTTTAGATAAGACCCGATCATATTTTCTGTTCATCAGCAAAGAAACTTTTTGAAAGGCTACTTTTTCGTGTGACTTATTTGAAGGATTCTTTATTTATGTCTCTTTTCCTCTGACCTAGAAACTTCCTGATGGAGTTGTTTTGATTGATTGTCGTCCATAACCTTTTGTTTCATAAGCAATTGACATGCAATTCGTACTGTATAGCCACAGTAATTCCATTCAGTATGTATAGAGAGGTGAGTTACGGTGCCCCGTCTGATCATAAATAAGAATGGAATTCATTAAGGATTATACCACAGAGGCCAATCCAGCCCTCTCAGATGGCTTTTTTTCTCACCTCTCCCGTATAGCCCGCAGAGAACTCATTTCATACTGAAATACACATGAAAAAGAGAACATCAGTCCACCAAGCATAGAGTTTCAAATTAATATCTGTTTCACCAGAGGCGCCGCTGAGATTTACACCCGACTTGACACATTTTGAAATTCCATATTGTGTACAGGAGGTCTTCCATCATCAAGGTGTCTGCTTAACAATAGCGCCACGAGTAAATTAGTGTACCTCAGGGGGGTGCATGAAGGCTCTTAGCATGGGTATTAGAAAAACGGAGATTTGAATGTTATGAGAAGAAACGGGAGTAAATGATTTCTGCGATAACGCAATAAATGATTTACGACCACAGCTCCTGGCCACTGTTGGTGGCAGAATGCAAAGTGCAGATCAATGGGTGACTTACTATATAAGCACCCATCAGGCCCCTTTGTGCTTTTAGATGGCTCCCCCTTTCTGCTAAAGATACTTGCAACATGGGGTAATAACATTATTTAAGAGGCGTTCTTCCACAGCCTCAATCTACCACAGATATGCCAACGGAGAGGAGTCCTTAAGCCCAAATGCAAACGTGTTGAGAGGTAAGTCTTTGTAAACAATGTCAACACCAAATGGGAGGATTCAGATTAATGCACAGACAATGATAGCAGACCCTGGGTATCTATCCAATTATGCAGTGAAATTACATTTGGAGGCACTCAGGTAGAACTGAGGGTGCGGATTGGCTG
Source organism: Eutrigla gurnardus (assembly GCF_963514095.1). NCBI lineage: Eukaryota > Metazoa > Chordata > Actinopteri > Perciformes > Triglidae > Eutrigla > Eutrigla gurnardus. Next base: position 12,428,973 of record NC_139925.1, read on the forward strand.
TTGGTGGCGTTAAGAAATATGAAGATTGCGATGACACATATACCCTTGTCGCAGGCTTGTAAGGAACATGCTGTTCTGTAAGGAACAAGTACCTTTACATGTTGCCGCAGACTTTAATGTCTTATTTAATTTAAACACGGGCCATTTAATTAATGAGCAATCAATTCGTCATGTATTCTCATTTATTGTCCTCTTTTTAATTTAAACCATGTATTTGTCTTTGTGTGCTAATTTGTTGTATTAAAGTAACAGGCATTCCTCACTTGCGCTTCCCTTGCTGAAAAGAAATCCGAATGCGAGAGGATGAAACAAAATATCGTAGTCCGAACAAAAAGCCACTAATTTAAGATGAATAAAAGTGGCATGAATGGATTTCATCACTGCTCTATAAATTGCTTCCACATTGTCTTCAATGTACAAACATCTACCAGCATAGAAGGAACATAATGGCTTATCTATTGTAAGATAACAATGTGTTCATCGCTCACAATGCTGTTGTATTCAAGGACTATGGGAATGTTGGATGTTTTTGTCCTTTCCACTGCAATTTGCATTTACAATATACATTTTCCACTCTATGTCCACTTAATAAGGTACAGCTTGGTGTCTTTGTGGATTGGATTTAGCAAAATTGCTGCAGGTTTGATGCAAATCTCCAATTCCACCACATCCCAAAGGTGCTGAACGGGATTGAGATCTGGTTACTTTGGAGGACAGGGATTTGAGGACATTGTCCCCTTCTGGAAACCAGTTTGAGATTATTTGAGTTTTGTAAATTGGTATATTATCCTGCTGGAAGTAGCCATTAGTAGATTGGTACACAAATTACGTTACCATACAACTAACATGCACTCTCAATTATGGTTCTGGGGGGAACTGATATTTTCCTCCGGACCAAGCAGTCGCAGATTTAAACTGTTTGAAACACGTGTTTAAGGAACAAAACACCAAAAAATGACATAGTTAGGATTTACGCAAGAAAATTACTTTGGGTTTAGTACAAAAAAATGTGCTTGGCTATGCCTAATCATGCTAAATCCAGCCACTTTTGTAGCGGACATTAGCTAGTTTCCATTGAAATCGGTTAGCAACACTGCTAGCAGGGAACAAGAGACTAATAAAATTGGTACAAACTCGTCAAAACATTTCTCACTTGTGGTCAGAAACACCACATGGAGGGTTCCTTCAACACTTTAATCCATGCGCAACACTTTTCTGTAAAATATGATCTCTGCAACATTAACTGACTACTTGAAAGCTCTGTTTTTTTCTTCAACCGCCACCTTGCGCTGAAATATATTGGTTGAATAAACAGCAGACTCTTCCATTATTGGGTGCGTTTGTTCCGTGTTATTTTCCCCCATTAAGTCCCATTTGAGCACCCAGAATACTAGTGGAGTAATGACAGCCCACTCTTTTTCAATATGGCACATTTCTTCCAGGATTGTAGAAGTGCTTCACAAGTGAAACAAAAATAACACATTAGCATGGAGCTAGTTTCTCCCTGCAAGTTGATTTTCTTTCTTGAAAGCAAAAGGCTGCCAGAGAGGCTTAAACCTAAAAAAAAATGTATCTTATGCTTTGGAGGTGCAGTATTGCGAGAGATAACTGATTTGCAGTTGATGGGCTTTAACATGCTAAACCACTGTTATGCTGCTTCAAAAATCGGTCAGGCAGTAATGTATTTCTCATCAAACGCACAACGTGTTTTTCTTTCCAGATCCTCTGATTATGGAAGCATCTACACCAAACTCAATGACAGAGTGGGCTCGAGGACAGTTTTAAGTTACCTGTACGTCTGCCCTACCAACAAACAGAAGGTCAGCATTCTCCTGTTGCTTTTACCTCTGGTCTCTCATAAGCTCAGTCCTGACATCTAATTCCAGTTAGTTAAAAAAAATTGCTGCCAAATGACGGTATCTCCGTCCCTCTCTCCCTCTTCTAATGCCACGTCCCTTGTCTGGCCCCTCTGTACTTTAGATAATGATGCTTAGCGACCCAGAGGTAGAGAGCGCTGTTCTCATCAGTTCAGACGAAGGGGCAAGCTTTGAGAAGCATCCCATTAACTTCAACATCCTCAGCCTGCTCTTCCACCCGGCACAGGAGAACTGGATGCTGGCTTACAGTCACGACGGCAAGGTAGCTTCTGAGTGAATGTGCGATGAGGAGAATATATGGTGTCTGATGATAGCTCTGCTGCTCATTAACAATATCTTCCACCTAAGTCGCGTGTGATGAGGATCAGTGTCATTTTGTCTTGCAGCTGTACAGTTCCATGGACTTTGGGAGGAAGTGGCAACTTGTTCACGACAACGTGATGCCAGGCAGATTCTACTGGTATGATTGTGTGAATCCTGTTTCCGAACAATGATTGATTGTTATTTGCATAATGATAGTGTTCATGACCCATACGCTGCCAGAAGAATCCAGCGACCTCTTGTCAAAAACAGATCTCCCCCTGTGGCAGTGGAACACAAAACTGATTATATCCATGTCACGTAGGCCCGAAGGAATATTGTGCTTCTTTTTCCATAGCACAAACATGACATGCTGTTTTTGTTGTCGCTGTCATTTAGTAATCTCGACCGCTCGAGCACAATGCGGCGAATATTGATGAGCCCGTTTATCCCTGTTTGTCATGGTACGTGTCAAACCCAGGAGTGGTTTTTAGCCGTGAAAGAAAGGACACCGGTTGGAGGACATCCTCTCCACGTGCACGAACAGCAAGACGTTAGATAAATAAGAGCAGTGCGGTGGGTATAGCAGCAGGCGAGACAATGCATTATTTGTGCTCTTGAAAATCATTCCTTCGTGCACATTATGTGAGATAGTTGTTTTTCAAAATGGCATCGCAGCCACCTACAATTTCATAACAATACACATTTGCTACGGTAGTTTTTTTAGAACAGTTCATGTTTGTTGTTGTTTCCTATGTTGATGCTGAATCAAGATTAAATTCCGCTAGTGCCACAGATTTGACAATGACTGGTTTACTGGAGATAAAAACATCTTTTTCTATGGGTTTCACAGAATAGGGATGCCCCTCTACTGCCGTGATACTCAACCTGGCCTCCCCCCTCCTTTATTTAATTTTCTCTCCTCTTCCACCATCCTCACTTCTTCTTCTTCTCCTCCTCTCTGTCTCCCTCTCCTCATGCTCGTTCAAGGGCGGTAATGGGGCTGGACAGAGAATCAGATGTGGTCCACATCGAGACGCGCATCGCAACAGGCCGTGAGTGCTGCACTCCAGTCTGCTACAGTAGCAAGACCCGCAGGACCCTTTTGCCTCTCATTTAGAGCGAGGTCACAGGGAAGATGAGACCCCTTCTGTTGTTCAGATTGGTCCCTGAAGTCTAGTAAAGCAGAATAAATGTCTCCTGACAAAAACAGAGTTTTAGTGGGTTGATGGATGTTTCTTCCCTTTAATCTATCCCCTGTGTCTAATAGAAAAACCTCAACTCGCCCCGCTTCTAAATAGAATGTTACGTTTTATCAAACCAATTAACGGGGAGATAGTCATATTCGTTCTGTTGTGGGGAAATCTACATCTGAATGAACTCCTTTTTGCACTGTGACACAATGCAAGTATCAAATTAGTCTTGAATTTTGGAATTGCAAAATGACCAACTGCCTAGTGTAGTATTAGGCTATTTTTATATATTATGTTTTCTACAGTTACCCAAGCCTAAAGCCTTTTTTCAGAACCGTGAAGTATGCTGAGTGTGTGCATATTGTTTAGCACCTGCATGCAAAATACAGTTTGAATGGGGTAAATGGATGTAATTTACTTCTGATTGATTTCCTTTTGCCTCTCTCCAGGCGCCAGGTACGTGAAGTGCAGAGCCCAACGATGCACCGAAGGCAATAGACTGTACCTCTTCCCCGGACACGTAGACACCAACTCGCTGGTGGTGCAGGATGAATATGTTTTCACACAGGTTTGCGTAATAATAGATTATTTTTCTTCATCTTTTCACGCAAAAAAAAAAGGCTTCTTTCTTGGTGAACTTTAATTTTCCTTATTTTCCCCTTTTTTATTATTATCATTATTTTGGTCTCTTGTTCATCCAGTTCACGCTTTTGTATCAAAACCCACATAATGGCTTTCCCCCGACACACCTGTTCCCCACTTGCCGGATGTGTGTTTTGATTATGTTTTGTCTCATTCATGTGAAGGCACACTCAGTGTTTGAGTTTCAGCACAGACAAAAATAAAAAATGTGTGTTTGCTAGCTGAGATCACACACTGCCAAGCAACTGTGAATAGACAGGTTGGTGTCCTTATTACCATTCACTCTGACTTTGACTCCAATTAGACAGCGGCAGTCAGGGTCATTATTAGAAATTTAATTTTAAAATGCCCTCCGCTGTCATTGATTTCCATCCACAGTGAAGTAATTTTCTCTCCGCTGGTCAGTGATGCATTTGGAAGCCTCCAGCTAAGTATCAGGAAAATAAAAAAACAAATGATGTCGTTTTCTTGGCAGTATTTGTAGTAAATCACTCTGCACTCTTGTGTTTTGAATATCCCCCTAGCCCTTCCTGAATGTTTGCTGTTCATATTAAAATGCATTTATCCACAGATTTAATCTTTTGATATGATGTTGCCGCAGCAATACTTTTGCGGCGACCCAGTTTCACTTTCAACACACTTAATCCACAAACTTGATTGAAATGGCCGTGATGTAAGAATGAAAATGTATGAGGGGGGGAGGAATAAAAAAAAAAAAATCACAGCGTGATTCAGAAATGGTGATTCAATAAAATGCCCAAATTGCATTTAGCGGGGATGAGATTGACCGTCAAGGCAGAAGGCAGACATGAGGAAGATGTCTGGTGAAAATAACTGGACACGGAGAGTGTCTGCGCGGTGCAGTGGTGGCACAGACGACTTTCTTGTGACTTTCATTGCTCGGGGCAGTTGGATTTAACTTGACAAAGAGTAATGAGGTTATCGATTGGGGCTACAACGAAATAAGCAGTCTTCAACACCTCCAAAGTCTCTTGGGAGAGAAGGAACAGCCAAGTGCAACATCCTCAAAAATGTGGCCTGGGAAAATGCAGCTCATTGATTTCCGATAGATTATTCCATTAGAGCCCTAATGTAGTATGTTGGGGGACAAACACCATCCTTCTAGTTGATTAGAAAATAAGCAATCAAGTAGTGTTGGCCTGCCTGCAAGTGGACTGTGAAGCACCAGTGCATTAAGATCTTCTAGACATACGGTAGATAAAACTAACACAATTTTGCAGTGCCTCTTTGCTTTAGACAAATTGAGATAATGATAATAATTTGTTTGCTTGTAAGTTAAGCCTGCTTTTGCCACTGTGAAGCTGCAAAATTGCGAGCGTTTTATCAAGTCAGTGGAGCGTCGCAAATGAAGGCACCTTCTTTGGGAGATGTGTTACCTTCATGTCCTCATTTCACATTTGGGATGTGACTCAGTCTTGTAAAAAAAAAAAAAAACTCCCATCCCATTTTTCTTTTCATTCCCGAACAGTCTACATAGTTCTCTCTATGTAGGGAAAAACTCATGGCATCAATCAAAACCACAAATGAAAAGAGTCACTGACCTAAAATAGAGAAAAACAAGGTGTTAGGTGACGAGAAACTAAAATATGTATATGTGGTCTATTTAAAGAATGACAAAGCTTTTTTGACTTCATTTTAAAGGTAACGAAGTCAGGACGAGCCAGCTACTTCGTCTCCTACATGAGAGAAGCATTTAAGCGGATGAAATTACCTAAATATTGTCTCCCAAAGGTGAGCTACAAAGACACTAAATGCAAGTCATACAACTGTTATTTTGTGAAGAAATTTCAGCCTTTTTTTAAAGCTCCTCAACAGTTCTGTCGTCACTTTTTAAGTGTATTTTGTGTTTAATCACATTCCACTTGTCTCACTTCCTCTCACCAATACTTCCCTGCAGGACATGCACATTATCAGTACGGATGAGAAGCAGGTATTTGCTGCAGTCCAGGAGTGGAATCAGAACAACACTTATAGCCTGTATATCTCCGACTCCCCCGGGGTCTACTTTACCCTTTCATTAGAGGACCTGAGAACCAGCAGAGGACCCGCTGGTAACCTACTGGTTGACTTTTATAAGGTGCGTAGCTCGTCTTGTTCATGGGTTGCTGCTGTCACTGTACCACTATCGCCCCTGTAGCAACTCATGTTTTAAAATTAAGCACATAAACTTATTATTTATGTAAGGAAACCATGCATTAGAAGCAATTTTGTCTTGATCAAACAGACAAATCCATTTGCTTTAAATGATGGATCCTAATTGTGTCATGTAAAGCTAAGAGGGTCCCTATGCTTTCAGAAGACAAGGAGAGCACTATATGTATAATTACATTTTTTAAGAGTACTCTCCTATATATAGGGCAGCAACTAGCAATTCATTATCAAATAATCTTGCTATTATAATTCTCCATTTTGTCTATAAAATGTTGCATCGCATTTAATTCAGACCCTGAGGGGATGGATTCAAATTGCTTCTTTTATCTGTTCAACAGTAAACACCCTAATTATTAATTTTTAAAATGATATAAAACCATTAAAGCAGCAAATCCTCACACTGAAGAAGCTCGATGGCAGTGGTGGAATGCAAGGAGTACATTTATTCATATGCTCTACCTTCAGTAATATTTTGAGGTACTTCACGTTTGCATTTCCATTTTTATTCTGCTACACTCCCATTACACTAATTTGAGAGGTAATAATTGTCCGCCACATTCATTTCACACTAGTAAGGAGGTAATTTTGAGTTTAAAATGTTGTCTATAAAATATGGTGCATTGGTAGAGATTAAACTACACAACAACGTAGTTAAGATTAGCTGTAACATTATAGAAAACCTTACATAAAGAACATTAACATAAACAAATCCGAATTGTCATTTACAAGTGTTTTTACATCGTGGTATTGCTTATTGTATTTAAAGGTTGAGTAGGTAATTTAGAAAAAAACAGAAAGTTTGATTTTGAAAGCACCGCAAACTGAAAAAGTCCCGCCCCCTTCTTTCAGACCTCTGTTTAAAGCCGCTCCCCCGAGAACGCCAAACAAGTGCTGGAGTGTGCACAATCAGGAAGTCGGCATTAAGCATTGACAGACATATCTGAATGGAATGACATCCTCTGCCTTTAAGTAAAGGGTCTGAATCAATGAACTGATTATTAGTTATTGGTTTTCTGTTGAGCTCTAATGCTTCATGAATATCCTGAAAGTGTTTTTCCGTTTCGCTTCGCAGGTCGAGGGGATAAATGGCATGTATCTCGCCAACAAACTGCTTGACAGTCATGTCAAGACTTTCGTCACATACAACAAGGGACAAACATGGGCCCTGCTGCCAGCTCCTGCCACCGATGTGGCTGGAAATAACCTTCACTGCATTCTGGTGAGATTGAGCCTTTGGGCAGCGGTGAATTTACGCTCTCATTCATGCAAAATGGCGCTTAGGACATATATCATTCATCAAATTGTTCAACCTCATCAGCTGGGCTTTTGGATGTTTTTTGATTGGGAGCCATATTTACGCATGGCAAGGTGCAGGCTTTAGCATCGGCCTCCTTAAATGGCAAAGGAGATGCACAGCTGGAATATTCTTATTATCAGTGTTAAGCACAGAGTGTCATCGTGTATAGTTTCAGGGTTCCAGACTTTCCATTAACCTCTGTGATTTAAATTTACTACCTGTAGTCACGCTGGACTAATGCATGTTAGATTACAGTCAATTACATTATGCAGCCGTGTTGTTATTACAGCAGGTACAATATTCATCTAATCCAGTCCATGTGTACTTTAGAGTCTGTTTGAAATAATGTAAATGGTTCCGGTAATAGCGGGTAACAATATTGCTCTTTGTCATACAGACGGCCATCATGCTTTTTGTCTGCTTTCTGACCCCGCTCCAACCTCTGCTGTTTGAAAAGCTGTATTGATGTTTTTCATTGTGCTTTCCTTTGAGAGATGAGTGAAAATGATTTGAATCAATTTTGCCAGTTTTATCAGTGCATCTTAGGGAATTTTAATTACATGCCTTGTTTGCTTTAGAATGAAACAATTCAAATAACCCTCTGTGTCCTCTCAGCCATCTTTTTTTTTTATACAGAAGAGAGGTAGAGGAGATGTGAGGAACAAAGTATCTTTGTTTTATAAATGGTATCTGGGAATGTTAGCACTTTCCTCTCAACGGGAAGCATAGTTTGAAGGCAAAGCTAATTATAATTGCTTCTTTGATCCGTCTGATGCACATTGTCTCAACCTGTGCTCCATTGGAATACGTTTTTTTTTTGTTGACAGCCATTTTGTTCGCTGCATCTTCATCTGGAGATGTCTGAGAATCCCTACACGTCCGGACCCATCACCAGCAAGAAGTCTGTGCCAGGAATCATCGTGGCTGCAGGTAGAGTTGCCTGGAGGAAGTGCATTTCATTTATAAACTGATCAGATTAGAGGTATCCCTACGGTCTCGGTTAAATGCATTGTAGCAGTGCAACTGCAGAAACACACACAGCACGAATCACCCAACGTCCTCTTTCTGTCATTGAAATCAGATACTGAAACTACTAAACAGCTAAATCTCCTATTTTTTCGAGTGAGATGACCAGACAGCGGTAAGTCATAGACGTGTCCTCCCGTGGAAAACGAAGGACATGCACAGATTCACTAAATTACTCAGCTTAATGACTTCATCAAGAGATTGTGCACATAAGTGTGTTATGGGGTCTTTTCTATGTTAATGCACACTGAGTAAAATCATTCATGTTGTTGTAATCAGGGAACATCGGAACAGAGCTGTCCTCTTCTAACCTTGGGATGTTTATAACGTCAGATGCAGGAAATAGCTGGAGACAGGTGGGTCTAGACATCGCATGCGTACCTTTGAAGAGATGATGTATTCCTATTGAAAGAGTGCTCTCAGGAGTGGAGCAAATGTGTCTTTTCAATGTGCACCAACACAGATTTTTGACGAAGAGCACAACGTTTGGTTTCTTGACAACGGAGGGGCTTTGCTGGCCGTCCTACATGCAGCAACTCCTATTCGACACTTGTGGTATGTGTAGCTACTGACAGTCGCTGACATCATAATTACTGTAGGAACTGTAGTCGTTGGACTTATAGTGGGAAATTATCTGGGGTGTAATTATTTTCTCTGGGTTTGATGCAGCATATGATTACATTTAATGTTTTGAAATGCTGATGGGCCACGTTTGCATGATTATTGTATCGGCACTGCGGCTTCAGAACTGTCAGAATAATTTCCAACAGAAGAGAGTCTGTTACAGCTTTGTACTCTCGGTTGGATATGATGGTTTGAGTGCTTTTATGTAAATGTAAAGAGTAGCAGGGTGGAAATATGAAACTGAGAATGCCCTCATAAGTCCCTCATATTGTGGGCGCTTTGTAACACTATCTACTTTGATGTCCCCGCACATTATAGCCCTGTCAAAAGTGATTAAGCTCTAGGAATGGTGATTTGAAAACCCCCCAAATCTATTTCTAATGTTACAACCTGAGTCATATCTCCTTTTTCTGTTGTTTTGTCACCTTCGAAAATTTCCTTGGGCTGAGGAACATTTGTTCCATTGTTCAGCTCAGTGTCGAGATAATTTTTCACATTGAAGAGAATCTGAGGTGCTCCATTTTTCAACCGTGGCAAAAGCTACATCATCCATATCCCCCCCCCCCCCCCCCCCCCCCCCCCCCCCCTAATACTTCTTTGTACCTTGTTCTTCACTGCTCAACCTCCTGTGATGTTTAATGCTATATGCATAGAGGAAACAATATGTTTAGCCACTGCAGAGAGATAAATGAATGGATAGACAGAAAGACAGATCTTCATTTGTTGACAGATTTTTCTTTTTTTCCCTTTGTTGTTGTTTTTTCTTTCCCCCTGAAGGATCAGTTTGGACGAAGGGAAAAAATGGGACCGTCACAGTTTCTCCTTGGCACCTTTGTATGTGGATGGAGTTTTAATGGAGCCAGAATCTGACAATCACATCATCACGTAAGCAGAGACACGAATTTACAATCTAGCAGGAATAAAACAAATAATATGAGTCTTTAAGAATTAGTTCTTCTGTGGATGTAAACAAAGAAAGGTGCACTTGAAGTTCCTGTCTGTCACCTTTTTGGTGCTGTTGTAACAGTATCATATCAGAAACTGGTATATCTGTATCTCATGATGGTGTTATCTGAAATGTGCATCTTGGTTAATCACCTTCCAGTTTCTTTGGACACTTCAGTCACCGGTCAGAGTGGCAGCTGATCAAGATTGACTACAAGGGTCTCTTTAGCAGAAGATGCATGGACGGAGATTATCAAACATGGCATCTGCACAACAAGGTTACCGGAATACTAAACACTATCGATGTATTGTCAGCTTAAAGAGATGCATGTTTGCGGGTCCTCATACCAACACAGCACACACACACTTAATGCATGGACAAAATGTGTTATTTCCTTCTCTTTTCTTTCCAGAGTTTCTTTCAACTTTGTGAAAAACTAGATGATCTTTTTCTCCGTTTGATAGGGGGAGCTGTGTGTTATGGGCGAGAAGCAGATCTATATGAAGCGCAGACCAGGCAACCGTTGCATGCTGGCCCAGGATTATTCGAGGATCTATTCTTCAGAGCCATGCCTCTGCACATCCTATGATTTTGAATGGTAATGACTTCTTCTATCCGCTTTCCTAACTGGGACTATACGGTAACTGAGACTTTTATCCCCAGTGGTCCTTCATTTCTTTCATTACTTGTTTACCAAAACAGCCCCTCTTCTCCGAACATCTAATTCACGTAAACCTAATTATGGCTGCTTCTAGACATTTATAATAAAAAAAACAAAAACAAAAGTATCAGCTTGCAGGACTTGATATACGCCTTGATATCTATGTTGCATCGCCCATTTACTGGAAAACCGATATGACTGTATTCATTGAATCTAATTATAGTTTTGAAATGGAACATGGGAGTTAGGAACTTTTCATTGTGCTACTGTCATTTGCATAATGTCAAGTGACTTATTAGAATTCAATTAATAATGAATCACTAAATGAATTTTAAATGTCTTTCACCCAGCTGTCTAAAATTCTTTTTGATCTTGCTTGTCTGGCAATCATGTCTCTACTTATGGTCTTAAAATACACCATGAAGCTCCAACTGCGAAGCATTTGCCCGTTGACAGAAGCTTGTAGAAGTTAGTTTCTTTGAGGTGCAGTATTTATCATTGTATAAAGTGTCCTGTTTTGGTTTTGTTTCGGGTTTTTGCAGTGATTACGGTTGGGAACGCCAGACGGATGGGAAGTGCTCCCCTGCTTTTTGGTTTAATCCAAATGGTGCCACTAAAAGCTGCAGCACCAGCCAAAGCTTCCTTAACAGCACAGGGTAAGTGGTCCACAATGTTCAATCCATCACAAAACAATATTATTTTCCTTCCAGCTTGTTTGTCACCTTGTCTCAAACACAAACGCAAAATAATGATTCACTTCTTCAAAGGTTCGGGGAGGGGGGGGAAAGCCTCTGATAGAGCTGAAACCAGTAGCCTGGATTGTGTCCCAATTCCATGATGATGCCGTTTTTAGTTTTTGTTCAAATAAAAAAAAAGGATTGAATAGTATGAATAATGTACTTTATTGAATTTTAGGAACTGCTATGAATAGGAATCAATTAAATGAATTCTGGATGGTTGGGAAACCATTTAAAAAAAAAAAAACGTTTTATTAGAAGAAAGTAAATAGTCTTTACTTTTAAACTAGTATAACGCTGTAATAGTATGTAATATGGGATTATGAGACACCTTTTTTTTTTTCCTTTATGCTTCAAAGGTATCGAAAGGTTTTGTCCAATAACTGTAAGGAGGAAGAGAGGAATGTGTACTCGCCCAAGAGGCAGGCGTGTCGTCCCAGACCACCCCGAGGCCTCCGACTGTCCACCAGTCAGGGAGAGCTCAGTGCCACCGTTGGAAGCAATGTTACATTCATGGTCTACCTCGACGATGTGAGTCTCAAAGTCATTATATGGTATAGTATTGCATTAAAATGTCATTAAAAGTCAGAGTAGCATGTTGTCATTTAGTTTGTCTTTTTAACCTTTTAACTGACTTTTGGAATTAAAATATTGTTTCCCATGTCACTTCTCACATGTGTTTTCATGACAAAACGTACCAGGTAGTTCCCCCTAGTAATAGATCTTGCCTTGTGAATCTGCAATATGTCATGAAAGAAGTCATTTTTAAAAAGTCACAGTAAAGTATTTCATAAAAACTGTCATAAATTGATTGAAATAAGATATCAGGTAATAGCTTTTATGATTCCTTCTCTGAAGACCCTGTCTTCCCGTTCCCTGTCATTACCAAATGTCACGGCTGTCCATCCAATATATGCAAGATATTTCACACAAAACCAAAAATAACAACCACATGATGCTGCCAGAGCAACAGTCAGGGGACCACCAAAGTCATTATGATACACCCTCTGGGAACCATGAATGTGTGCACCAAATCTATGCGCAATATGTCAGTCTGTCTAAAAGTTCCTGAGATATTTTCATCTGGAGCCACACGAATATGGCTCGTATATTTTCCCGCTTACCTCAAGTGTAGCTATGGACATAGTTTTGTTATTATTTACCAGGTTCTGAGATATCTCTGAGATTTCTGTCTGTAGGCAAAATCCTGGGGGCCAAAGGGAATTTTGTTTGTGGTGAATTGAGAAATTCAAACGATATCATTACCGGACAAGAAATCTGTCAGATCTCTCTGTGAATGTTTTTCATTGAAACGGCGTTCTGCTGAAAATATGTTGACAGAGTGTACTGTGGTATATGCAGAGAAACGGATACACTGTCTCTGGATATGCAAGCTGTTGTTGTTTATTTAAATGTATTTTTTTAATATTGTGAGCATCACAAATTAAGCCCCGAAGACATTATATTAGTGAGGGAGAAACACAGATATCCCAAAGTACGGGTAAATAAAATCAAAGCTATCTACATGGCTAGATGTCACAAGATAATTGTGAAAAAATGTTGTTTTTTTTCTCGTAATTTAGGTGAAAAACGCTTCAATAATGGGAATGTGTGTGTTTGTTTTTGGATGATTTTGATTTTATCAGTTGGTGAGATGGCACCAGATAGTAAGCTAATCCCTGGGACACTTTCATGCACTCTGTAGCTCTCTTTTTACTTTTCCTCTTAATCTCTCAGTTGAATTTCTGTCTCTTTCCATTCATATTCACCAGCAAAGTGTTTCTGACACAGCTCGTAGCCCATGCACTTTAGCAGTGGACTGCTCTCATTCTGCTTGTATGTGGCCTTTTTTGAAGTTGCCTGACCTAAGCCGTGGTGACAGATGCCATGTCTTTCCGCCCGTCTGCAGGGTGACTCGCTGAGGACCAGCATTGGCCTCGACTTTGGGGACGGCATCAAGATCACATACTCGAACCTGAGCAGGACCGACGATGGCATCAACCACATCTACAGGGCGACTGGGATTTACAGAGTGACAGCTTCTGCTGAAAACAACCAGGGATCTGACAGCAGCACGCTGTTTTTACACATCACCAGTATGTGAAATAAGAAATATCATTACTCATTCCTGCGGCAGTGCATAAAGCATGGCTCTTTTCTCTTTCATGGATACTCACGTTCCCACTGTGCTGCATTTAATTTGAGTCATGGCTGTATTACTTATGCCTTTTTTTAGCCTTGGAAAAAGGGAAAAACACACTAAATCCACATCAGCTGTGATTGAAGTGATACTCCGTCGTTGAGTCATTTGTGTGTGTGCCTTTATTTCTTTGTGTGTAACCCATGTGTGGTGGTGTATGTGTTGCTGCCTCAGGTCCGGTGGAGCGGGTTTATCTCTCCGCTCCTATTGTAGCCATCAGGGGAAAGGAAGTTAACCTGACGGCGGTGGTTTGGCCAAGTCACACCAGAACCTTGACCTTCTTCTGGTGGTTTGACAACAGCTCTGAGGTGAGAAGCTTCTCCTCCTACTCACACTATTGTTCCATTCCCACTTTTCCATCCTAATGTCTTTGTGTTGTTGTTAACAAAGTGCAAATCTACAGCGCTTTGGCACAAATCATGTAAATTTTTTGAGTGCACGTGACTGCACCGCGTCTTCCTGGATGATCCAGCAAGGACTGCTGGTTCTATTTAGTAATCACATTGATTGCCTTGCGTGCCGCATCCCCTCATTATACAGTATGTCAAGGGCTGCACGTATGTGGTTTCTATCATCGCTGAGTGGATACAGGGCCTTTCTCTGTGTTTGTTTTTTTCTTTTTTGAAATCCAGCCTGTTATAACCTTGGAGGGAAGCATCGCCTTCACATTTCAGAGAGAAGGAAAAAACAAGGTCACGGTCCAGGTTGCTTCTGGGAGCACCATAATGCAGGATTCAAAAGTTATAACTCTTAAAGGTGAGTGGGGAAGACAGTCTTCAAAGCGCTTTAATTGGTGTGATTCACGTTACATGAATATGCAATATACTTTCTTGGGGATACTTTCTCAGTCCGCTTTGAAAGCAACACCACGTTGTTGTCAACTTATGTAATGAATAAAATGTCACGCAGGGCGAACACGAATTCTTGAAGAGCAATTAACTTCAAGGCGTATGTTGCCAAATGAGAAAAGACAAAACTGCGCATCAGATTGATCAAAAACGAAACCAGAAGTAACATTCATATTCCAGCAGTCATTAATTATTTAATTTATTTATGTTTGCCTTTTTCTTCCCAGCATTCTTCAGGTCGCTGCTGTTGACGTTCTCGCCAGCTCTTGATGAGCACAACCCTGACATCCCAGAGTGGAGGGAAGACATAAGCCGCGTGGTGCGGACAGCTCTGTCACAGGTACATCAGGACCATATTGCTTTGAGGTCTTTCCAGGAGCCAACATCGGCCACCAGTGGCTTTCACCGTCATTACTATTTTATACCTGTATGCAGTATTGATATCGTAGCCATGATGTTTTATGGGCCACATGTGTAATTTAGTCTTTTCTGGCTTAACCTTTAACAACAGTGAGCACATTGGGAATTTGAATTGAAGCTGATGTTTAGCGATTTTGACGTTATTGTCCGAAGTGAAGGTCCAAACTTTATACCCACCTGTTGTGTTGTGGTGGCACTGCAGGTGTCTGGGGTCCCTGAAGATC
Organism: Eutrigla gurnardus; assembly: GCF_963514095.1. Taxonomy (NCBI): domain Eukaryota; kingdom Metazoa; phylum Chordata; class Actinopteri; order Perciformes; family Triglidae; genus Eutrigla; species Eutrigla gurnardus. The sequence goes on from NC_139925.1 coordinate 12,444,140, forward strand.
AGCTTCTGGTGTCTTTGTATCCGGGACTTCCATCTACAGCGGAGCTCTTCATATTGCCTGATGAGCAGACAGCAAGTGAGCACAGGAAAGGAAGTGAGGACACTCTAGAGACGGTAAGTACCAGTATATATATAGAAATACTGGATTAATTATAATGTGACATTTTTATAAAAAATGCACATCACATGGGGTGCTAGATAGCTCAAATGGTAGAGGTGTACTAGACAGTCCGGGCTAGCTGTTTCCCCCTGCTTACAGTCATTATGCTAAAATTGCTTCCGAGTTTAAGCTCTATACATAACATACTGACATAAGAGTGGTGTCAATATTCTTATCTAACAAAAGTTTTTTGTTAGTGTAAGTTCTAAATCACCTGTTCATAACATGATTTGGACATTCTGTTTGTGTTTTTGTTAAATTCCTAAAACAGATATCAGATATTTTTGTCACTGCCCTGAACCAAGGCCTGATCCAGTTTGAACTGAAAGCGGGTATTCGCATTATTGTGTATTTGACTCATCAAACTTTGGGTAAGTTTGTCTGTAACCTTTAGCCCATCATTGCTATATCAATTTGTCCAAATAGAGCTTAGTCCTAATGTTTGCCAATTCGATATAGTATGTCTACAGTGTATTTGTTCCACTTGAAGATGTGCAAAAGATAAGCCATATGTCTTACTTGAGATGATTTGACATTAAGTTGTATTCAAACACTGAAAAAAATAAGACGAAGACAAAGTATTCCCGAGATGTATTTGATACTGCATATCACAGGATTTAAATATATTTCACAGTGATTCCGTTTTTGCACCTGAAAATGTGAGACAGTAGCTCTGTTTTGAAAACAGCTAATCAATGACATGACTGACAAAGACGGCATTTGGTATGCACTGAGGAAATCAGCGAGGTCACAGGGTCATTAGCATATCACAAAAACGTGTCGATCAGCCCTGCGTGGCTTTACCCTTTTCATCCTCCAATGGATCTGTCTTCATTTGTGTCTGCGTACAAAGGTCTGGGTTACCTTTTAGATGATCCAGAAAGGTCATAGACTTCACATGCGTCTCTCTGAAGGAGAGAAAGATGGGAGGCAAGGGGAAATACTTTGAATAGTGCATATCAGCATTTAAAAACCCATGACTATGCATGAGGTACCTATATACCCCAGGGAGAGGCAGTAGTAATACCATGATAACATGCAGAGGGCAGCTCTTAAACTGCTGGTGGACATCGGGGGGAAAAAATGCTCTCCTGGGTGCCCTTCCAATGGAGAAAATATGAATAAGTACCCTCTAGGGTTCTTTTTCCAGTGGAGAAAATATTATGAAGGGCCCTCTAGGGTCCCTTTCAGTGGAGAAAACATCATGAAGTACCCTCTATAATTTCCTTCTAGTGGAGAAAACATGAAGAAGTATCAACAAGGGTGCCCTTCCAGTAGAGAAAATGTAATGAAGTGCTCTCTAGGGTTCTAGGGTCCCTTCCGTTGGAGAAAATGTGATGAAGTATATTCTAGGGACCCTTTCTAGTGGAGAAAACATGATGAAGTATCCACTAGGATGCCGTTTAAGGGAAGAATAGGGGATGATGTGCCCTCTAGGGTTCCCTTCCAGTGGAGGAAACGTGATGAAGTCTTTGTTTTGTCGTGTTCCAAATGTGACACTAATTCGATGCATTCGACTTTCAGCACCGCTTGTGGATTCAAACTCCATCCACAGTGGGTCAGCCATGCTGATGCTGCTCACTGTGGTGTTTGTTGGTTTAGCAGCATTCTTTATCTACAAGTTCAAAAGGTATGTATGCGATTCAATAAATTGTATTGAATTTACCCTAAATCATGATGTACACAATAGGTCTGCTATTTCTTTGTCATCAGGAAAATCCCTTGGATCCATGTTCAGACTGAGAACAGTCATGAGAAGGAACCGGAGGTGATCAGTACAGTTGGTCAGAATAACAACATGTCCAAGGTCAAGCTCAGTGAGTTTCCCTCTCCGAAAGAACTCATGGAAAAGGAGCTGGAGGCCAGGAGCAGAGGCACGTTGGCTACACATTTACTACTTACCACCATTAAAAACCATGTGTTGTACAAAATATACCATATTGTAAGCAGTGGTGGAGGAAGTATAAAATCATTTAGCATAATTTAGTAATAATGATTTAGAAATGAGCAATAACACAAAATTTAAAGTAAAACGGCAGCTTTTAAAACCATATTTAAGAGGTATAATCCAAAGAAAATAGATAAGGAATTAAAGTAACATTTACAAAAAATTAATACAAGTATGACATACTATACAATCACATTTTTGTGACATGCATTGGACATACTATACTATGACATTTTTTATGATTTTTTTAGCAAATGTTTATGACATACTATGGCATTTTTTGAGAAGTTGCTATGACAAACTACACTATGACATTTTCCTGACAGTTTATCGACATACTATACTTACTTACTATTCTTACTTACTTACTATTCTTATAGTTATAATGACATGTGTGTGTAACATACTGGACTATATCATATTTTACATCTTCATGCCTTACTATATTATGGCTGTTTTTGACAATTTAATGACATACTTTGCAAAGAGCTTTTGGTGTCTTACTATTTTATGACATTTTGATGGCGTACTATACTTAATGATTATACTACATTTTGATAAAAACAATTATATTATGCCATTTTTATGACATGCTATGGAATTTTTACTTTAATCCTATACTATGACTTTTTTATTTTTATGACATTTTTTAGATGACTTTTGTATGACATTTTGACAGCTTTACTGCAACTTTTTTCAACATGCTATATGACTTTTTTCGACATGCTATAGTATTACTTTTTTATGACCGTTCTCGACATGCAGTACCAAAACTTTTTTTGACATGCTATTTCTTTTCTGACTTTTATCAACATTCTATCCATCCATCCATCGTCTTCCGATATTCTATACTGTGACTTTTTCATTACTTTCTTCGACACACCATACTGTGACCTTTTTCAACATGTTATCGACATGTTATGCTATGGCGTTTTTTTCAACATGCTATATACTATGACATTTTTCTGACATGCTTTACAATGACTTTTATAACAACTTTTTTTGACGTGCTATACTATGACTTTTTTCAACATGCCAAACTATGATTTATTTCCACATACTATGCTACGACTTTATTCAACATACTATAATATTACTCTTTTATGCCTTTTTTCGACATGCTATACTATGACCTTTTCATAACCTTTTTCGCATGCTATACAATTTTTTTACATCCTTTTTATATGATTTCTTTAGACATGTTGTCCTATGACTTTTTGATGACTTTTTGTGATATACTCAACAATAATTCTATGGCTTTTTAACAAAAAAATGAAATGTGTCAGGTGAAATAGCGCTGGCAGTGGCTAAAAAAATTGAAACAACACAAAACTTTGTAGATGTACAATTATATATGATCATAAATACCAAAAGTAAAGTATGGAGAACAGCAAAAAAATTAAGCATACACATAGAAATACAATACAGAATCAAATCACTACCTATACACATTCAATTGTAACATATTGCTAACAAAACACACACAAATAAAACCAAACAGCACAAATCTTATATCACACAAATACACAAATTCAACAACACAATACTATTGCACACAGTTGCAGAACAGTCATCTAAATCCTGACCTTTCTTTGCTTCCTTGATGCAAAGTCATCAATGACATCATCATAAGAAATCTGCCCAATAATGGTTGATGATTAACACTGACTGCAGGAAGACCAGTTAGGCATTCCTATGACATCAGGACTAATTCACTTTGGAGGCGTGCAGACTGATTTTACATTATTCTTAACAATTTCTCAACAATATGTCTCTGAAAATATATATTCATTATTATATTTTTCGACATCCTATAGTATGACCATTTTTATTGCCTTATATGACATGCTATAATATGACTTTTTCAATTACTTTTTTCAAAAACTATACTATGACTTTTTTATGATTTTCTTTAACATATTATACTACGAGTTTTTATGACATACTATGACTTTTTTCATTACTTATTTTCATCATTCTATACTATGACCTTTTTCGACATACTATGCTATACATATTTCATATTATTTCATGTGTATTTCAATGACATACTATACTATGACTTTTTATTATCTGTTTATGACATGCTGACATGTTATACTTTTAGTACGTCATTTCACTGACGTACTATACAAAGACATTTTCATGACTTTATTTACTTTATCTACTTTTTATGACATATACTATCACAGTTTTATGACATATTAATGACATACAAAAATTGTTGACATACTGTTTAACTTTTTATCGAATTTTTTATGATAAAACATTTGAATTGGCATACTAACTACTCAGAGACACTAATTCAGGATTCAAAGGATGTCACTGTAAGATACGGATACTGATTCACATTTTATTACCCTTAAACACCCACTTAGCATCTGTTTTGAATAAGCTGCTACAACGTTTATGTTGATACAAATCACATGGTTTCATTACACATATGAGCTACTGGAACATCTATAAATCTAATGTAAATCTAATTTGCAAATTGGACACCACAAGCACAACTGTGGCACAATAACCAGCTATCACAATGACAATTTAATTTTTGATTGCTGTGGCTGACATCCACTGTGAGGTTTCTAGATGATACCTATTAAGTCCCTGCAGACACTGATTGTTTGACAAAAGTAGCATTGCAGTGCTCCTGACAAAGACATGTGGGCTGCACTCTGTTTTTATGGTCACTCAGCACTATTCTTCATTTCTCAGCTGTTTCTACCTTTCTACGTCCTTGTTGATTTGAAACCAATGAATTCCTTTTGGTTGTTTTCGAATGTGTTTATCTGCAAAAGGGCAGAGCAGCAGGGGTCCTTCTGATTTAGGGCTCGTTAGATTAAATTAATTTAGAACCTGCTGTTTAAAAAATACTCTGAAGCTTGGTTTGATTTGTATGCAGTCTGATTTCAGCTAGGGTCTTTTGTATCTATATATTTTACAAAACATAATAAGACAAATACATTGTGAATAATTCAACATGTAGATGTTATTGTATTTAAAATATGTGTAGTATAAACAGTACATCCACTAAAATATATTTTAGAAAGTACAGATTTTTTCCATTGCCTTTAAGGTAGGTCTTGCTCTAGCCAGTGGAAAACATGCCCCCTACCAGTGGAAAAACATTAACCAGTTTTAATTTAATCAATGTCTGGGTTCAGTAATTTTATGTGTTCTCATTTTAGTCCAAATGGCTTTACAAACTCTAAGAAGAGGGAGACTGTGCTCACCGCTGATAGTTTTCAGCACAGCACGAGCTATGAAGTAAAATCAAAAAGGTTGAAATGAAGATTTGAACATTTAAAACATAACCATATCCAGATTAAAATGTTCATTTAAATGAAATTACTTGAAATTATTTAATTTAATTCAAATTGGTTCTGAATGATTAACATGTTCACATAGTAGTAGACATTTGCAGTTCAGTTGAAATATGAATATATTAATATACTTTTTATATTAAAAGACATTCAGAACAAGGCATGAGGTTGTCAGAACAGATCTGCCTCGTCAGTCAAGTGTTATTTACAGTACATGACCACAGTCCTCTGCTAGAGAACCTTGGATGCTCATGTACTGTGAAGGTGAATTAAATCTAATTTAATTCATTTTGATGCAAGTATTTATCAAACTTCTAACAATTGCACTTTGAAATGTTTACGTTTTACATTAAAGAGCCACCTTAGGAGAAAAAAAAACATCCTACATTTAATCAAGCGACTTGTTCCTACAACAACAACGTTAGAAAATCACTGGTGAATATAAGTGCATTTAGCAGCTTAAAAGCCTGATATTCTCTTCAGGAATTGGTAGAGACCACAAACCTAGCTCAAATGCTCCATAACTGCTGGATAACAAGCAGCCTTTTGATAGTTGGCCATATCAACTTATACAAATGTTTTTGCACAATAACGTTTTGCATCTTGTTTCCATTGCCCCCAAGTGGCCAAAAAGGCAGTTATCTTCAGTTAAAATTCAGGTCATATAGATTTCTAAAAAAGTCTAAAAATATGCTCCACGTTAAAGCAATTTAAATTTGATTAATCATATTTTCTTGAGCAAATCTGAATTGACTGCAGGATATTTTTCTATATGAATTTACCACCAGGTTATTAGTGATAGGGGCGGACATGAAATTGGCTTCACGCAGCTTTCTACAAATCATTGAATTTAAACTACTGACAGATGAGGGATAAAAGTATCACCTTCGAATAAGCCAGTGTCTGCACAATCTGAACGACCCCACATCGTCATAGTGATTCTATCTTATCAGCCCTCGATCACCAGCTCAGCCCTACTCTGAGAGGCCACGTTCCTTTGAGACAACAGGGGGCTTTTCAACAAAATTGTATGGCTGATGAATTTATAATTCAGGGTAAAAGCTCGTACAAACCATTTGTTCTCCGAATGGAAAGATTAGAGAGAACGCAAGTTTGAATTTTATGTTGTTTAGTTAATGTTGATGGTAGTTTATTCCTTCACCAAGAAATCAATGTCATAGATGAGGCGGATAATCACAGAAATTGTGTTTGCAACATCTCTGTCGTTATCATATCCTTAAAACAAGCAACATTTTGATGTGCATGTGATGTCAAAGCAGTTGAATGTCCCTTTATTTAGTCTATTTTTATTTATTTCTTTGCATGTTTTCAGGAGGAATTGGAAGAAATATGGAGAGAATTGTTACAAGGGAATTTCCAAACTGTACTAACGTCTAAGACTCTGTTACGGAGTAAGTACAGATTGTTGTGTTCCAATTGTGCTGATATTGTTTGCTTTGTTGGCATTGTTTTTATTTATTTACCCTATTTCTTTTTTAAATATTCATTTCACGGTGATAGCTGCTATCGTTCAAAGTCATGTTTTTAACCCACATGGATAGATTAAGTATCTATTTTACAATCCTTGATGAAGATCAATCCACCGAGCCAGACTCCAGGGCCTCTAGTTTGCGGGCGGTGAAATTGTTAGCCAGCACAACATCTCCAATTAGCATCGAGATTGCCTCGCTCTACATCAACACCATCGAAGTATGCTAATATGAGTATTTTATACATATTCAGCTGTCGTGTACTTTTGATGAAGGCTTTTTGCTGTTGACATTTTTTTTTTTAATTAGGAGAACAGGATAGGAAAAACAGAGTTGTTGAAATGATATATCTTAAAAGCAGTAAATGAGAAAGTACCATTAACTAAATGTGTTCAGGACAAGAGACATATTGAATAGACTGAATATACTGTATGTATAAGTTTGGAAAAGTTACTTTATATTCTGCATCGAATGACAGAGAATTAGAATGACTTAAGGGCATTTAGGCACTTAAAGAATATTACAAGGCTTAAAATGATAAACATATTGAAGGTAATAAAAGTGAAATCTCACAGTATTTGTTGATGTTTCCCTCTAATGCACAAATTGAAGATAGCTATTAAATTTCTCAAGTGTAACCTTTTTATTTTGCTTTTGTAATTTTGTCTCATTTCTTTATATCCAGAATAGATATTACAACCTAAAAGACAAAAGAGGAGTCAGTTTCAGGCAGAACACATCTTGCTCTGCCTCCGTACCACAGAAAAATCACAATTTTGTTTTGTTGAATAAACCATTTTAATGTTACACTCGGGGTAAACATTAACATTTACTGCCCAATAACTAGAGGTCTTTGAGTTGTAAATACACACTAATGAATATTTATATACAAATGTCAGAATTTGGCTGTTATGAATGCTCACCAGAAAGGAATGTATAGTTGGTTTTGCTCTGTAAGATAACATGGTGCTTTCAATGACTGTTTTATCTGATAGCGGTCCACAAGAAAATAATTTTAATGTTTGAACATGAACATCTGGCCTTAGAAGTAGAAATACTGTAAACTTGTACATAGAGAAAGATGGAATGTAAATCACCGTCATTCTACTTAATTAAAAAGTCAACTCACTGAAAAGACTGTAGATTAGTATATTTCTATGACATTCAGACTCACAATAAGCTGTATGTCGTTTTTACTATTAATTTAATTTTTTTTTTTTTTACAGTAGCATGCCCTAATTATCTGTGATGAAAGACATAATACTATTAGGGTTGATCATGGTTGGTTTTGAAGTTTACATATTAAACAAATTATTAAACACCTCGTCTTATAGTCTAGTTGTGCAATTGCCAAAACTTGTGCATGATCTATGATATTGTTCATTTTTGTCTGATATATAAATTGTCTTGTATTGAATCATATTTCTTACTGTGAACAAATAACCATTTTAAAATTGTTCAAAATAAATGTATTTTTATATGAAATTATATATATATAGATATATATTTTCCTATTATACATGCACCCACAGTATGTGTTGTAATGGAAGATGTAAGATTATACCTGAAAACAAGGTTCATGAAGCCCTACATTATCGGAAAGCGTTACACTGTCAGTGATCCCTCAGAGGCTCTGAAGTCAGCTTTAATGAGCAGAAGTGTGATAACGCCTGTGTGAAGATTCCCATCTGACACTTTGATTGAGCTTCATTTTACCTCTATCACTCAAGTTGCCAGTTCCAGATGGATTCTATTTCATGGGAACAATTACTGAGGCTCTGGTCAAAGATGAGCAACAGGCTATTTTGTTAAGGAGACCTATTTAGAATAGTATTGCTCAGATTAAGGGTTTAAAATTACAAAGAGACAGAAAAGGTTTGGAGGACAGAACTGCAGCTGATTGACTGAAATGATTCCTCGCAAAACAAAGATGCAGCAACAACGTCCCTTCTGTTTTTTGTATTTTGTTTGCCACCTTAACAGCTTCATATCGCACACCAATCTTCATCACTCCAACAGCCACCGGCGCCCCAAGAGTCTTATTCTCGCTCCTGCTCTCAGTCTGAATTAACACCAAGGCCTTTCTCTAACTGCCCTGGGATGTTCGCCAGTGCACAATCAAATTGAACGGTGACAATCCCTAATGGATGATTCGCTGCAGCCAGACACTAATGTAGTACTCAATGAAAGGAAACATGCTCATCAATTTCACACTGTGGCTAACACAATATTGCTGTGGGTTATTGTTGTAGGACATTTTTCATTCAAGGTGCTACCCAGACTGGGAAAAAATCTTCCTCGATTGTGTGTGTGTACGTGTGTCGATTTCCTGGAGAGAGGATAATTAATTTGTTGCACAGTGGGAGAGCCAAGGAACTAGCCCATTAGAATCACTCCAGGCTACTTGGTGCTTTTCATTGTCCTCCTGTTCGGCCCCATTGTATCACGCAAATGGCTGAAACTTTTGAGCATGCTGAGCAACAATTGTTAAGAGGCAAAGCAGAAAAAGGCAACAAAGTTGACAAAGTGAGAGCGTCCGACCGTTGTTCAAAAGTACCACTTTGAGTCATAGTTTCGCCCTTCATGAGATCTGTTGATTGCCTATCAAATTTGCAGACACGACTCACTGCTACAGTCAACTAGGTGGATTTGAACAGACAGCACGAATAAATTAAGCTGTTTATTCTTTTGGGAAATGAGTCCATCAAGTCAGCCACGCTGCATTAATGTTGTATTTCTGTTTTATTCTGCAGCCATGGTAACTTCTGCAAGATCAAATGGGAAAAAAACACAGAAACAATCCACTGAGTAATCAAGTCACTTTGTAATGAATGAGTTGTCTAGCCTTTGAGAAACGCAAAACATACTGCAGTTCACATTTCTAACGTTACATTTTTCTCCTAATTAAGATGTATTTCAATATCTTGAAAGAGGGGGGGGAAACATGCAATTATGTTCAGTCGTATTCACAGGTCGGGACTTGACAAAAAGTCTCTTCTGATGGTGGTGTGTGGAAAGACAGTGTGTTCGCCTGATGATGAGTACGAGTTCCTTTCTGCTTCAGGCTCGATCGCAGGATCGGAAGGAAAGGAGCGTAGAGAAAGCCGCCAGTCAATTTGTCTTGCTGACATACGATGCTGACAACTCTTAAAAAGAAAAGTTGGATGAAGAAGAACTTCAGTACTTATCCCAAAGAGACAGCAGCTGACCAAAGCTCTGTGCGTAGGCTGGGCCTTGTTGACAGGAGATACGTCTTCTCTATCGCAGCCAAGGAGGAGACGAACAAATCCGCAGCATTTTTGTCCGCTGAGTCTTTGGGGGGCAAACCTTGAACAGGCTGCAGGCTCCTCTGCATCACTGTAAAACTGAGGAAATGCCATGTGGAGATGTCTGTATCACCGCAGTAGCTCAACAGTCCAGAATAAATTACAAGGTAGTATAATGAAAACATGTTTTCGTTCAAACCTGGTGGAGTTTCAGTGTCATCACGCTTCCCGTAACCTTCACGGCGAGATCAGTTCAAAGAAGAGCGTGAGACATGTGTTGTAACTGTGTCAAGGAGCGCTAGGCTTTTAACATAAACAGATGGGTAATAAATCTCAAACTAATTAGTAATTAAATAAAAATACAGCCATTTCTTGTTTGCGAGTGTAACCGTAGCTCCTTTGTTCACACAGTTCTTCTGAAGATTTACATTTTTACCTCTAATAATAGAAACCAGAATGTACAAGAAATGCTCTGGGCAACAAAAGTCAACTGTGAAACAATCAAACATGAGAATGCCTCTGCAATAATAATAATCCATATGCATGATTTAGATTATACAGAAGACTTGTGTATAATCTGGTTTTAAGTAGGTTCAACATTTATCATGTCACTAAAATGACTTGTTTGAGGGATTGCTGAGTTTCCTCATCTATTGTACATACCTATCTACGCAGTACACCCACTTTAATCTTCCGTTCTTATTTTGTTATGACATATATAACATTTTGAGCGGCAGAGAGACAGGCCCAGATCTGGGACTGGGAGTCCTCCTTCATCTCCTGGATATTGCAAGCTTTCATTTGATGACAATCTGGTGATAAGATTTGCTGATTGCACAGAGCTTAATGAATCTGCTTCCCTCACTGTCTTAATCAGATAAGCTATTTCCACATAGTTAAACAAAGTAAACTTCACAAACACGAGCCCAAAGAACAGAAACAGGAGCACATTTTTGAGATATTATTCTACATCGCTTCTGTCCCGCTGCGTGTTATGTTTTCATATTTGAGCAGATGCAGCTGCGACCAGCTGGGACAAATAACTTATACTCCTTCCATTACGAATGTACATTATTTACATAAAAAGATCAATGTCCTTGCAAAAATACAAGTATTTTCAGTCAAAAAGTGTCCCTTTTCAAGAAGCAAGTATAAATCTGTACAGTCTCCTCAGAGGGATTAGGCAGCACAGTGTGAACTGGTCCATCCATGCATGGGTAGCAAAAACACTCGAGACCATTCATTGTGACCGTGGTTTCATAGCCTGCTGGAAGTAACTGCCAAAGAAGATGTATTGCTTTTGAGTTGGTCATAGACTCCCAACATTAAAACACATGGGGCGCTTCATCAGAGAGCTTGATGTCTGTGTGAGATGGCAGGTAGCCTGACAAGGGAGAAGAAAGGGAAAGAAACAGAGGGGGAGGCATTTTATGTATCCATTTACATACGGGTGTATTTTTTTGCAGGCAAACACATTTATCTCGGCAGGGTCGATTGTTTAGAAGTAAATCAATTGGAACCTCATGGATATTTCTTGATGAAAATGCTTTCACCAGTCCGCTACTTTCCCGATGCGCTAATTATTTTATTGGGTCAAATAATTCACCTTGACATTCTCATCTCTTTCGCTCGCACTTGATCGTGCTTCACTTGCCCGTGAATACTAATACCTTGCTGGGACAAACTCAGGTTGGCAAATACATAAATATGGCGCGCGTAAGAATAACTAAATCTTGGCACCTCCTGTATGTTAATACAAGGGGGGGTCGCATCAGCGTTAAGAGAATATCAAGTATCTCTTTCCTTTCAGTGAGCTTCAACTTGTGACCATTGTTCCTCTATGCCACTGCCGTTTTTCATATACTGTCACAACATTAAAGTCCCAGTCGGCAACATTTTTTTGATCATATTCACCGAAGTCGACACTATGCTCCGATAGAACAACATAAATCATCTGGTTTCAGAAAAAAAAAGCGCGCCTCTACGTACAGCCTGTTGTTTGTTTTGCAAAAAATCCACAGCGCCCGGATCATCCTGTCCAATCAGCACGCAGGGCTGTGTTCGTGCACACACAGAGCCCCTCTTCCCTCGGGTCGTACCACTATCACAGGGGGGAGGTAGAGGGAAGTAGCAACAAGCTTCCAATTCCTTGGTTAAAAACCGAAACAAGGAGGTCCAAAACAACCAAGGAAAAGAAAACACCGAAAAGAAGGAAAAAAAGAAAGATTGCGACGGAGCCCGTGATAAAACCAGAGTCAACATCGGACCCGTGTTTCAAAGGTGGCGTGATCTAAGGGGTTTCAAAGGGCACGGAGTCGAGGGGAGGGAGCTCGGTGGTCGTGGGGGAGGAGCGTAAGAGTTGTAAACATTCAAAAATCTGACAGAGTGCCCTCGATCCGCCGGACTTGCCGACTGGGACTTTAAGGGTCAGTTCACACAGTTTGCCAAAAAACAAAACATTTTCTCACTTATCCCTTGTGATATGTAACGATGTGTATAACTATGACCATTTAGATTGTTTCAGCCAGCCAGCTGGGTTCAAACCTGGAGTCCTCTGGTTGTGAGTGCTAACCACTTTACCGCCAAACTCAAAAACAAAGAATTGAATGCTGTTGGTGGTGCTCGTAACATTAAAGTAATTGCATTTTAAAAAAATACAACAGCAACAAGGCTCTCCAGAAACAATGTTCTTGTAACGGTACAGCCACATTAGCCTTCTGTTTGATTAAACTGTCCCACACTCAGTCCCTAAGTGAGGATGTGATGTCCCAATTTTGATGTGGTAATGAACATTTTTTGAGCAATTCTTGAACTTTAAGTGGTTTATGAGAGTGATGTTAGTAATCTGGTGGGGTAATGTTGAACAAAACAAGTTGATTGCACATTGCTAGGTGCTTTACTTTGCTGTTTAGATTTTTTATGCCATGCCAAACATTTGGCCACAAGACACTGCTAGATATAAAAACGTCACACATTTAACAAAAATAATGCGTTTTAACCAAGTACTTTTCCTGAAATCCAAGGTTTAGAGAAATGTAATGTGACGATCGACAGCTTTACTCTTCACAGGTGTGTTTTTATAGGAACGACTTCACAAAATAGTTGGATAGCTCACAAATAAAACTACGTTTAAAATTTGCATATAAAACCACTATCGCCAGATACCAACAAAATGTAAATCAGAAAATGTTTTTGTCATTTGGGTGAACTGACCCCCTGTTGCTGATTATTAGTTAAACACCACAGACTGAATACTTTCTATGGCAAGTGATAGAATAAAACACAGCAACAAGAACAGACCTTCAATGTCCAACATAAGTATCTGATATTCCTGGAAATAAATGCTGTAGCTTAAAGGAAGACACATGAATACCTCTGCCTTTTGAGTCCAACTGTACATCCACATGATCCAGTGAGGTCAGCTTGTCCCCCTCAGGGTTTGGGACGACGATGGAGGTCACTGTCGGGATGACCTCTTGTTCTTTATCAGGCTGCTCCGCTGTGTAAGTGTTGATGCCCGGAATCTTCCTGTAGGTCATGCAGAGGGGGAATATTAAAAAAAAAAAGGTTTCATGGAAACCTGCCACCAGGTCTGCTTCACTAATGCTCTCACTAAGCATAATGTGTCACACACTATTTTTAACTGTTAAGGATGGGAGAGGATTGCTTGAAAGCCGGAAACTAGGGCATTTCACATTCCGCTGGGCATTGCTCTCTCACTTTCATATTGTTCACCTCCATTTTTCAATCAATTTTTCATCCCCTCAGATGCAGCCCCCAATTCCGCTTAAAACTAACATCTTGCATTTCTAATTTCGGAGCCTCCCCTTGTGATTTTGCGCCGCAGCTGGCACGGTGACATTTGAGGCAGCTTTAGAAACCGAAAGTCTGTTTCTTAATGTTGTAATTAAGATCTTGAAAGTTAAAGTTAAGTAATGTTTTACTTTATAATGAGCGGAATCCCACAAACTCCGGAGGAACTCGAGCCTTCCTCTATGATTGGCATGGGATTACCTGCAGCAGAGGATACTGTTTACTGTATGTCCCTCACTGTATAATATATGTTGTCTCAGGGCTTATCTCCTCAACCTTTCCTGCCATTCGACAGAGTGTGCCTCACCTTGGATGGCTGTGTTTAGCATTTCCTAAAGGTCAACCCTCACATTGTCAGACAGATGAATATTGATAACTGCAGGACTCTGACACCCATTCAGCACTCTGGGTGAATTGATTAGACTGTCATTCCCTGTAATATCCTGCAGATTGAGACAGAGGGGAATTGTCTTATTCCTGGAGCTATTATTGTGTCGCCGGTGTCCATAACTCACAGATATATGGAGTCCGAAATACTTTTTGGAAAGTTTTAGGAGTTCACCAGTGCAATTGTCTTTGCTTGTAGATAACGGGGCCGACTCTGAACAGGGTCATTATGCAAACGCACACAAACAATAACATCTAGCTTATCGTAGATATCAGCGCTGATGGGAGTCTGAAAACCTCGGGAGTCTGAGGATTGATCGTCATTGATCTTCACACTTTCTTTTATGGTTTCCCTGTGCCTTGTATGTGGTGGGTACAATTTATTATCCCCATTATACTGTACCTTTTAAATTTATATATTACAAAGACAGCCAAGCCCATCAGTACGACTGACACAAGCATGATGACCGCGGTGCCACTGTGGCCGCTGTCACTGCTGTCCACGAGAGGAGCTGTGAAGAGAAAGAGAGACATGATGTGCACACGCAGGCCAAATGAGTATAAACGCATATCTATATCATTTTATCTTTTATATATATGTCTATAGGTGCTTCAGCTTTTTCTTCATAGTTCACTTTATCCAGGATGAACAATTCTAACATGTAAAACGGTTTACATCTGAAAGCCTGCACACTAACTAGTCATATTCAACACGATATTGGAAGGATTGACCTCAAATAACGGAGAGACAACCACCCAAAATGTAACTCTCGCCCCAGAAATGGATCGGATACAATTATTTTAGGTAGGTGTGTGGCAGAGGCCGCGGAACTCACCTGGAGACAGCTGCATGGCGTACACGTTCACCTGCACCCCCGGTTTGAGTGTGAACTGGATGAGGTCTTGGTTCACAGCACTTAGCAGGACCTGAGAAAGCTATGAGGAGGGGTGGCGGAGCAGAGAGGACTCCGTTAGCAGTGGCTGCACAGCAATATTCCACAGTCATCAATATTTCAACCGCAGTCATTTCATCTAACAGCCTGAATTATGAATCAGAATTTTCGCTTCCTTCTAAAGAGGAGCAAACGTTGATATGACATGGAAAAAACCAACCTGCGAAAGCCCGAAACCGAGACCCGGCAGGCTTTTAATGACAATGGAGACCTTATCAGGTAGGTTTCCACCACACTGCCTATGGTGTGACGGTGACATTTAAAAAATATATATACATATATATTGCTTTTTCAATCTTAACAGGATTTCTCACCTGTTTTTGCCGTATTCAAGCATTTCAAGATGACATCATTTACTGATTAAAAGGTAAGCTATTGGAAATCAAAGTATGTTCTAATACCATAAAATTGTTCTTTTAATTTCCAGCCCAGTGAAGTGCCTGCTTTTCACACCTAGATGAAGCGCTCATTTAACAGGAGAGCAGAATGCCTTTCCAGAGCCCATTTGAGTCCTTAGCCATGCCTCACTAATTCCATCTTGCACTTTCTAAAATCTTTCCACTGGTTAAAATTAGACTGCTCTACACAGTATGAATAATTACTTTTTGTTCTAGTGGCATATCAGGGTCAGTAAATCTATTACACATTTTAATAAGCTGCGCCACACATACACTCACCGCATGCATGTGTGTGTGTGTGCGTGTGCGCTCGTGCGTCCGCGGTGCAAGTCATTCACTGGAGATGAGAGCGGTGAACTGAAGATTTATTACCCTATTGTCTGTGAGGTTCTGCCAGGTAATCAGACAGGCTTTAGATAAATACATCTCTTTAATTCCCAATCCAGGCCCGCCTGCCCCAGTTTGTCTCTTTTCTCAATGCTGCCAATTATATGATGCATCAATGTAATTAAATACCTATTAACTTAGTTCAAGAATGACTGTGAGCCAGCAATATTATGTTTACTTGTGATACATCGAGGTCCTATCCGTTAGGATGAATTAATAAGCTGGAGTTTAGCTGCTGCTTGAAAAACAACGCTGTATTATTGTTTTGTTTACATATTTAATAGCTTTCCTATAACGTGATAAGAGATTAGATTGAAATAATCTTATATTGCCATAAGAAAATAATAAACATGAAGCATGGGGGCTCGGTGTGATTATGGTTTTGTTATTATTATCATCTCAAGGTTTAGGCAAGTCTCCAAACTTCTAAAAGGTGGCAGTTAGTCTACAACATGTACTCAGATGCTTTCAGAGTTATTTCTGTGCTCCGAAGGAGCCCGTTTCAGTGCTTTTCCATGGGAAGACATTGCCCTCTAGTGTTGACATTATGCATTACTCTTAAGGAGGGATTGCAATAAAGAGTGTGGGAACATTAAGTCATTTAGGAGATGGGGCTTGAAAGCTTAAGCCGTTGTGATACAGCGACTGCAATCATGTTTTTGTATAGAGGTCAAGTAAAATACAAATGTATTTTAAGTATGTGTTGCATGATTACACCACCATAAAACCACAAATCCAGTAAAATGTTCACTTAATGAACCACACCAGAGACTTTTACCCCAATTACTAGAAAACACTCTTCATCACTGCTGACCTTTTCCAAAGAATAACATAGTGTTAACAATACCACGCAGCCAGTGGCATCCAATCATTCCACCATGGTATCAAAATACATCTGCAGAGAATTTAAACTTGGTCGACTTCAGTAATCCATCACAATGAGCATCATGTCCGCATTTATTTTCATCAAACGTAACCTTATTGTTGCTTGGTGACGGAGCGCAGACTCTCCAAATCAAGCTAAACTTAAAACTATGTTACCATGCAACAATAATGTAACTTTGACAAAAATAAATGTAGACATGATGCTCATTGTGATGAATTGCCTCACGGACAAACATGTTTTAAATCTCTACAAGTACATTTCATACGGGACTGATGTTTATGGAAACCAAAGGCTGCCTGGAGGATAGGAAAAGGGTTTTAAATGCACAGTGTGTCAAATGTAAAACACTTCGTAAAAGAACTGGAGAACAATAAGTGATAATAATGCAAAGCATGTTTGCCTTGCAGCTTTTTGTATACAGGATAGTGGAACTAATTTGGTCAATATATTCAATGATGCACATAATATTAAATAACGCAAAAATCTAATACCAAGACTAGAGAGTGGAACAGATATCTCTCTCTCTAAAAAAAACCCCCGACTTCTCCTGTCCAACAGAAGTCGGAGAAAGAATCGGAGATAATTTAGGTTGATTACAGTCATATGTGGGGAAGCCAGGCGATGACTGCCAAAACTGAAATCAACTTTTTCATACTGGCAAGAGTTTGCAAACAGAATGATGAATAGAGGTTGATGGCTCTTTTGTCACATTGTACCAGGACAAAATCCTGGATAACCCCCTGGTGCAGGAAACGTTTAATACGTTTGGCTACGAGCGAAGCTATCATGCAAAACGCCTGCAGGCAAATGTTTATTTGTGCCGATAACAAGAATCTGTACAAGTACTGTGTCAGGGCATGTCCTCTCTTGACTTCCTCAGCTTTGGTTTGTTGTGGTGTTAATTGTCACGGAGAGGCCACACTCTACTGAGCATCTGCCGGGGACCATTAGAATGATTCGATGAGACAGTACCTGGTCCAGGTGCGCCAACTTCTCATTCATGTTTCCTTCTCTTGGCCTCTTCTCAGGCACGATGAAAATCTCTGCTGTTGTCGGTAAACCTGGAAGCACTGTGACCAAGAGCTGCTCCTCATTGATTCCTGTGACCTTTAGCAATAACAACCAAACCTCATTAAAACGTTTTTTTTGTGTGTTTTTTTTTAAATCCACTGCTTTGGCCGAGTATTAATGAGTAAATACTCCTGGCTCTCCGTTTCATATATCATTTGCCTAAGTACCCGTCACTGTCAAGATATAATGCACACATCAAGTGAAACACGCAAGCTCAGTTTGACAGTCTTTGGTAAATGCCAGGGCTTTTAGTGCATTTACGCCATAAGCAGAGGTCTCCTGTCAGTTTCCTGGTGTAAACCATGGTCATATCTGACAAGACTGAAGGTCAAAGTGAATGTTTCATACTGAGGGCTACTGTAGGATATATATAGAGCGCAGGCTCCAGGTCTTTTACATAACTCGTCGCTTCTTTTTTTTGACATCCACACAGTGTCTGACAGGGGAAACCAGACGCACTTAACCACAGTTAAGCTGTCTTTACTTGAGGTTATGGTGTTCTCTCGAGGCAATGCCATTCAGCTCTTTAGAGAGCAAATGGAAGCTATCAAAGTGACGCTTTCACTTTGGAGTTTGCTACGAGTTCAGCTGAAAGCTTGTATGAGTAAAAATAATTTCAGGTGACGCGCCATGTCAGCGAGAAGAGGTTCACCTTACAATTATGCAGCGAGTGAAGTGAAAGACACTGCGGGTAGCGGAGTACACCACTTGACACAAGACCGCATGCATTACAAACACATCGTAACCAAGAATGGAAATGTCTTTGGGTTACTAGACGGAGACTTGAGTTTCTCTCTCGCTAGTGCAAAGCTGCTTGATTGAGGAGTGGAGTTAATTCCTAATTGTTTTACGGCCTCTTTAATAAAAGCTTGCAGCTGAAGAACTGACCTGAATCATGGAGCTCTTCACCACTCGGTTGATGTCTTCCCTCCACTCAGGCAACCCGGGGTTCAGCTCGTCCAAGTTAGAGGAAAAGGCCAGAACATGCGACCGAAAATAATCTGAAATGCAAACGCGAATCGAATTCAGACCTGAGATACAGATATGCATGTATGTATTTGTCATTTCACTACAGGCTGAATATTTTGTTTGTCACATCAGACCTAAAGAACCCATCTTCACACTAATCCACCTCAGATGATTCAGATAATAGAGTGCTGTAGAGTGAATTATGTATTTTCATCAGAAATATGGAGGCTAGGCTTTAATGGAAATGTGAGAACTGAGCATAATCCTGTCTCAAAATTCATGAATGTTAATATTATTTACATCTTCAGCATACTTTTTTTAAAGCTGCTGAATATTATACCCCATAAAAGATGAACGGCAAAATGCCTATCTTGGCTTAAATAAGGAGCAATATGTCTAAATATTGTTGTTGATATTTTATCCCTGTTCATGCAGCATTATCTATCACTAAAACCTCAACTGGATTTAATCTCTTTAAACAGATCAGCCGATGGGCTCTGAGGTTGGAGTTCCCATGATAAAATACATTGGTCTCGCACTATTGACAGCAAGGAGACTCATTCATCAACATCAAAGCGCAGCCTCAAAATGTTTACAAAATGTGGGCTTTTTTTTTTTTATTATTTGGAAACATTTAGAAAATATTCAAAATATAACACTGTAACAGAAAAAACGATCTGAGCTTGATATATAGGCCTCTTAGTAATATTTATAAATGACTCGGTGTGTGTGTATGCTTTCTAAGTTTTGGTGTTATAAAGCTATTCCCTTGGTAAGACTCTTACTTTCAGCCACATCTCATGGCCTTCATCAACCACCTGTTACTGTGGCCAAATGTCATACTTTTTGGTCGAGCAATAACAACTAAACCATCACCATGACAACTAAGCCAAGTCCATCCACCGATGAAGGCCATGACAGCTCCAAAAAACATAATACATGTGATAAGGCTTTTTATTGTGGAAAGGCTTTGAAGATCTAAAAAAAAAAAGGATTGAATCACTCTCCATTTGAAGACACAAAATTGCCTCCATAGTTTTCAATGATATTTAAGAAGCTGTTTACGTGTATTGAGTTTACCATAAACAGCCAAAGTGATTCGGTCCTGATGGACAGTATTGCCGACTGAAGCCTGAACGGTGACAGTGTGACTTCCCTGTTTGGAGAAAGTGAAGGACATCGCTCCTTCCAGAGTCACGACAGGCTGAAAGGCAAACAGACAGAGGGAGAGATGGAGGGCGGCGGTGTGAATCTGTCATGTCATTCACTAAATAGGCTGCGTGGTAGAGAATGAGAGAATGAAGCTCACCTCGGTTTTGTTATCGAACCACCAGTAATAGCTGACTGTTCCCACATTGCCGGGGCGTAACGCTGTCGTGAGGTTTACTGCTTTGTTCTTGATGACTACTGAAGGAGCCGAGAGCTCGACGCGTTCCAGTTGACCTTTGGAGAGAAACCATGAGCTCTGTGAGTTTAACACCTGTGGTTTAACACCTGGTTAAATATATTGATGGATGTTTTAACATTTTTTTTAGTGGCCAGGAAAAGTCCCCAATGGAAACCGTCACAATGAGCTGAATTCAAACTAACCTAAGCTCATTTTCTCTTTCAACAAGAACACCTATTAAATCTCCACGATTAGCCGTGATGAGTAAAAATGTAATTAGTTCCTAACCCGCTCACCTCATCGTGTATGCAGGTGATGAGAGGAAGCAAAGGGCTATTTGCACAATTGATTAAAACAATGCAGACATTAACTTAAAGAGAATTCTGGAGGAATAAGGGGCCGATTTTCACTTTCAAAAAGCAGCGTCAGAATATAATATTTACATTGCAGCGACCACTTTCAAATGACCCGTTATTTGACTCACAGGAGACGTGGAGATAGAGTATCACCCTGTCAAAGCCCAGAGTGTTGCTTGCTGTAGCAGAAACTTGGTAGATGCCCACTTTGCTGTAGATGTGCTTGACCCCGTCGTCGATGGAGCTTACGTTAACATAGGATATGGCCGTCCCGTCGCCAAAGTCCACTGTGATACTTGTCATGGAACCGAGACCCTTCAAAAAGAAAACAAAATACTGTCACTCACGCAGCGGCCTCGGTTGTTTTGTCGATGTCCTCGCTGACACGTAACAGAATGAATTTGTCCATAATATCTACAAGAACAAGGTCAAGTGGTAAACCGTGCCACTGCATATATATTTGAAACACTGGTGGTCCGGCCTTCCTGACAGCATCTTGATACACACTTAAAAACACTGGAGAAGAAGCATGCAGCCTCCGAGTATCCTGCTGTAAGACAAACTACTTTTTGCTTTGATAAAGTGAAGTCAGCACCTCTTCCAGGAAGACCAAGAAAGTCACATTCTTCCCCAGTGTTGCAACCAGTGTTCCCTCGTTGGTGAAGAGCTGGAGGCCCCTGGGGGCCTGGCTGGGACACTTTTGTCGCCGCGGGCTGAACTTCAACAGTGTTCCCTCGGTGCAGTTGTTCGACAAAGCCCGGCGATATCTGGCATTCATTAAAGACACAGATGAGACATTCATAAAGGAAATACAATATTTTTAGACTACCGTACCCCCACAGCTCTGTTAGATGGGCTCAATTATCTTTTGTTACAAACACCAGGTGTCGGTTTACTATTTTATAGAAAAAAAAATTAGAGTGTTAGAATATTTTCGTCATACGAAACATAGCTCGGAAAATTGTTGATGGTTCAACTATTTACCCATTAGCTATTTTGAATTCTCTGCCCCGCTTACAAAATAGTTTTGAAGCACTCTCTATGGCACCATGTGGTGTTCAGGTGCAGTCGGCTTATTACGGCGGGTAATTTGTTAGTTATTTTGGCAACACATATCAGCCTAACAACACCTTTGGAATCCTAAATGTCCTCCTAACTTCCGTTCTGAAGGTAAAGAAGCTTCCATGGATCGCGTATTGTACGCAACCATTGTCACCGAGAATATCACATAAAATGATTTTCACAAAAGTTAAACTTAAATTTAACCAGGCACATTTTTTACATCCCCTACTCCCCTTTGCTCATGTCAATACAAAGGAATCAGGCGTACCCCGTGGTGTTGAGGAAGCTGTCCCCCGTAATGCAGTCTCTAGATGTTGCCGCGGGAACGAACCAGAAAGCAGGAGAGCAGCTGCCATCGATCTGCCTTTCAAACCCGTAGTCGCTGTTTCAGTTGGAACAAGCACAGAACAAGATACACGAGGGAGATTAGTCGCCACTTATTAAAAATATAAAATAGAATGGCTCTGCTCAAATAGAATCATACACAGTGAGTACCTGTCTACTGTGGATAGAGGTGTTTCAGGCTTTGAGGAAACCTTTGACAGCACAGCAGCTCAGAGTATTTGAGATTTAATGTTTTATGTATCAAACTTCTGAAGCAGGAAAAAAAAATGTGTGTTTTTACACAAACTGTAATTATACGATGAGGAAGGCAAAGTGATCTGTCAGATTTCTTTTTCATCCTGGTCAGAGAAACACAGTCGAGTTTGAAAGTGTAATAAGCCTTTTAGAAATAAAGCGTGTTTATGTGCTGTTCATTTAGCACCAGTGTGATCAGAAAGATAAAAGGATACAAATATGAGACAAAGTCAAGCGATACAGAATTAAATGGAGTATTAATCGAAGTGACACTTTTTAAACATACATAAGTATATAATCATATGTAATAATAATGTACAGCTATCACATCCTGTGTTAAATTGTGTTGTGATAAGATGATCATAAATGTTTTCTGATATGATGTTGTCCTAATTATTCTATGCCGATTGTAGTTAAAATGTATTTTAAGATATGTTTGATGTAACACGTTTCTTGTGTTTTCTAATGTGTATGGGGATATTGATTACAAACATAATCTTATATAAAGAGCATTCATACTGGCATGTTGGCATGGTTACATGTTTTTTAAATCACGGTAGGAATTAACATCCTCGGTCGATAGAAAGAAAAACAGAAATAAAAAATAACAAGTTGTAAATGATAAAAATATATCTCTTCAAACACAGCCTTAGGTTGGCTTCACAGAGTCTGCCTCTTGAGATTGATAAAGGGGTTGTGCACTGGATTTAATGGAATGAAAAGAGGAGCTGCAGAGCGGGGAACTCACCACTCAAAATCTGCCTCTGTGCATGGGCAGGAATCTGACATCTGGGAAATATACTGATTTCTGGCCTTGACACATCGAACGTTTGCTCTCAGTTTTTGGAAGATTCTCTTCATTCCCATGATGCACACTTCGCCCTGTGATGAATAATGCATCATAAACATTTCAGAGGTCCCTTTTTTTCTTTTTGTCTTGTAACATCTTGCTTTTATTGTGCCTGAATCAAAGAGATTCACTTGGGTGTGATCAGCGAGTAGCAGCTTACCTCATTGTGTAACTGCCATGTCATATAATCTTCAGACGTGCATTGTTGTTGGAAAATGGACCGGAAGTCAATTTTGACAAGTTGCCACTCGGATCGATGACTGAAATGACCAAATATTCTTCACAAACAAGGAAAACAAAGGTTAAAAAACATTTGGTAAATGGGGCAAATTTAAAAATAATTATTATTTTAATGCACTGACTATAATCCTTATTTCCCTATGGTTTCTACATCTGGGCCACATTAAATAGACTTATGTACACTTCTAACTTTTCATTGGGGGTAATATATAATTACCCAGTGTAATAATTAACGGACTAGACACACATGAGCTCTTTTTTTGGTTCCTTCGTATCTTACGTCATTATGAGAGTGTCCTCTCCAGGCTCTCCCAGCACCCCATCAACATACAGCGGGGAGGAGGTGAAGCTGTATTTGTCCCAGTTTCTGCCCTCATCAAAACTCAGCCTGGGGGAGAGAACAATGGTTGGATCGCAGACAGACTAGCCACAAATAACAGTTGAATTCAGTAAGAAAATCCTCTGCAGAAAAGCAGTCTCAGTCTTTGCTTTTGAAGATTGAGTATAGTCTCTTTAAAAGATGCGGGTACACCCTCGGAGAGCCTTACCAAATGTGTCTAATTGGCAGAGGTGTGTGTCGGATGGCCACCAGAGATCCTCCTTGATTCAGGAAAAACACGCTGTACTCTTCCTGAAAAACCTGCAGACAACGACCGGCTTCATTTTTCATCACACCAGAGGAAAATTTCAAGGCAACGCAAAGTGTGCACCGACGACGACATAAGGAACGCGCATACTTACACCTACACACTAAACAAGGAGAAGCCACAACTGTTCTTCACACGAGAGTCCCAGTCGGATGAATAAACAAACACGTCAAGCAAGCGTTGCTCTCCCTCTGTTGATTTTCAAGCCGATGGCAAAAAAGCTGTACGCTCCTTTTGGTTTATTTGTTTTACAGATCAGATAGGCGCATGTCTTCACAAGGCCGGGTGTCAAAACTCCATTCTATATTTTGTTGCAATTGTGGCTGTGTCAACAAGAACTCAGAAGCTAGAACTGAGGGTTGGCACCGAAAGCTCCGTCACATTCCTATTGTTTATTCAGACAATGCGCGACTTTTAAGTCATATTTTTCATTTTATTCCGTATTAAATTGAGGGAAAGTTCAGGGGAAAGACGGGAGTTATTACATAAGATTTCAAGTTCAGCAAAGGAATGCATTTTTGCAGAAAGGTAGGTATTGTATGGCGACCGGTCTGTACCTCTCTCCAGCTGTTTCCAGCATCAGATGTGATGAAAATACTGACATTATTACTGGTCAGCTCAGGTCCAACCACACCTGAATACAAAAAGGCAGAACAGCACTGTTTTCAGTACAGTTGCCTTTTCTTTACATTTGAGTATTTATTCAAACAAGACAAACACATGAATTCATTATTCATTCCATTGTAACATGGAACATGTGTGCAGCAAAGATCGATTTCATTTCAGTTGGAAACTGTTGTTGACTGTGAAAGACGGCGCTGGGAAGAGAACTTTGTGAACAGGTTTGGCTGAAAGATGCAATCGAGGACATTAACAGGAAACAACAGTATTGGTGTTCAATTGAAATAATCCTCCTCACCTGACGCTATAATAATTCCCGGAGCTGAATCTTTGCTGACGATGTTTCCGGAGGTGTAAGGATTCTCCGACACGTGAAGGTGGAGATGTAAGGAACAGTAAGGCTGCAGAACACAAACACGAGGGGATTAGTTTGCTGGAGACAAAATGTGAAATTGAAAGTTGATGCAGATCTGATTCACGCAAAAATATTCAGTGTCATAATAATGCTCCTGAATTGATTGATTTAAATCAATGAATCATTCACAATTCATCAAATGAAATGTTAACTTTTATGGCAGAGAAGGGAAGGGAATTAGAACATGGAAAACATTTTGGTCAAAATGTGTTCAGTATGTTAAAGTAGTAGAAACGTTTTCACCATACCAAACATTCAAACATGCACCAGCCTTAAAAAACAGAGTGCGAGTTGCATGAAGCACTGACTGTTAGTGTTGTGACTTCTGATTTATGTTTACTAAAAAACTGAATATATCAAAATATGTATTTCAGGTGTTATGGTTGGTATTACTACAGCTGAAATATAATCACTGGAGTATGCACTGTAGATTAAAAGGGAGTTTGGCAAATGCGTTTTTTATTGGACTCATAAAAATTAAAATTTTATGCATGTAAGAATGCTTGGTATTGTATTCATTTTCATTTGATTTAATTGCACGTTTTTCCCACTTCCTACACAAATCTTTTAGTATTTCCTGCTCCTGTCGCCATCTGATAATGTAAAGCTTTTTTCCATGTGGCAGTGTATCAAAACTTTATTTTTAAACGAATAAAAACCAAAGCCAACGTCAAACTCTGCCTTCATTCACAACCCAGATATTCCCGTTACTGCATGGTGCACAGTTACATATGTGTATACACATTGACCACAGCATGGCATGATCCAGTGTAGTGGGTTTTTTAGAGGATATGGAAATCCAAATAAACGAATCTATTTCTTCTCAGTGGCCCACTTACTTGTTCACAATAGACTTTGTTTCCCTGGAGATCAGTTGTTGGAGCCTGAAGAAGACGCCAGTCTCTCCCCTTGTTGTATGTGATATAAGTTTTCACTTGGTTCTCAACAACTTTATTTGACAAGAACACCCCTTTAATCCCGGCAACCTGCAAACATGAGAGACGGAGAGCGGTAGGGGGAGAGAAAAAAAACAAAAAAGGGAGAAAAAAAAAATATCTGTAAATTATTCAGACTTAAGTAAAGCTGAAGGCCTAGTTCGGAGAGGAAGAGATGTCTTAAAGTGATAGTTTTTCTGACAGGGAGCACTATTTTGGACCATCTGTAGGACTCGGCTGAATCAAAACAACATATGGCGCAGCCCTGAGATATTTCTTCTCCTGTGCACAGAGATGCAGAACCTCATGTGCAGCTTTTCGCATTTCTCTTCCATTTAAAGAGTGGAAATCTTTGTCAAACCGTGTCACCGTTTCATATCCTCTCCTGGTTCTTGTAGCTGAATATTTCTGGACATATCGTCAGTGATGTTGCAGGTGTTTTGGATCAGACCTCTTCTTGTGTCCAGCTGGTAACAACTAACTACTTCACACCGAGGTTTGTTCTCTCTTTAGCCATAGCCATGTTCTTTCTGCTATGCTGGAGTTCTATCAAATGTCTCTCCTCTTCTTTTTTTTTGCCTTCAGGGGCAGCAAATCCTCGACATCCAACCTCTATCAGCACCAATCCTCTGCACTGGCTGATAAGATCTTCATATTAAACATTAGGCAATAAAAGGCACGTGTAGGTCAGTAAGCAGTGCGAGTAACCGATGTCGACGGCTATCTTAGGTGTGTTTGTAACAATGTGAGGCTTTCACTGCTGGCTGCAGATGAGGATGATCTAAAGTGATGCATACATGTGCAGCCACTGCGAACTTCACAGCACATCTGTCAACACAAATATAACATGTTCAGGGCACAAGTAAAAGCCGCTAGTTTCCCTGCATTGTGACTACGGGCGTCACGTGACACCGGTAGTTCTCTTCGCTTGTGTATAGATGGTGCGTTACCTGAAGACTGAACCGACGAAATGTTTTGAAAAACATAATAAAAAGCAAACATTGATATGAGAAAAGACACTCAGATGCAGCAGAATGAAATGCAATGTACCAACGTCTGTTCCAACAACAACATCTGTCTTGGATGTCCTCTCCGAGACATCGCAGGGGGCTTTTAAGGAAAGCATGGCAGACCATCAAAAGCAACTGTGAGCAAAGTTTTAGTCTGAATGCTGCTACTTAACTTGTCATAGTCTCTTGTTACTGTTCAAGCTCCCAAACTCGGAATTTCAATTTGTATGGTACTCTTATATAAACACTTTCCATTCTTTCTCTTGTGGTGAAAAAGAAGTCAGGTGGATTGGAACATCTTCATGTGAATGTGAGTGGACTGATGAATAAAGCTAAGGGGTATGTTACTACAGTGTATAAGTAAGTATTATTGTTATTATTGATACATCTGTCCAATATTATTTCTTATTAATAATATAAACAATGTCATAAGATAGTGAAAAATGCTCTGCTCTGCTCTGGATCTTTAACACATACTCCTTCTTAAATGCGACATGAAGCATGTTGGTTGGATAAAATAAGGCAGACATCTGATGACATCATCAGCTCTACTATGAACCTCGCTGATGTTTGGCTTTTTAATTTTTTGATAAGTTATTTAAATGATTACTCACTAATCAAAATTGTTGCTGATTGAATTTGTCAGTTGAGTAATTTCATTTCAGTGCTTATTAATCAAGTGTGTGTAGCACAGTAACATATACATCTATGAGTGTAGAACAGCACATAAGGTTTATAGTATTGAATAACAGAAAACTATTTAACATGTATAATTACACAAATGATACTGATTGGTTTGATAGCAAACATGAATGAACATGTCCCATTGTCCTATAAACTGCAGCAGTTATAATCCCAGGCCAGAGATGTGAGTCGGTCCAGCATGCTTGAATAAGGTGAAAACATGTAAAGGATGACAGCAATGCTCGACGGCACAGACGCTGCCTACCTCATAGAGGTCTATCATGATGTTGCCCTCCGGTCCTCCACTGCTTACAACGTTCTCCAGCATCAAGGTGAAGAACAGCCCTCTGGACTCAGACATGTACAGGTTGTAGGAGTCATTCTGGTGCCAGTCCTGAATCGCTGCCACCACCTGGTTGTCATCTGAGCTGATTATCTGCAGGTCCTAAATATGGGAAATCGATGAATACCGCAGATGCGAACATGTTTTTTTACAAATTGAATTGAAGGTGTTTTCTCAACAACAACAGACAATTTAAATCTGGCCACGGAGGTTAAACCTCAGGCATTTCATACAAGCTCAGTTTAATTTGACTGAATCCTCTCTCCGGAGTGATGCGAGGGAGGTGATGTGTGTCCTTCTCGAGGAAGTTTTGACCCACCCATGGATGGATGGATGGACGGACTGATCGAAACAACACCACAGGCTTCCCCTTCTGTTGTTGTGATATGGTCTTTGAAAACACTAAGTCACCCCGCTGAGCTTTTAGCAAATGGGATTCAGTGCAGAACACTGTTTTTGTGGAAATGCAAATGGAACTTTCTGCTTGAAAAAAGTTCCTTTTGGAGTTGTGGGGAAACTGTGCAAGTCCACGTCCATTTTTTAAGTTAATATTTGTTGATACAGACGAAAGGGCAACTGATTAAAAACCATCCACAGGTCCTAAATAAACACAAGCTCTAAAGATGGTATTATGCATGTATATAGAAATAATTTTTCAGGAGGATAATAAAGTGGGGGAAAACCATGTAATGGATTTGTCAGAAAAAATGAAAAAATGATGACTAACACAGTTAAAATCAACCATCGCCAAGTTATCATGATTCAACAAAACAGCCTGAAGGAATAAATATTATTCCACAGTAAAAATGAATGCTGCTTCTTACTCTGCATGTGCTCAACAAACAAACACGGCATCCTTTCCAGCGGCCTCACCTTTGGCAGAGTGTACTTGGGAAGCTTCATTGGGTAGAAAGCATTTCTTCTATAGGACACGTAATGGACAGACTGACCACCTACCGGCACCTGGAACGGCAACACAGC
Source organism: Eutrigla gurnardus (assembly GCF_963514095.1). NCBI lineage: Eukaryota > Metazoa > Chordata > Actinopteri > Perciformes > Triglidae > Eutrigla > Eutrigla gurnardus. The sequence goes on from NC_139925.1 coordinate 12,473,300, forward strand.
GCAATTTGCAGTTCAATCACATTTCAGGTAAATATTCACAAACTTCACTGTGCACACTGATTGCGAGCAGCACGTAACAAGCAATTTAAGCCACCATCTCAACTCTGGGCTTGATACTAATTAGGATACTGTGCATTATGGCAGCGTGGAGCTGCAATATAATACACAACATCACGATTTCAATTTCATGCCATCCTTTCCCAGGATAATGGCCCCTTTTAGTTAATGAAAAACACGACTGTACATTAAGATGCCATTGAATGCAGTGGTTTTACAGCTTTTAATTGTCCTTTAATGAAGCCAGACCTTGCAATAAAAAACCCACCTGGATGAAAACGTATTCATCCTGAACCACCAGGGAATTAGGGATGATAAATCCAGGGAAAGGCTTGCCCTTGTTTCCATCAGAGCAATTCTGAAGTTTACAAGTGATGTACTGTGACCCTGTGGGTAAGCAAGAAATCAGTGCTAAAAATATAACAGAGAGAAAAACAAACAACCTTCTCTAGTCCACAATCACGGTTTAGCTTGTGCTGATGGTATGAAGTGAGCCATACAGGCGGAACATTTTGGAGGCCAATACTTATTCTCACTAATAGATAAAGTAGAGAGAAAGCTGTCCCAGTGTGTCAGCATCAGCCAAATGAGGCAGTCTCTCCAGGGACAGGGCATTAACACACAAGGCCTTGTGGAAGTTCCCCCTCTCTGCTCTGTGGCCAATAAAAAGGGCCAAGTCACAGCTGGCCCTTGAAAAATGAATTAGCTTAATCGTATGAAGAGTCTCCATGCAGCCAATGCAGATGAGGAGGCAAAGTTTTAGTGCAGCGAGAAAAATGGAATAAAATAAATAAAAGCTCTCACTTATTGTTGTTATTTTCAAATTAAGGTTCAGGAATTACAAGAAACGATTAAAATGTTGACAGGTTTCTGTGATACTGAGCAGGTAACATCTTTATTACTCACGTCCATCGGAAACGCTGATCTCCAAGTGAATCATTCCTTGTTCTTTGTCTAAACCCAGTCTGGACCTGTAACATGGAAGAAACATTAGATTTCTAAAGGAAAGTATCATGGACATTGTGTCTATTAATAATAGTATGTTCATTAATAATCACTTTGTGTGCATTAATAATACCATTGTGTATATTAATTATAGCATGGTGTCCGTTAAGAATGACTTTGTGTACGTTAATACTGACATTGTGTCTGTTAATAACAACATTGTTTCCGTTAATAATGACTAAGTTGTAATGCAAGTGGAGATTTAGGCATCGAAATATAAATAGGGAGAGCTTGACACACACTAGTTAGCTGCCTGTAACTGTTGCACATTTTTGTCTTAATATAATTCACACAAAATTATAATAAGACAAAAATGTAGATTGCAGAGTAATATGGATATCGATATCTGACATTTGCAAAAGGCGGTTTTTAAATGATGTGTGCTTGGGAAAATGTTGAATTACAATAAAAACATTTTAACATGCAACTTGATTTAGAAAAATCACTACTTTCTAACGAGCTGGTTATTAAAGGAAGGACTTTACACACGGACTTAGAGATGGATTAATGATTAGCTGGTGCAACCCAGTCCAGGACGGATGAAAGAATGCAGTATTTCACAGGGGAAAAAAGCAGTAAACAAGAGAAAGTCTGGAGTAATTTTTTTCTGTTAAACAGAATCACCATCATTTTCTTTCTCATCCATTTATCAACACTGGGTTGTGACACCCCGTGGGAGCCAATGATTAAGGTTATGCAGCATGCAGTGAGTGTGCATATAGTAGACTTGCTTACAAAGTTTTGTTACTTATTTTGAACATCAGGTGGCATCTCTGCAAAAAGCTTTATCAACTATTTTTCTGCTGCCCCAAGGCATATCTAATAAATTGATGCTAAATATTATAACCAGGAGCGATTCTAGGAACAGATCTTTAGGGGTGCTGAGCACAAACAAACTGGACTATCATTCCCACATTTGTGAATGAAGAACATCAGACTTTTGGGAAATCATTGTGACTGGAAATCTTACTTTAATGCTGAGCAAAAAAGCCATCACTTGGTTTTCAAATGAAATTGTACTAAAATGAAAAGATAATGAGGTATAATGGGGGTGAACGGGGCAGGTGGGAGAGAGAGAAAGTGGATCATACCATACCATGACGCGGTTGGGGGGGGTCTGTTGTATTTTGTTGTTAAAATATTAAGTTTAAAGTAAACCATAAGTACTGTCTATGGTTTTTTTTTACCATGTTTAAGCTTTTTCAAACACAGACTTGCGTTTAAAAAAAACAACATGACTATTTTTATATTGCATTTATCGATGCAATATTTTTTAGGGGTGCTGGGACTCAATTGAGGGGTGCTAAAGCACCCTCAAAAACAGGCTAGATACGCCCTTGATTATAACAAAAAACAAATACACAACATTTTGTTGTGCTGTTATTAGAAGTGCATATTTGTGAGTTATAGTAGCTCTTCATTTGGAACGTGTAAGAGGGCGTGAGAATTATAGCTGTGGTCTTAACGGTTCCCTCAAGAGCATTAATACAACAACCGTATCCAGATACACTTCTCCGACGGACATCTGAACTGCGCTGCACTTTATGGGTAAGGTGCACTTAGCCATTTTTATTCAATTTCAATAGAGATTCATCAGGACATGCAGAGTGACAAGAGTCCCCACTTGTTGTATTAATAGCAGCTGTTGTGACAGAAGATGGGTTTCGTCTCATTTTCCATACCGTGTCTGAACTATAATATAAAAAGCCTCCGTCCTGCTTCCCTCAGCACTCTGTAATTGCCTCACAGCTCCATCTCTTTTAATGGACTTTCTGTCCAATACTTCATCCAAGTCTATCAGTGAACAGAGGCGCTTGCTCTTAAATAAACCCCTGCAATGTTACACGCTGTTCCCCCGTAGCCGACACACACCAGTATGTCTGCCCAGCGAGGGTGGCAGTTCACACGTTTTTGTGAATCATATTCGTCCAATCTTTTCGCATAAGATGAGCAGTGCCGGACACGATGAAAAGAAATTCCTCCGTACTTGATCTCTGATAGCGTGGGCAGGGTTTTGTTTCATTTTTTTTCTCTTTTCTGGCATGCTTTGGTCGACTTATTTCCTCAAAGATAAAAGTAAGTTCATATGTGACCAGTGAACATAAAGAAGATGAAAAAACCTTAACGATCAAACTTCAGGATGGTCCCAAAATATCCCCTTGTTCTTTATTAGCATATAAACTCAAGCTGTAAATATATACCTGACTTGTGAATATACTCTAGCAGCAGCTGACTAGACAGATATTTTGGCATGGACATCCATGAGTTGGTGATGTAAAATCTTTATGTGGTATACGTTTTTTTTTTTTTTTTTTTTTTCCAAAACAGGTTGTAGCCTATAATTAAGAGGATCAGTGCAATTTGTTTAGAACTCTACATTACTATTCCACCCCCATACGAAATGTATATCACGCATCCACCTTCCCTTTGTTAAACAAAAGAGTTTTGGTTTGGTCAACATGCGTCACCTCTTCCCTAAAGTGATGCTTATTTACTGGGAGTAACCATGTACTGGAGGTTGCACCAACTTCTTTGATTAATCTGTGGTTCTGCTTCTTTAGTTCTATGTGTGAAAGGGATTCTGGAGCCAACAACTATAAAAAAAACATTATAAATTAAACATTTATCCTGCGCCATAATCCCTGAACCAGCAGCCGACAGCTAATAAAGCTAAAACACTCTGAGAGACACCGAGAAGCTCTCTGCCACACCATCAGAGCTGATTACATGCAATATAGATCAGGCATCAAACTAAATAAACCACAAGCTGGTAATATTTGGATATGATTCTATTTGTAATGCTGTGGTATCCTAACAATATTTCATGAGCACATTGCATTCAGCAGATGAATAATTGATCAGAAAGAAAGTTCTCCCTTTACTAAAAAACTACATTGTTAAAGCATAAAATAATAAAAGTAATGATGTTAAAACATGTAATTTCTTTAACTCAATGTTTACTGTTATCAGTTATTATATAATATAATACCTGCAGTGTGTACAGGTTTCAAGGGTCTATGAGATGTTTGCAGTTCTGCCAAAAATGCATTCATGCATTAATATTAACAATTCAATGATGCCATATATGATAAGGGGGTATGGACTTTTAATCTTTATACTTGAAGTACATTTTGCTAATACTTATTTTCTTTTACTTATGTTTTTTAAATACAGGAAATGTATTTAAAAATATGTTTACATTGTGATAATAGCGATTTAAGTATCTGAGTACTTCTTCAACTTGTTACAATGTGTTGATGTGTTTATGACATTGCTAGAAATAAACTGCTGACTGATCGGAAACATACAATATTAACACACTGGGAGTCAGTACTCATGTTTACTCAAGTACTAGTACTAGTACTTGAGTGCTATCATGTCAGAAAAAGTATAAATTAACATATTTTATTGAGTGAGTTCATATGTACTCCTCCGTACCACTGCTGTGAAGAGAACGCAAAAAAACCATGCATTTTTCATTAATTAATGTATAATTGATCTGTGCTCGTCTATTATTCATAGTATTGGTGGAAATAAATAAAAATGTGGCAATATGGCAACATTTCCCTCACAGAAAGACAAAACATCTGCAAATGACTGATTGTTGATCTCACCAGTAGAATCGGTTGGGGACGACGCCGTCGTGCACAAGCTGCCATCTCCTCCCGAATTCAACAGAGACATAGAGCTGAAAAATGAGAAGAATGCATTAACCAAATGAGTTACGGCATAAAGAATGTTCCATACAGAATATCCAAGAGAATTGTTCACTGATATATGTCTTTCTGGATTATTAAGCAGCTGTCAAGATTTGTTGATTTTGTGGCGTTGATGTGTTGATGTTGTTTTGGATATTGCACCACTGAGTGTATACTTTGTGCAACTGTATCGCTGATGAGAAAATCTATCACTTCCTGTAAAAATATGGTGATGGTCTGAAGCCAGAAAAAAAAAAAAAATAGAAAAAAGAGTGAAGATTATTGGTTCTGATGCCTTGGAAAGAGGGAAGGGAGGACAGACAAATTGGCCTTCGTATTAAAATCAAAGTCTCCCCTTCATAACTCAGCAGGATTCCGGCCTAATTGGTGTTATAAAATCACTCATTTAACTGTCATTGTCGTCTTTTTATTTCATAAAGCCATTAGACTTCTTTTTACTGCAAAGCTGGACTTATGTCCAAGCATAGACGGCCTGTCATCTTGCCATAATGATCGAGCTGCAGGCATCTTAAGCCCGGAGCTTTACAAGGATAAGCAACATCATTTTGACTTATCTAAGGGCTTTAAACTTTTAAATAGACATGACAGGCAATCAATAAATGTAAAATGAAACTAACCTAAGATTAATTTCAGCAGTTAAAAGGAAAAAGAGAATGGATTAAATTTAGCTTTACAAAGACATAGAGAATGACCTGAAGGCAAACTTCTCTGGAGCTTCGTTAGTTTGACCCGTCAACGGTTCTCAACTAAGCTTTCATCTTCCCCCCCTTCCCCATTTATCTCACTTTTCAGACCCGGACTGTTTTTCTCGCGGAAAATCAAGTCTTGCAATAGCAGGCTGGGAAGGCCGAGTTTGATGTCTGTGGTGTTGAGTAAAGCCGACAGCAGGGTTCTCACACCGTGTAATGAAAGGTGTGTGTTTATGCTTGCAATCGCTTGTCTGTGTGCGTGTGTGTGTGTGTGTGTGTGTGTGTGTGTGTGTGTGTGTGTGAGATTGTCTTCCTTGTTAACTTCCCCCTGAATTTTCTCGGACATATCCATTCAGTGCAGCCAGACCTTATGACTTGTTTAGGGGAGCAGGGGATCAGATGTCTCTATTCTGGCGACTGCAGCCTCGCCTTAAGTGGCAGATGTCTCTGCTGATGAGAACCGCGTCCTGAAATCTAGGCGCCATTATCAAAATGAATGCTTTTGACCGTGACAACAATCTGTGTTTCCTATCATTTTATAGAGATATTCATTTTGTTGTGAGCCAACAGGCTTGCGATATGTCATCGGACAGAATAATCTGGCAGAGCGCTCGCGTTGAGCCGGCATGCGCATGAGGAGCAGCAAAAGAACCTTACATAATAGGCAGCAGGTTTTTTTTTCTGTCGCATTTTTCATTTTTTTTTTATTCCTTTATATTTCATGCCTCCTGACAGCTCCATGTTACCTTTTGGTCGTGGCTGTAAGCCAGGATCCAGTCCTCTTGCTCGGGGTGAAAAAGCAGGCTGAGGATATCAAAGGCTAAGCTGTGTTTCTGATAGGTCGCCCCCTCGTCAAGGCTAATGAGCAGACTGCTCTCCACCTCTGGGTCGGTAAGTAACATGATCTGAGACGAGACAAGAGAGGAGACGGGGGAATCAGCGGCCCACCTTGACAGCATCCGTACCACAGGGCTTATGTGTTCTTGTGCGAGGCACCGCATTGAACAGACGTGTGGTGCAGACTACCGTGGGGCTGTTATGTACTGGAAATGATAAAAACTCTGCTTCGCAGAAATAATACTTGACTGATTTATTCAACACACGGCAATGTCATCACTTACCTTCCTTTTGTTGTTCGGACTCACGTACAAGTAGCTCAGGATGGTTTTTGGCCCGACTTTCTCATTTAGTTTCTCATATGTGGTCCCATAATCCGTTGACCTAAGATTCGATTATGAGGATGAAGTAAATTGGTTGTGGTGGAGAGTGATGGAGAATGGAGGAAAACCTACGAGTTAAGGCGCGGATGATATCATTAAGCATATCAGGCAAGCAGAAAATTGCAACAACAGAAATGATGAAGCTATTTGCTTGATGAATAGAGGGTTTTTTTTGTTTAATTATCAAAATAAACAAGAATATTTTGTGCAGCAAGGGTATTATTATCATCATTTTTTATGTTTTGGGGTAAAAACAATTAATTTCATGTTTGTGATTTTCATGTTTTCAAACTCACATGGAGTGGAGAAAATATTTGCCTGTTGGCTATAAAAAAAACTTTCAAAACCACAAATATACTTCAAAATAAAAAACTATTCACTTTAATGGCCTCATTTTGGATGTCTTTATATGAATTATCAGCTGGTCTTAGATTTGTTTTAAACTGGATAATAGAAAATAATGAAAAAAATAGTTTGTGGATACTTTATATCGATTTCAACGTATTTAGTGAAAAATATTCTGACATTGGATTTTCTCAGTGCCAGCTGAAACTCACTATAAAGACTCCATAAAGCCGAGGAGAGCTGCAGATTCAGGCACTAGTTCTGTAGGTTCACAACCAGGGACCCCTTTCACATTGTCGCATTGTTTTCAAATTGTCATTTGATAAATTGTTGTTATAAAAAATATTCACTATATAAAGAAATATATATTTCTTTTGTCTGCCAGAAAGTCAGTCCCAGACAAAGAGATGTGCTGTTATGCAGAAAGTGCTATAAACATCAGTCACAGATGTAACTTTTTTTTTTAACAATCAGTTTGAAATGAAAGACCTTACCTCCATAAAGAACTTTCTGTTACTCTGCCGGAGTTGAAGTCATAGTACTTTGTCAACATGAGGATCACCTACAAAACAGATTAAACGGATTACTAGCTTGGAAGGAGTGGTGCCATCAGGTTTGGGAACAGCAGAGAAACAAAGGAGCCCAACCATCCATGCACATGTCACCCCTTCTGTTGTTTGATGCTATAAACTTTGTGTATATACTCTGAGAAAAAGCTGACCACATATGTATTCTATAATGGCTAAGACCCAGTAGACTAGCAGCAAATGCTACCGCTGGTAACCTATGACTAAATGAATAAATAATATAATTCATTCCAGGCACAGAGAGACAGACCTCGTAAATATCATGGACATCTTTTTTTTGAAGAGGATCATAAAAAGTCACAGTCGTATGAGGTTTACAATAAACAGGTCTTCACTTGATATACATCAAAAAGCTGCAAATGCTCCAGATATTAATGAATGGTTCACCGTTTCTATTTACATCTGTTTATTTTTCCCTCAGCAAATAGCAGAACCTTAATCAAAGCCTGTGTTTGTGAAATGAATAACATAAAGTCATGTTTATTTACATTTTACTCAAATTTAACTTTGGTTTCCTTTTTTCCTCAATGAGGCAATAATAGGATGAAAAACTGCCAATATTATAACGATAACTTCCGTCCGAAAGAATGCATCGGTTCTTAATGCCGTTGCATAAAATCTCAAAGGTCCGATACACAAAAACAGTTGTTCACATCGTGCCCTTCAGCCTCTACACGGAATGTGTAGTTACGTGCTATCGTAAAATCTGCAGATCCTATAGCTCCCTGGGGAAGTCTCTCTGGGCATCTTTTCATAGCTATCCTCTAATTATGGAGTGTTATGGGTGTTTGGGGTAACATTCTGTATAACGAGTAAGAACTCCATCATACAAACAAGAAAATTTGAACTTTTAAAAACCCTGCTTGCATAGTTTGTGCAAATTGCAGCCTTTCTCTAGGCTTTCACTCATGTCACACAAGTCAATTGTCCTCGCTAAATAAAAGCCTGACGCTTCTTGAGACTAACTGACAAACACACAGATGAGGCAAGTCCGTGCCTTAGAATCGACTCCAGCTTTTAGCTGTAAAATCAATTTGAGAAAATATTTTTTTAAAGCTAAGTTAGTCAATGCCATCTGTCTGGCAATATACTTAACTAGCGAAACAGAACAAAACAGTAACGGTAACTCTGTTTTATAAATTTAAAACATTTTTCTAGAAGTAGTCCCAGAGTCGATGACAACATATTTCAATGTTTTGTCCAACCACAAGACAAGGCAAACACAATTAAAATGATTTAAAACCCAGAAAAACATCAAATGCTCACAAATGAGAAGCTGAAAACAGACATGTTTTATATTTCCTTTAGAAATTACTTATCATTCAAATGATTAAATGATTAAAACATGCTGATTAATTCCATGTTGATTATCCTGAAATGTCTTACGTGTCCTGCATATTAATCATTTTGCTCTTTTATGTTTTCTATCATAAAGATGATATCTTACATTTTTGTATTGTGATAAGAAGTCATGTATGACACGTTTATAACTTCTTCAATAGATTTTAACTGCACAGTCTCTGTGCTTTCCCAATTATTGCCCCGAAAAAGCTGAATAAGAAAACTCCGACTCCATTACTTTGTGCTGAATGTATGAAATCCTTTATATGAGCCCGAGTTCGGCGATAATCCATGTAGCTTGTTATAACTATGGTACCAATTGTCCAGACTGGGTTGCAGAGATTTATAGTCTTCCGATAAAATGGCCTTTATACCTTCCAAAAGTCATACCCTCATGGACACTGTCATATGCAATAAAACAACCTGCAGCGGCAGTCTGAAAATTAGGAGAAAATATATGCCCCCATTCTGTATGGCAATTAACTTTATGCATTTGCTTGGGAAGGATCCAGGATTACAGTCAGATGTAATTTGCATCCAACTATGCCTGTTGGAAAAGTTTCCTGTGTTCTGGGGGATGTTGAAAGTAAAAGGTGAAGCCCGATGGCTGCAGTTAACGCATCAATACGGCGATACGATATTCACTTTGTAGAAATTTCCGCCTGAAACAGGTGTTTGAAGTTCAACTCATCACATAAGCCTTAAAATTGCTTTTTGAAATCACCGGACGAAGGCTACTTCTTTTAATAATTACACCACACATGGATTATGGCGGAATTTACACTCTTTGAAATATGAATGCCATATGTATTAGGAAATCTTTCCCCTTTGAATTTCAACAAAGTTGTCACATTTGATTCCAGCTACCGTGTAGTTCACAGCCCATTAGGCTGCAGTGGCACCAACATATCTCCAAACTGGATTACTTGACATCCAAGAGCAAGCAAATTGATTTTTTACCCTCTAATCCTTTGTAAATCTTAAAGCTTGGAGGTAAATGGACTGGGATGAATTTGATCATTATGTAGGAATGAATGGAGGCTTAATGGTGACTTAAGGGGGCTTAGGGTGAAGAGATTACTGAATGAAGGTGTTGTGTGAAGAGGAGAAGGGATGGGGTATGAAGAAGGCAGAAGGGGGATTCTGTTATTGAAGGGTGAACACCTGAGACGAATGAAAGAAAGCACATTACCATGCATTCCTCCTCTCACCAAGCCGTTGATCCAGCCTCTTCAGCTATTGGAATTAAGTTGCCTCATCAATAAAACTGTCATCATATTTAGCCAACGCAATTAAACAGATGGATGATTCCATAAAAGCAATTGTTACAGGAACTACTGACTGGAATATTAATAATCAAGACAAATATGACATATCAAAAGCTAGTTACGTGTCTGAGGTCCCTGCCTTTTGTCCAAATGCATGATGGGATAGGCTCCAGGCCGCTGTACAGGAATAAATGTAAAACATACAGCAACAAATACAAACAGAAAATGATCGTTATGGAACCGAAAGATAACTTAAATAAATCTAGGAACACATCATCTACATTATCAGTTAAATTGCAGCAATAATTTAGGAAAATAAAAGTATGGTATAAACGAGTAGGTGATGATCTAGCTATCTCGCTCTTTTATCATCTGGCCGGTAGTCGATCCAGCATTTGAGTGCTCGGAGGTATTTCCGATACTGCTATCGCCATCAGAACTCTATAATTGTATCTAGCATTAAAGTCGCAGGGTGATAAAACCCCAACGATGAATTAAAAGATGCCAAAACTCTTCATTAAATTATCTGTAGGTTCATCACTATGCAAGTGGTCATGTGCTCCATTGTTTATAGAAGTAAAGTTGCTTCCTGCAGCTTTACTTATAAAGCTTTGAACTTCACATTTTCATAGGACAGAGAAGACTTAATCTAATGCTGGCATTCAAAGGTTATGATAACTAGAGACGTTAAATGTCAGCACTAAGACAAGCTAATTGGGAGGTGAAGGGTGGGAACACCTGCCTGCAAGATACTAACACCACAGAAGTGTCAACAATGTGTCAACAGACGCCTTCCGAGGGATAAAAAAAGACAACTTACAGAGCAAATTCACAGGCCCCTGGGGGCCTGTATAGCATAAAGTATGAATATTGATTTGATAAAATCACCACATTAAACAGCATAATTTAACATCTTGAACAAAGAAAGAATTGTCTATTCCCATTACAGTGTTTATGACCCGGCGACTCACTCCGCAGCAACAGAAGCCTGCAGGGAAGCACACCCTTGTATACTTCTATACCACCTCGGTGAGACACATAATGTACAGAGGCTTTTGTCTGTCACTTCAAATCCTACCAGTTAATTAACAAAGGCAACATTTCCTCGTAGACCAGATGTTGTGCTGAAGCTAGGTTGTTTGAAGTCAGAGCTGTTGGCTCTCACATGGATAGCAGGTCACTGCAATCATGAATAATAAAACGACTTCACAATAACACTTTGCACACACACAAAAAAGCGATTGGCGTCCTAATAAAGCCTGATACACAAATACAGTGAGGGATGACATCACAGTGAATAAAATATATTCTGTCATTGCTTTAATCACTTGAAGGGCGTTTTTTTAAAAACGCGATTCTCGAAGCGATGAAGTTCAGCTGCGATGTGACTGACGGCAACACACTGTTACCTTGGCAGGCGGTAATAACATTGATCTGTGAACATCAAATAGCCAGCCTTTTAAATTAATAGAGACCAGATTCTCCGTGTTACAGCTCCCGCTTTCAAGCAGAAAGGAAATTGCCCGACTCGCGCTGAGACAACGGCCCTCGTGTGGAAGTCGCGGCTCGGTTGACGAGTCATCTGAAACGGCTTTCCTTCAGGCTTCAAAGCGTCGCATCATTCGCTTCTTCACCATGAATGAAAGTCAAGGCTAGTTCAGCAGCTAGGCTACAGCGGCCTGCTGAGCTCGGAAGCTTCAGTGTGCAAGAAGGAGGGAGTCTGATCAATGCAACATTAGGAAGTAAGAGGGTGGCTTTTCCAACCCAACCGAAAAAGTTACATGTTTTTTTACATTTGAATCTTCAACACTCCGTTTGAAAGTGCCGAGTGCAATGGTAGAAGATTGGTCGCATGTTGACAAACTAAAAGCTCCCCAGACTATTTAATAAATTACATTTTCTCTGACATGAATAAAGTAAAACACCCGATTAGATACATATGCCCGGTAAGGATTTCTCTCAACCATATGCCTCCTTAGGCTCACCAACAGTGTTTGAAAACTCCTGCGTTTGCATATAAATCCCCAAAAAGGAAACTTCAGTGAATAAATCAAAGTTAGGGGTTGGATTTGAGGCTCTTCATGCAGCAGCCAGATGGTGTAACTCATACTGTATGAATGAGTGGTGCAGGTGGCCACTGTAAAATGAAAGAGTTCTGAAACACAAAATGAGGTGGCGACAGACCGATGGCCAAAAACACTATATTTACCACAATATTTCTCACTCGTAGATGAAGAAGTGAGGCACTGACTATAAGTTTGGATCTAAACACACCAACTATCCGAGGACTTAAATGTATTATAGCTGTATTTATTGAAATGTATATCAAAGGATAAAGCTATAAGTTTAATTTGAAAAACAGTGAAGCAGTGAAAACAGGCAGAGCACATTAAGAAAAAATATGGACCTGCCAAAAATGAGCTTGGTTTAACAACACACAAAGACTAAATAAATAATAATATCACAAATCAACTTTATCCTTTGGATTGTTATGTGATTTCTGCTCTTTTAGCCAGAGAGATGAAGAAGGAAAGAAACCAGAACGATGAATTCCACATACTGGAATTTGTGAGGGAACATAAATGTTTTTTTTTTTTTTGTTTTTGTTGCATCATGGGGTTACAATTCTTAACAATATGCATTTAATGAATTTATGTATGTTTCTTTAGTGGAATGCGTGATGCTCGCTCCCTGTAAAAAAAAAAAAAGGCCATAGCAACCCTGCCCCCTCAGCAGGCTGTCCATCACAGCCGCCCAGGAGAGACGGGAGCTGCTGGGCGTCCATATTGACAGCACGGGGTTGTTTGAGCATGTCGACGGGCTATATGCAGCAAACTACATGCATCGCAGTGTCCGCAACAGGCCTGTTGATGGTACGCTGAGGAGACACAATCAATGCGGGGGAGATTAAATGGTGGAAACGTGTTTAGGACTAAACTGAACTTAATTGGTGTTCGTATTAAGTCTCCCATTCCTCCCCCTTTGGTACAACATGGACAGCCAGGGCTGAACAGGTATGATTGCTGACTAAATGGACCCATCTTAAAGAAAATAGATGTTGCCGTAGTATGGCAAGCTTAGTAGTAAATTTCTTTTAAATAATTTAATTATAAATGTAAATGAAAACCGTATACTGTGTGTATGAAACAGATAAATATCTAAATACATATATATATGTGTGTCTTGCAGGTGCTGTTATTTGAGAAGTAATAAATATGGTTATAATCATATTACTAACTCAAAGAGAAACTAAAGAGCTACGAATCAAATAGAATATTTATAAATGTGGTTTAGAATTTGGGGTTGGTGTATTCAGTTGCAGAATTTTATGCCATACTGCACACTGACTGCAGAACATACTATGGTGCAGCTATTTTAGTTACTTTTTAGTTGTGTTGTTTTTGTCAACCTCTTCCTCTCCACAATAGAGCCCTTTTTATCTTTTTTTAAGGAGGGGCAGGGGATCTTTAGGGGGAATCAGATCAACAGCAGCTGCCACATAAAAGTGGCTCAGCAGTGTCTAGTGTCAGTGTCTTGTCATTAATCAGAAATCAAAATTGTTAAAAGTGATTCAAAACCCCTCCAAAATACCACATTACCACACCATGACCTTGAGGAACACCATGGAACAATCCAGGCTGTGATTTGGGTTCTGTGATTGGATTGAAGAACTTCTGTCTCAGCTTTTCAGTCATACACAATTTATGGAATTCCAAGACTGTTTAGGGGTCCTTTTTAGGCAAAAATTAAGACAAACCAAAATAATTTGATGAGTTTTATTGTGTTTCAGTCGAGATTGAATGTGCAATTTGATGATCAGGGAGGTTAAAATTACTGTTGTCTTAATGGAGTCTGATGGAAATTATAATAATTGTCCAAATCCATGTTGATTTTAATTGTAATAAATGAACTTCAGCAGCCTGTCATTTAGCATCCCACCGCAAAAGGGTGCTGAAACAAGCATGTCCACCAGGGTGCCATCTTTCCGTCAATCCAATTGGAGGAGGAGCTAATGAATACCTGTGGCTACTGCAGAGTCATTTATCCCGGGAATAAAAGACGAGTATAACCTCTATAGCACTCCGATCATAGCACTGTTGCTCTTAAGGTATGTTTTGCTGAACAGCTACTTTACTCAGACTAGGATCTAACCCTTGTTCTATTTTTAGCTCTTACTTTATCGGCAATAATATGTTGTGGTTTCTTTGTTTCCTTCTTTTGACAAATGTACTTATTGTAAGACGCTTTGGACAAAAGCGTCTGCGAAATGACCTAAATGTAAATGTAACCTTTGCCAATAAAGACAAAAGCCAGATGGCAACGGGTGTTAGTGGGCTTTTTGCCCAGTAGCACCAACATGTTGAATTTCATGGACTTTTTCATAAGAATGCGTAGTTACATAAACAGGTCAATTATTAAAGTAGAATAAGACAGATGTTTGCACTGACTGACAGCAGATACATCTGCAAAGATCAGATACCTTGGTATTAAAAGTTGAACTGGAGAATGCCACCGAATACAGTATTTTATTCACCGTTCAGTCAGCGAGTCACAGAAGGGAGAAGAAGAAATGGGATGAACAAGTGCGTACCTGGCACGTCATCTGAAGAGGCAGATGAGGAGAAGTCTCACACCTGACTATCAAGCAAAAAGGTGATGAAAAAGTGGATATCATCCGCTATAAAATGGAGGAGCTGAAATGCAACAAAAGCATGAGCAGCGCATGAACATTAAATGACTGTAAGATGGTGGAGGCATTTCAAGAATTGAGAAGCTGCTCCTCGGGGTTGCTCAAGGCGGAGAAAAAGGCTATCGTTTGCCATTTTTGCCAAAAATTGAGAAACTCAACAAACGCTCCAGACACCAAAGTTTTTCAGAACGCAGAAGCAGCCATTCAGTAGAGAATTATGAGGCTCCCTTTTGCCAAGAACTGGAGAAAAAGTCACTCTGACTAAATGCCTTAAATACTGAAGAGCAGGCTTAACCTCGAGGGCAGTGATAACTAGACACAGACTATCCATCAATATGTTCATTATTTCAGGACGAAAACTCCCAAGAAATGTCCTGGATTGCTGTTGAGATCTCCATCGTCCCCAATGTGGAGGAAGAAGAAGAATAAGAAGAAAAATGAGAGGAAGACAGTGTCCAATTCAAACTGCTTCTGGACATAATTAGGAAATAAGTACCTTTTTATTTTGTTATCTATTACTTCTGATATCGAATAACTAATACAGTCTGCTCCCTGTATGTCTTCTGGGGAGAATTTTAAGTGATTAACATTATGCATGTAGCATTTAAAAAAGCTGGATAGACTGGAAACAAAACAGGACAGATGTGCTCAAGGTCATGGGGGGCTGGAGCCTATCCCAGCATGCACTGGGCAACACCCAAAACAGTTTGACAGTCTCAGACAGCTAACACAGAATGACAAACACATTCACAGCTACAGGCAATTTAGACCTTCTGATTCACCTTCCTTGCATGTGGACGAACCGCGAGGATAAACTAGAGCACCGGGAAAAAAATATCTTTGACATCAAACCAATTAAAGCCAACACCTCCTTTAACATGAATTCAAATTCATTTAAACTAGAATACTTAATATTTTTCTGTTGATTGTAGAAACATATGTGTCTTTGCTATGTATTACTTCCGCATAAACCTGCCTGCACAATCATTAGATGTTTGCACGGGAGTGTTTTTAATACCACTTTTAATGAAAAAGATTGTGTTTGGGAACATCGGTGGGAGCTTAAGCCCCAAATATTTGGAGCAGAAGTGTACAAATGCGAGTTGGTGTTCTTCACAAAGCAGACTGTCAAAGTAAACACAGGTCTCTAAACTGTGTGTGTGTGTGTGTGTGTGTGTGTGTGTGTGTGTGTGTGTGTGTGTGTGTGTGTGTGTGTGTGTGTGTTTGTGTGTGTTTGTGTGTGTGTGTGTGTGTGTGTGTGTGTGTGTGTGTGTGTGTGTGTGTGTGTGTGTGTGTGTGTGTTTGTGTGTGTGTGCGTGCGTGTGTGTGCACAGGGGGGATGACGTCAGCTGAGTGACTCATATCGTCAGTGGGAAGAGTAGAGGAGAAATGGCAGAGGTGCAATAAGTGAGCCGATGTCTTGTGAGTTATAGTATTAAGTAGACTACATTTCAATTCACCATGATTGTTTCATTTTATTTTAGAAACCTCATGAGGTCCGGGCCGAGCCCAGCATATGACTGGATAAATGAGACTGGGGTCAAACTGCACAAGTTCTGAGAGAGTTTGTAAACAGATATTTTGATGTAGTTTGGTCGTTTTAAATGTGCCCGTTCACCGTGGAGGAATGCAAGAAAAACAACGTTTTCTTCTGGAACTCAAGGTAACACAGGATGTGGTGAAAGATGCTTTTGGCTGACTTCTAATAAAGGTCTGTTTGAGTTTGAATTTTTGAATCGACTGAGTGAATTATGACTCTGCTGTACCAGCTCCTCTAGATAAACCATTCAAGGCCAGGGCAGCAGGGATGCTACTTCAGAATAAAGCCACTTTCTGAAGAAAGCAAATATTCTAGAAATACTGTAAGCTTCATATTTGAAATATGTCTATTGCAGTTGTAATCAAACATTTAAGGTGTGCTGGTAAATGCACTTCACCTGGTTAAATTCAGAGAGAGTACTTTTGGTATTGAAACGCATGTGACATATTACAATATCCCAAATCAAAATCAAAATCTAGTCTAATCACAATATCGACAGCATATCAATATTTTTCCCAGCCCTTTGAGCAGCAATGAACTGAGCACTCTTACATTTTCATCGGTTTTCATGTTGATTACAAAGCCGAAACGACACTGCAGCTTATCAAACCGGGATAATTGGCCAAATGATAAAAGAACAGTAACATCCAACAACTAGGCTTCAGCAGCAAACGACTTGGACAGGAAAAACTGGATATCAAAGTCAATAACAAGCTCAGACAATGTGTCTCACTAACTGTATGCTCACATTGGCTGATGTTCTGTAGAATTAAACCAATTTCCAGATTCCACAATTCGCAGCAAACAAACGAGAGCTGCACTGTTATAGATAACTAAGAAATGTCTGAAATGTCTGTGATTTCATGCAGTCAACATGTGGGGGATAGAAAAACGGAAATTGGCCACTTTTGAAATAGATTAGTACTTTAAATAGATTTCTAATGAGCAAATCGACTGGGAAATGCGCACGCTTCCTTGGTGACCACCTGGCCAGCACCCACACAGACAGAGGGTGTGGCACGTTGCCGAACGCTCACAGACATTATTACATTGTTGGATGAGACTGTGTGATTGGGGGAGATATTTCTCAAAGCAGGACTAGAAAGTTCCTCGTGTACCTGTGAAAAGAATGATGCCAGAACCTGGAGATAATGTTGCTAATTGGAAACAGAATGTTCCCAAATACTTTGATGGATAATACTTGATAATAATGTAGCATGACTTGCTGATCTTTAAAGTGAGGAGATTGACTCTCGTATCTGGACACTAAAAATGAAGCTAAAGGTAGCATGATGATTAGCTTATAGCTTAGCATAACAAAGTTGGGGATATAGTTGTCTCTGTGGACATAACGATGGGAGGAATTCGATTTGATCGTTCAAAGGATTCACTCACGACCTTCTCTCGCTCTGTGCAGATGGATTGATGGACGTCATGACATCATTGGTTGAAATTTATTGGTTGAAATTCGTCATATTTTGTAAAAAAGGGATGGATTTTGGTATAAAACTACAAAGAAATAGATGTAATATATTCCTAAAAAAAGTTCTGCATTTCAAATGTGATATATTATTCATAAAGCATTACAGAAGTTGAAGGTTTTAAAATGTATCAGGTTCCGTTCTGGTGGGCTGCATTCTGAGCCTCTGACTGCAGCTTTCTTATAACTGGGTTGGTCTTTCTGAATATGTTTAATACATGACTGGGACTCATCAGTCTCCATACTTCCCTTGGATGATATCATCATAACTTCAATTTACACAAGCAAGACATTAATAATTTTACCTCAGCTCTGGGCCTAAGGAGATGCACCATCCAAGAGCCTTGGATCTCTGGTCCACCCCCCCCCCCCCCCCCCCTTGATAGTGTGATAGATGCTTTAGTATTAAATCACACCTCTAAATCAGCTTCTTTCATCTCAGAAATATTGCCAGGGTGCGATTTTAGCCAGCAAGTTGTCAAAAAAAAACAATTCATGCTTACATCTCAATCAGGCTAGAGTTCCACAATTTCCATGGCCTGACTGAAGGGTCTATTTAGGGATGACAAATAATTCAAACTCCGCTACTTGACTACTAATCAAAACAAGACAAAGAGAGCACGTTTCACTTTTGCCCTTATATTTTCAGCGAGCTGCTTTGCTTAACCTTCAGTCGCATCACCCAACCATCTATTTTGGAGCAAGGCGGGCTAAGACTCCAGCAAGAAGTCAGGTGCGTAGAAAAAAAAGGTGAATTGATCTCTCATGGAAAATATGCCTGCAGCTAAAATCTGTGAAGGAAAAAGACAACCCAACTCAGAAGTATTATTTGAACTTATTTGCTAATAATCCTAGAGTGTGTGTGTGTGTGTGTGTGTGTGTGTGTGTGTGTGTGTGTGTGTGTGTGTGTGTGTGTGTGTTTGAGAGAGAGAGAGAGAGAGAGAGAGAGAGAGAGAGAGAGAGAGAGAGAGAGAGAGAATGAAACAAGGGAGGACTGATTGCCACAAACTCTGCAACCTCTCAGCAGACACATTTTTAAACTCTCTCCCATCTTCGACCATGTTCGGCCATTATCAATGCAAACGAATGTTTTAAGTGCTTCAAACGACCACGCCACCTTTGTGAGTGAATGCTGACCACACTGCGTCAAAAGAGAGGGCCATGCGTAAATCTTTTTTTTTTGCACAAAAACTACTCACGCTGCTGTTGTGTCCGGACCAGTGCACCATCGCCTGGTTATGTGCCGTGTCCCCGGCGAGCGCGAATGTCGAACTCGTGAGCTCGAACCCCTCCTGATCCGAAAACGACGCGTCCTCGTCGCCCTCCTCGACTCTGAATCCGGACCAGGTCTCCGCGCTCCTCGCACCGCGCGTTCGTCTCCAACCGGCCACGTCCGTATCCCGGTCCAGCGCCACGTCGACCCGCGTCCCGTTTTCAACGTTGTTAGTTGTTCCCTCGCCATGTTCGGTCACTTCAGAAGTGGCAGCCGCGGCCGAAGCACTTCCAGGAAACACTTCGCGGCGAGAAAGTTTCTCACGAGCTTCCTTCTGGAGAGAGCTCGCGCCGTTCTCCTCTAACCGCGTCCGCACTTTGGACGAACTTTCTTCGCTCGCGGTTAATTCTGCGTCGTCGTGCTTGAAGTCCCCGTCGGCGGCGGATTCGACGCCCGGTGGTCCCGCCGTAAATCCAACAAATCCCTCAGCCGGCGCCTCGCCAAGACGAGTCAAATCCAGCTCCGAGAGTTCCCGGGGCACGGCGGCAAAACGCGGCAGCTGGCACGAGGGGATGCATCTCAGCTCCACTGTTGTTCCGCTCGGGATGGAAGTTAGGGTGAAGAGCCAAATCCACTCGGAGAAAACGAGAAAAAGGCAGTGGCCGAGACGCGTCTCCATCATACGTTAATTCCGACTTCGGGCGGTGTTAAAAACATATCATTGTCACTCTCGAGCGTCGGTCTGTCATCACCTGGTAAAGTCCGCGAATGCACTGTGGGGAGGTGCGGCGGTGGCGCGCGGACAAGTGTTCCCAAGTAGTGATGCAAACGATGCGCGAGAGGAGGAGCTGGAGGCTGAATGCTGGACGAGAGGGGGGCCATACCCCCGCATCCCCATCTCAACCTGGATGAAAAAAAACAAACACACAGAAAAAACCCCAGAAACTGGGCGTACTCTTTATTAAGTTAGATTTCTGTAGAGGGTTCTTTTTATTCTGTTTTTGACCATCAGTGTGTCGGATAGGCTGCTCTTCCAAATATTTAACTGCATCCCCATCCTATAGGTAATTATGTGGGGATGTTCGGGCCTTTGTGGAAGATACAATGGGGCTTTTTGTGTTTCCCATTAGCAAATGCCCAGGTTATCAATTAACAAGATTGCCTGCATTCCCGGTCAATTATGTTATGCCAGTAATGACATTGTCGTCCTGTCTGCAAAATGGCTTGGAAATTGTTTCATTCAGGAATTATAAATTCAACACAGTGGATTAAAAAAAAAAAGTTCTTTTTTTCTGTCCTTTTCTCAGGTTGATGTAGGGTTGTCTGACATACAATAGAGAAGGAGTCGCACAAGAGGTGAGGAAGTAATTAAGTAATACTTTTCCCTATCAAACAGCTTTGGTCTCTGCGGTTGTATTTGAGCCGTCGCAATAACCGAGAACCTATTACTGCCATGCAATGTGGACATGTTGGAATATAATGTTCCTCTATACTTTGGGCTTTGTTCCAGTCAGCTAATGGTAAACCATTAGGAGAACTAGAGCCTGTCCAAACCCTGTGATTAGATTCTATTTCTAGGCAACGTTTAGTCAATAGGATGAGGATGCTGTTGACTGGTGACTGATGCCGAAGAGACTCCCTATATTGAGCTGTGTTCTCCCCATCGCTCTGAGCTGCGACGTGCTTCTGTTCAACACACGGGTCAACCGCACAGAGATGTCTTTCATTGGCAGCCATTAGTGATGCAGTGAGCAAGAGCTGTCTCAATCTGTTTCAGTTAGCCCCCACCAGACAAGGGGAAACCAGTCTATAATGCAGATTGATGGCTGACTGAGAATTTCAATCATGGAGAACGTTGGCTAAAAAGCTCCAGTCTTGACTGTAATGCAAACCTAATGCACAGTTCAACTATTACAATGCAGACGACGACTTAAATTAACGAATGCTCGTGTGTGTGTGGGGGGGCACCTGTACGACTTTTACATGTTTTTTTTTTTTTTACAACTCGCCGTGGCTTCGTCTGGGATACATCTGCAATGACATTGTGGAGTGAACATAATGGATTTTTGCCTGACCTGCCTGCTGAGTTTAGACACGGATGGTTGTGCACACGCTGGGTCTGTGTATGCCTCATTTTTGGCGCTTTGTCTGTTTGGTTTTTTTTGCTTGGAATATTCCTGTGCAGAAAATCATTTCCCAAAGACTAATGCAACTAACGGTCAGAGGGATGTGGATTAAACTAATGCGCATTAACCAATTAATTGTATAAATGTCAGAGAATAATGAAAAAGGCCCCATCGTAATTTCCCCACACAAATAAGTTGCTTCATCTGACAACAGCCCAAACATTTTATTCAATTTACAGCGATTTAAATCAGTGAACAACAAGAAAATGTCCCATTTTAGGAGCCAGAACTTCCAAAATGACATAAACAATGATTCAAAACAATTGCAGACTAATGGAGTAGTGGACTTGGCGTTTAAGCTCTGGATGAAAGCACTCCTTCTGCATTTATTCATAATGTGGATTTCCCGTTGTGAAGCTGTGCAAATGTCATAGGATTTTCAAAAATCAAAACCCAGGATAGGGATCACATGTTAAAACAAAACCCGTGTAGGCAAATGAAAGTACGAGCAGACTTTTGGGAGACGTGCTCTAAAAATCACACATCACACGTGCGGGATGGTTCCGACTTGTTCGCAGACTTTAAATTTCACTGTGCCGGGTGACAGATTTTTAGTACTGATGTCTTGCAGCACATTTGTGTGCACAACATGGCAGCTGAGTGGAATCATTGTCTTTCGACAGACAAGATTGCTGCTTTGCCGCCTGTCACACATACTGAATACAAACTGCGTTACGCTCCCTGAGCTCATACTTCTGTGATGGAAACTTGTGAGCAGAGAGTGTGAAAAGCACACAAAGGACCGAGACGACAGCAATCCATGGATTATTCCCTGTTTTTTTTTAATTAAACATATTTCAGTGGAAAAGGAACACTCTGTGGAGCCTATCTCTTAAATGAGAGACCTTTTCCACTCTGATGTCTGGTTCACTTTTACAACTGTTCAAATAACTCCTGTGCTCATAACAGTAAAAAAAAAAAAAGAGGAGAGGAACAAAGACACTCAGGACATTAGTCATGCAAAGTACATTGTCTCGCTCTTCTGCTCCAGCTAAAAAGCTAACATCTGCCTGAAGTGCTGCATTGAATATAAGCAGCAATGTGTGTATGTGTGTGTAGAGCCACACAACATTGCCATGGAAAAAATGATCTCTCTCTCTTCAGCGTTCAATAATAATGTACACCCGGTGCTTTTCTCTGAAAAAAGAAACGGAGGAGAAAAAAAAGTGTGAAACTTCTGTGCCGGTTTTAGCCTTCGTGCAAATGCGTTGCAGAGGCACTCGTGCTAAGAGCGAAGGTGTTTTAGCTATAGACACCGAGACAGCCACTTCAATTAGTGTGGAACACACCTCTGGGGCACCAGGAGAGGAAATCGCCTTTTCAAATAATGATTTCAATTACATTATTGAGAGATACGCTGGAATGCAATACAGCCAGCAGGTTAAGTGCTCTGACCCCAGTGAAATGCCTTCTGCCTATTTGATATCACACATCCTTTATCTTCCTGCTATGTGATATGAGGTTTGCAGCCCGATATGTTGTAAGTGAAGTCAAATCTCACAGATCTGTACAGACACATAAAGAAATATACAGCATGTATAGCTTTTGCTGCTGTCCATTCCTGCATATTTCATGATACAGTCGATTTCAACCTTCAGCTCCTGAATATGCTGTCTGATTAAAAAGCAGAATTTATTCAGCACAGATTCAGTAATCAGTGAGGCGGATTTTCCCATTAAAGTACCTCTTCACCATTACGTTAATTTTCATTGTTCCATTTTCTTTTTTTTCTGTATTTTTTACTCTTAACCTTCAGTATTCACAGCGATAACAACAGCAGTATAGAGTGTATAGTTACACGGATTTCTTCTGAGATATTTTTGGATCATATTAAACGTTTTTACATTACGCATCCGACAAAGACTCAAAAACTAGTTATGTTTTGTTAACAAGCAAATATTAGAGGTAATGCAGGCCCCAATAAGCACATGGCACTTTGGAACAAATGCAGCAGATTGTTCCATAAGGCGTTCCTCACAGCATCAGTGCTTGGATGTTGGAAATGTGTGAACGTTACCGTCTGCTTGCATTGCCAACAAGAACATCCATTCAGATCTAAACTATACAGTAGACACACTCACAAAGTCGTATTTTACCTTTTATGTTTCACTGTCAAGAAAGTTCTGGATAAACAAGGTTCAGTGGGGAATGAAGCCTTGACGAGTTCTCTCACGAAAAAAGATGTTTGTTCTACTGGACATATTTCTAAGAAAAAGTTTTTTTTTCTGTGCAAGACCAAGTATGCAGAGAATACAATGAAAAGCCTGTTAAGTAAAATAAACTAGCTCTGGGGTAAAATTGATATTTCCCTGTCGACACTAAATGAAAAATTACTTCTTTCATTTCATTTTCCGTGTCATAATGTGAAATTATTTCACAAGTAAATGCCATTACTTTTGCTCTGTGAGAAACAATATTCTTAAAAAAGCTACAGTCCAGCCTCCAGGTTTGAGTAAAACAACCATCATTAATGTTTGAGCCCATACCTTCCGTTAAAATAAAAACAGCCTCTTTAATTAATATCCCACTGATCTGCACACTGGAATAAAATTATCCTTGCATTATTTCCCAGCCTAATAAAGTAACATTTTCAGAAAGAGATGTTCTAAAAACATTAGTTAGAGCTAGATGAGATGTTGATTTAGCTTTCACCCCGTGGGTGTACATCATTGTTGCATTAAATATAATTGTCATTTGGTCAAATACATTCTAAAAAGAAAGTGATTCGTGAGAAGATGCTTCTAAACTCGAGGGAAAGTTGCTTTTAGGGTAACAAACGCATAGTTTGCAGATAATGGCTCTATTCTTATTGTTCTTTATACAAATGGACACCTTGGGAAATGATAGCGAAGATGATCCATCCCTTAATTAGATTAGCAAATTTGATTCCTGGCAGAGGGCTTCAGGTGGTAAAAGGAATCCCTGAGAGTGCATAATGAAAAATAACCTCTAGTTAGAGACACCCTGGCTGTAAACATTAATATCTGTGAAAAATATTGAAATATTGGCTCAGCGGGCCAAAGTTCTGAAGTAGCTTGTAATTAAACTTTAAGAAGTCTATTGTGTCCACTTAAAGGCTGTGTGGTGGTGACAGAAGGCTGGGTACCCCGCTGAAGAATTCCTCATTAAACAGTTTCCTCTTTCTTTTTGACGGACTTACTTCAGAGATGACTCCAGCAGTTTTGCAACGGTGATAATCAGTCATAACCACATATGTGACTATAATAAAGTCACGTGACTAACATTTCTAAAGTAATCTTGGGGCATGACGAGACAAACCAGATCTTCATCCCTCAGCTGTTACAGTTTATATAAAGTCATTTCGACCACAGCAGCACAATTGTAATGATCAATTATAGAGGTCCCCATTCAAACCGTCTCGTCAATTTGCGCATGACACGAGTCATCAAACCTAGTGACCTGTGGTCATAGATTACTGAATAATGATTAGAAGAATCACTATTGTAACATCCATCCTTGCACCAGCTGGTCAGGCTAGCTATTTAGCCGTTTCCCAAGCGTCCAGCCTTTATGCTGAGCTAAGCAACCCCGCCGCTGGCTGCAGCTCACATTTTTACACATAAGAGCGGCATAGATGTTCTTATGTCATTCTCAGCAAGAAAGCCAATGAGTGAATATATGATTCCTCTGATCTTGGCTTTGCAGCAACATGCTGTTCACATGTTTCTCCTTGTTAAGCACTCATCTTCCAGCCCCCTTCATTAGTCTTGGAGAGACACGTATGAGAAGGAGAGAAGCTCATTTTTTTTGTTGTTTAGCGTAAGAAACTTCACTAGCTTTGCGTGCTAGCCAGTCAGCACTAATGAGGTCCGTGCAGCCTTTCCTTGCTGGTCTAAAGGCCATGGAAAAACTTAAAAAACACTGAACTCTGCACAATAACAAGGGAGCGGGAGCGGGGAGGGAGTGGGAACTCCCACACGGAGCATCAGTAATTCACAAAGTGAAATATTTCATCCTGCAGAAGACCCCTCTTATTTTCAGGAATGTCATTTTTGAGTCGTATCAAGGAGCCGGAGAGAGACCTCCTTTTCTGACATCAATTATTAACCAAAGCTTATATCACAACCTCATAGATCAAAACAGCAAGCTTGTAAGATACTAGAGGGCATCTCATACATTTAGCGTTGCCAGAGAATCACTCCTAAGACAGAAAGGTTAGGCGTTTGAAATCTGACGTGAACTCGCGAGTCTTTGTAATTTCCCTGACAGGTACACGATAT
Source organism: Eutrigla gurnardus (assembly GCF_963514095.1). Classification (NCBI taxonomy): domain Eukaryota; kingdom Metazoa; phylum Chordata; class Actinopteri; order Perciformes; family Triglidae; genus Eutrigla; species Eutrigla gurnardus. Next base: position 12,498,881 of record NC_139925.1, read on the forward strand.
GGCACAGGAACACTGTAGGGTATGCGAGTCTATCTTTGTACTTCTCCATCAGAGGCAGAGGATTTTGCACCACCACAGAATAGGGTTCCTGTGAAAATGAATATTTTATGACATCGCTACCAGGCTATGATTGGTAGCATAAGAGTAGATTTGCATTCCAAACTGCCTGTTGTGCAAAAAAATTATCACTACCAACCTTAGATAAGTCTTAATGTAGCCAGAAGTCCAAACACATGCGGTGTGGTGTTTTCTATTGTCTCCCCTGGGGTTAAAAACCACAAGACAGGTAAAAATATTTACCTTAGGTTAAAAGCCCACAATTCCCACGACTCATTAGAGCCATATTTAGCACTGGTAAGACTAGATTTCAGCTTGTGCCCTATTTCACTCTGCTGCTACCCGTGATGATAAAAGGAAGTTTCCCCCTCCTTGTGGGTGCTTTTAATAATGATGAGATACAGTTGCCATGGTGCCTTTATTGTATATTTTCAGCTGACAAAAAAAAACCTTCTATTATTAGATTTTTTTTCTTCTTTTAAGGCGCCGAGTGAACTTTTAGCTCGTTTTTCGGGGGGGCAGCTTCCCATTGTTAGTAAGCAGAGTTAAGTTAGTGTTCCTGCTCCGTTTTAAGCACCGTTGCAAAACAAAGACATTAGAGGTGAAATGAATAATGTAGTCGTTTCTCAGTGAGAAGTTTGGACACTTGCCTCAAGGGGGGCTGCATCACTCTCCGAGCCCCCTGTAACCTATATTTGTTTGAGTCGGTTTTAACAGCCCATCGGGAGCGGGAGCTTTCCAATTGAACAAGCTTGCGACGTGAAAACAGATGATTCATCTTTGTCCTTGTGCCGTGACGCGTAAATGTGATACAGTAAGTCTGCCCACAAAACGTACCGCTGAAGTTATTTAAAATGTTGTTGTTTATTTTATAAGATTTTTGGGTGCAGTCACAGATATAGAAATTGCTTTGTGACCGAATTGAAAGCCTGTGCATTCGTATCTGTTGGAAAGTCTAAAGCAAAAAATAGCTCCGCTGCCTCGGCATTCCTAAGCCTACTCCATTCTGATCCAAAGGACCTGTCTCTCTGCAACCTTGTGACACAAACAAACTGGAACCACCTCAGGTACTCGATGCTGATTTGAATTTTGTATCAAGTTCCTTGGTCCGACGCCAGCACACGGATAACAAAAAAAAAAAAAAAGCTCTGCTCCCCAGATATGGAGGCCCTGATTGAAACTGTAGGCAGAGTGGAGGCTCTCTCACTGTGTGCTCTCTATATAGAGAGCTCATTAGTTGGAGAGACCTGTGTGCATTGTTCCAAGTCTGCAGAGTCAGCGAGGGAGCCACTCATCACTCCGCGCAATCCAGACTCCTGCACATCTGGTCTGGCAGCTTCAGGGTGACCCGCATGCACGCACACACACACACACAACACACAACACACGCATAAACATGCAAATACTGGCATGGAAGCAAACATAAACATTCAGCAGTGCACAAAGAGATATCGAATGCGTAATCTCTTGGCTGATCATACATGCATTGTGTAGTCTGAGCTCTGAGGATCAACCGCATTGAAATGTAAAAGATTGAACACATAGTCTGCCCCTCACACACAGGCTCACACACACACACACACACACAAGCACTGTATCGCCTGTGATTTACTGGCCGTTTTACACCCAGGTGAGGCGGCCACCTCCAGCACTGACCCAGCACTGCAGCTCAGGGACGCAGGTACAGCATTTCTGGCAGCACTTTCCCTGAGAATCCCCGAGCACAGAAGGCAACCATGCTGTCAATCTCCACTTATGAAGGTTTTAATTTAGTAGCTTGAAGGTCTAAAATGCACAGCTCCTTTCATATAGGTCAGCCCTTTCACCGCTATTCCCAGTTCTCCATTACACAGAGAGCTGGTCTGCACTGCAGCAGGCTTTACCCCCAAACTGTAGCCGCAACTGTGTGTGCTCATATTTACAATGCTCAGGCATTGAGCATCTCGGAGAGGAAGTCATCAGCATGCAGGTGACTGTCGCCAATGGCACATGAATAAAGAGAAAATGAAATAAATCTATTCCACAGCAAAGGGGGGGAGGACCTATTGAGAGTATGTCAGCATTCATTCTATTGACGGACCCCGTTTCATCTCGGCCACGTCATCTCGAAGACACGCTGGGCTGCGGGTGGGGAAGTTGACTGAGTGAAACGGAGGACAATAAAGTCACATATTGACTCAGTATCAGTATAAAAGAAATGTACTTACTGGACTCACGGCTGCCATTTCAAAAGACATTAATCAATGGAGTTCATTGGAGCAGCTTTCTCAATGGCGCTCACAGAGAGCTGTCATTTAAGACCAAAAGCCGTCATTAGAAATCAATGTTTGTTTTCGCTCCCAACGCCACAGCGGCGAGCGGCTGGCTAACGGCGTGATCCCAGGAGGTACGATGAGATCACCTTCATGATTCAGACATGGTGCGAGTGGTAGACGGGAACTTATTTAAAGAAAAAGTTTGATGTCTTGGGAAATACACTTATTCTAGCAGAGAGTCAAATGAGACGATCGACACCACCTGTTATTAAGTTGGCAAGCTAACTTAGCTTAGCACAAAGGCTGGAAAATGGGAGAAACAGCTAACCGGACTCCATCCAAAAGTGACAAAATCCATGTTGCTCATTTAATTCATATAGTGGCAATTTGTTTTGATAGTGAAATAAAATATGCTGACCATATTTCTAATAAAGATCTGTGAAATGACTCTATTCCATTTTTCATTCACACATTGCTCACGGTCTCCGTCCGTCAGATAATAATAAATGGAGCGGCAGTACTTAGAGGAAACAACAGCACCAATGTAATGCTTATTTTCTCACATCTCCCCCATTGTCAACTTTCTTCCTGTTTCCAGTTAAGCTGCGCAGGTCTCCCACCAGCTTACAGTGGGCAGGTGTGATTTGTGACTGGTCGGCATTATTTGGCAGCAAACTGCAATTTGGGGAGCGTTTTTTAAGCGGCTTGGACAGATGTGCTGTAAGGATTAGACCGCCTTTGATTCAACATGCACAATCAATCATCGCGTTGCTTCACTTCTGCGGAGTTTCCGGATTATTATCAAGCTTAATATTATCTTTGTTAGACTCCGACTTCACATAGGCTTTAACAAACTGTAAATTGTATTCCCCGGCTGTCACAACACCTCTTCAGAAAACTGCTAATTGGGAAGACTCAGCCTATTCTCAGTAGCCAAGTAAGGGGAGGGGGAAAAAAGATAAAGAAAAAGAAGAAAAGTGCGAGACTTCAACGTCCCAGGCTCGACTGTCATAGCGCGACGTAGCGTTGCTCCTCTGAGATTTGCCTCTGTGAAAAGCAAATACAAAGGCTTGCAGACTCCTCCGTTGAGTTTTATCGGAGGTGTGAGAGAAGAGTTGTCAAGGCCATCAGAATTGTATTCACAAACCGTGTGTAGGTTGAAATTAATCTGCGCGCGGAGTCTTGCGGTGACGTCAATAGGCTATATTTACGGACGCATCAGTATTCGGCGTTAGGGTGATGACACTGATACTTGATTTAACTGCATGACCTCATCGTCATCCAGCTTCACGCCGCACACTTTGTTGTGCGCTACTGAAATGAGGAACATGTCACAAATGAGGTACAAGCATCACACATGGGAGACTATCAGAGTTCAGTGGCTTCTCAGAACATTTTTGATGTGACAGCATTGGAAATATTGCTCGCATCAAAGCCACAAATTTTGGGGGCAAACTCTTTCCTAATGATGAATTGCAGTGATATGGTGTTTCCACAGATTTCGTGGTCCATACATTTGTGGACACTAAAGCTACGCAGGAGCACACGACATAACAAGTGAGACTTTAAGTGTTATTTCTAAGATAACAAACACAGATGCATCCATTTCTATTTGGTTCTTAATTCAAAGAACTCTTCTGAAATTCATGCATGCTTAATTGTAGCGTGACTTTGAAGTAGCCATTTAGCCCTGCAGTGAAAACACTAGTATTTTTTTTAAAATGTTTTGCTTTTGTGAAAGGAGTGAGAAAAGTTAGCGTGTGAAAAGTTTGCATACATCTGATACACCGAAACAAGAATCAAATCTCAAAGAAAAGGCAGTCGGATATGATCACTGGAGACGTGCTGATTTTTCTCCCTTTTTTTTTTATAGAGACAGAAGGCGACTTTTATAGAAAGTCCAGAAGGCGACGATGGTTTTTCCAACCTAATTTAGATTAAACCACTTCCACTATGACGAAAACTTCGACAGCTGTGTTCCCATGGAAACGGTGTTCAGGTGGGTCCCGCAAGCTTCAGTAGCTTGGAAATTAGCAATATGGGGCACTGAATTTAATGAATGTACGCTTTATCAGACCACAAATTAGACAAAATTAGTGCCATTGTCAAGACTTGGCCCCCAGAGACTCTATCTGAGCCCAACAAGTAGCCAGGACCCCTGCTCTCTTTGCAGCGAGAACATCCAAACTATTCCTGTTTTTAATATAATTACAGAAAAGCGAGAATAACTTCCTTTCTAGGCTTAAATGATAAAAGCTGATACACACAAAGACACAAAGAAATCTTTGTGCATATTTTATTTTGAAATTACCTTTGACAAAAGAGAGGAAACAAAGCATAGTTGGATGATAAAGAAATGTTTAATAAATATGGTTTCTGCCATGTGTTTGAAACAGCCTATTATCTGGTATCGGGCCCCATTCCTGGGGCCTGTGACACCTATACAATGAAAAATAATCGTATATCACTTCCAGCCAGCAGACAGCTCAGGCTATTTCATATTCACAGCTATACTGCAGTTCAAGCTGCAAGCAAACTTTATTATCAATCAATTTATTTGTCACATGAAATCGTAAAAGGTACAACTCCAGTGAAATGGAATTTCAACTCAACTTGTGCGGTAGATATGGATGGGTTGCAGGTAAATTAAATAATACATCATTTATGAGGCACGTATCAATTACGGTACATTCTATGAAATGTGGACATATCAGACAGCAGAGCAGAGCTGCTGACAGGTGAGACAGGCTAATCACATTTACACGGGAGGAACTGCAGCGTAACTTATGTGATTATTTCAGAAGCTAAAAGATTAGCTCTGTTTCTTTTGCCTTAATAATTAGCTCTGATAAATTGTAAATTCACCCTATTTCAGCGGCCCGTATCTCTATTTTCCATGGTGCTGTGATTGTCCTATTTCATGGCACCCCGTGAACGGGAACGCAGCTGTCGAGGCTTTTTAGACGGAAGTGGATTCGTAGGTTGGTAAAAGAGACATTTTTGTATATGCAGTGAATGTTTTCAAACTTTTAATGTGAAATAAAATAATTAAAGACAACATGTCTAAACTCTGCGTTCTGAAAGGAGCTGAAACTTTTATGATCACCATCCAGCTTTTTGAAGCCTGACGTAGCGAGCCTTCTCTGTGGCACACTTTTCAGACTTCATAAATAAAATATGATGTTCACATGGGTGTGCTTAAGTAACAAAAAGAAACGCTGTCTGGGTTGTTCTACAATGATTTCAAATAGATCTTCTATGAAGAAAGAGAGGGGAAAAAAACACACACACGAACAAACTCGCTGTCACTTTTAGCATGTCTTTTCAAAATCAAAATCTCAGTGAGTCTATTGCCATGCATGAAAGAAATCTATCTAAAGTGAGCTTATCTCATTATTTTCCTAAATTAGAGCCCTAATGATGATTTAATTGCATTTTGATGGATTCATTTGTTTGTTAGATTCCTGGCCCATGGTGGCTTTGATAATCATTTAAAAATGGGAATCCCATTAATTCTGCTCATAAAGGTATCGGTCACAGCAGCTGTCACACATTGTAAGTCATGACAGACGATAACGAGGCTAACACAATGCTAATTCAGCGGCGTTTAAAGACCAAATGACAAAAGTCGAGGGGAGTTTGCTTTTGTGTGTGACTTCTGCATGGGTAACGTCAATACGACTCATTCATCTTTATACTTTCCTAGATTACATTCATATGCAACAGTGATTCTGTTCAATTAAAATAGAAAAATGTCATCCTGTGATATTAGCGTGATGTGGGTTCCTTTTAATGCAAAATGGGGTGACAGCTGTACAACTTATGTGCGACGTAAATGCAACTGTATAGTGATTTATCATTCACACTCACACACAGACGCCCACACACACACACACACACACACACACACACACACACACACTAATGGCAACAAGCAACCATACAAGGTGTCCAAGGACCCTTCAAAACATGGGCACAATAATGACATGGTAGGTCATACACTTGGTCCTTGACTGAATTGTCTCAACAACTTTTGGATCCTATCACACCACCATGACGTTTTAAATGTTAATGTTAATGTTTTTTCTGTGAAATGTCTTTACAACCTGAATTGGATTGATTGGCATTAAATAAGTAGAATTAATTGAAATCGCTTTCGTGACCTTTTCCTCCAGCGCCATCATCAGGTAAACATTTTAATTTGTCCAATTCATTCGTTTTCAACTAAATGTGTTGTGTGCTAATTAGAAAATGTTAGTACGATACGCTAGGGAACAACTTTATTAACATTGAACCAAATCCTTGGTCTTGGCATAAAAATAACCAGAGTGCTTTTATTGCTTAAACCCAACTACAGACAGGACCCAGGATGTGAACCCCAATGTATAGTCTTTCTGCCTGTTGCAGACTCCACATAGGATGATTATCTCCATGAGGACCAGTGCATTGTTTTGGTGATACAACAGGACCCTGTGATTTTCTCCATCTTTAACCTATAGTGCAGTGTTTGAACCCCATTGGGGAGTCTACTGTATGTGTCACTTTTTTGATTGTCTCCTAGGGGCAATGAGGAGACTTGGCTCATTAAAAAATGAATGTAACAGAGGGGGAAAAATCAATGGATACAACAATAGAATACATTTAGTGTGGACCCCGCAGTGACATCAGGGACATCTCAGTCAGCAGCAATATGATGAACTCATTAAAATGATTGAAGTTGGTCTTCAAAAAGCTGCAGTTCAAATCCCAGGACAGCTGGGTAACATGAATCACAGCCGAGATACTGGAGTCGTGACCTTAATTCTTTCATTTAACTGTGTTGCTCTTTGATAATGACAATGACAACCAAGAGCACCAGGTACAGCGCCCAACCCTCGGCTATATTTCATGAAGCAAACGGGCTTTTATATCTATCTATTGCAAACATTATTGTGAATTATAGGTAGCGATTCCCTTGGGTTTCTGTTGAATCTTTTTTTTTTAAACCTTTTCCATTCTCCCTGTTTTCTCCCAGAAGAGTGCAGTTTAACTATATCTGCCCTCTCTTTCTAAAGTGTGCATCATGAGTCAATGCAAAGAAAGGCAGAGAAAGGCAGACGCACAACAAGACTAGTGTGTACAAGATTTTAGACGTCGATTAAATACAATCCACATTGATGACCCACTCAAAATCAGAGATCACCCAAGGTCTTGAATTTTTCAGGTTTTTTCAACTTCAATTTTAATTTCATCAATATTTTCCTGGAGAAAGTTTGCTCTATTAGATCACAGAAATGTACCAATAATAACAAAAACCAGCAATCCATTGTCAAAAAACAAAGACCTGTGTAAATATAGAAATATGCAAATGTGACATTTGACTGAGGAACATTCATTGAACACTAATCAAGAATCAAGAGACTAACTAATAAAGCGAGAGGTCAAACAATAGTAAATAATTCACAATAAACACAACAAAGAATTAAAAAACGGCTCTAATAGGTGTATAATAAGTGTATTATGGCTGCATAAATTAGATTCCTGCCCTTTGACATAAATTAAAAAGCTGAACTTGTTTTTTTACCAGTGTTTATACGAGTCAAGTTCATTTCTACAGCATTCAAAAACAAGAAAATTGAAAGTGCTTTAAACAGGACATAGGAACATAAAGGAATGTAGGAAAAATTGTGTCATGCAATCGCCAACGTCAGCAGGAAAACATCATCTTGGCACCATCGATATCTGCACCAAACATTGTGCCAATCTATTAAGTAGATGTTGAGTTGTTTTTGTTAGGGATAAAGGAAAACTCTGACCTGGTGGTGGCGCTAGACATTCTAACGTCATTAGAATGAATCCTCTATGGACTTTGAATATATGCTCCAAACCACAAACGTCGACCTCATGGTGGCGCTGCAGGAAAAAGATACAAGATCACCGAAATCAGCCTTCCGGAGGAACGTGAACGTCTGTACGGAATGTTGTGCAATATTTTACAAGATATTTCAAAAGAGTGGTGGACTGATTGCTTTTCCTACAAAGGCAGCGAGAAACATTTAAAGCTTTGATTTAAAAGAACTGCAAGTAGACCTCTAGTTTTCAGATTTGTGGAGGAAAGAAACACTGGGGACAGAAGAAAACATGCCCCAGACAACCTCTGGAAGGTTCATGGCTGCAGATCAGACATGTGTTGGACAAACCATTCAGTGCTTTACAAAAAAATCTATTCTTCCTATTTGAAAATCAATGTTTCATAACGGGAAGCCGGTGCAAAGATCTGAGTGCCGGAGAGATTTGCTGTCTTGTGAGGACTCTGGCAGCAGAGTTTGGAATAAGCTGCAGCATTTTCGATAGAGCTGTGGACCTCGTACACGGCTACAGTGTGTGTTTTTAGCATTGTGAAAAATATCCTGTGTACAGGATTCTAACTTTTATCGGCTGAATCAATACTATAATTTGGTAAATTAAAGGTAGAATGATCAGCCATACGTATTTGTTGAGATTGTCGGAAACTGTCACTATCCAGGTAACAAAAATCCATGGAAGTCATGCCCACCTGTACCAACAGTGTATACAGCTGACAGGATATCATTATTTGCTGAAATTCTGAAAAATGCATGTAAAAAAATGATATATATTTTGTACACTGATGTACACCACAGCCCCAAATTCCCAGAAGGCAGGAAGAGTTCTTTGAAAGAGGATTGAGCATGGTCTGACAACACTCCTGACAAATCTATTACAAATATACAATGTGGTTGTATATTTATAAAATCACAGTTTGTGTTTAGTAAGAATACCCCAGACTGCATTTTTTGCCACTGTAATAATAATCTTATGTCCAGTTCTTTATCCTCTATCAAAAAGCAGTTCTTCCACATTGTGGAGAAGAATATTGATATTGAATGGTTTCGCACTTGGTTTAACGATCCTTTCAACATAAGAAAAGTTGTTATGTACAACACTGTTGCCTGAGATGAATTACCTTGGGATCTATACTGTCAGCTGTGGCCAAAGTTAAGTGAAGTCTCAACTCAGAAGACTGAGATTGCTGCATTCTGCATTTATGTTCCTATTCTCTATCCTAAAGGAAAAAAAAGTTATATGACTCCCTCTCTGCTTTCATGTCTAATGTTGCATCGGCCTTTGCTAGCACCTCTTCTTCACAATTGGAGTTCTTGTTGGGCAGGACATAAGCACTGGGGGGGGGGGGGGGGGAGTTGAGATGAGAATACAGCTTCAGAAGGGTTCACACTGAAAGTTATTATTTTAGAATGCTTACGGCACATCTCTGTCAGTCTGTTCAGTGCTTTGGTTCCAACTGAAATATCTCAAGAACTATTGGATCAAATGCTATGGTATTTTTGTACAGACAGTCGTGGTCTCCAGAGGATTAATCCTGATGACGTTGTCACCCCCAACGTTTTATTTAGGACAACAAGCAGGTCAAAAATATTTACCTTTCCAGGAAAATACCTACAAGAATGCACAAAATGAACACAGATATTCATGGTCCTCAGAGGATACTGACTTTCCCCTGATGCTGATGAATTGTAACAATATTGGAGATTCCTTTTCATCTAGAGCCATCTTCTCAAGATTCGTATTATTCTTTGGTTTATGGCAAATGATGTGCAGATTTAATGATCGTCCAATCAGCCTCAGCTAGATTTTGAGATGAATGCTAATTAGCATATGCTAGCATGCTAACACTACACTAATATGAACCTGATGACCTCTATATTCCCTAAACGTCAACATATTAGCATGCTCATTTAGCTAACATTTAGCCCCACAGAGGTGCTTGAATGATTTTAATACTCTTAGTCTTTTTAAATTAGAAACAAGAAAGAGTAAAAGAGTAGCAAAACCAATCTCAACTTCAGCAGACTGAATATTTTCTCAATGGTTGTCCTCATTTGACACCCAACAATGAAAAATGTTGCCATCAGTACGGGCCTGATGAGTTGCGACAAAACACAGCATTAAATTAAGGTTAGATAAGCCATTTATGTCCCTGCCCCTCCTTCACTAAACGCAACCCTGAGCTAAATGGTTCTGCTACAGTAACATAATGTTTTCTGGCACATTGAAGCCCCACAAGTATTCAATGATAATCACATCAAGAGCCACCCAGGGATCAAGTTCAGGTGCAAGTTGGACATATGCTGCTGCCGCACATTATCGCTGAATAGTCTCAACACACTCCTCAAGGATCTTGGACAGACAATAACCAGAAGACAAATGTACTGAATGTTTTTTTTTTTTTAGTAATTGCCTCTGCAAAAACACCTAATATAAGACGGATGCATGTTTATTTGATACCTCGGGGTCGGGAGAACACCGTGATGCAAATGAGCTGAAAATGTTATTTTTCTTGCAGCTGGAACGTTGAAAATAGTTTTTGATCTCCCAGATATGAATCCCAATGACCAGGTGTGTTATGTGAAATACTCAGCGTGGTATTTCAGATCACAAATACTTTTGTTATTTTGAAAAAGCCATGGAAGATCAAATAAATAATTGGGCACTCTGGGGACAATAAAAAGGTAACAAATCGCGCTGTCAGTGAGAAAATCTGCTTCACACATCCTAACATTAAATTCCTTCACGACATTGTTTTACATTATAAAGTCCTTGTATCACTCCTGCTTATAAGGCATATCAAAGTATTACAGCCCTCAGAGGAGTGATCATCCACATCATCATCTCAGTCATTAAAAGTCAGTGAAAGTAACTTTTAATGACATGTTCCCTTGTTATTCTACTAGAAATAACTAGAAAATAATTGTGCTTTAAAGCCCAATGTTAGAAACCGTTCACTGACCTAGAAACTATATAAAGTTTCTCAGGATGTGTTAAATATTTATCTCACACACGCTATCTCATTACCTACAACAACAGGGTTGTGTTTTTGCCACTGAATTATTATGTTCTACCAAATATACTCAGAATGCATGGATGGATTTACATGATATCATCTGGGCAGGTAGGCCTTGTGCCAAAGAACAATTGATCACATTTTGGTCGTGCTCCAGCTCTGGGATTTCCACTATTAGACAGTTATTGTTTTTAATCCATAACGATGAATTTGAGGCAGATGCTCGATTCCAGATTCCGAGGATATGTTTGCAGGGCTGAGGAATTAATTTAAGTTATAAATGACACGACGGGAATGATGTCATTGAGTGTGTTTGTTGTGCGGGCAGGTTTTGGCGGGGCTTTGCGGTCTTAAAGTCCTTCTCGGTTTGATACTGCTATGTCTGATGCCTCTATGATCCTGGGCTTCGGCCAGGTTTGGAGAACTGCAGGACAAGAAAATGATGATCCCAGTAGGGGATATGCTTTTAATGTTTTTCATTTTAATGAAGTTTGTTTTTTTCTTTCTTTATCCCTGCCTCCTGATTCTTTGCAGAGGTAGTAATTGCCTTACAGGGATTCTGAAGCAGGGCAGTACTCAGTGAGACGCTGTCTTAGATATCCATCTATGCCTCTGTTCCTCAGGTAATTAAGGTCCGGAGTCACCTCAGGAGATATTGTGGCTCCTCAAACTAGCTGGCTTTAGCAATCTGTGGCACAGCGTAGGGGGCAATTCAACGACAGTCTAAGCCAGACTGCAAGGAGAAGTGCCTCATGTCCTCCTGAGTGAACCTGTCCGAGTCCATTGGTATTGTTTGGGATGACAGAGGCATAATTGTTTAAAGAAAGAGACTATTTTTGTCTTTATTATGGTGCGGCAGAAGGAAATTACACTATATCTGCAACAGCCATTAGGCTACCTAGGGTCATTTTCAGAGTGAGTCCTCTACCTTTCAAATATTAATGCTATAGTGCTGCCTGTTGTCAAGCATATTACCTGGCACACACCGCTAATGAACACCATTATAGAAGTGAATAGCACTTTTCCCATTTTCACAGATTTGTGAGGCTCATCATAACATGCAGAGTAAAGCAAAGGCTGTGAATTATGCTATCAGATGTGATATATCACTAAAGGACTAAATCTATCTATAATAAAGGCAGCAGTGCATCCCCGTTGGCTCCATGACAACCACAACAACGGATAATTGCTCTGTGCACGCAACAGCCTCTTCAAGTACTTCAGAATATGGTCTGATAGCACCTTGTCCTTCCAACATAAAGTGAAACCCCAGCTGAGGCTTCGCCTTTTAGATCAGAGCCATTCTTCTTTTGCTCTCGGGCGAGCGGGCCAGGCACTAAGCTGGGGGGGGGGGGGGGGGGGGGGGTGCAGGGAGCCAAGAGTGGTCCAGCCAGTCAATGAGGGGAGCCTGATTAAGATTTCCATCCTATCTGTGTGTTTCCGTCCAAAGGAGCTGGTTGGTGTAAACGGCTGAAGCAACGCCTCCCATGACAAGAGCACAACACAAGAATGGCAAGCTGCAAAGACTCCTTGAATACAAAGAGCATAGGCCTGTAGCCCTCAAGGGGAAAGCTCTGATTTATTTACAAAACTGTTGAGCTCCGTGATAAGTAATGACATCAGAGTCAAACACTGGTTGGTGCATGCTGGTGTTCTTGCCTACATGAAAGATATCACGAGATATCTATCACGAGATCTGTCTCAGACTATCTTTGCCGCTGCCATCCGCTGCCAGATTAAGGTGATGCGCTACACGCATCAGCCTTTCAAAAAAGGTGTGTGATGGGTTACAAGTTTTAAGGTGACACTTCACTCGTCACAGTCACTCGTACAAACGCTTCCCTCTGTAAAACATCTTGATAAAAATCTCTCAACTTGTGTCGCCCTTTAGCTTCACAGCCTGTTGCAGCTTGTTGTCAGTGACGAATACCTCATTGAAATACACAATATTCTAGTGTCTTCCCAAGAGGGCAAAATGTGTTTTTTTTTACTTATTGCTTTGTTGGAATCAGAGCCTTAACCAAAACTAAATTGATCCAATCTTAATATCTCCATGAAAGTCATTCGCGGAGCTTATATAACCGCCTATATCAGATGAAACTGAGTATTTTTTTGCCATTTTCGTCACATCTGTTATATCAACATACCTGACATGTTCCCTCATATGCTGGGTGATCTCCTGCTGTAGCCAATTTTTGTGATCATGTCACTACTTCCCTCTGTGACCTGAAGAAGATCCTTCATATATTGAAGCCATGTTTATCCTTAATACTCATGAATCTCATACCCAGTCAAAGCTTGCTGGGGGGGAGTTGCTATGAAAACAATTCTTTGGAATTTCACTGCAAAACGATAGGGATTCTGACCTCTAATATGTTCTAATATTCTAATAAATCGCATTTTATACCTATTGCTAGTCTCGTTTTCTCATAAAACAAATTGTCTTGTCAAAGTGTCTTAATTATACTAAATATAATTATTGAAATACACTAAAATTAAATACATTTTTGCAGTTGTAGTTCGACTCGCCCAGCACATCAACAACACAACATATCTGACCGACAGTCCTCAAAAAAACAAACTGCATGTTTTGGCCAAATCTGAGGCTCAGAACCTCACGGCCCAAAGCTACCAACCATACACAGAGTGACGTCCCTGCCTCCACTGCTTCTTATTTTCTTGATTTTCCAGATAGCTAGTTCAGCCTGTCCAAAAATCAAATGAGAGAGAGAGAGCACGAGAGTGTTTGTGACAGGAGACACAGGAAGAGAGGTGACATCTTTAACTGTCATTATGTTTGCAGAGTCCTCACTAGATGGCAGTGTAGTGTAGGAATATTGTTTGACAAGTTTTACCAGACATGGCATCATTTCAGAAACTTTCTCTCGGTGTGTGTGTGTGTGTGTGTGTGTGTGTGTGTGTGTGTGTGTGTGTGTGTGTAGGTGTAAGTGTAGGTGTCTGTGTTGGTAAAGCAAAAATACAATAACAGCTCAGAGTTATGGCAGAATGGAGGATGTGTCTGAGCCTTGCCGTATGGATGTTTATTTTAATAACTTGCCTTCATCTGACTGTGACCTTTGACCCCGCTGGGTGCACTCTTGGGCCGGGGCTATCCTATGGGTGTGGTTCAGTGGCTGCAGAAAGCTCAGGAAATGAATGTTTTATCAGCCCGTGCAAAGACAACAACAACAGCAGTGGAGTGGGGAGGAAAAGAGAAACATCTAAATTTAACTCATCAGCTGCTGCCAACTTAAATAAAAGGGTGGTTTCCTGTGATTTCTCTTCAAACACATCTGGATTCTCATTAGATGGATAATATCTATCTTTATCAACAACATAATTATTAAAGATGTCTCAGCATAGCGGGAAATCTGCACAATAAGACAAAAAATAGAACATTTTTTCCCTCTCTTGGTGCTTGATGGGCTTTTAAGTGTTATTATTTTGATAAGACAAACTGCATCCAGACAGGCCTGTCACGGCCATGCATCCCACATATACTGCCTGATATATTCAGGAGGTGCAGCAAAGAGGGAGAGCAGCACATCCTACTCACTCACTGTTAGAGAGTATGTGGGAGGAAGGTGATAGCGGGCAAGCATTCGCTGTGTGCTATGTCCTCCTCGAAAGCGAAATTTAGAAACATGATGCGAGCTCAATAAGCAGAGGGAAAATATGCCTGGCAGGAGATCGCTGCAGTTTTCCTCCATTTATAGCTAGATACAGATTTTCCAGTAATTCCCGCTTATTAAACATTTAGTATTATCCTTAAAAATATCGGGCTTTGAAGTGCTTTAAATCATGTGATTTAGGGAAATATATACAGAGTTTAATATAAATATATATATATATATATTAAATTTAAAAGGTCGTTCTCCAGAACCTCCTCCGACAAGTTGCCTTGCTTTTCTGTGAGAATAGGCAGTCGCCGTCACAGAGAAGCCGAGGGAGTTCAGGAGATCAGAGGCAAAGCAGCAGTTGCCTCTCTTCTGGGAAACCAGATGACCCTCTTCAAAGTGATAATGTAAACAGCTAGCAACTGCTGGAACTGTGGGAGTTTGAAGTAAAACCCGAAGAATTCTCCTGCAGGATAATTGTGAAAAACCACCAACACAGTAAGTTTCTTTTTACCTTTTTTTTTTAGCTCATTGAAGAAGGTATTTGCTGGAGAACAGAGCACATACGTTGCGTGGCATGGTGTAGTTTTGGGATCTGTGGGCTTTGAAGAGTTAAGAGAGGAGAGTAAGAGGTTTTTCTCAATGTGGTGATAGCAGCTAAAGGACATTTAACATGCTACATGTTTCTGTGAAACTATTTCCAAAATATCAGATAAAAGACGTGGTATGTATGCGGTCTGTGCATTAGGTCTTTTCTAAGGCTTGATTGCGTCTATTTTTTACAGAGTTTCCTAACTTTTAGCGTTGTGGTCGGTCTTTTATTGGCAAACTGACCTGTCTGCAGCTGCACTGTCAACTCCAGCTGCAGAGGCTTCAAACAGCTGCTTTCAATTAATGTCACCCCCTAAAAACATGAACAAGCATTTGTTGACTTTAGATGTAGGGCTCGGGCAGAAACAGGATTTCATAAAATGTGTGTCTGGTGATGTGAGTTATAGACAGCCATAAAAGCTGAAAAGGGCAGGTTGTGACCAAACCCTTTGACTTGTGTAATGGACTGTTCCTGTTTGCCTTTTTACAAGTTTCATTTTATGAATTCTATGTCCGATTAAGTTTTATCGTGTCATCGGCTCGTCACTTAGTGCACTTGGAAATAAACGCCATACCTTTATCGCACTAAATTTGGGACGTTTTTCAATGTGTAGTAAACGTCGGCTTTTTGCTTTACTCTTTAGTGGTTTGCAGGAATTTCACAGCATTGCTGAATTGAAAATCAACACTTCATTTTCCCAGAGTGTTGGTTGCAATGTGACACATATGACGAATCTGCTAACCAGACCGCCACCTCAGCCCTGAGCTGAAGTGAACCACACACTAACCACTAGATCTCCAACATGGAGACCGTCCAAAGAAAACCACTGTAGGAACTACAGCCGGCTCCTCCACTTAGGTAAACAGTCTATTTCCACACCACTGCGACATGTGTGTGAGTGATTACGTGTGTGTGTGTGTGTGTGTGTGTGTGTGTGTGTGTGTGTGTGTGCCGATGCGGTTCTACACCCGAGAGCTGTGAAGGCACCGATCCAACTGTAACAATGTAAATTGTTTCAGGTTCAAAGTGGTCTCTGTTGTTGCCACCCACCCTGCTGTGGGAGTATAGCAGAACCATTTTTAGCAAGTTGTGATATATTCTGTGTGAAGTTATAAAAACAGAGGCATTGTTTTGTAGGAGAAATAAAAAAGACAACAACTCTGTGACACACGTTCTCCTCTCTCTCTCTATCCCCGCGAGGTTGACGTAAAAGCTTTGCAGGTTCGGCTTAATGCAAGTGTGTGTTTTAAAGGACAGTATTCCTGGAAAACTACAGCAGGGATGTTTTTCTCCAGTCAAGGACATGTAGCTACATTATGCTCAGTATGATTTGATTATAGACAGTAAGCCATTCCCCAGGAGATTGACATTACAGATGTTCACATAATGCGTTGATGAGTCATTCAAACTGTCTAAATGTCAATCAAGTTAGATCATCAAGTGGAGCTGTACTGGTGAAATTATATTATATATATATGTGAATATGGAAACAAATGTAAGCTCAGATTACTGCAGAGCCAATGGCTCTAAAAAATTAGTATCATCAGGTTTCACTCAGGGTCTGAAAGGGTTGTGACCAATATTTTAAAAATGTTTGTAGTTGGAAGGGAAACAGTTGTGATTTTGGTCTTCTAGGAAATCAATGCAGACTGGCTTTGGTTAATGAGGGAATACAATGAGGCTTTCCCTCGTGCTCATTACAAGGAGAACAATCTGTCAAGGAGGCAGAATGACTAATGTTATATACCATAGAGTTCTGGTGGAGTTACTTCTTTCTCCGTTTGCATTTTGCAGAGGACGTTATCTGGCAGCGATTCAGTCTTCTCCTAATTTAGCCTCAGACAACAGACAGCGTAAGCATTGGTTACCACGGCAACCGTCCAGGGAGCGGGCCTGAGACAATGTTGTCATTTTTTCCCCCACCCTTCACATCAATTATGATAAAAAGAAATGTACTGTTGTTGCCTTCTGAATGTTTGCAGTACTTTCTGTATGGTGCCAATTTACCTTGATGGTGACTGTCTATTATTCTATAATGAATTCACTGCTCCCAATACCAAAGATCCACTGAAAGCATGCTCTGATATATGAATTATCCTTACTTTGGTGACATATGCGGTACCCGAGAGCAGGCTGTATTTAGACCATCATCCGGCAGCTTGAAGACCAGACTCTGCAGATTTCAGAGAAAGAGACAAACTGTTTATTTTCGTTCCACAGACTTTTACAGCTGTAAGAAAGTTTATATGTTTTAACTAAGTCACTGTAATAGTCTCCAATGAACCAAACACTGTCACCTAAAGCCTTCTTTGATGTAGTCCAGCATTAATACAAATCATCAGTTATAATGTGTTGAAATTATTATTAATGACCCGAGAATAAAACAACCCAGAAGAGCTATGATGGGGGAAAATGAGGCATGAACAATAATGAAAACTTAAAAAAATATTCTGTTCCGACATTATCACAGATGAACTGTTAGATTAAAGAAAAATTATAGAAAAATAACATATAAAACATATTAAATCACTGTAATGACATGTAAATGTAATAACATAATTTGTGTTTTTAACAATGAATGCAGTGTTATTAAACAGGTAAACATCAATTGCATTTAATGGACCCGTTTTCCACAAATTAATCGTTTCAGAATGTTCTACATATTTACCATTCGCATCTCATGCACTCCGGCTCACTCCGGTTCACTCCGGCTTCCTCCCACAGTCCAAAGATAAGCAGGATGGGGATAGGTTCATTGATGACTCTAAATTGCCTGTAGAATGGTTATCCGTCTCTACATGTCGGCCCTGTGATGGACTGGCGTCCTGTCCGGGATGTACCCCACCTTCGTCCAATGTCAGCTGGGATCGGCTCCCCCCACTCGCGATCCTGAATATGATAAAGCGGAAGACGATGGATGGATGGACTATCATGCACTCCTATAGCTTATAAATAGCCTATGTTGCTCTACCAATGTGTAATGTTGACAAGAAGAACATATCGGGACCAATCAGTGGCCTTTCTCCATATATACCCTTACTAAACAGTCTCATGTGAGATCCCTTCTTTTCCAGTTCAGAGAAACCAGATACAGCACCGGCCTCAGCGCTGTCATAAACTCAAAGCCACGAGCAGCAGAGATAAGGCCAAACTATGGGAGAGAATCTGCAGGTCAAAAGGTAGCTTCACGCATCTCTGCATATAGTACAACAAGCTCTGCCTGCCACGGTGCCAGACTTGTTTCTTAAGCCCAACCAAAGTTCAACCGCAACACGGTATTGCTCATTATTCTTTGTGCTGATGTCTCTATCGCAGGTTTTTTTGCTTGTGGGTCCGGGCAGCGTGTGTGTGTCTGCATGTGGGGGCCATTTCCAGTAGATTGGCTGGTTTGTGACAAGACAAAGGTGGACCTTTATCCGCAGACATCATTATCCTCAGCAGTGATCTGTGTGAATGAGACGTCGACTAATAACACCTGACGTTTGGTCAATGCTTCCAAGATAGACTGCCCTCGCTGAAAAGTTCAAATAGTCAGCAAGAATGCGGGGGCTGGCGGGTGGGAGGATGTTGCGTGTGTGTTTAGTGCATGTGTGTGTGTGAGGAGACATTTAAGATTGTATGTGGTTTCGGTGGGAGCTCTGCCAGAAACGGGGAAGGCAGGGTTTCAGGGTTCACACAGCCCCGGAGTGAGAAAGTTCTGCTTTTCATTACATCAACCCATATGTCCACATATCTGCCCCGCCTCCCAGACTCCACTCTGTTTCCTGGCATTGTTATGTCAGTCTGTGATCCAATCCTTCTCCCTTTTACTCCATGAAATCTATGCATTTGTACGTGCGTGTTGGGTCGTGTGTGATTAAAGGGGTAGTAACGACGTAAGCCGTGAAAATGAGAGACTCCAGAGTTGCCCTCGCTTAATATGGAGTGCATTTAAATATTGCTACAATGCTCTCTGGAGAGGCCGGCCGCCCGGCACGGCTGGAAAAGAGCTGAGAGGTGGCGAGAAAGAGAGGAGGGATTGCTATACTCTCACAGCAGGATAAAGCTGCACAGCTTCGCATTGGCTTTAATCTTGATCTTATTTCTCGTTTACAGTAAGAGAGCCAATTTAATTCACTTGAAGAAGCGAGCGAGGGCTTTCTGATACAACCTAGCATGGGGCCACATGAGCTAGTGTTATTATCATTATATTATTATTAGATGACCTTATGCACTCTCCGACTTCCAAAGAAGCAACGCCCGCACATTCAGTGATGGTCGTTTCTGTTTAAAGAGACAAATTGGTGGACAGATATGCATGATAGTTTAGTGTTGCATTGCAATGTATTCCTGCAAATCATATGTATTAATGTATTTGGTCCATGGAATAAATGAAAATGCATTGCTTTTGTGGGATTATGAGAATAAAAGAATCAGAAATAGTGCAGGCATTCCTTCTAGAGGGAACATCTGTGTTTCATTGCTTTCTGAGAGCCAACATCCTATATTTTAGGAAAACCTTTTTCCCCCGGTGGAGGCATTCACTTTTTTGAGGGAAGCACTTGTTCTGGCTTTGAAGTGCTCTGTTTTGTTGTGGCTGGACCCTGGAGCTTGACAAAAAAACCTCTACTGGGAACACACAGGAGACAGTTATTTATTAAATGAAGTGGAAGAAGTTAATGCATCACACACACGGAGATACAGAATGAGACCAATCACACACACAATCACGAACTCTTGCAACGTATAAAAAATGTCCTTGTGGGATATTACTGCGAGCCCGAATATTACAGGAAAGCTCCAGCGTGGTTGTAACTGACTCCGGGTGGCCATTCCTTTGTCCCGCTGCATACATAAGGCCCGCTGGTGGGTGGATAAGTGAAGTCACATGGTCACTTTTCCTTTTTCCCACACAAACACACCCACATCCTCCTCCATGCAGCCACTCTTCACTCTTCTTCATCTCACTACTCACTCCCCGCAGCAGGCGGTCTGCTCCGTCTGGATACTGTAGCGGCACCGATTTGCGCTCTTTTTTCTTCTTCTTCTTCTTCTTCCACGATGTTTCAGAAACGGGAGTAACACCCCGCTGCTTTATATCCACAGTTCTGCAGCATTCTTCGGAGATATTCGACACCCGCATCGTCCAGAGTCAGTTAATTCACCAACGGAGCACTTTTGTTTCAGGTAATGTTCAACTTACAGTAGCACTTTTCTCCTCGTGGGTTTGTTTTCGCTTTGTTGTTTTTTTTTGTGGAGCTGCGCACGTCTCAGAGTGGAGCTTCGGCTGATATAGTCCCCTCCAGCGGTACTTTTCGTGGTATAAGTGGTTTTAAAGTTGGAATTTGACTCCGTGTTCCGAGTGTTGCAGATAACGGGGCTGCTGCGAAAACACCGCGGAAAGTTTACATTTTCGTCGGTGTGTGTTTGAACTATTGCGTTCGCAGGCCAAACGTAATGTAGTCCCGTGTCCCTCCGTCCACCCCCCACGTCCAGGTACCACGGCAGCACGAAAGGTGCTAACTTCTATTCAAACTGGGGCTAGTTCACACGAGGCCTACCTTTGTTGACTGTAAACAACGCCTTAGAGCAGCTGGCACGGTAGAAGCTGCTTTCATCTCCCACTTTATACGACTTTGGCCTCCATCTGTGTGGAGCAGAAAGAAAACGGGTGAACTTTTCAAAAAACCCACAAAGTGATAGAAAACTGAACCCGTGAGAATGAGAGTCGGTGGGTGTGTGAGTGTAAGATGGTCACATCCATTGTTGGCATCAATCACATTAACAATGTCCTCCTCGCTTTTTGTCTCCATCCCTGTAATTACATGAGTCACTACATCACCCATACAATCTCTTTTCTGGTATAACAAAAAAAAACAGTACCCGTTGCCGTGACAGCCTGAATGTGATGTAAGCTGTGATGTTTCATCCTCTCACAGATCCCAGAGATCCCAGTGCGTTTGAAGACATGAGTCTGGTGGAGGTGAGGCAGACGGCGGGGTCTCTCACCCTGCCCTTGTCCAGCGACGACCCCAAGGAGCGTTACCTGGATGAGAGCGACCCCGAGTCCCTCCGCAGCAAGAGCATGTCGCCGGACCTGAGGCAGGACTTCAACATGATGGAGCAGAAGAAGAGGGTCACCCAGATCTTGAAGAGTCCAGTACGTAGCCCCGCGGCTCCATACGAGTGCACTCCTACACATGAGCTTTCAGTGGGGATGAGTAATGAACAGAGCTTTCAGAGCGCCGTCACTCAAGACTGACTGTGCATTGATTTTATTCTCCTTTTGGAGGTCATTTCATACACGCTGCTGTGCTCTGAAGTGGGTTTAGCTGCGAGTTTACACTGCAGCTATGATGAAATGTGGTTCACTCACAGATCAACCTCCATCATGTGTGTTTAAACACTAACATGCCAGTTTTCATCTCCTTGGTGTTTTAACAGTGTTATTACAGTTTATACCAACCAAATATCTTTTTGAAAGGTAGAATAGACTATATTCTAAGACATTTCTTACATACTTAATATATACATATATAATGTAAACTAGCGTGGAAACAAATTAAAAGATGAATTGACCGACAGTATATAAACAGGCATCAGTTTTGGAAATCGATCAAATATGTCTTAAGTTCTCTGGTTCAGAATATTGTTTGTAATCTTTGTTTTGCACAATATTAAATTGCAAGATATTTCAACTTCTCGCAAAACAAGCAATTTAAACGGACATTTTCACAATTTTCTTACACTTTATAGCTATTAACCAATAATGCACATATTCTTTGGTTGCAGCCCTAATTGTAGGGCACTAAAGTTCTTGATTAGATGAGGAAATACTAATTTCAGTACATGTAATTTGTCCGGTATTTAATGCACATGAGTATACAAAACCATGTGGTTATTACATGTTACGTGTTTTTGTTTATTGAATTACCAGAAAACATGCTATATCATGTTATATATCGTTACTGAGATATGAATTGACCCTTATGATAGAAGATTTTGGCCCAGCCATACCTAATTGTAGCATTTTCCTCTCATTCTGCAACCATACACAGCAGCAGATATTATGTGCGAAACACAGCAGCGCAGTCTGGCTCGATGAAGTACAAGCAGGCAATATAAACACATGCCCATGAAGTGCATGGAAATAAGACGAGCCCACACTCATCTGTGATTGCATAACAGGCTCAACAAGTGGAGCTCATCTCATCACCATGGGAACTATGGTTGGATGAGGCAGAATGTCGGAGCTTAGCTGCAGCACACAGGGAAAAAAGTGCTGTTTCAAGACTCACAGGCCACTCTTGAAGGCAAAACATGTATTGTAATGGTTTAATGCCCCCCGTGCTTCCAGTCAGACCCATTTCACAGAAACACAAAAAGGTTTCTAGTGGTCTTTGGTGATTTGTGTACAGATGTAATAAGCATGCTGTGCTCCCTGACACCCTGGGGTGTTGGAATAAGGTGACGGTTCCCTTGTGTATATAGTGTTGCTAGGTTAAGTGAGCTTTACGTACAACTGTTTCTTTTTTGTCCACAGGTGTTTAAAGATGAGTTGGAAGGCCTGATTCAGGACCAGATGACAAAGGGCAACAGCCCTACAGGTCTCCTGGCTCTGAGGCAGATCGCTGACCTGGTCGTGGCCAGCACTTTGGGAGGCGTTGGCCCTGTGACTTCGCCAATCGGTGAGTAGCAGTGTGTTTCTGGGTTTGTGTGTGTGAGACAATGTCTCCATCTATCCGGTCTGATTATCATTCCATGTGTACACTCTGTGCATAATGCAGGCTGAATATCTCCATTGTTAGAGGCTCCTATGACACTGATCAACAACCCTGAAACAGCAGAAAAAGCAGAATACTGTTTACAGCATTCTTCATTGTCAGTGTTTCTGTTAAGTAGTCCTCATGACCTTGTCTTGGTAATGAAACACAGCAGTTTGCATTGTGAATTATGTTAGCCTAACCTCTTTGGCTCCTGCTTCTACGGAGGTCACAGAGCACTTGAACCTGAAACGATTACTTTGAGAAGGTTTGACTGTCGCTGTAGGAAATGGCTATGGGCTTGCTGAGGCCGAGTCGCTCTTATAAAACGTTAAAGTGGCTGTAAAAGATAGGGTCCTGTATTAAATGCCCGTATATGGTATTTTGGCCCAAAATACCCTTCGGTTTCTCGTTGGGATTTCTGAGAGCGACCTTTTTAAAGACTTCCTGGGATGTTTTAACTTTATATACTATGGAAGAAACCATATAAACATTCTTGTAGATGTTTGAAAAAAAGAATCAAGTTCATCACAAGTTAATAATGATGTTGTGTCTTGTGGCAGGCGTTGGGATGGTGACTCCAGTCAATGACTTGTATTGCATTGAGTCCCCCTCCTTTGCCAAAGGGGAGAAACAGAGTCGCTGCAGGCTGGCCAGCCTCTACAGGCTTGTTGACCTCTTCAGCTGGGCTCGTTTTACAAGCTCCTACATTACTGTGAGTACAACTTCACTCACACTGTCTTGCCGCTCCAGTGCACATCTGCTTATGTACGCTGCACAAGGTTTGTGTATCTCCATGTGTGCCTTATGTTTTCTGGCTACTGGGATGCTTAAAGGGGAATGCCTCTTTATTTTCTGAGCCCATCTATTATTTACGGTTTGGAAGTGTCGGATTTTTTGAATGTGTACAGCTCCCCCCCAACAGCAAGAACTCAAACTGAAATATGTGATGAACACCTGTGATGCCAAGATGTAAAGTTCAGATTTTCCCAAAAGACAAAAGCCTAGAAAGACAGTTTTATCAACCCACACACAGATTTTTGAGTTTTTCAGCGTGAAGAGAGTTTTCCTTTGTGGTACAGAGTTTCCTGTAGCCTTCAATCTGTGAAATGGTTCTCCGTGTTCGGAGTAGCTGTTAACCCAGTTTAAATAACTTTTTTTATGAGTAGATATTTCGTCTCCTGTGGCATTAGTTTGTTTTGACCCTGACAAGAATGCATTTATGGGAGAAACACTCCTGCAGAGTTATCAGAAATACATATATATATATATGTGGATATTTTTGGATCTTTTGTTTCAGGTGCGTGTGAGTAAAGAGCAGGACCATATTCTTATTTGTCCACGAGGTCTGTCTTTCGCTGAGGTGACAGCAGCAACTTTGGTAAGCACAATGACTGTTTGTTGTCATTTTGTAATCATGAGTGCAGACTGCTTCGTCGTGGAATTTTACAACATGCATTGGTAAAAAACGTGGCACACAAGTTCCAATATTTTTGAGAAAATCAGGATGAATGTCATTGATAATTCTTTGAAAGAATATCCCAATATAGTCAAATTTCAGTACAGAATATGTTGTACATTCAGATCAGTATAAGCTACATTGCTCAAAATCGTTAGTCTCTTATACAGTATATTATTACACAATAATAGCTAATACATATTCTTTCCCCTGCTGTGAGTGCGATCATTTATATCCAAAGTGTACCAGAGAAGAAAAGCTTTTTATTTAAGGACATATTAGCTGGCATGTGCTCAGATCCTGGTTGGACTCTTTAGTTTGCTTTATTAAACGGAATCCCCAGTGAAATGTAAACCAACTTAAGCCTAAAAGAATATGCTAATAATATGAACCGTCAAATCAGGAAAAAAAAGTATGTATTCTGTTAGATCTATAATTTTGAATTGAATCAAGATCATTTACAATGCAATAGAAAGTGACTACAAATTTCATCAACATTCACCATATCAGTATAATAATCTGTATGCACACACAAGCACGTGAGCGGTGTGATGCACATACACACAGTAATGGACCAGCAAATAGAAGGGAAGTAATTCTTGAAGTAAACAATACGGGTTCCAACATATCCTTTTGAAATGTTTTGCAAATGTTTGACAGGGTTAAATACATTTATACAAATGTTTGACAGGTTAAATACATTTAACCCTTGTTAGGCCTCGGGGATAAAAAGGGTTAAATACATTTAACCCTTGTTAGGCCTCGGGGATAAACACAATGTGTTTGTGTTAGAAATGATTTCATGTAAACATAGCTTTGTTTGTTCACAAGAAAACTCCACAGGGTTCCTTGAATGGGTCCGTCATACTGTCTGTGATTAGAGGTTTAATGTTTGAAATGATTATTCTGTCATGTTCTGAAATAATGAGTTGGTTGTTATTTTCTGCCACGTATAGGTGAAAGTAAACATAATTGGTGAGGTGGTGGACCAGGGTTCTACTGATCTGGGTATCGACCACTTTGGGTTTGCTCCTCATGCTGCCATTTACTCAATGCGCCCTGACGTCAGATGCATCATCCACATATATAGCCCCGCTACAGCCGCTGTAAGTACGCTCCAGGCCGCTATAAAATGAGCTTCGTCTTAATCAAAGCATGCAAGCTGCTGCTAAATGTCTTTTTCTGCACCAGAGGAAAAGGCGGTATTAAAACCAGCCCCCTGCTACTTATTTTAGATGCACACACCTTGTAACGCGCTTTTACAATTTCCTTTGAAGCCAGGCTGTAAAATGCACAGCGCATGATGAACATCGCTGTGTAAAGTTTAATTTGTGCCTGAAAAAAAATGTGCTTCTATTTATATGTTGGTGCGTCACAGTCTTACTTGCTTTTATCCCGTGTTAACAGGTGTCCTCGATGAAATGTGGAATTCTGCCCATTTCCCATGAGGCTTTGCTTCTGGGAGACGTGAGCTGTTTTGGTTACCATGGTAGCCTGGATAATAAAGAGGAGAAGGTGGAGTTTCAGAAAGCTCTGGGCCCTACTGCCAAGGTACTGTCAAACCAAGGGACACCATTAGTGAACTTTCTCATGGGATAGCAAGCTTTGTAACTACTGGTTGGAAGTTATGAGTTATTATGTTATGTATACACAACTGGTTGTAGATGAGGTTATTCCTGTGTGTTGATTGTGAATCAAAATTAATTAAAAAAAACATGTGCATACAGTATACAATAAGAAAGTGAATGTATGACAATATTTACTAATACTTTTTTTCTACTACAACTGTTGATTTGCTTTCATTTGTGAATGTTAGATGAGATGATTGATACTACTCTCACATCTGTCTGCTAAATATGAAGCCAAAGCAGGGAGATGATTGGCTGAGCTTCTACTGGCAGACAGGGGAGGGAGCTAGCCTGGCACTGTCCAAAAGTGAAAAAAATCTTTTCATATTTTCAGCTTAGGAAGGGAACTCAGTTGATTTTGTTACCGATTTCAAGGTCTTACATGACCAACAAGGGAAGAGTGAACGGTACTTTTTGTTTTAGGTATTTCTGCTGTAAGATGCAGAGATTGCTAATTAATGCACACAGTTATTAATTTAATGAATGTTCATTAGACGTTGGACTGCAAGTGTTCCCTGTGTTTTTTAGATAATGATCCTGAGGAACCATGGGATGCTCGCTTTGGGAGAAACCGTGGAAGAGGCATTTCACTATGTGTACCACTCACAGCAAGCATGTGAAATCCAGGTATAAAAAACTTTTACTCTTCCTAGTAAAAACGTGAAATGTTCTATATTACATAATAAATGTAGCCTTGACACACACACATAATATAATATAAAGGTTACCACGTGTATAAATCACATATCCTTTTTTTCACATTTCTCCTGTCAATCTTTTTCATTGTTTCCATGAATCAGACTGACTTGGTTGCAAATAGTGAAATATTACTGTGGTGCCTGAAATGAAAGCAAACCTGATGTCTGACATACAGAATGTTTGAACAAAGCCAAGTCAAATATGTGATAGAGAGCACTGTTTACAGTCAGAGCCAGGTGGAACCCTGCGGTGTTTCTGAGAAACTCCTGTTGTTGTGTCAGGGAGGCGGTCGGGTTGTTTTTTTTCATCATCCTGCTGAGTCTGGACTTTATTTGTTTTTCTATTGTTTTTGACACATATTGACAGCCCAGCTGACACGTAATTTAAATTCTTTTGAAATGAAGACCCTACTGTATCTTAGAAGAGAAATATATAATGTTCTCCAAGTAAGTTTTGACATTTCAGAATTATAATTAATGAATGAGGGAAACCCGCCAGTAACTTTGCCCAGAATAAGAATTTGGCTTGTAACTGCAAACGTGTTGTACACCAGAATAGCATTGTTGCCTTTGTTTAGGTGAACGCTTTGAGGTGTTCAGGTGGCGTGGACAATCTCGTGCTCCTGGACAGAGAGAAGTTCAAACCAACGACCCGGGGAGTGGCCACTGCCGGGTTGGTGATAGACAATGAGGTCAAGTGGAAAGTGGGCGAGGCCGAGCTCGAGTCCCTCATGAGGATGCTGGACAACCTGGTAAGTGAACCCTGACCCGTGCCTTTTACCCATGATGCTTTGAGTTTCCTGTGTAAAGCACTTCCTCAGGAAGTGTTTGAATACAGAACACAACAAAACTAGTTTGATAATCAAATCTGGGAAAGATTATGCAATTGGATCATAGTGTTTTCTTACTACAATCCCAGATACTCATGTCATTATGGTCAGACCATGTTTTTTTGTCTGTGGCTAACATGCTGCCTGCAGGGCTTGTTTGCTGTGCTGCACTTACCGGTATGTCAATTTAAAGCCCTCTAGTCAAACCACACTGCTAATGACAAGGCCCTGACATGTTCTGTGGACATAGAAAATGTCAGACTGTGGGCCTGGATTGGGCTGCAGCTGTGTTAGCTCTGTGTGATCATAGTCTGCCCACTCCTCTCAATCATAGCTTCCAGATGGCGAGGCGTGCTGTGGGCAGCCACAGCCACATAGACCACACAATCACTTAGTGTAATGACTCTGGTGTACAGATTTGGCGTTTTTCTCCAAGACTGTTGAATGCGGCGCCGGGTGAAAATGCCAGTACACTCGCTGCAACAGGAGGTCTATCTGACAGCAGGGTTTTCTAGTCGAGGTGAACGGCATGGCGAACTCTGTGTATGTTTAACTTGATTACTAGTCCTGAAACTAGGCTTCCTGAAAGGTGGGAGCAGATACTAACCAGGCGCTTTCTGCTGTTTTTCATAAAAGTGTATATGTGAGTGCGCCCTTAATCAAGCGTATACGTGGAAACTATGGCGTGGCAGTGAACAATACTGTGTGAATAAATGATGGCTTGCTCACAATGCGGAGATCAAAGCCCAAAGCATGGATCTTTTTCGTGGCAAACTTGTCATATTGCCTGTGAGAAAATGACAATTTTGATTTTGACTGTAGTGTTGTACTGCCGGCTTCAGACTGCACTCTACGCCCACTGAATCCCCATCGGTTTTCCTGTTGTCTCCCTCGTCTTTGATGTATTGTTAACAACACACCGCTTTAAACCAAAGTTTTAGCTTTTCCCTCTGAAACTGGACACATATGCAAAAGCACATTTTGTATAGACAGCACTGTTTTCAAATATTTAGAAGCACTGTGAAAGTGGCTCTTGGGTGGCCCGAGCATCCTTTGAATGTTTGTATCTTTTGTAGTTTATATTTGGACTGTGAACTTAACAGCAATACAACATACTGCACACAATTTCTTGCAAAGGAAAACTGTTTAGTAAGACTTTTAGAATAACGTCTCCTCTTTGTGTGACCTCCTAGGGCTATAGAACAGGCTACTCTTACAGGAACCCCATCATCCGTGAAAAGCCCCGCTCTAAGAATGACGTGGAGATCCCAGCCACGGTGTCAGCTGTGCAACCGGAGGATAGCGAGCTGGGTCTGCGGAGCCCCTTCAAGTTTATGGCTCAGAAACAGCAAAGGGAGAGGACCCGGTGGCTCAACTCACCCAACAGCTATTTGAGGGTCAATGTCCCTGAACATTCACCCAGCGGGGATGTCAGCCCCAGAACCAAGACCATGGTGCGTCAATTTTCATGTCAAACTATAAAAAGAAATGTAATATTCCAGCCCTTTTCTGTTTTGGCCTCTGAAAGAAACAGTAAGCTGTGGAGCAGCCATTCCTTTGTATTAGCCTGCCCTCTTATGGTCAGTTTGATAAATACAGGTTTTAAATGTTAGGAGTTCTCTTCTAAATTTGTACTTATTTTTTTCGTCAGTGGATGAAGTCTTCACAGCCAGGCAATAGCACCGGCACACCAATTAAGATCGAGGACCCCAACCAGTTTGTCCCCCTCAACACGGATCCCACAGAGGTTCTGGATAAGAGCAACCGGGTCAGTTCACATCATCTGTGTTATAATTGTCAACCCCAAAGACGCACAAATCATGAATTAAATTCATTCTTATTGCCTTCATTATGTCATGATTGAAAAATAATTACACATAGCATTCTCTGTGGTATAAAGGCATGGAGGTTGCAGGAGCAACTAACAATTATTTTTCTTCATCAATTAATCTGCCACTAATTTACTCCATTAATTGTTTTGTCTCCATTATAATTTCCCACAGCCCAAGCTGATGTTGCCAAATTGGTTTGTTATTATTCAACCAAAAGTCCAAAGCCCCCAAATAATTAAATAAACGACAAAGAGAGGCATCACATCCTCACATTTGAGAAGCTTGAACCAGCGAATGGCTCTACTGACATTAATCCCTATACAGCAGCACAGAAGCTACATTCTATAGAGAATCAGTCACAAGCTTATGATCTATTGAAAAACTCTATTGTCATTTGCTGTGTTGTTGAGTGTGGATATAGTATGTCTGACACACCTCATGTTGGTAGGTGGTGTTAAGATATTGTTTGTTTAATGTCAAAGACTCCTGGACCAAGTTTAATATGATTTTGTTGTCTGTTCAGATAAAGGAACAGCACAGATGTGACATGATGACTTCTGGACCAAAATCTCAGTTACTATCAGGCATCGTTGTGGACACCATAAAGGGCCCAGTGAGTATATTTATTACCATTTGTAACAGAAAATGTATGTATGTTTGTTTGCTTAATTGCTTATGCACATTTTCTAAAACACTGCTGGAGTTCTCAAAAAACTAAGAACAATCGAGCACTACTACACAATCAACACACTTAACTTAAAAGGAAATAACTTCATCATCAAGTACTTCGCTGCCACAAATCAATGAAAATATTTTACCACGGGGTGGAAAAAATGCACAAACATATGGCCACATTCATGCATCATGCATCGTGGTTACAACTGGTAACATCGTCCGACCGGCAGCGTTGTCACAGAAGTGTTGCACCCACCCTTTGGTTCTAACTCAAGTACACACCATCGGCTCAGTCAGCTCATCTGCCATTGTTTGTACAGTTGAGCTGTTTAACACTGTTAGATACAGGCCACCTCAGGCATCGCCATCTTGAGAGCCATTGAGAGGCAATCAAAATGCTCCCAATCTTGTATCTTGCACTTTTAACTTGTCACCAACAGTGGGTGTCAGTCAACTTATGGCCTGAGTGGCTACAGGTAGTCAGAGCTGTCCTCAGATCTGCCACCCTGAAAACCTTTTAGGGCCTCTACCTGACATGAAATCCCATAAGTGTATCAGCCAAAAGCACAACTATACCATACAGATAATACACGTAAACACATATAAACATGTTGTTGTGATTGATATGGGCATACAAGAATTTTCAACCAATATAGTCACGTTTAGCCATGTCAGCAAGTAACTGTGTCAGTAGGAAAGAAGACAATGAAATTGTGTCTCTTTAAGCCATTGCTTTCATTGAGACTTACACACATCAACCCAATGAATAGATGATGGTGATAAGTTGAAGATCTTGTTGCTGTAGACAGCTGCTTACTACTGCTGGAATGAGTTTAATTAATTTTGATGACAGAGACTAATGCAATGCATCCCTGGGTTTAATGGAGATAGCTGTACTGTAGCAACTAGAAATGCACATGCTGTTGTAAGGAAATGAACTATAAAACGTAGAATTGCACACATGATTTTGCATCATCAGGTGTCCGTCATCTTTTTTTGCATTCTGTCCCCTCAATCAGGCTTTCATCATTGAGGACGAGGAGCAGACTCGCTCTCTTCCCCCAAACCCCTTCAATGAGCTCACAGAGACGGTGCTGCAGGAATACAGGAGCCTGGTGGAAAGAAAGCAGCAAGGCCAAGCAGGTAGTCATACGGTTTCTTTTTCCCAGCACTATTGCTCTTTAGAATCTGACGTCACCAAGCAAGACCAACTATAGTTCAAATTAAAATGTAGGGCCCATTAAATGCAGATTTCTGAATAATTAAGAAATCATATTGATCTTTTAAATTAAGAAAAACATTTGACTTTATTGCACAAACTGCAATTACTTGATGTCTTGATTATTTGGGTGTCCTACTAATAACGTAGTTTTAAATGTCTCAAATTCTGCACTTATTGCAGCTTCATTAGCCTGTAGCCAATACAGTGCTGGGTTTCTGCCTGGAGGATATGTTGGAACCAGGTTCACTGAAATGAGCATATTCCTGCAAAAATGCCTGCAGGGGGAAAATTGTCACTCCATGGTTTTTACTCTTCATCTACGCTGTGAATGTGAAGACAGCTCACAGGGATGGTGAGAGATGAGCTGCAAAGACATTGGTCTTGTCAAACTCCTCGTCTTGGTTATGAATGCAGACAAGCAAAATGTGTGTGTGGGAGGGAAACGTTTCTCCAGCTGTGTATTACAGCAGCACTTATAGAGATGAATAAAATGTAGCAGTTGTTAAACCAGTCTAGTGTTAGCGGTCAATGCTAGCTGCATGGGTATGCCAATGCCTGGCTTTTTCTCTAGCGCCACCATGAGGTTTTGGATTGGATTGCTATGAAATGAGCTCCAGACATTCACGCCCTCTTCTGGATGATTTGTAATCACAGTCGTCATCCCATAGCTTTTCATTTAGTGTCATCATCAGGTCCAAAATGTAGGGTACTTTGCTTTATGACATTATGACAATCACGTCATCCTTTGGTGCAAATGTTAGCATGCTAATAGTAATAATAAAGACCATGTTAGCATGTTGACTTTAACATGAAGCTTGTATGTACAGTGCAACAGAGCTGCTGGCATGGCTGTAGATTCTAAGTCAATGCTTCTGCAAAGAGTAGAAAAATACAATTCTGAGTAGCATGAATTCATTTAACCTAATACGCCTCACTCACATGAACACACCGCCTGTAATGAATAATCTTTAACGAATTTAACAAATTTAATCATCTTACAGAAGATGATGATGCCACCGACGCAGATGAGATGACAACATTTGATGGTTCTACTATCTCCCTCTCCCTGTCTCCCATAATGACGCCAGATAAACAAGGTAATTAGCTAGTCAATAGCCAGTGACATTATTATTTGAAAGTGTTAGCAATCACTGCTTAGTTGTTTTTTTTTGTCTTTTAACTCCATCTGTTGTGATGTGTAAAAAGCACTGCAATCCACATCCTGCTTCACTGACTTGGTTTCATCTTCTGACAGACACAATACCCAATGGGAAAGACCACTTGGAAGAGATGGACGAGGATCTGAGCATCGAGGTATCCAAGCTGAGCATGAGCACTTCAGAAACGGTAGAAATCTCCATTACGTCTAATGAGAAGACGGGGGAGGCTCAGACCCCAGAGAGCCAGACCAAGTCCCCCAAGAAAAAGAAAAAGAAGTTTCGCACACCTTCCTTCTTGAGGAAAAGTAAGAAAAACAAGGATGAGAAAGAAAGAAAAGAGGCCTAAGGGCATTTACTGTAAAGCAAAACAAAAACAATCAAGTTCATTGTTAGGAAAACATCTGAATTGCCTTCTTAATTTTTCAGCTTGTTGAAGGGAAGTGAAATAATAGAAAAGACTATCATTGAAATCTCCCAGGACTTTGATGTTTTTACACATCTTCCCTCATTCACAGCCATTATTTCATGTGGAAGTTTTTCCAAGACGTGCCAACAGATGGTAATATAGAAGTCCCCCCCCCATGAGAATTTGTGATTGACCACTCCTGAAGGGCTCAGTTAAATCAAATCAAACAAAAAGTGATCGCAAAACCGCATTGTGGTTATTACCCATATTTTAAATGGGGTTTAAAATGGATATTGAAGGTTATGAAACAATTAGATGACAGTTACATGTATTTATGATTTGTTTTGTTTTTTTTCCTCTTGCACAAGTTCATTGTTGAATGTATCCTGAAAGCTAAGAAAATTGTTTTTACAATTTAAAAATGTAACAGTCAGACTAGTAATGGAACGGTGGTTGAACATATTAAGATTATACGATGTTCAGCTTTATAAGAAGTACGATTTGTATCCGAACGTATTCATTATACTATCTTGTAATAATATATGTGGATTTATATTATAGGTTTTACAATATAGTGTTTGATAGTTAAATAAATGATTTGATAGTCTCTACATAATGACATACTAACTCTTATACTAAACATGCTGTGATTGAGAATTCAGTAATAATTCATAACCTTTTTACATTTATGTCAGTGACATTGTTCCCACGGTTGCTGCTGTGTTGTACCTGTGACGAGGAATTGGCTGTGACTAACAGAAAGATCCCTGCAAAGTTATGGTTCTTGGCTATCGATGTTTGAGTTCAGAAATGACAGAGAAAGCATGTTTGGATGTTGACGAAGAAAGTGGCGAGTCTGAATGGCGGAAAGTTGAAAGTGATCGATGTTTTTGACTCATTTTGTCAGTTGATGGCAATATGGCATGGGATGCTCGTCTTCATAGCCACTGTAAGAGTTTGATATAAAGTATATTATAGGAGCGTATATTTACATCCCAGTCAATAATGTGAATGATCTGTCGTGACCCAAAGGAAGTGAACTCTTTGCCTTTGTAAATAGTTTGTTTTTGTGAAGTTGTTTTTGTTACGCTAAACCAAATGTTAAAATGATGAAACATAGAAATGTGACAGTACAATCTAATAATATTTTAACACTTCTTTTATGATATTTTTTATTCACCTTAATTAAGCTCCTTATTTCGTAAACATGCACAGTGCGTTGTGTTTACAAATTGTATTACCTATGTCGTTTGTGTGCCTAGTGCTTGGATCTTCCTGCCTTGTTTACATTGCTCTTTGTGTCGCCTGGGTTTTCTCCATGGTGCTTTTACGTTACAGTCACCTTCTCTCAAAGTCGGTCCTTTAAAATTGCCTTCCACCCGATGTAATAAAAGCTATGATGTGTTTTCATAACTGTTTTATTGCTCTCTTGCTTATTGACCGGAAAATATGCGATGTTATCGTTTCTTATCCTCAAATACGATTTCAAACCCGAATAGGTGTTTTTTTATGTTGTTGGATACTTGTGCATTCATTTCCGTCTGCTGTGTGTGAAATATTCAGTTCAGAGACTACACAACACCTCAAGCACAAGATAAAGCCTTCTAGAAAACTATTTACACAGCCTTCCCTTTTAAGAAAAGCAGCGTGCTCCTAAAACAATGCAATGCACTCTGTTCGGTGATAATTGACCGTGTGAAGCTGTATAATCAGTCTTCAGCCATGATATGAATGGGCGTTGTCATGGTAATCCACTGAGAGGGGGCTGTGGAGACAAAGAGAGGATTTGGTGTCTCCAACAGGTGTTCATGTTGGGGGAGTGACAGGATCTATACCTACACCGCCCCCAACACACACTAGCAGATGACATGCAGACATGAAGATGAGGTCAAAAGGTAGTGCATTTAATTGAGCATAAAAATGAACAAATTCTTGTTATTCGTGTTATTTTTAAGTTAGATTTACATATGAGTCTTATGCTAACAAACAAGACTGGCAATTAATAAGAATACAAACAGCTTTTTATAAGATTTTGTCTAAAAATCATCTTCATCACAGGTCTTAAAAAAAAGAAGAAAAAAAAAGTAAATGTAAGGTCAATAAACCACATTTTATATTCAATATTCCTATTATTAAAGGTCATTAGTTGCTGATAGCTGTCATTTGCTGCAACAAACTATATAACGTAAACTATATAGCATCATGATTACGGCCATTCTTTGTGCTTGAAATGTAGCGTCATTACAGCTGAAAACAGAGAAGGACGTGAAAAGGAAGCCCATGTTTCTCACTAAATTGTGAGTAATCAAAAAGACAGTTCAAGTAGCCATAATGCTGTCAGTTTTATAATACAGAGCCGGGGGATGGGGGTAGATCTATGGGAAACAAAATAGCAAATTTAAGGGGGAAAAAATTTAAGATTATTAAGTCATACATTTATTAGAAAAAGGGGAAATATTTATTTAAAAAAAAAAAACCTTCATAATTTCTTAAATTTGTGAGTGTTTCTTTCTTGTTTATTTGCCACATCAACATCAGGAGTATTTTCTACTTCATTTATGACTTCATGATCTTATAAATGTGTTTTCCTCCAGTAATTATCACTATAATCTCAGAGAATATTCACTTTTTCTCCTCATAAACATTTTACTTAATAATCACAAAAATTCCAAATTTGTCACTTTAATCTCAGAGAATGTCTGAATTCTCTCTCATAAATTTACCTCTTTAATCTTTTCTTTGAATATTCCCGGCTCCCCCGGCTCTGCATTTATTAATATTTATTCATTCTTTTTTTCCCCCGAATACACTGTCGTAAGCTTTATATATATAGGCTTTAAAAAATATTATTTAACGGGAGTACATTATTGAAGAAAGTTTGAGAAACACTGATCTGCAATACATGACTACTGCCAGGCTCCAAACTTGTTATCTGAACAATCCCTTTCAATGCGCGGATGACAAAGCTTAGAACTGAGCTCTTCCGTGTCCTGACAGTGCTAAGGAGAGGACGGAGCAGGTGACACACGTCTGGCCTGCTGGAGTGTCCTTCTGCTCTGACCTCAGGGCAAAGTGCATCTATTGTTTTAAAACAACAGGGGACTCCTGCTGCACAATGCGTCATCTGAGAGCATCGCCTTACAGACCACCATGCATGTGAAATTGCAGCATCAAGTCGATAAATAGCTCTTAATTAAAAAAAAATTCCCCTTCAGCAACATCCCAAAAGCCTTATACTCCCCGCTGTCTGGGATGCGTGGGATGTGTGCCACATTCTTTCATAAACACACACGCGCTCGTGCCAGCACCGTTGTGACTTTGCCTCCTCTGTGACAGCCGAGCCACTGGTGTAATCCTCAGGCTTTTCAGATTACTCCAGTTGGGGTCACATTCTACACCAGCGGGTCAGCTTTCCATGCAGCGGCTATCAGTGTGCAGCCTGTGCAGTCGGTCAGCCTGCACACAAGCTTCACAGCACGGATGAGCCTTTTCCTGGTAAAATGCTGTCCCGCTCCCCTCCGTCCATGTCTGACTCTATTCATCTGTCCTTTTCCACACAAGGGTAGCACTAGATATGATGAGCTCGGAGTTTTACATTTGCATTGGTGTTATGTGGAAGATGCTCCGATAGCAACGGCCTTAATCAAATGGGGGAGGGCATATAAGCAGAGCATGTATTCTCCAAACAGGCCCGTATTTGTTGGAATTTTATCATCTTTTCACACATTTAAGATGTTTTCACCACTAAAGAGTGCGTCTCTGTTTCAGTGTGCAGATCAGGGGCCGTCTGTGTCTATCAGGCCTTGCCAGGCAGCTGAAATAGACTCCATGGGAGGGTGTGCTCTCTCTCACAGGCGTCCGTTACAGGCCTGGCCACATCTGCAGCGGGCCAGCCATCTGCACCCATTGTCTCAGAGGCACAACACAGCCCTGCACGCATGGCTAGCCTCGTAAAGACAGGCCCTTTCCCCTCTGTTCTCATCCGTCCCACATGGTGTCGGGAAAAATGACTTCTTAATCAGTCATAGGGGACACCAGAAGTAGAAAATCAAGCGAAAGGTAAACCACATTTCAAGGTTATTATAATTATTATCTTTTGAATAAAAACTGAAGAAAAAAGAAAAGAAGAAAGATTAGATTACTTCCACCATCATTTATATTCTGTTGTCCACTGAGCAGATGGGGTTTGCTCAAGCTGGCATTAGTCACAATATCACTAGTTTAATACTTTATTGGAATCTATATGCATGTATGGATTGTTTTAGATGCAGAGGACAATACAACACACCTGAAGGAGATGAGGGTTAAACAAGAGACTTTAAAAAAGACAAAGCTAGGGGGAAACAATGGGATTATTAGAAACAACTAACCTCAAAACTGCCTCTTAAATCATATCAACGTATTGCATTCACCTAACAGGGAAACCTCCTGAACACAGGTTTTAAAAGTCTGTTCCAATACATCCAGACACGACTGTGTGCACGAGAGAGGCAGCTCATATTTTGTCATAATTATTCAGAATATGTCAAGTGAAATGAAAGCAGACATTATGCCTGTTATTTGTTAGTCTCCTGCAGTATTGATAATGAGGATTTATTATGGCACAGTTGACAATGAATGCAATGTGCATGCGTTAGTGGGAGGGATTATCCACCAAGTAGGGCAAGTGGCTGAGGCTAAGGACTGCAATTCCATCGAGCCTAGTTCATTTCAGTCATCGGCTCAGTGCACAGACGGGACAAGGAGAGCAATTTCACCGCTGCTTATTTGTCAAAGCCCCCCTCTCTCACTAAAAAAGAGAGCCTAAAGTGAAAATGGTAAAGTACATGCGACAGCACAGCGAGCTGAAACCCGAAGAGGTTCTGTCGGAGTCTGATGCGTCCATGGACCAGCAGGATTTCGGGGAACTGTCCGACTATTCTTTCAGCGACGTTTTATACTCCAAATGTTCCGCAATGGACCAAATCGGCACTTTCATGAAGAACGTGCAAGTGCTGCTCGATGCGGCAAATTACATAGAAAATGTCGAGAAGAGCAACGGAAGTAAGTAAACACGGGCAGCAAGGGGGTATTAACACGTAACGCGCCGAGCAGACAACAATAGAGGCGAAAGGCGACAAAAGACGCGCAGCGGACAGATGAGCTGGCACGACAGCAGCCAATGATATTTCACCTGCTATCGGGGAAAAACTGTAAAAAAAAATAGCATCGGATTCCAACGAGGTCGGACAAGTGTCTGCATGTTTGAATTCAGGAAGAAATTGCATCGCCAGGGACAGATTGCATTGCAACAATAGCCTTCAGCTAAATGATCTTCTGCTCCCTTTAAAACTGCTTCTTTTTTTTTCTTTTTTTGCAGACTACGGGAGCCCTGCGTTGAATAAACGCACTTTCGTTATTTTAAGTAGGCCTGCATATGTGAACATTAACAATTCGCGTAGCCTAGATATGCATTATGTTCGAGTCGTCTAATTTCCAATGTAATGGTTAGTTATCTCTATCTCGCTGCTCCTTCCGCGCGCATCCCGTTTAAATATCGCATTATTCTCAGAAATGTTGCATTAAAGGACTCGCTTGCATAAACGAACTACGATTCAGAGTTTATTTCCTCGCAACGGTTACAATTCGGAGCGCACCGATCATTTTCAGAAGCAGCTGCTGCTTCCTTGTATGTTGTTCACATGGTTTCCACATGGAACAAATCGGAGAGCTTTCATTGGTCGGCACACATGTTCCCAGAACGAGGGCCACTGCAGGTAGCCAATCACACGGTGGCACCCGTCTGACGTCGTATGTTACTGGGATGGAGAGCTCATGGGAACTGTAGGCGTCTTTGAAGATACAGGAAGAAAACTAGACTAAAACTGTTTATAGAAAATAGAATGCATGCGTTGATATTTATTGATATGAACCTTTCATTTGAACGCTTGTCTGTCTGTTGTGCTAGTTTTAATTATTTTCTGTTTGACTCCATGAATGTGTCACCACTGGCCAAGCTTTTAAATGTCATGTTGAATTCAGGTCAAATGAGGTCGCAGCCATCATGCAAATCCGAACCCTCCTGAAGCCTTTCCCTTGTAGCACATCTGTAGAAACGGCTACAATATTTATAATCCTCTTGATCTTTTCCATCACCAGAATGTGAGCATGGTTATGCTTCGACGTACCCCGCAACCCAGACTGGGCACCAACAGAAACAGCGTAAATTCAAGAACAGGAAATTGGACAATATTCACAATAGGTAGGTCAATGTCTCCATATAGATACTGAAATTAAACACAGCAGAAGTGAGTGCTATGTTTGTCACCATCTATGCAAGGACTACAACATATATGTACACATCCCTGATATCTAATCAGCATTAGTAAAATGGTTATTAAGAATATATTATCAGCATAGTGTATAGCATGATTACGCCACCATTGCAGCGCTAGTTTAATGCAATGGTATGTTGGATTTGGTTGGACTTTGCACCATTTGGATTTGTGTAACACTTTTGTTTACATATTTATCATTTCAACAGGTCAGCACACAACGAACTGGAAAAGAATAGGTGAGTAAAACCAGATTGAAGAGATCATTTGTGTTTATGATTATGACAAAAACAGTAATGAAAGGTGAAGACTTAAGAAACACAAAACTATGAAGATATTGAAATGTTGTGACTATCGTCTTTGAGCTCTATTACCATCTTACTTCAACGACCTACAAATATACATGTTATAGAATGAAAGGATCTCCACAGCACTTTAACTGCTTTGGCAAATCGAGGTACACAGGGAGTCTACTGTATGTCAAGAGCCAGCTGTCTCAAAATGGAGCTTCAAGCTGATAAACCACATGCATGTTTGCATATATAAGTGCATACCATTTCAGAACGAGATGCACTGCAGGCCTATAAATCAATATCAATATATTTAAACTATGTTTTATCAACACCTTGGAAATCCACCTATTGTGTATGATGGAAGTGTGCATTTTGCAAGGCAAAAGGGAGGTGTAATGCAGCCTGAGTGGCAGCCGTGTTCCTGGAGGACATGCAGACATTCCCCCCGTCAGCAAATGTGAACCGTCTGTTTCCAGACAACGGGGCTCCTTCCTGAGAGATTCTCAGCTGCAAATCTAACAGCAGTTTGCTTCTATTGCTCCAGGATGATGCAGCCTCTGCTTCTGAAGGGCACACACGTCAGGACACATTTATCCTAAAAAAAAATGAAATCTTCAAAAGCAAGCCTTGTGTTTGAAAATCTTGATTATGAGTGATGAGAAAAACAGCATCTTTGGGAGTGAGGCTTATTCCATATATTTGTTTTATATTACAAAATGGTGTCCTATGCAGAGAGAAGAGCTGACATCACATCTTGACCTACATTTTACTCCATTATTTGAACAGAGAGTGAGTGTCCTTTGCCAGTGTCTGCATTCGTTCAGACCACAGGCCCAGTGGTCTCGTGGATCAGAAACAGTATCGAGCCGACCTCAGCAGCTTTTAAATCTGGGGCCAGACAGATCCATACTAATTGCAAAGGAGTCTGATGGTGTAGCTAACTAGCAACACTGATAAGCAGATAAATCAAGTGTCTGAATGTATCTCAACTGTTACATTGCTCACCGCACATGGATTAATGCTTGCCCAACATCATTTGAATTGATCAGGACCAATCAAATAGTGATTTGCCTTAACTAATCAAATTGGATAAGGAGGAAATATTATAATCTGACTTAATCAGGATCAGTGTAGAGGATAATAATACATTAGTCTGGAAATGAATCCTTCTGTCATGTATAATTGTTGTATAATCCGTATTACTGCATATATGCCGTCTCTAAAGAGAAATGGCCCATCTTGATTGCGTCTTCTCCCACAGACGAGCACATCTCCGCCTGTGTTTGGAGAGGTTGAAGTCCCTCATCCCTCTGGGACCAGACTGTAGTCGGCACACCACGTTGGGACTGCTCAACAAGGCCAAAGCACATATCAAGGTGTGGTAGCCCCTCTAGTATGGTACCACCATCAAAAGTAATGATGGAAACATAGTTGCATACTGTTCCTGCTGCTTCTTTTGACTTTTCTTTATCCATCGACTAAAGAAAAACTGACAGAAAATATAGATCCACAGTACTACAGAGGATGACTTTGATGTACAAGAGGAGGCTCCTAGCCTATGTGAGACCCGATGTGAATCCATAGTGTTGGTTTACAAAAGCTTTACTAAGTCAATAGAATTATCCTGTTTTTTTTATTTTTAGAACTAAATTGTATCGTCTCCTAACGCTCGCTCTTGGTGGCCGAGTCTCTGGTTTCCTCTCGATGCACAAGCTGCTGTGATTCTTTACTGTCCGTGAGGTGGGATCACAGCACAGCTCCACTGTCTACAAAGGCAGCTCAATATTTAGCCTGAAATCCATTTGAACTTTGATATTCTATACATTCCTTGGTGTGTTAGCTCAACAAAGACAAAACAGTGCTCCTACTTGTTTTGTAAGCAAAGCTAACATGGTGTAAACACCAGGAAAAGAGGAGAAAGAAAGGATATTGACTATGAGCAGAAACAGAGAAGTTAGGAGTTTTCCCCAGGCACGTCCATACAGTCAGAACCATTAGATGAACTGGACTGTGGCCCTAGTGATAGGGCACGGTTGGTTATTTCAGTTTTTCTGCCCCTTTGAACAAATCTCCCTTTGGCTGTTGCTGTTGCTAGGACTATGGTTTTGAGGTTTGTTGAGTCTTTGATTAGGTAATATGTCTTCCTCACTACAGGATGATATGAACAGTACACTAGCCATTTGTCTTTAGACACCAGATCCACCCTAGAACTAGAACTGCCTGCCTGAATGGGCCACTGAGTATGTCTGAACTGCACAAATGGTTCTGTAGCATCAAAGCATCCAAGACTCAAAACTTTGGCTCCCCTGATGGCTACAGTCTAAGCCAGATCAGGATTTAGGGGGAAATATTGGATTTTCTTGAGCCCAGTATGTGCATGCTCCAGAAGTGGGAAGCAGTTGAGGGATAATTGAGGGCTGCAATATGAAAGCAATCCTAGCCGGTCCCAGTCTGTGGGAGTCCGCGGGGGCAATGGATATAGCACCTACTGCATGATGTCAACTGTTGACTTTGGACTTGCCTGTAGTCCAGGAAATGTGGCCCTTGAATGCTGCTGCGTTGTATTTTTGGAACCAGAGGTTGCGTAGGAGAGTAAAAGGGTGGAGCAGGTGCAGGCAGCAAGAAGCTCACGGCTGCAGGAAGCAGCTTTTCCTTGTGACAGGAAAAGCTTGAATAGGGTCTACTCTGACTTGATTATTGTACCAAACCATTCAAATGTTACTGCATTTTTGATCGAGAGACACCTCCCTCTGTGCCTCCATGCAAATATCTCCCTTATGGTGCAGTGATTTAGAGAATCAAAAAGGCAGATAGAGGAAATTAACCAAATGAATTGATTTTTAAGTTGTGGAATATCCCAACTCACTATTCATTTGACAAACATCATCTCTATTTGTGAATGTGTCATTCAGCCAACTTGTGATGGTATATCCAGTTGTGTAAACACCTTAGAAGTGGCTTCCACCACCAGTAAATCTGGTTTAACTGGCTCGCATGCAAAATGTTATGTAATGGATACATTTTTTATGGCACGATCATATGTGATGATAGGTGTGAAGTGATTTGATTAGCAAGGTTCATAGTGCATCTTCAGGACTTCATGTGTGTTGTTTGAAAGGAACCAAAATGAATGTCCCAGTTTAAACAAATAAATTAGAGCAAAGAGGGAAAAAGAATGAATTTTCCTGCCAAATGCAGCACAAGATGACCTTTACATTCATTGGTCTACCCGTAAAACAACGACTCTGTCTTTTGCACCAGGTCAAAGTTCACTGATATCTACCTCACACAGAGACTCCTGCTATTCCTCTCAAATCCAACCAGCAACTCGCTGTCCTTGTGTGTTTGAATATTAACACATGACATCAGTGCACACAAGTCCATCATCCTCTTATGCATATAATGTTAATTATGTGTAGGTGTAGTTTTAAATATGAGATTCAATGCTACACAATCAAATACCAAATGTGGCACATTGTATCCACCCAGTGA
Source organism: Eutrigla gurnardus (assembly GCF_963514095.1). NCBI lineage: Eukaryota > Metazoa > Chordata > Actinopteri > Perciformes > Triglidae > Eutrigla > Eutrigla gurnardus. The sequence continues at coordinate 12,542,013 of NC_139925.1, forward strand.
ACTTCTTGATAATCTTTACATGACAGCACCGCCATTAACTCCAATGCATTTCCCTCATTCAGAAACTTGAAGAGATGGACCGGAGGAGTCTGCACCAGCTAGAGACCTTAGAGAGGGAGCAGAGGCACCTGCAGAGGCAGCTGTCCCAGCTGCAGACTCATGGAGACAGGGAGAGGGTCCGCACGGACAGCCAGGGCTCCCACATGGACTCAGACCGCTCGGAGTCTGACAGAGGTCAGTATCCCAATCAGAGCTTGTATCAGAGAAAAAGCTTTTTTTTTCTCTTTTTTTTTGAAAGCACAACTTTTGCAAATATTTGGTTCAGAAAATTAATCTGTATTCGTTTGCTTTTTTTTTTTTTTTTGGTGCAGAGGAGATTGAAGTTGACATAGAAAGCACTGAGTTCTCCCATGGAGAAATGGACAGTGTGAGCACCAGTGGTGCAAGTGACCTGGATGACCACAGCAGCCGGCAGAGCACAGCCAGCGACGAGGGCTACTCAACATGCAGTCTAAAACTGGCCTTCTCTGCTTAAAGCACCAGCCTATACTTCTACTTCAGCTGCAGTCTTTTATGGCTCTCGCCCTTCAAAGTACCAGCCGACAGCTCCATTCTCCCTCTGCAGTTTAGGTTAACTGTCTTCAGAAGAACCAACCTCGGTCCCGCCTTTACCCGACAAATCAAACGTCTACTCCACCCTGAGAACCAGCCTTAAGTTCAACTCAGTCGAAATCAAGTTAAAATGTCTCCTTCCAAAAGCCAAGGGGCTCCTCTACATCAGCCTGAAACATTTTACACGACAGCCTCAAATTTAACTTCCCTGGCAATATATACACAATTTCCTCATTTTTTTCAGAGTTGACTTAAACAATCACCACCCGAATCGCCCTTAAACCATAACCAGCTTGAATCAACCATACCTGCACTCAATACTGACCCTGTAGACGACCCACGCACCGATGTCCAACACTGAAGGGGGAACTCTACCTTTAGTCAAGTTGATCCTCTGAAACCAGCAAAAACACTAAAAATCCAATACCAGCTAGAAGCTCACCATTGGGAACGTTTGCTCCATTTGCCTTGTAATAACATTGCCACTTTATTTTGGATGATATATCTAGATGGCACTTGTTGTCAGTGTACAAGCCAGTGGCAAGGGCTACAATGTCTGCATTCTAAAATGTATATTATACTCCGATAACCTCCACTTTAGGATCCCTGTGGTTTTCGACTGAGAGTCGTATCCAAACAGGTGGTGCAGTCCACCCTTGTTATTTTAATTTATTTTGCATATGATTATAGTATTTATTTTTGGTAATTTAATTTTACTGTAGCTAGGTTTTTGGTCATGCTTGAAAGAAAAAAAAAAACCCTTTGCTATTTAATTTTTTATTTTAGGTTTATCAAATTACATAAATGAACCCAAACAGAAGTAGTGCTAAAGTTTTTAATGCTTTACTCGATTACTTTGTTGGAAAGAATGACACATCTTTCACACTGTGCAAATTTAATTTTATTTAAAACAGTAATAAGCTAGCCCGCACTTGTCCGAGCACAAGGCTGAAAGCAATAGTGTCTAGTTCAATAATATATTTACCGTTGGCTTTGTTTAGCGCACTATTCTGTCCGTCCAACACCAAATTGCATTTTGCTAGTTTTTTCCACGTGCTCCAGTAGTGGCATCAATTAATATTCAGCATTGAAAAGGATTGTAAATTATTTTGAAAAAGCTATGGTGCATGTGTATTGAATGTAGCTATCATGTTGTATTGTGCTTTGGATTGACAAGTCTTAAAAAAAAATGTCTGTACTTTTGGTTTATACTTCAATGTTTAATACTGCATCTTTTATGTATTGAAGGACAAAAAGACCAAGTTCAAATCCTTGACATTTGGAGACTTCCCATTAATTATTAAATGGATATTTGACAAAGAATTGCACTGCTGACCAGTTGGAATCCATAAAACCAAATAAGACATTTCAATATGACCATTTATCTGCATTTTTCTGGTCCAAGTCCTAAGGAGATCACCACCAAATTGTGTCTTAACATGGGTATATGACTCTTGCACAAAGTTCCTTGTCACAGGTCTTCCCCCTCCCCCAACCTGTTTGGGAAACTATAAAATGCACTATGAAAAAGACTTGTTAAGGAAGTATGTCAAAGCACACCCCAGAATGTTTTCTCTTGTGCATAATCAGCCATCCAAGGTGACTTTTTTGCAAAATGTGCTGCTGGTCCCCTGCTAGTACTCTGTTACAGTTCCTGACTGTCCCTCAAATCTTAATAAACCTCTACCGCCCAGACATAAATCAATGCTGTTTTGTGTGCGTGTGTGTTTAGACTGACATGTATCACATACATGAATCATCAAATGGGTTGTATTAACAGTTGCAACATGCCACTGGATTAAAGCTTCATGTCTTTACTGCCACCTACAGGACCTGACAGAGCCACAATGAAGGCCTCACATAACAGTCAAAATGAAGTGGAGGCAATTATTTTAAAAAAAACTGAAAACAAAACAATGTTTATTTCACGGTCATATACACAAATTAAAATGTAAATTAAGCCATGTCAAATCAACACCAGTATTGACGTTCTGACTCCCCCCAATAATGGGTCAGTGTTTAAAAACCCACTTTCAATTTACAAACTAAGTCTGTGGGTGTATATTTAGACTAATCTAAGCAGGTATTTGGCCTCAGTGGAACCTGGACACAAACATCAAAAACTATGCCTTTCCTACAACATCACTTCCTGTTCTTATGTAACAGGTGACCTTTCTCCCTTATTTGAATTGTTTGCTGTTGTACCTACATAATATATAAGGAAACTACATCAATATCTCAAACAATGATGTGCAAGCAATTCCTTTCTTTACTTGGGAAACATAAATCTTGTATAAACACAATGGAAAGCACTGATACAGCTTGTATACAGTGGATTATTATACACAGAATATAGCAGGTCATTGTGGCATTAGATGTCTGACATTGTATTTTGACGTGTCATGGTACTGGGTCATTGGTTTGTCTGCAATACCACATGTTCCCACGCCCACCTTTCCATTGACGCTTTCTGGAGATGCAAATATGCTCCTCTTTACCTAGAAGAAAAAAAAAATAGTTTAATTAATGATGTAAAATATATATAACAATGGATTATTAGTTAACCATTACTATATAAAATACACATACAGTCATGTACTACGGTGCAGTATGCAAAGCATGTGAAGGACATGGGGTAGATGAGCTAGTGGGGAATGGATCAAAATCTGCTTCTGATGTCTGCCATTATTCAGATTTTTTTTTAGCTTTATTTTTTCCCCACATTATATTGATTGATTTTCTAAATTTTGATGATCGAAATCAAAAAGGATGGAGACGTCCACAGTAAATCACTGTCCGTTTTTGCTCAATGCACCATAGCACTCCAATAAAATAAGGCCTTAAGAAAAAAAAGTTAAAAAAAGTACCTGTCCTTTCTTGTTCTTTGAGTAGGCTTTGTTGTTGAACTGTTGCCACTTTGACTTTTGTTCCTCCCTCTCTTGCTCCAATTCCTTCATCCTCAGTACCTTCTTCTGTGCTTTCTTCTTCTTATACTCTCTCTGCTCTGCTATCTGCTCTTTCCTAGAAAGAAAAGGGAGAGAAACACTTAAATTCTGTTCATGTTTAAATACAATCAAACCTGAACAAATGTGAACATTTTTTAGCTGAGACCAACATACGGTATGACTTCATAGAAAACTGCATCAATTGAACCATATCACCATGAACAAACTGTAGGTCTGTATCTGTAGCCCCATGAATTTCACCACAACTTTGTATTTCCGTGTTTATTACTGGAGCACTTATGGTATGATAGAATTAACTCCTCAAAACCAAAAAAGGAAGCATGGGGGATGGCTCATGTGCAACCTGCCTACTCCTGGCCGTCTGATGTTCGGTCACAGGAAAATTAGATGGACCAACTAAGACTTCAGGCTAACCCAGCAACAGAAGTTGATTACACATTGCCCACATTTTTACAAACAACTGGCTCCATCTTGATCCAGGATCAAAGTGCACGTGATCGGTGAACCGCAGGACAGAGTGCAGGACTCCAGTGGGCTGAGAGATGGACTCTCTGATTCAATCAATGGTGCTTTGCTTTCTGGCCATGTCATCCGCCCAGATAATTGTTTTTGTTGCTTGCATTCATCCTGATGTAGTGTTGTCACGATACCAACATTTTGGTACCGGTACCGGTACCAACATGTGTTTCGGTACTTTTCGATACTTTTTCAAATAAAAAGTGAACGCAAAAAATGTCATTACTGACTTTATTTTAATAGAAAATCTTAGAACAATAACATATTAATCAGCAAACAAAATAAAATACCACAAAGACAAGCTTTTCTAATGCACACAATTTAAAAAATGTTTAAATATAAATACAATAATATAATATAAAATATAATAATATAAATAAACCAGCTCTATTTTTTTTCTTCCAGAGCTACTTTTGTTAAGAGTGAAGGGCGGTGGCGCTTGCTTTTAGCACTGAATGTGTCTTTTTTCCTGAGTAAATGACCTGTCGTTCCCTGAGCTCAGTGTACAGGTCTGGGTGCTGGTCCTTTAAGTGTTTGGCTAAGTCGGAGGTGTTTTCGCCGTTAGCCATGCATGTTTTAAACACCGTTTACACAGTGGTGCATCGGCGTTAACTGCCTCGCCTTGCGCATTTGTTTTAAGCTAAAGTACGACCATATCGCACTTCGCGGCGCTGGTTTGTCCGCAAGTTGCAGCGTGGTGACGGTCGCAGCAGCCATTCTCCTCTCCGTGCTTCGCTCGCTCGCGCTCTCTCGCTCGCGCTCTCTCGCTCGCGCACTCTCGCTCGCTCTCTCCAAGCTTTCCTCCTGCTCCGTTTGTTGCCCCAGTCCACGCTGCTTGCTAACTTGCTAGCGGTTTCCTCCGGCTTGCTTGCTTTTTCTTTTTATCTCCCCAAACTGCGGCTCGCTCCTCGTCCTCTCAGCTGTAGTTACAACGCGGTGACGTCACGTGGCGAGTTCGCTGCGCTGTTGCGGGCGCTGCCGGCGGCGCTGCAAGTACCGGTCCCGTCCAAATGCAATATGGTACCGTTTTAAATGCCTCAGTACCCCGGTACCAAATTAGTACCGGTATACCGTGCAACCCTATCCTGATGCAAATAAAAAAATGTACGACGGGAAAGCACTGCTGTTTTAGTTTTGTGGTGATGTTTTTCTTGTATCAAATAGGCTATAACTGCATTTCATTGAGCATCACTGTGTTGCATAATGACATTAAATGATCCTTGAATAGTATAATATAACCTGAATTATTGTGTTGTACTATTAATCATTTCTATTTAGGAAAAAAGGGGTACATATTAGTGCTCATTCTGTAGTATGTGCATCTAAATGATCTTTCTTTGTGTAGAAAGTAACAGGCTGCTTATTGTTTAAATCACAGAGAAATAAGAGTCAAGAGGAACTATTTGTGTTCATGTTAACTCAAAAAGAACAGAAACTGATTTTGGTTAATAGTTTGATAATATACAGGAAACATTCTCAGGGTTCTGGAAACAACTAAAATGTATACATCAATCAATAATCAGGATGTGATTTACTTGATCAACCAGGCCTGGAAATGGTCCATTTGTCTATTTGGGCTGTACTGTGCAGCTACCTTGAAAGGAAAGCTAACTTCATCAAATTCACCCATATAATTACAAGGCAATATGAGAGCAGCGGGGTAGCATTGTTTTCTGAATAATACACCACTCACTAGACCACAGTCTATGCGAGACAAAAAGATGGCAAATTAAAAAAAAATAGGTGGCACTTGCACAGTGAAACGTGAATCCCAATACTTTACTTTAAATGTTCATAAGCAGGATGTAAGCAAAGGTCTATGTGTACGCACATTAATGACACACAAGTGTTTTTGTTCGTACCTTGATTTTGGCTTCCCATCCTCGTTAGAACGTTTTCCCTCCTCGGCTTCTTTGAGGTTCTGAAGAGGAATCACTTCAGCATTCCCATACCCAGCGAAGGTAACCGCTGCAGTGCCGTTCTCCCGGTCTATCTCCTCAATCTCAGCTTCATACACCCTGCCAAAGAATCACGTCTGTAAGCAGGTGAGTATGAGCAAAACACTCAAGCTCTACTTAATAAGCAATGTTTAAACAAATACATATTGCAATGTGATTGATTTGATTGAGTTTAAACAACAACAACAATTGGTGTAAAATACATACATTTCCACCCACAAACTGACTTTTGTTTCTCTTAAAGCCAAACACTGGTGTAACGGAAATTACAGCTGCTTGTCTATGCACTTCTTTGGGCAGGGCTCCACACTAACTTTTTACATTGGTTGCACTGGTGTGACTAACTTTTTTCATTTAGGTGCACCAGCACATAATTTAGGTGCACCCAAAATGTTTCACTGCGCCTTTTGCCACCGCAATAATACACCTATTATTGACGCTGAGAAGCACCTGTCCCGTTACGGTTGTGTTTCTGGTGCTTTTTTAACGATCCTGAACGACGACAGTAATAGCAGCACTCCCAGCCGTAGTCTTTGCAGTAAATGGATAATGTCGGCCCGCCTGTGGCGAACCAGAGACCGAATCAAATGACCAGTTCTTAAAACTACGCCTGACTAATTTCAGCATTCGAATAGTACTGTTTTTTTTACTATTCAAATTATATTAGATTCCCGAAGTTAACTCCAACAGCCCTAATGCATTGAGAAACAAAATATACTGTTTGTTTAAAGTCTTTGTCTCCAGTAAAAAAACAACATTCCCAGAACATCTTGGTGGTGCAGTTGGCTAGGGCAAATATTGAAACCCTTCAGACCTGAAAAGTTGTTCCTTGTAGTGTTTTCTAACCATCTCTCTGAAAGCGAAGATATGATATGGACAATAGGGGCTGGCGGTATACTGGTTTTGTCACTGGGTTCACGTTCGACTACAACATGGATTTTACTATACTGTCTTTATGGTGATACACACTTAGACATTTTGGTTTAGCACACACACAAGGATGTGCCAGTACACGCATTGAACGACATCACACCAGCACAGTTTATAATGTTCTATAAATCTTGTTCTGATATGTTTTATTACATATTATATATTAAAGTATTGCATTATAATTAATAATGCATTTATTATTCAATTTAATGTTGTAGCTGGTACCGGTGGATCTCATTTTAATTTATTTAAATCTACTTTATATATTCCTTTTTATCCTGTGCGGTAGCTTGTGAATTTTCCCCTGGGGACTGATATACCTCTAGTAATATAATAAAATGTATAATATATGTATTGATTTTATTTTATATTAATCTAAATCTGAAAAGTAACTAGTAACTGAAGCTGTCAGATAAAAGACTAAAGCACAATGTTTTCCACTGAGGTGTGAGGTATTAAGTGGCAATAGATTAAACTATTCAAGAAAAAAACTCAAATTTGTACTTAAGTAAATGCCACCAATGGAGAAAAACAGTCATTAACAATGCTTTTTTCGGTAACGCAGCAGCTACTGTGCCATTACTAGCCACAAACCGTTTTTTTCACATTGTGTTAAAAAGAAGTAGCAAAATAATCGCTCCATCTCACAAAATGCACTTATTAACCTACAAAATTTAGTAAGATACCGTTGTCCTAAGTTACATACAAATTACAAACAATGAGATGGACCAAAGACAAACTAATAACTCCCTCCAGCAAGAGGCTGACACCACACCTTACACCACAAAAGTGTACTGGCATAATCAACAACAAGGCCCTGGACTGCCATGCACTCTAACCCCCCTTCCCCCACCCACCATCCAGTCAGCTGCCTATGATTATACTGCCAAATTGTGTGCACCAATGGACAATTTGTACAACATATTTCCACTAACTGTATAATTGTACATATAACTCTAATACAGTGTATATATGGCTGCATATGTGTATATAGTTCCCTTTCCATTTTATGGTATTTTTTCTATTTATGCTCTTGGCTGCAGTTTGTTGCTTTATTGTTTATTTGTTTTAACTATAATAAACCACTACTCTTTTTTGTAGTGATATATGGCTTGTATTTGCATATCATGTTTTCATGAGCAGAGGCCGGTGATACTCACTGTCCATCCTGATTCCATACAGCCATACAGCTATCCCCCACTTTCCATGAATGCTTCAGGGGTACTGTCTCTGAGCCATTGGTACTGGAAGTACTATCAGTGGGCTGTGAGGTCAGGAGGTCCTTTGTCAAATCAATGACTTCCTGTAGAAGAAATGTAATCAAACGATCATGGATAGTGTAGGCAAGTTCAATTAAAGCATTGTGGAGAGGCCCTCTAACATATCTGATAATTGAGGGTTATCAATTTAGACAGAAGTGGGAAAATACTTAAATAAATACACCACGTCAATGCTAACCTGACACTTTAATATTCTAGAAAAGAATCTAAAATATCTTATTAAATCATATTGGCGTGTAAATGCATGTGTATATTATTGAAATATAAAATGTAAAATATATTTCACAATACTATGTTACCATGCAAAGCTATGGAAGCAAAGACAGGCCCTAAGGATTTGATTATTGCAGGCAAGTAAATAAATAACTCGTTTGTAGTTGCAAATTCAAAAATCCCATATTTAAAATTTCAGTAGAGGAACAAAGTAAACATCTTACTGATTTAAATTCAGTGGCATTTAATTTCAACATTGGCTTCAGTTGTGGTTAAACGTACTTATTAAGTTGGTAATAAAACTGAAATAGCCATTATTTACTAGCATAGGAATCCAGCAATGACAAATACTTCCATTAATGCATCACATATACACAAACCTGTAAGTCTTTCTGCAGTTTAAGGAGGTCTTCATTATCTTCGTCGGTAGATAAGGCAACTTCTACTTGCTGGAGCTGGGCTTTGTAGCTGCTCAACTGTTTCATCAAGTCCTCCGACATCTGTACATTGACAAAAACAAGACCGTTTTCTAGAATGGTTGTCTAACGTTAGACTAATGTAACGTTAGCCGCATTAGCACGTCCGCTAAGCTAAAGTAAACACGTTCAATTAGCGAGTTATCTTAGATTAGCAACAGTTGAATGACACAAATTGTTACTGTAGCACATCACATGCGAAATGAGTGAAACCTGAGCAACTCAACATGTATAAGGGAAACGTGATATAACGCCATGGCACAACATATACGTTGGTCCCAGTTAACGCTAACATTGTTAGCAGTATCCATCGGCCCTGTTTCGTCGACGTACATTTTACGTACGGCGGCTAACGTTAATGCTAGCAGCGAGCGGTCGAGGGGAAAATCACAAAGAAGAAACGGTCAGTGTTAATCTTACCTCGGTTTAAATGCTGTTGAATTATAAATACCGCAAACATCCAAATCTCAAATCGACGATTTGCCAAACCGACAGCTGAAAAGAACGACAGGACGCGTTCTTTCCTACCGTACACAATTATCCAACCGGAAGTGCGCGAAACACCTTCTCGCGATAACCAGACCAAGCACAAAGGAGAGCGGCTCGTTAGCGTCCCTAGCGGCACCACAGACGCACACAATAAATAGCAATAGCATCTTCAGTCTGCTCGTTCATTTTCCCATACAGAAATTTTCCGGCTATAATTAACTTGCACGCGTGGGACTCTACAGTGTCTTATTGTTGGTGGTTTTGTGTCTGATCAAAGGGATACAAGTTTTGCTAATATATATATATATATTTTTTTTTAATTAAGAGAAAGGCTACTGACATACTGTACATTTCCCTACTGTGGGACTATTCAAGGAGTATCATATTTCATCTTGACCTCAATCCTTTCACTATATAAACATTACCCCCACCCACATGATTTTCCAAACTGGGGGCCAAGGCGCCCCAAGGGGGTCACAAGATGAATCTATTGGGTCATAAAATCATTACTGGACTAAGAGAAAAGAACGTTTTTCTAATGATTGGCATTTTCTTGAAATAATACTGGCCTCTAAAAAGTATGTAATTGAAACAATCTGACAGGGAAAATCAATTATATCAAATCATATTGAACTGCCCACTACTCAAAAATACACCCAAGTAGGCGTAGTCACGAGTAGACATGGCTTTGTATTAAGCGGTTACAAGTAATAAAGTTTGGCAGCCACTGCCATAGATCAGATAAATCAGTGTGCTGCTTCTCTTCAAACAACAACATGTTGTAGTGAAGCTGTGCAGCAACAAAACATACTAGACTTTGTACTGTACAATGGATGTCAGATGACATTGGTGTAGTATAGATGCCTCACAAGATTAAGACTAATATATAGCTTAAACCATTTTAATACTCTTAATAAATAAATGTCATTAAGTCATTCCAATAAAACATGTGTCTTGAGTTCTAAACCAAATTAAATAATCCTAGTAGATGACTAGCAATGCATGCTGGTTGGCATGCATGAAATTACTTTAAATATAGCAGCATACATTGGTACATTGTAAAACAATTTAATGGAAATCTTTATTTGGAGTGCTCCGGACATACAAATACTTCTAATAATGTCAGGATAAAATTCAGAGTTGGGGTCCAAAGTAAACTGGAGCAAGCCGATATAAGGCTACAAACTTTATTAGAAGACTAACATTTCAGACACACATCCTGTTGAATAACTTCCCCTAATTAGGAACTGATTCAACACAGTCTGGAAAAAGATGGAATGGTCGATAAGGTTCACAATGTCCACAATAATAAAAACTGACAGGAGAAGTAGATGTATAAATAGCTTATTTGTGACATAACATTAGTTATCATGTCCACATAAACGTATAACAAAATAGGTAAGAATAACATCAAAAAGTACATCCAACATCTAAATATCTGTCTTTAAGATAATCTATGCTCCAGTGTATTTTGGACCCCAACTCTGAAATTTCTCGTAACACAAGATTGCCCTCTTCTGGGAGCATTGGAGAGAAATACCCTTCCTTGTGAGGCTGTTGGAGCACGTTTAACCTCCTTCTTTAATATTAAAGAATGTCTCTTTTTTTGTTGTTGTTATTGTATATTGTCACATTGGTGTATCCTATAACATGGCACACATACAGTATTGCAATAAGTCTTTCTTCCAGATGTCATACATGCATTATTTTGTACAGCGATTGACTGTGATTAAATTATTATATTTGTGTATCAAATACAGAAAATGCCTCCTTGCATTCCCTTTGATTTATTCTACTTTGTTATCATGAAAGTCCATTTGGGCTAACTGTTTTTTTTTATTCTCTAAATGTACTGCATTCTATTGCACTACTAGTGACTGATCTCTTCAGTAAGTGGTTCCGATCCTCTCTACAGATTCAGGTTCATTATTTCAAGCTATTGTTTTCTTTCAGGATGTATCTGAACATTTTGTCCATTAAAGTAAAACCGCAAAACCATAAGAGTGTACTCTTAATCAATTGTAATTTAATAAACTACAGATATTACTTCCATAAATCAAAATTATTGTTAAAGTCATAATCAGCCACTGGTTTCAAGGTCTGGGAGCAACACCAAATTGCTTTTAAATGTACAGTAGCGCATGAACTCCGCCTCCACTTCATGATGTCACTGAAGTGGAGGCAGCGTCGCAGATCCTCAGCCTCAGATCAAGCCCATATAAAACAACATCCACCCCACTTCAGCCACAGCAGATGACAAGATCTCCCTGAGCAAGCATGATCTGCAATGTAAGTCTCTTATAAACATTTTTTCTCCAAATGTTAGGTAGATATAAAAAGGTTTTTTTAAGAATAGATTTTATCAATTTAAAAATTCTATGTGGGAAACTGAATGAAAAGAAGTTCACTTTCTTTCAACATGTTTTTTTTTCTTTTATTATAAAGAAACATTTCTCATAATTTTCCTCTGTTGGTTTCTCACTGACAGGGAAGGAAGAAGCACAGATTTCTTTCAACAAAATCTTTCAGTGAAGAAAATGAAAATACTTGATTTTCTGAAGGTCTGTGCTTGAATGGATGCTATTGATAGACTGCTGGCAAGCACGGCTTCCAAACCTTCTAAAGGAGCACTGTATAGACAACATCATTGAGACCGCAGCTCATCCTGATGGGTTGTCTTAACTTCACCAGCGGAAATGAGACATTGTCCGGCAGGCACCCTTATAATGTGCAGACCTCTGTGCTTTTAACAATCATGGTGGGTATCCTCTTCCTGCTAACTGTGTTTGGCAATGTCATGGTAGTCATTGCTGTGATCACAAGCCGAGCCCTGAGAGCACCCCAGAACTTGTTTTTAGTCTCTCTGGCATGTGCAGACATCCTGGTCGCCACCTTAGTGATGCCATTCTCTTTAGCGAATGAACTGATGGGTTACTGGTACTTTGGTAAAGTGTGGTGTGAAATCTACCTGGCTTTGGATGTGCTCTTCTGCACCTCATCCATCGTTCACCTGTGTGCCATCAGCCTGGACAGATACTGGTCCATCTCTCAAGCAATTGAGTACAATCTGAGAAGGACACCCCGCAGGATTAAATGCACAGTCTTCATAGTTTGGGTACTGGCAGCCATCATTTCATTCCCTCCACTTATCACCATGAAAAAGGACGAGGGAAAAGAAGACAGCCCCATGTGTAAAATTAACGAGGAGAAATGGTACATCATATTCTCCAGCACTGCCTCTTTCTTTGCACCCTGTGTCATTATGATTATGGTGTATGTTCGAATATACCAGATTGCCAAGAAAAGAACTAGAGCACAGCCAGGCAAAAGGCAGAGAGAACATGGCAATCCAGAAGGCATAAAGTGTGGTTCAGACCTCCTGGAAAGAAAAGACGGAGAAGGGAGGGAGGAGGGGGAGGGGGACGGCAGGGAGATCAACGGACTAGACGCAGAGGAAGAACCCTCCTCGTCTGATGGAACTGAAACCATCCTATGTTCCCTGAAGAAGAAGAGGGGTGTGAGAACAACCAAAATGGCTCAGGTGAAGCCTGGAGAAATCTCTTCAACGCCAGAGGGGCAGCCCTGTGTTAGATTGAGCAAGTGGAAAGGGAGGCAGTACAGAGAGCGGCGCTTCACGTTTGTTCTGGCTGTGGTCATGGGAGTGTTTGTTCTCTGCTGGTTCCCCTTTTTTTTCACATACACGCTCACCGCTGTGTGTGACACCTGCTGTGTCCCAGAGACATTGTTCAAAATGTTCTTCTGGTTTGGTTACTGCAATAGTTCACTGAATCCTGTTATATACACTATATTCAATAATGACTTCAGGAGGTCTTTCAAAAAGACCCTTTGTAAAAGGGACAGGAGGGGTTTATGAATAAGATTTTTATGTATGCATTTCAAAAACATCTATATGAAGGCTCCCTTCACTGTTAATACTACATTAAAAATATATATTTATTGAATTTTTGGAAAATGTGAAATGTGACATGTTTTGCTTTGGTGTTTTAACGTGTTGTGTGCTTCTACAATAGTGATAGATTGTCATTAAATCATGCAAAAAAAATCTATTGTGCAGTCTCTTTTACAGCAAATATCACACTGTGACAACCTGTGAGTTTACATTGTACATTTGTGACAACACAGCTGATGCATTTTCTACATGCCATTAGTATTAACTATTAAGTATTGAAATCTATCAGTCAAGTACCAGATATCATCTCTCATGGTTTGAGTAGTCATGCGTTATACTTAAAAGGCTTGAAACACTGATTGACCGTGTGACTTAGGTATAGAAAAGAGAGTGTCACTCAGTGACAGGGCAAATATTAATGTTTGTAACATGAAGGCATCCCTCTAAGGCTCACATCACAGCCCATCAAACTTCATTTATAATCTTTGACAACTGACAGACCATATTTTAGTACAAGACATTTTACTTGTGTTTGTTGTGCCAATTGCTACAAATACTGTATCACCTTAAATGTCACTAGTGTGTAAGCAGACGTGGCCAATAATGTTATTAGGACTGAAAATGGAATCATGTGCGCATGAAAGCAATTATTCTGCAGGAGGAATCAAATGCCAAAACTCATGCATATTATTTGGAAAGTATGCGTCTCTCTTTCTGTCGCTACGAAAGAAAGACAGATAAAAAAAAGCAGTGAAATAGTGCTATAGTATAGCAGATTTAAAACAAAAAAGATTCATCTCTGTTTAACAGCACAAAGGAGAACAAGAGCATGTGAAAAAAAAAATGTACATCAAAAGATATTATCCCCACACCATCAACGATCTCCTTCACTCATAATGGGAACGAGAACATGACAATTATACGAAAGGAAATTATGCCTTGGAGGTATGGGCGGCACAACAATATTGAATGGAGTTCATCATGAATTACAGCCTTTCATATCAGGATATCATTAAATCATCCCCTGGAGTCAAACAAAACACATACAGTGATAGAAATATGAGTGGCTTCTGCAAATTACACCGTGTGGTTAATATGCACACAAGCTTATAAATGTGGTGTGCTCCTAAAGTTGGTCTGATATCAGCATTCAGCGTATCTTCTCCTTTTTAAGCACACCGTTAACAGCACTATAAACCTTTCCTTTTACTTCACAAATAGCCTTTTAGAGCACTTTTGGTCTGTGGACCTCAAACAAAGTAAATGCACCATCAATATTTGCATTAACTTAGCAAAGATTTCCACCAACCACCTCTCATACATACAGTAAAAGACAGAGTGGTTCCCATGACTTGCTCTCTGGGACTCTGGTGTTTTGAGATTCCTGTGGTACACAAGTTAAGGTTCATCCATGTCTCAAAGTCTTTAAATACAACATATTCACTTACCACAAATGGTAAACCACAGACCTAGTGAATTGCTGATAGAGTTCCCATGAACAATCCGACACTAGAAATATAAAAAAAAAAACATTTGGTATTTGAGGCTTTGTCGCAGGTTTAAGGTTTCAGCAAGATTATTAAATCGCAATGAGGTTAGGACTTCTGACAGTTGGTATCAATAAGTTTAAACTGTACAGGAGAAAGCCCTTTCATGAAACCATTTATGAAGCGCGAAAATAAACAAATTAGATTATTATAGTTGTTGGGACATTTTAAGAGAAACAGCTGTTTATATGCTGAGTAATCAATGTTATGTAACATTTTGTTCCTTTAAATATTTGCAAGACAAACCCTGATCCATGGCACATCAATGTGTCGTGAAGATTAAATGCAGTCGTTGAAATCTGAATGCATCCTTTAATTAAAATTACAAATCTAATGGAATCTGTTGCTATGCTTGACAGGATGTATAGTATACGGTACATTTTTAAAATGCCAAAATACTCATTACTTGCCCACAAAAAAATGAAATAGTGGAAATCAGAAAAAGATTTTTCAAACACATGAAAAGTTGACTTGGCAATATCTCGTGATTGGTCTGCAGACCACAAAATCATTGGCGAGAAATTGAATCAATCATGCATTACTGAAGGTTTTGGTGAAATTACGGTTTCAATCGTCTGTGTTTCAATACAAATCACTACAAATTATGGTTGGTTACAAATTGTGAGCAATTGGTTACTATTGCTATTCCGAGCGTCACACGTGTCCACTTTGGATGTCGGCCGAGAGTGATTTATTCCCCCCTCTAAAGGCCACTTCGGAGCATCACAATTTATGCTTGCGGCACCACAGCTTATAATACTATGCTTTATAAGCTGCTACTGGCAGTCGTTCCCACAACTTTCTCATAGCTCCCCAGTCTCCATTTTCTCCATACTTCTCCTGTCTACAGCTCGATAAATGCTTTTAACCGCTGCTGCTCATGTATCTCAAAGAGGCTGGAGAATTAAAGACTCAGACATAGAGACGGTCGAGACATGATCACGCAGTCAGACAGAGGCATCAAGACCATACTAACAAGTTTAGATCATAGCTAGTGATGAATAGAGTGTTTTTAATTGAATGTTGGGTCATTCATTATGAATTGAGCCTGATGCATCATGCACACTGGGGCATACAATACATCCTCCCTCTTGAATTGATGGGGATGTGAGATAATCAAATAAGATTGTGAGGGATATAAGCAGCAGGAAGATCCTGTTTAATTTGCCTCATGCAATCCCTGTTACTCTCTATTCACCATTAAATCTGCAGTGAAAAGGCTTGTTTAGTGTGTTTAATTACAGTGTTTCTAGCTGGTATGGTATGCAGAAAAAAACTGGAAATTACCAAGAACTTTTCTGAATGACTTGCCATGCCATTTTCTTAGGATTTTAAAAAGTCAGCTAGTAGTTACTGATGTTTTCATAGCTCATCAAAAAAACAAAACATGCTCGTCTGAAAGGGGCTCAAGAAGACCCCAGGGGAATGAGGACCTCACTGAGAGTTAAAAGAGCCGGAGCGCATTAAGATGATGTGGAATTTACTAAATATATCAAATGTATCAACACTTGGAAGTTCATTCTTCGGGGCAGCCAATATACTGTTTGCTCGTTTATGCTTTTACTTAATCATATTTTAGCTCCTTTATAGTTTCTGGATACAACAGACATTATCTTTTCATTTTGAACATATTAAGAGCAATCTCTAAAGTTTTAGTTAATAAACAACAAAATCTGTTTGACAGGATATTCTGAACTTCTGACTTTCTTGTAGCAACAACTTGTGGGATTTCATGCTTGTCTCCATCAAAAGTAGAGACACTCTGCCCTCCATGAAACTCCACGCACCATCTATAGCAACGTATTATATGATCTGCAGTGAATCCTCATTGATACCACATTAAGCTCTGGCAAATCTCCTGCTCCGGACACCATAATTCTTCCTTAGCCATCTCGTCCTGTCTGTGCTATCGATCGTATCCAATTCCAGTCTAGCCAGCTCTCCTCCTCATGCACAAGTTTCTGCACACCACCTTAGCCCCACCCACGAAATGCTCCTGGATGCTGTCTCCACACACACACACATACAAGTAAACACCAACTCCTGATAAAGCACACTGATTGAAGTTTATCTGTCCTCTCCAGCCAGCTGTTGTAGGCTACAGTTAATCCCTTTATATCTTGTCAGTTAACACAGACCTACACACAGAAAGAGCAAGCTGTACCACACCATCTACTAGGGCGTCTCTATGTGCTCTTCGCTTTTCTTTTTCACACTTGTCATCTACTGCAGGGTCTGTCTGGGTAACAAGGCAAGCCTACTGACTGCTGTCGTGGAATCACGAGTCAGAATATATGATGATGACTATTTGAAATGAAAACTACATCATGTAGATCGAGTGGAAAAATATTGAAAAAGTATTTCTCAGGGTATCACAGAATTATCAGGGTTGCAAATTCTATCACAGAATTGTATGGTTAGGCAAAAGGAATGAATTGTGTGTTGCATCATCAACAACATATATACAAGGCAATCCAAGCAGGAGTACAGCGCACTCTGACTTTGCATTTTTTTGTGCTCTTGCTTAAATACTATGCTATAATATTTGGATTTAAATTGTATAGGTATAGTTCCTCATTGAGGGACAGTTTTAGTTCAATGGTTTTAGTGGTCCAGTTTTTATGGGTATTCAATTGATTTATTCAAGCATAGGAGTGCTATGGATTTGGCGCAATAGCCTATGACCAAATGAATAAAGAGTAGTGGGTGCAATGTACTTAGTCCTTCTTTTTGCTATGTGCATGATTCGCCTACCATCACGCTGTTATACTTCAGAAATGCCAGATGATCTGTGGATTCAGATGCGCGTGTTGTGGCAGTTACCTCTACTATCGGTAGATGGCGCCTTCCGTTGCTGTTTTCCAGGTGATTTGTTTTGATAGGCGTCCCTTTCTCTCAAGCGTGAGAAATGCAGAGAGTGCACTGTAGATCGTTTCGACTCCTGAAAAATGTCAAATATATATACATATATTGTTTTAACATGACCTGCATGCAGTGCAATTTGTTTACGATGTGGCAATAAACAACTAGACGTAGTTAGCTAAACTTAGCTGATAACCACTTGGTTTGAAACACTAAAGACAATATTGTGGGTTAGAATAAATATAAATAACCTGTTTTGTATTAAACTATAATGCATTGAATCATACCAATCCCCTGTATGGTAGCTAGCCTCTTACGTAGCAACATAGTTAGCTAACTAACCTAGCAAACGTTAGCTAACGCTAGTTAATGTTTACTAGTTTTTAAACGTTTTTGACACGTTTCATTTGATTAATAGCTACAAAGTCGGTTAAAGCAAGTTGAAATAACTCCACAGATGGTTCGGCAACACTTACCGGCGTCTTGGACACATTTCCAGAAACCTCGAAGAGATCATTTAATTCATTATTATCGGTTTACGTCATGCGGATATTTAGCGTTACCGTTAGCAAGCTAATTCGTAGTTGCATCGATAATGGCAGCCGGAAGTGACATAACTCACTCTATTAACGCTACTTGAGTGACGTTCGTAACGTCACTGTGTTAAATGGGATTGATATGGATGAATGGAAGAAACCTGGCAGAATCTTTGAACTTTGGTGGCGCGTGCTGGGTGGAAGTGGTCCAAAAAGTTGTCTCCTGTTGAACAGGACATTTAGAAAATAGTAAGATTACAAACCTTTTTTAAATGTATACTGTGTATGTACTAAAGAGCACTGTACAACAACAAAACAATTATAATAACATTATTATTATTGACCTTGTGGTCCTGCAATGGCATCCTCACCTCCTGGTAGGTTTTTCTTATACCATTGAGGTTTTACTTGACTAATTATTCTGTTCTTTATCTTGCTGATGCAAAACAGGATGTGGCTTTCTTATGCTCAAAGGCATCAACACTGAACATGGTAGATTATCTGATGTGATTGGTGATAGGCTTCCCTGAGGGTATAATTTCTGGTTTAATTCAATGGCCTGAAGGGGAGGATAGGAGGGGGGGGTCCCTTCCTTTGGGCTTTGGACATTATTTTATTTATTTGAACATGCCATTTCCCATGTTTGAGCTGCTGTGAGTTTTTTTCTTCTCAAACTCTATACAGACTGGGGAAATGAAATCATTTCCCCCCCACCCCCTGATTGGGTTGTTATTTAATAACTGTGTATAGCTCAACAGATTCTGTGTTGAACTCTAAATAGAGCACATGTAGTTAAAGCCATGTGGCATACACAAAATGGCAAATAGCTCACTGTAGCAATGGAGACGTATTGTAACATTGTAAATGCATCCATACGCCATCTGGTGAGAGCCTTTTTTGTAATGAGAGCTGGGATGTGGAGCAGAACACAACATTCATAACACTTAACAAAATTACAGCCAATATTGCATCCATCATAAATTCTGACAGCACTACATGAAAATATAAACAACTTACACCGACCTGATACAATATTATTTGAGATATTACCTGTGATAAATTCTTTATTCTTTATGTTTCCATAAATGTTTATTTAGTTGTTATTGAGCACCGGGCATGTATGCATTGTAGATTTAATCATCGTCACTGATTTTTTTTCATACAATGTGTTGTACAACATCAAACGGTGCTGAACATCAAGTTATATGGTTATGAGAATATATAGGCTTCGTTTTTAGAATGTAGAAAAACGAGACGTGCTTTCTCATATAATATGTGATGTGAGAATTGCCTGCTGTTTTGGCTGACATCCAGTTCCATACACCATGTTATGGCACTGAGTCAAATAATGGGACATTCTGCAGTGATTACTCATCTTCACAATGTCATTATCTGTCTACTCCTAACGATCCACCCGTCTCACTCACAAGTGAAATCGGGTATTTCCATGTGCAGTGTAGTAAAAGGCATTTTTTTTCGTCTCTTTTGCTGGAGTGAACAGAAAAAAAATTATGAAATTATTTATTTTTTGGTTTTATCATTATGTGCCTCCCTGAGACTGTTTATGTATGATTCTAAATGCACTGCTCTCACAATACTGTGACTATATAAAGAAAATGTGCTTGTCGATTGCAATAACACTTTAAACAATGGCTTGCTGTTTAAAACAAACAGCTCGCAGAAAATAGAAAAGGATGAATTGCAAAACAAAACCCTGATGCAGCGCCAAGAGAAACAAATAAATATATCTTGTTTGTGCTTGCTTGTATTAAATGAGGAAAACTGCAGCAGGAACTTTTTTTTTTTGAGTGCTTACCCAAGCGAGATATCTGTTTTGAAATTATCCAATAAACTCCATATATTCCATGTAAACAATGGTCTGCAAGGAAGGAGAACACGTCCCAGAATAATAAGCTGCCTCAATTATAGCAATAATTACATTTGCGAGAATAATCAGTCATACTTATCTCCATGCAAATATAATTACATTTTTCCAGCCTCGAATTTGGAGTTGCCTCTTCAACAAAATGTGCCCAATAAATATTCGTGGGGTTTTTTCCGAGGTGGAAATCCAACATGAGTCACTATTGGAATAGTTCATCATTGGAGACTTGGTAGTGGAGGTTCAAACTCTAAATCAGAACAAGTTAATTTAATTGTAAACAGCTATGGGACTCACGGATCAATACAGGACAGAGGCATAAAGACACTGCAGCAGGGCATGCATAATATAATATACACGCACGTGTGGTTACTAGGTTATAGATGCATAGCCTTGATCACGTGGTGTATTCTATGAAGGGTATGAATAGGCTGAGAGACAAATGGACTAATGCGCATTGGCTGCCATCTGCAGACAGCTGTGTGGAATTGCTCCACAGTTCAACCGACGTGAAAACGAAATGGAACGCGCCAAAGGTCGCTTTGGGTTTTAAACACCGCCAACAGAGCTAATGCGAGACCTGCCAATTAAGGTTATTCGGGGAAAGGACATCCGGGGCGCGCGCGCGCGCGCTCTCTCTTTCGCCTGGCGGATCCGAGCTCGGGCTTGCGCGCAGCGCGAGCCAATCGCATTTTAGAAAAACACACACAATATTGCGTCATTGTTATTGTGGTGTTTGGAGCTCCAGCTGTTGACGGAGATTTCGCCACTACGCTTCCATATAGACCTGTAAACGAAGTGCGTTGACGAGAGGAGCCGCGTGTTGCTACGATGTCGCTCCAAAAGGACAATTCTTCGGACGAGAATTTGCAAGGTAAGTTACAATAACGACATGTCCAATAGCAGCGTTTAAAGCGATAGTTAAAACACGAGGTGACGTGTGGTCACCTGATTGAGCCCCCATGCAAAGCCTGCTTAACATGACTATTATTGTGATTTTATCGATCCGTGTGAGACGCGGAGAGACTACGAATAAATAGGACACTCGGTGTCCTGGTTAGTTAATGAGGCTTATCTGACATGTGTTGCAAACATTGGAATGCCTTCAAGCCAAGGACGTGTCCGTGTCTGTTATTGTTATATGTCTGCCCTCGGCCTATGTAGGCCAACGCTGGCGATACGAGATTTAACGTGCTAATCTGTGCGTTTGATTGAAGGTTCATGGGTCGAGCTGCATTTCAGCGGCGCTGGCTCTCCAAGTACGAGTCATCACGGAAGCCAGGAGCAGATCCCCGACGTTACGTCCATCCGGGAGGGCGACTTGGAGAAAATGCTGCTGGATGCGCAGCACGAGTCCGGCAGGAGCAGCTCCAGAGGAAGCTCTCAGTGCAACAGGTTTGTTTACAGGGGGAGAAAAGGGGAAGCACAGTTTTTTTGTGTGTGTGTTTTTCCCTCACAGCCTACGTTGTGTAATCCAGATAATACACGTTTCCGTTTTGTGTGTTTGTCTTCTTCACAGTCCACTTAGAGCCCAGACCCCACTTCTGCTGTGGAGAGGCTCAGAGGCAAACAGCTCACAGGTGTGTCTGACCTGGATCCAAATCTATTGTCAAAGTCTAATTCATTAAGAGTAGTTTTATGAAATATTTCACATTGTGTTTTACAGCATTTTTATGTTCTTTTTAAATATCACTGATGATTATCCACGATTGGTGTTTTTAGTCCGATGAAGACTTCCAAGAGAGACGACGGGAAGTGGAGAACATGAAGAAAAATGCTGACTGGATCTGGGACTGGTCTAGTCGGCCAGAGAACACCCCACCAAAGTACGTAGCCACCACTTATTAGGAAACTCTCAGTATTAGGTATGGTTTATATATATATAATTATGTTATTATTATTATTTGTGTTTGTTGTAATTTCAGTGACATTATTTGATTTCCCAGATTTAAGGGGAAAATGTGCCAAAATAGTGTGTGACTATGGACCACTTCAATACAATTTTTCTGCACAAGTAATCATTACCAATAGAAACATAACAGTGATGGCAGAGCTAACGGGAATAAAAAATATCTAGTTATTCTAGTGTCTTATTTATTTCAGGCCATGATTTTTCATCGTACAAATTAAAAAACTCAAAGATGCCTGTGAGCCGAGGTATCAGCATGACATTGGACTGGCCCTCATTGGTTTTAATGTATTCAAAACAGTGAAAAATTAATTTGCTCCTCCGTAGGGAGTTCCTGCTGAAGTACCCGAAGCGCTCGACCTCTCTCAGCATCAGGAACACCAGCGTCATGAAGAAGGGAGGCGTTCTCTCTGCTGACTTTCTCAAGCTTTTCCTTCCTTCCTTAATCATTTCTCACATACTCGCTGTTGGCCTTGGGTGAGCAACATAATTTAATCTCTAACTGTGGCAATTACAGTGTCTCAATAAAAAAAAACATTCAATGGGAATCTCGAGAGGAATCTGCAAACTACATTCAGTTGATGTATCTTCATATAATAATGGAATCAATTTGACATGGTATTTTTCAAATAATCATACAAGAAAACGTCTTTGGCTGCTGTTTAGAAACATCACTGATGAAGCAGACCTTTAGCGGAGCCAACACAACGTGAATAATTTAGTGGTTGTCTAGTGTCTCTGCATTAAACAGCCTGTCAATCAATTTGATAGTGATAGATTCCAGTCCTGTCTTTTGAGTTTTGGTAGTGGAACAACAGTTTTATTTACTGTTCATCTGTAGTGTGACATTCATGAACCTTCTGTCCACCTCTAAAATATGTGCAATAGAACACTATTACTACAACAACAGAAAAGGCTATTCCAAAGGCAAAATATCCATTAGCCAATACCTTTAAGATGTTCTCATGTCCAGTGTCCAGATTTAGTTGGTAAACGATAAAAGTGAGCTAGTATCTCAGGGATTTGGAAAACATTTGATGGCACAGGTATTTATAGTGACAAACATTAATTCACCATCAAAACCCGGCTTCAATGTAAAGGTATTTCTGGATAATGATTTTTTCTGGTATTGTTTTTTCCTCTCAGCACCGTCATTACTTCACATATTTGTCTCTCTTCTTTCAGGATATACATTGGAAAGCGTCTAACCTCCCACAACACCTACTAAGTAGGATGGTGGCGTGTTGCAACACTTTGTCACCTTGAGGTGACCATCTAGGCATGCCTTAAAATGGGACTTTTCTGAAAACTGAGTGACGTGTGGCCACGTCCCACTTAGCTCACGCCAGCGTGGAGAGTTAAGGATCCGTCATTGCTGTATATTCCTGAAGACAGCAGTGACCAATCCTCTGTTCCTCGCTGTAATCTGTCCTGGTGATGACTGTTTTGCTGCTTCCTGCTCCTTAAATCTGCATGTTTAGGGAACTTATATATATACGTATATATTGCCTTTTCCATTGTGCAATGAGAAATCACCTTTCATTCAACATAATATACATGTTTTAGATCAACTTTTAAGAAAGGAAATTGTCTTGTCAGTTAACGTTTTTCTGTCCAAGGGATCATTAGTGACTGCATCTATTATCGACTGCTACATGTTTGCAATTGTAAATTGTGATTATAAGAAAGCATTAAGCACCGAATTGGTCCATTTTATTCATTTCACACACAAAAAAAAAAATTAAAGTTGGAATACACGCATGGCCCCTGATGGAGTTATAAACCGGTTAGTATTTAGAAACATGAAAAGGACCACATGCAGATGAACACAATTAAAATTTTATTGAACTTTGGTCAAAATAATAAACAAGTGAATACATTGCCACCATGTTAGGAATCAATGGACAAAGACAATGCATTAGTATGTGTTGGTTTTAATGTCATCAGTATATGTTGTGTAGTCAACCTTCATCTCTGCATTCACAACTACGGCGACAAGATCCACATTTGAAAATATGCGGCTCAAAATTTGGGTGACATCCCTAATAAATGAATAAGGGCACATGTATGAGGCCTGTCTGAATTTCCTACTTATTACATGATTAGGAGGCACTCTATCACATAGACTGCATGGTGTGCAATTTGTCCTCCTTTGTGTTTTCATAGACGGCCACATATAGCAGCAGTATATGAGGACATAACTCTATAAAATAGGATTTACAAATAATGCACATGAGGTTTGTAAAACGTTTGGGGACATAACTTGTAGCTGTCACTGATAGAAGTAGGTATTAAGGCTGCAGATTCCCTTTGTCCCGGGCCCCATCTTGTGCTACGTAGTTTCCAGCCTGCATCGTAACACATGGTCAAAAACTAGGAACGTAATCTCTTGACACAAACACATCATCAGTTGTCCCCAACAGTAGTTCTGAAACCGGGAGCCCCAAATAGTATTTCCATAACAGGTTTGCTTGAGGATCTGCTCAAAGACAGTGGTGTGACTGGACAGTTTTCCACCTCTCTACAACATAAAAACATGCAAAGCAATAAACATGTTTTAATACATACTTCTAAATTTAAAAACACATCTGTAGTTTTAGTTTCTTTTATTATGTGGATGACAAGGTGTACTTGAGTAGATACAGTCAGTGAAATTATGTCACCGTATTGACTGGGGGGGTAAAGTAAGAGGAGGAAAGGGGAAAGAAAAGAAACAAGTCCACTTTTCAAAAATTCACGGCCTCTTCCACCAGTAGTTTGGCCTGAATACATGGCCAATGGGGGAATGTTACAGTTAGGCTTATTGGCCAATAATCCGTGCTTCAGAGCGCCCAAAATCTTTGAGATGATGTTACAACTTTGACAAGACGTCATTTTACGGGCTTCCAATAGTTCTGTCGTGTAATCATGAAATGAAGGCTTAAAATGTCAACACAAACACCAACGTTCAAGAGTTTGACCTCTAGGGAGTGCCATTCCATCAAATAGACCCGAATTGGGCTTTCTGGGTCAGGGGGGGGCATGTTGATTGCCCTGGTGCCAAAGGCAAAACAACCTAAGCTCAGACTCAAAATAAAACAGGCCTATGGATCAACCTCCTGTGGCAAAAAAAGTAGACACGTGCTTTCGAATTCTTCACCAGGAGGACAAACGAGGCTGTTTCTTCTTATACAGATAGACAAGTAGTAGGCTTAACTACACAGGTACGGTAAAAGCCCTATCCTCTGGAGCCCCAAATCTTCTAGTTGATTTTGTCCTGGAAAATGTACAAGTTGTTGGTGGCTGCCACAGCTATCACGTTATCTTTGGGGTGCCAGGCAGTGTGGAGGATCTTCTTGTTGAAGTCCAGGCTGTCCACGCTGATCTCGTCCTTCTTCCTCTTGCCACCAGTGGACACTTTGCGCGGTTTGAGCGTAGCCCGTGGTTTGCTGCTCTCCCTGGACGCCTCCAGTGTGATGTCCCGCCTGGTGTTGCGGTCAAACATTCGGAAGAAGTTGTTGTAGGAGCCGGTCATGATGGCACTGAGGGAGAGAGAATAAAAAAAATAAGTTGTTTGACTAAAAAACACAACGTGCCCCAGATTGATATTTCAAATCCAAATAAAAGATCCTACAAAAGTCACAGCTAAAATTCTATCCTATGCAAGAACACTTACCTGTCACTGCCATTCCAGCAGCACTCGAACTTGTCAAAGATGCAGTCATTTTCATACAAGGAGCACAGTTTACTGCGAAGGTATTCATGGACCTGAAACAAAAACACATAACTTCACTGAAATGGTCACTTTAATCTTGTGTCTTCATCAGTATGGTTATAGTTGGGTGTAAAAGGACTCATTTGACTAACAATGCTTGGTCTGAGTTGTACACTTTGATGAGTGATAGTTCTATTCATCTTTATTAACAGAACTGCCCTCAGATTGCTTGGCTGACACAGACACACATGAGGCTACTATGTTTGAGAGTCACAAGGAGCTTACACACCAGTTGCCATGCAATTAAACAAACATTTTAATTAAGCAATGAAAATGTACACTAGCAAGTCAGGGCTAAACAGCAGCAAAACAAGCATTTCTGTTATATTCTTTTGGGAAAATCCTGACTTATTGTGAAAATACATTGTTGCAGTCTACATCCAAGACACCAAGATGTGATCAATTCATAATTGTATCCTATTAGATAGGTTTGAAATGTGCACAAAAATGTGTTTCATGAGGTCACAGTTACCTTGACCTTTGACCTCCAAATTCACTTCCGAGTTCAAGTGGAGTTTTGTGCCAAAAATGTCCCTAAAAGCATTCTAAGAGATAACGCGTTCACGGGAAAAGCAAGGACGTGAGGTCACAGTGACCTTGACCGTTGACAACTACAATCTAGTCACTTCATCCTAGAGTCCAGGTGGACTTTTGGACCAAACTTGGCGAATCCCCTCTGGCGTTCCTGAGCTAGAGTTCATGAGAATGGACCAGACATACAGACATACATACAGACAACCCAAAAAGACAACACCACACTGGCAACAGCCAAATTAACATTGTTTGGGGTCTTGATCACAAAAAGATAAGTGCTTTTCAGTCTTTGTAAGAAATATCTTATGTGCGGCCTGATTCAAGCCGTCATCTGAACCTGTTTTTTTAAAAACACTAGTGCTCACTTTCTTCTCACACAGGGTAAATACTATATTTGAAGTCACTTGATAAGCATGTTTACACACCTGATACGTCTCCACTGGCCTGTTCTCCATGTTGAGGTCCCAAACTTTGACGGAGAGGTAGTCACGTGTCATCATATAGCGTCCGCTGTGACTGAACTTCACGTCTGAGATGGAGGAGATTATCTCAGAGAAAAAGGATCGGCTGCTTGGATCCTCTGGCTCCTCAAAGACTGGGGAGAGAAAAAAAGGTTCTCATTTCTAAAATTATAAGGAAATATTCACAGCACATATTTCTAATGTATTAAAACCATCCTATATACCAATCCCTATTTACCAGACGTATAAGTCATATTTATATTACATATTCATTCCGTTAAACCAAAGTAGAAAAACAACCTAAATGTTAGCACTTTACACAAAACAGAGAAAAGCAGTAAATCAAAGCATATGAACCTTAAATAAATGTAGTATTTTCACACATTTCTTAATGAATCTAATGTCTAAACAAGGTACCACTGGCTTATTCATGGACAAGACATTGCAGCACTACGGTGAAGGTACTTACACTTTGAGTGCCGATCGCAGAGTGCCGCTGCTCGCATGTCACACAGGCGGATGGTGCCTTTGCTACTGCTGTACACAAATACATTGCATTGGTGTGGATGGCACTCAGCAGCTGTGATTACTTCTGTCAGTTCCTCCATGTTGGCGGGCTTGATGTCTACAATATCTGGGAACACTCTGTCAAGGAACTAGCAGTCTTATGCTTCATTATGTTATAATGCAGAGATTAGTGGCCTGTTAGCTACACATCTAATATCGGTTTTCCTGATGACGAAAAAGGATACTAAAACTTCTGTCTGTGATTTCCAAGTGCCATAGATTTATTCTTAGGTCATCTGCGGAGAGGTACGTTTCATGATCACTATTTACAGAAATGGAATTAATGTGATAGGTGTGCGCATTAGCAAAGATCCTCCGTGGGCTGGCTTCTACCATGAGATCCATTGGCATCAGTACTGGTACCTGAAAATACAAGCATGCATTTTTTAGACAATATTTTATATATAAAAATAGTAAACAAAAAATTAGACCGCTCTAATATATGATTACACATACCCGTAAAGAGGTGATTCTATAGGGGTCTCTCAGTCGTCCATCTTCATCTTTCAGGTTGTACCCTTCTGCTCTTTTATCTCTTTCACTTATTTTCCACAATTTGATAGTTTTATCTGGCAAAACACATAACAATGTTGTAAACTCTAGAGGTGGAGAACAATCATCTGATAAGGATCAAGTTAAGTCACAGCAGCAAAGTAGATAGATAAAAGAAAACTCTCACCATTTGTTGAAAGTAGAAAGTGAGCAGCATTTTGTTGGGGTAGCCATCTTATTTTATTAATTTTTTCCTCAATTTCTAAACTTTTCAAATAGTCAAACTCTGGCTCGTGACTCTGAAAAGTGCTATAGACGTTGTACTCCCCGCGCAGGTGTGGACGATTCTTTGACTGAAAACAAATGTTGCAAAACACACGTCACAAGGTGCACACAGTCAACACATTACTTCCGACACAAGTGCTGTTGATGTTGCTCCACAAGAAGCCTTACCTCCTGTTCATGTTGAAATATCACTACTCTGCCTCCTTTGTCTCCAGTTGCGAGCAATTCTCCAGAATAGTTGAACTCAACCGTTGAGATTATGTCGGCTGAAAAAACGGACAGAAACCAGAGTGAATCACGCTCATATAGCTCAGCCTTCACCATGACAGTTGTGGTGACAGCTAGCACCATGCTGCCGTGTTACACTGCTGTCTGCTGCCGGAATCACGTAACCGATACAATGACAGCCAAACACGTACACTTTACACCCAATCGTGTATGAATGAATGAAAACATGGAAGCATGATGTCACTCCACAATTTATGGACGCAGCACATTGACGTCACGGACACGGTCGCTCCCCTTTAATAGCTTAGCCGTCACCTAGCATACAAGCTAGCTAGCGCCATACAGTATTTTACAGAGAGCCTTTTGTGCAGCTCATCCACACACAGACTCACACCAATCACGACAGCCGCCTCACGCCGAAACCCGCGCGACCGTCTAGCTATCGTGCATCTCACGCGAAGCCCACGGAGCATCATCATCATCAGGCCACCTACCTAGCTACTCATCGTTTTAGCCTAGCCGCCAAGCTAATGTTAGCTACATACCTTCCGCAACATCTTCATCTATCGCTCCTTTCACTTGAGAGAAACACCACTGAAAATCATTTCCTCCTGCAACTCCTGGAAGACAAAAAAGAACACACCGTTAGTTTGTATCGGAGTCGCGTTTCGCCTGGCGATGAAACGACCTGACAGTGACACAGTTTGACAAGCAGCAACTTAGCTTGCCAGGCGCTAACATTGGCTAGCTAACTTGCAGATTGAGGCCATCACACACACCAAGTGAGGTGGGTCCTTTTCCTCCCTTCAAAAGTAGCTTACCCGCCATTGCTTCATGTAGCAGCTCTTGCTGTACACGACGTCCAATACCTGATCGACCAATGCGGCTTGCTCGGGGAAATAGATAGCATCCACAATCAGTGAGAAGACTCGGGTCCAGATCTGTCAAGACCACGGAAATTATCCGTGATTTTTTTCTTCCAAAATGGCGCACAGTACATGGAGAAATGACGTCATGCACACATGCCACATCCTGGCTCCATCCATCCTCCCGAGCATCATATGATTAAATGTGCATTCGGTCTTTATGTTCGACTACGCGCGGAACTTTATTTCAGCACATTACATATTAATGCCTGCTTCTGCAGCCTGTTAAATCCTATTCAGCTGCCCTCTGATGGGTGGGATAAATTACATTTACACATCAGTCTGTTGGTGTTTTGATTCAAGTTGAAGCCAACAAAAGTGAAAAGAAAGTAAAAAAAAATAAAAAATAAAAAATGCATGAAGATTTTTCTATTTTTATCCATTTGGCTGGTATGATCTGCATAATATAAGTAATTGCTAAAGTTACTTGCAGAGATACAATCAAAACACACACAATT
The DNA here is from genome assembly GCF_963514095.1 of Eutrigla gurnardus. Taxonomy (NCBI): domain Eukaryota; kingdom Metazoa; phylum Chordata; class Actinopteri; order Perciformes; family Triglidae; genus Eutrigla; species Eutrigla gurnardus. Next base: position 12,571,804 of record NC_139925.1, read on the forward strand.
CTATTAACAAATTTTACTATTAACTATAACAATGTTTTTTTTATTCCTTTGGTCGTTGTTGATGTCACATGAAGTGTGTCCTAACTTAACATTGCATGACACCTCAAAAGTAGCCTATGTATTGTATGGTCAATGGGTGACATCTAGTGGTGAGATGATGAACATCCATGTGTAGCACTGTAGTTGCATCCTCCTCCATGGGTAATAAACTGAATGTACATACCATGGGATGTATTTCACAGACTCCAACCTTCAAGTCTTTGACTAACTTGAACAAGTCATGCATGCATTTTCTTTATTTCTATCTATCTATCTATCTATCTATCTATCTATCTATCTATCTATCTATCTATCTATCTATCTATCTATCTATCTATCTATCTATCTATCTATCTATCTATCTAGACAGCCCCCCTCCCCATATATATATATATATGCATGTTTAATTTAAATGTTGTGGTTGATACAGACTGATACAGACAGCTCTTTCATTGCATGCTATCAATCATTATGTCTTGTTTTCTTCAAATGGTGGATATTACATTAGGGAACAAACTTTTCAAACTCTGCTCAACCCAATTCTGCTCAGAATTCGTCACAAAGTATGAGCATCTGTTGGCATAATATGCTCAAAATCACAGTGCAAAAAATACACACAAAAATAGTTTTAAAAGCTTGTAGTTTTTAGTTTCATGCTTATTTTTTCCATATTCTCTGAAGGGTTGGGGGAATAAGGATAGCCCACAGGGGCTGATTGTGCAATAAAAAAATTATAATATATATATATATAAATAAATCCAAAAAGTAAAGAAATGGGAGACACTGATGAAGTGTGAGAATATGTAATATCTGGGTCACGTTTCAGTGGATAAATTAAAATAAACAAAGATGTGTTCTTTTTAGTACAGCAGTTGATAGAAACACACCATTAATGGTAACCACGAATATATTATTAATGGTAACCACTAATATAAAGTAATATATAATAATAATATATAATATAATAATAATAATATGCTGAAATTAGGTTGGGAATTAGGAAATAAGCTAATATTGTTCTTTACAACGATGGCCCGAAAGTGGTCACATGTTTTTGAACAGAGCAAATCCCCTATGCTGACTTTAAGCAACTGTGGAAAAATGATGGGCTCTGAAATCCTACAACACCGGGTTGATGTCCATAGTGCCTTTAAACCTATTTGTTTGTTTACTGCATCTGCAGAGTGTCCTGGAGGTGGCAAGTGAACAAATAGGGATGCACCCAGAAAGACCTGGACTGAATCTCACCTTCTCCCCGGCATCTCCCAACCTCTGCATCCCTCTCATCACTCACACAGCGTCCCTTGGGGAGAAGCATAGCACAGGCCTGGAGGTATATACATCTATGTCTATATCTATATCTATATTGATATCTATCTATCTGTAAAATATTGTTACAACAGCGGTAATAGTGTCTTTAAACATTAAGCATTCAACATCTACTTGTGTATTAAGCCTATTTGTAGTTAGTAGATGTGGGGATGTTTAACTCAAATGATGTTTCACTCGTGTTTTGTATAAAATCATCATTATTTTAAAAATCTTTAACCTCTAAAACATCCTTGACTCCTACACGAGGAGCCCTGTGTGTCCACACGGCAACAAGAGGGGTTGCAGTGTTCAATACCTGACTGGATAAACAAGTTGTGTAACTGTCTGATGAGGCAGTGCAGATATTATGTGTTGGATACAGTAAGTGCGAATGCTTAAAAGCATTAGGTAGTGTGGGTGTAGATACTACACTAATGGCAAGGTCAGAATAAGGGACACGGATTTGCATTCTAAAACGTGTCTTTACTATATATTCTACTTAGTGTTATTTAAAACAAAATAGCTGCCTTTACTAACACTACACTATTAAAACACAATAAACAGTTTGTATTCACCGTCGCAGTGTGGAGGAGAAACATTTGATTTAAGCCTAATTTGTGATTCAATAAACCGTACAGCCTAATTGTTGTGTACATTCCATTTTTCACATTTTTACAAGTTCAGTGTTGTGTGTGTGTGTGTGTTTGTGTGTGTGTGTGTGTGTGTGTGTGTGTGTGTGTGTGCTGCCGTGCCGTAGCTTCATCAGGTATAAGGAGAGGTGTTGACTTTATTCCGAGCCTCCAGTAACACCACTGACTCTGATAGTTCCCCGTCCCCGTGGGAATTCATTATAAGACAGCTAGAGGCTGCTTGTGGATGGTTACTGTGCTGCCCGTATGTTAACTTGTCGCTATTGCGCAAGGCAAACATGTGGTGCAGCTGCTTTCTCTGGCTGTGGGCAACCTGGAGAGATTGATTGGTGAGCCTTCTGTTTTATCCAGGATCAGGGCCACATTCAGTAGACATGGTGCCTCCGGAGAAGCAGCCATTTTCCCCAGAAAATATGGCTCATTACCAGCACAGACAAAATGAAGGTGTATTGACTTTTTTTTAACATCTTACAACGTACCTATTGCTGAGCCGTTTAACAACAAGCATTTGTCTCCTGGAAACCCTAACTCCAATTTGTTCTTGTGTAACGGAATGCAAAAAAAAGAAAAAAAACAAGACATGATTTTAAAGCTCATTTGACAACATCAAACGCTGCGTCTGTCCTCACCTATTTCAGTACGAATTTACACTCAGAGGCATGCACTTAAATACCCATACACATGTGTTTTTGCGCCCCGCACACACAAACACACCCTTCCCCCCACATTTGGTCCATCAGACAGTTTTTAACACAAACCATTGGCCAGTGGATGTGTCTGTTCTGCTCAGGGGCATACGCTCCGTCCAGACCCTCAGTCTTAACTCTCTCTCTCTCTCTCACACACACACACACACACACACACACACACACACACACACACACACACACACACACACACACACACACACACACACACACACACACACACAGCAAAGACAAACACAATCAATTATTCAAGACTCTTGTTTTGGCTCATGTGTTTTTTTTCTTATTATTTCTGTTCTGTTGTTTCTATAGCATCCTCTGGCAACCTAACAGCCAGGAGGCCCGATGAGTGAGATACGAGGCCTGATGACTGGAGGTCTGTGTACGTCTTTGTAATTTAGATGGCAGAGTATCATTTGCATGCACAGCCTTCGACGTTGTCTCATTGTCTGAAGCAGACTATCCTTGCGGCTTCCCACAACTGAGGGTTGTCAAAGACCTGGCTTGGAAGACAAACCTTTTGTCTCCATGCTTATTTCCCCCATGAGTGGAACATTTTTTAGCGTGGTCATTCGGCGCAGTTAAAAGCTCAGAGCGAAGCACACGAGCCATCAGTGTAAATAGCACGCTGTCCCTTAGATTGGTGTTATTTCTCTATCAGTTGGCTCTATATGTGAGACGTGTGTATATTTTACATACAGGCTCTGTCATTCTTCAGTGTGCAAATGTGTGCACTAGATGGCACTATGACACTTATTATTCAATGCCAATAGATAATTTCCATTTTGGAGGATAAGTGTTCGCTGCTTACACAAGTGATGATCACAAACTGCTTGTCCCCCCCTTAAGCTGATGTTGACACTATCATGAAGACCCTTTTATTACCCTTTGTTAATTATTACTATTATTAATTCATCTGTTTTGACCTGTAAGACCGAAGGAGTCGTGTTGATTTTGACTGCCGTAGTTTCAAGTGGAATATATGTGGAAAAATACAGAATTGGAGTAGATCTCTGAAGTTTTCAATTTTATCTCCGAGTCAACTCTAACTTGACAGATTCACAGATTTCTTTTTCTTTTTTTTTTTGAATGGCTCAAGTGAACATCAAACAAAAATACTCAAATCAATGAAAAGAGAAAGGAATCAGAATGAGCGGGATGTATTATATGTGAATCCTCGCAGCGATGATGTCCTTGTAACAGATCATATTGTAAATAAGATGGGTTAAATTGCACTTGTAGCTTCCCTTCAAACAGTCAGGCTATTCTCTCGGGGGGGAGAGGGGGGGGGGACCAATAGAGTGCTGCAGACTCTTCCTCTAATAACGCAAGACAATGAGATCCCAGCTCATAACATAGGCCTCCACTATATAGAACAAGTATTGGGGGGCTTAGCAGCTAATAAAGTGGCAAGTCTTCAAATCCGTGTCAGAAGAGCAGAGCGCCACAGGGACCTTCCATAACACGTGTATGTGCGGGTTCAACTGCAGTGTAAAGGTTACACATCCACATTGCACTGATCTAACCTGATGAGTTGCCGTAAGCCCCGCAAATTTCAAGGCTGTGTTTCTTATTTAAAGGAGCAGAACTGAATAATTATCTCACTCTCTACAGGATGACAGGAGGAGACGGGGAGTGTGGAGTGAATGCAATAAAAAAAAAAAGAAATGAAAAAATCCACCTTGTATCTGCTTCTCAATTAAGTGTGTGCAAGACGGCGACAGCGTTTACATCCGATTTGGTTGTCATGTCAGAGGAGCTTGTTTTAACACGTATTTTGTGAGCAGGGGTGATTGTATTTGTCGATATGAGCAAAACGTATAACTCGCATCCGTTTTTGTTAATTGAATTGAATCGCGCCGGCCTTTGAGTTCACGAAACACATTCTGAGTAATTAGCCTTGATTGCCTGGTCCGCGTTTCATAAATGCTCTCTCCCGCTTGTGAACCTGTCCTTCACTCGAGCACAGACACTCCTCCAGCATTTCCACCCACTTTGTTTGTGGCTCTTTGATCCACGGTATTCCAGTTAAAGTTACACCCATGCGCTGCAAGTTGAAACTTTCGGCATTGTTGCTCGGGGGAACCTTATACCCGTGGCGCCTTGTGCTTTTGTCCTTCCCTTTAGCAACAGAACTCTCCTATGGTCCCGGACAAAAAGACTACTCACGACACCATTTTATGATCTCTGTGATGATACCGTTTCCTCCTCCTGCTCGCATGTTACCTTTGGTCGGCTCATCTAATCCGGAATGTTAACGTCAAAAAAAGGAAGAAAAAAAAAGAAAAAACATCATTAGGGGTACTCCCTTGAGATAATTGTTGATTTGGAGCAAAAAGGAAGTAAGAAAATCCGTTATCCTCCGATTTTTCGCTGCAAACAAGAAAACCAATTTAAATCAGCACCTTTTCTATATGGTGCACGATAACATAAAAGTGTAAGAACAGATGCCACCCAGTTGATAATTGAATCATAAAACCAAAAAATCTCATATGAGTTTTTGGTTTGTTTTGTTTTTCAATTAAATTGATGTGCACTATCAGCTGAACTGCACTCGTAATGCTCATTGTGTTCAGTGGGTGATTGTGTTTTGTGCACACGTATTTTCATAACGTGCGTTTGGATTCGATGTCTGTTAGTATGTACCAGAATTGCACATGCATGTTAAGCCTAATTGAAGCTACATTTATAACCATTTTCTACCACGGCGATATAATCTTGCGCGTGAAACACTTAAAGGCAGGGACAACAAATACGATATATTAAAGCAGAGTGTAATGTGCTGCCATGTCTTGCCTCTCCAGTCTGTCTAATCACTATGTGAGTGAAACATTCATGGTACACTAGATCAGTTCAATATTTAATTTCTCAACAAAGACTACATGATGGAACAGATGCTCAAACTTTGTATGTTTCTCAGGAGAGCCGAGCGCACTTTCACGGAAGATATCAGCCTCGGTGTTTGTGATTGTGTACAAGCTCTTATTTTGTTGACTTCTTTGGGCTCTTCACCTATGCACTCGACGTAAAGTCGGCCGGGTAGGAAAAGAAAAGCATGTTCAAACAATGTAAGTGTGCAGAGTGAGTCAGCGCTCAAACCTGCGGACCGAGTACAGCAATTGTTTACATCCAGGGGCACTAAAAAAACTCATGTGCGGAACCACATTAGCGATGCGCCGAGGTTGGCCTTTGCCTCCATGTCACATTTCAAGCGAGAATTTGACTTGGCATGTTTACATAGGATTTCTTCATCTCCCTTTTAAACCCCTATGGGCAAACCGAAGGTGAGGGGAACTAAGATTATTATCCCCCATTTCTCTGAGGAGCTTTTCTTTATGCACACCCTCGCAGATGTCGACATTTGGTTAGGCGGTGTACATAGAAGCCCCAGATTATCTAGCGCTCCGGGAAGTCTGTTTAGCTAAAGTTAGGAGTGGTTACTTTCCTGCACCTTTTTTTTTAAATTTACCCTTGTGTTTTGCAACCCGGAGGACCCCCCCGCATGCTAAGTCACCTGTGTTAAAGTGCAAAATATTGGTTGATTGAATATTGCTGTCCGTTCAAGACCACCGGTCTTAGTGGCGATGATGTTCACATCAATAGGATCCTGTGCAGACGCAGACCTAGTCACAGGAAGCGTAGCAGATGGTGCACTATATGTCATAATGCTATAAAATCCAACAGGAATTGACAATTGAAATCCCACCCTGGAGTTTGCCTCCTTTAGCTTTGGCATAATCTTCTCAGGATTTCAATTGCAAAGTCAAAGAGAATAGTCTTGCACACGGGGACTAGTTATCTGGGGCAAACGCGGTCTAAGGTTGACAATGCAAAGGCTATGTTTATGTGCATCACACTTGCTATACTGAATGTTTCCCAGAGTACAAGAACATCCTCCCCTGAATTATATTCCTCTTCCCACGTCCCAGTGCTGCCGTGGAAAGTAGGCCAAGTGAGCACCAGGGCGTTGCTTTTTTAAGATGATCAGTTTGTCAGTGTGTTTTTGTGTATGTGTGTGTGTGTGTGTGTGTGTGTGTGCGCTCAGGACGGCTATTCATGTGGCTTGACTCTGTAGAACAAAGACCAGCATTATACAATTTGCAGCACTTCCAATAGGGAGGGAAAGGGAGAGGTTGGAAAAATAAGGACAGGACAAGTGTGGATGAAACAAAGAGAGAAACTGGCTTGTACTCTAATTCATTTACTTCCTCTTTTCCACCTCTTTGTTGCAGCAAAAAGGTCCCTTGCCGGTAACACTCCTCTGCAGGATCATACTGTACTCGAGCTGGCATGGATTATTTTTAGCTAATGCTGTGCAGCTTTCACCTTGACTCCCTCCGTCTTGACATCACAATTAACATTTCTGTTAATAGTAACACAGTTCAATATTAATAAGGATCTCTGGCTAAAATCTAACTGCACATGTGGAAGGATAATGAATTGTACGCCACTGCTCACATGTGAGGCACCTTGCCAATCACCATGAAATTTCTATCACCTTAAGGATGGCAATCCCTGTAGGAGTAAATTAGAGGCACTGACGCAACATGTAGAAAACATACATTTTGATGCTTGAGAATTATTGGACTGCTGCAGGTGGGGCAGTATCACTATAAGTTGGCAATAGCTCCATCATACGGGTCAACAGGCAAATTAAAGTTCTCCTGAGTATTGAGGGAAAGGCTGCTGCCTCTGTGGTCGTGCACATGCACGTGCGCTGTAAAAAAAAAAAAAAAAAAAAAAAAGCAAGGTTAAAGCTGATGCCTCCCGTTTTGGAGGCCACTTTGCACGATGCAACATGTGCCCATATCATATTTACTGATGAGATTTTTAAATGACCTTTAAAGATTTTCTTTTGAGTGTCACAGTCCGTTTATGAGTCTATATTATAAGTTAATGTGTTTCTGATCTACAGCTGAATAATCACATTTACCTCATTCCCATCAATGTCACTGAGAAATGTGAGGCGGCTGGATAACTTTTTTTTTTTTTTAATAAATAAAGATTTCTTTTTAGACAGGCTGTGATGGACACAATCAAGACGGGGCTGTGTAAGAGCGAAGGTATGCTGGATATTTGGTCATGAGTATTTTGGTCTAAATTTCCAGGGGATATTTTAGATGTTAATAGCCCTGAAGTGGTCTCGGTTTCTTATTTAATTTCTCTCGCCTTCTTTAAATGTAATTCGCCCACAGACTGCGCCGCGAGGCTCTAAACCGCGCAGAAACTCTCTCATCATTTCCACAGCAGAATGGAAATGCAAATTGTGCGCACGGGCAATGCCCTTGACAGAACTCACCACTGCACACAATTAACATGAGCACTCTGACAGAAGTTAGTGACGAAATGTGAGGTCACACCAGCAGCGTGTCAGATAATGTGCTCGTGTTTGTTTGACACAAACCCAAATTAAACGCATCGCAAAGACGCACACGGATTGTACACTAACAATGACAACATCAATATTATTATTTGTATTCATAATAATAAAATCATAATAATAATAGTAATAATTCTGATACGGATTTTGTGACAATGTAACATTTTGCCACGTGGAAAACCTTAATCTTTTAGCTATATAAATATGTATTTTTATTTATTTTTTTCTCTTGTGGTCAGCAATATTTTTTAACAATTCTCTAACAATTTCTATCTTTTTTTAATTATTTGATTTAATTTATCTCGAACATAAACAACCATTTTTTTGGCCGAGAAGGGGGGGGGGGGGGGGGGGGGGGGTGAGAAGGGGGTCGTTAGATAAACCTATGTTGAGATTTAGCTATCTTGTCACTGAGGAACACAGCTGCCTCATATCGACACAATGATCTCAAGTGTAACCAACGAGGGGCGCTGTCCGTCTATCAGCCATAACTACTTGACATGAACAGCCTACATGATTGATCTCATCACTCTTGGCCGTTCGCGTTTTGCCCCTATAATTAAAAAAAAAAAAAAATTAAAGTGCAAACGGTATTTTAATATCATATTTGAATGTGTCACATCGAATGTCGCGTGTGCATTTATCAGGCCTGTAACGTTGATGGCACCTTTAAACAAAGTTTGCGAGGGAGCTGCCATTGTGATGAGCTATTAAGCATCTCACTAGGTTCATTTGCAAAAATAATCAAATAGGCTAATCAAATCAAAGAAAAATCACAAGAATAAGATTTTTTTTTTTTTTTTTAAATAACACAGCTGTTGTGAATTTTAAAACAAAGACACAATAAATGTGAAATTGTTTTTTTTGGCACGTCATGTCCCACAGTCTAAATAAATAACGATTAAGTTCAACCCTATACACAAAATCGTATATGTCTAAACAATAGAATAATATAGAGGCTAGTTGAGTTGCTGTAAACAATAAGTGGGCTGACTGCCTGTTTGTTCCATATGGAGTGTGGAGTGATGCGTAACTGTAGGCGTATTTGATTAATATTTAATCGGGAAAAAAAGATCACTTTAAAACAACCTCTGTGATAAAGCCGTGAGCGAACTTGCTTGGCGAGTGTTAATAAGATTTCTTCTCTCCCCCCCTCCCACATTTTTGCCAATCAATTCATTAGGAAACAATGCAGGTGAGCATAATGAAAGTGTTGTCCCAATAAAGTGCATCGATGGACAGCTGGGCAGCGGCCGGCTGATTGACTTTGCCTTGACATCTGGGAGGCCCGCTGGCCCCTGGCACGCGTATAGGCTGATGTCGCCATTTACATGCAAATTTAAGGAGATCATGAGGGCCTCGCCCCGTAAATTCACACAAAAAAAGAAGACGTCACCCCCAATACGGAGGAGGCTCGTCCCGTCGAGACGGGAGGTCTTCGAAGTCACCGTGCGCAAATTTTTATTATTATTATTATTATTATTTGGGGGGGGCACGCGTCCCTCCCGAGGAGTTTTTGCTTTTATACCAGTGGTCAGGCCCAAATCTTTAGGGGTTCGTTCATTGTGTCCGCTGAATAGAAGAGTGAGATAACAGGCCCTCCGTGTCATCAACCGGTCATTTAAACGAGCGCTCAATGCGAACACTTTGCACTTGTTTCCCCCTGTTTGTCACGCACCACTTAGCCTACCTCCAGCGTGCAGTTAAGAAACAAGATTTTTTTTTTCTCCCTGTGAGAAATTAGTAAATGTGACTAAGATATATAATTCCACGCTGCAGTGCAACGTTTTTCACGCGCGCAGCCGCTAAAACAAACTGGGGGGGGAGGAGGAGGGGGAGGAGGGGGGGATCAACGTTTCTTTTATTTTGATGCGAACATTTCACCTAATGATGGAGAGCGCATTTTCCACGGTGTAAGCCCACCACGCAGATGATCCCACAGAATGAGCTGAGACGGATTCAGGCTCCGCGCCTCAGCGTGCGGAGCAGCTGACTCCCTCTCTCCACGTCCAGATGGCTCCTGCACACAGATTTGCATTCATTTTCCTCTAATATCTTCTGAAATAGCGGGGCAGCTGCATTTGTTGTCAAATACGGTTTAAAACTCCCTTTCAGGACAGCATCGTTACCTACGTGACGGGTGTGGAGATCCATTTTCCTTCTCCAGTCAACAGTATCAGATCTAAGAGGATTTGTCTCAAAGTCTCCTAATTTGATAATCAGATTTAAATCGCCTTGGTGCGTGTAATCAGGGGTTAAGTTCTAATAAGCGACTTGAAACTGTGCGAGAAAAAAAAAAAAGAAGAGACAAGAAGCAGAGTGAGTTTGTACAACAACAAAAATAGAAGATATTTGCAATCTCGGTAGAACAGACAAAACATTTACAACATCCGTCCCGGTTTGTTTCATCTAAAAGAATACAAAAACTACATATTTTAAAGGGGAGCCCCTTTTATTTTTCCCTGATATTATTTTTTCCACAATTTGAAACTTGGATTTTTCTTCATTAATAAAAAAAAAAAGTAAAAAGAAAATCCACACTCTCATTTTGTGACTGGGCAATTTGGCAATAGATTGTGTAGAGGTGAAAGCAACAGCTTATAATTCACTTATCTTTGGCAGCAGCTATTAACCCTCAGCACCAGCTAGATAGATTGCTCAGGATATAGCACACATCTCTCTTCCTCGCCCCCCCCCTTCTCTCTCTCTCTCTCCCTCCATCCTCGACTCCTTTTCACCACTAATGAACCGAACTGCTTGCTTGTCCCTCTCGGACACAATCGGACATGTGGGCTCTTTAAAAATGATTAAGATGTTTCTGATTATTACTGATTTGAGTAGGACGTGCATGAAATAAAGAAGACACAGAACCATAGATTTTCCTGAAGTTTGTTTAATGTCACGAGACACTCTGATTTTGAGCCCATGGAGAAAAAAAAAGGGGGCCAGAAGATCTGACTTTATCTTCTGTAAATGGCATCAGCGATGTGATTGATTTGTCTCCACGTTAATAATATAAGAAACATAGTTTTCAAACTTTGTTAATATTTGATGCCCACAGCAATTGGTGAAGAAAAACGCTGCTCTGCGATACACAGCAAAAAAAAAAAAGTCAATCATCTGCTGGTATATATAAAAAAAAAAATCTCAATGAAAAGTGAATGCAAATGAATTCATAATCAGGTCTGGTTCTCTGAAATCAACGTTGGATTAATTACGTTTTAATTACAATAAAAAAATAACTCCAAACGTGGAGTTTAAAATGCACAAATACATCAGTTATATGGAGAAACATGATCTGCCATTATTGAAATGTGATTTATGGCCTGTATTCACACGGCTACTGAGATGCTTTCGATGCACTGGTAAACAAACAACCTCATCGAGTCAATTTGTAATAATAACACATGTAATCGAATAAATATGTCAAATGCTATTGATTTGAATCAAATATGATGTAAAAAAAACTAATCACGGAAATTACAATCATTAAGGCTATAATAAGCAATTCTGAATTCAGTTATTATTATGTATTTTTTATTATCATTCCTTTTTCTCGTGCGTGATGGTTACACACGGTTGCATTTTCCATATCATAAAAAAAAAAAAAAATCAAAACTCACCACATATAGGGGCCTAAGCAAGAGGAAAAGTGGAGCGAGTGAGTGTTCTCAGGCTGCTGCACTATAGGGCTGAACCCGTACAGAGGAGCGCCACTGCTTGACAGGAAGCGTCAGAGCTCCATATTTGGGCAAAACCCCGCCCCTTCAGCGTCATATTCTGACAGCGCCTCTCCCGTGGGTTTAGAGTTTTGGCTCCCGGGAAAGATTTCAGTCCTCGGGGAAAGAGGGCTTAGTTTTGCATGTTCCCATCCATCGTGCACGACGCGAAAGGGCCCCTTATCCACCTCTCCTGTGTACTAGGAACACCTCCACTGGTGATCAGCCTTCGCCTGTGTTTGTCTTGCGGAGAGAAGCAGCAGCACCTTTTTCAGGAGTGGGTTTTTTATTCAACGAGAAGTCCTGAAGGTTTTGGATGCGGGTGCTTCGGGGATGTGGGCACTTTGAGAGCAGCATCACCCACAAACACAAACAACCGACATCGATTTTTCTGTGAATAGCACAAAAAAAAAAGAGAGAAAAAAAAAACAAAAGAGGAACAATAGCAACACACACACCGAAAAAAAAAAGCTTGTCTGTTGAACAATTCACTTTTCCAGTCTGTGGATACCGCTCTAACTAAGTACAGCACTTTGAGAATTGTTCACATCGGACGGACTGAAGAGGGAGGCAAGACCTGTGGACCGGGTTTTCCCTCGCAAGTCTGAATCGGCTCTCGCTACTTCTCCCGTGACAGAAAAAAAACAAAAAACGACAACAGCAGCCCAAAAGGATAACGCCGCTTGGACGTTTATTTTCACCCCCTAATTTTCACAGGAGGCTCCGGTTTTTTTTTTTTCTTCCACGCAAATTGTCCTAAATGTTTGGAATTCAGGAAACTATACCGCGGGGTGGGACGACGATGAAGGAGGAACCGCTCGGTGGACTGAACTCGGTCCGCTCCTGGATGCACACAGCTGGGGTGGTGGACGCGAACACAGCCGCCCAAAGGTACGCATGCCAACAACGAAAAAAAAAAGCATCTGATTTTTCTCACGCATTCCCTTCCTCATCATATCGACCCCTCAAATCCCCTGAATACTCTGTATCAATTACGGTCTCCCAATAAATGCCCCCCCTTCGGCTTTCCCTTCCTTTCATTACATCAGATTACCCCATTATTGTGACAAATCAAGAAAATCTCCCCCCTTTCCGCTACTCGAGCGCGCTTCTGCATCTCCAATGTTTTCCCATCAGCTTCTCCATCATCTAGCATCCCCGGTGTCCGGTGCTTAACCGAGATGGTCTCTTGTTTTCTCCCCGCAGCGGTGTCGGCTTGGCACGGGCACATTATGAAAAGCAGCCCCCTTCCAACCTCAGAAAATCCAATTTTTTCCATTTCGTCCTGGCGCTGTATGACAGACAAGGTCAGCCCGTGGAGATCGAAAGGACAGCTTTTGTGGACTTTGTGGAGAAAGAAAAAGTAAGCTGTGTATTTTATTTTTTTTAAGATAATACGTTCACCCCCTGTACATAATCAGCACATGCATCGAAATTATGTTGGAAATGGCAGTGGGTTAATAGGGGGGAAGGCACGTGTAATATTGATTTTAAAAAAAAAAACTCAATTCGTTGATGACAGAGAGTCGTTCTAACAACTAAAGCTGTTTCTCTTCTTTTGCACAGAAACTACACATAGCCCATATATTTGTTTTTGTCCACACACAGAGACACGTGGAGGTAATTGTTCTGTTGATGTCTGATTTTCATATAAACTGTTGTCTCCTGCAGGAACCAACCAGTGAAAAAACTAACAATGGGATACATTACAAACTACAGTTATTGTACAGCAATGGTGAGTTATGCCGTCCTCAATATTTCACAAAACACGTGCAAATAAATCAAACACGAGTGTGCAAAAAAAAAGAAAAAAAAAAAGACACGTGTAGTAATAATTATAATGATGATAATAAAAGCAGTCTGTTATTTTTTTTTTATATATAAATGTAGGCTAATCACTGTGAACTCTTCATATTTTTATTACGTGTTACTTAACTTTTTTATTTTTTAATTCATTACCCACAATTCCTCAAAACTCACAAGTGGTCTTCTATTTCTCTCCCCAGGTGTCAGAACAGAACAGGATCTTTACATACGGTTAATCGATTCCATGACGAAGCAGGTAAGCTGCTGTTACACTTGCTTGTACGCACACAGTGCAAAACCCTCACACACATGCTTCACCTTAACGCGCCGTGCAGATCACGTCACCCCCTGAGATGCATATTCATTTTTTTGTTGTATTAAATCCAACCAAAAAAAAAAAAGTTGTGTGACAAACTAAAATCAAATTACCGGTGTGACAGGAAGCTTTCATTCAGACTGTTTACGTTTGGCCATATTCCTAAAGTCAACTGAACTGTGCCAGAGTTTGGTTTCATTAACATGTAAGCTTCAAGTCATGTGATCTGATTTTTATCTGCGAGGAGTCAGAGGTGACGCTCTAAACCCATGTTTGAAAAAAAAAAAAAAATCGCATCAAGTATTATATTTATAAAAATACATATTCATATTTCTTCGTGGAGGGGCTATCTCGCTTATCTCATCTGAGTGACTTTTAACCCAGAGTCCAACGCGTTAAAAAAAATGCTAATATTAAGTCTTAATGCTCATTTCGAGCCAACGCAAAGATTTGGAGAGTTAATTATAATTTGGGAAATAAAATCTGACAGCCTTATTTGGGCTCCCCACCTCGTGTTTTGTTATTAAACAGCGGTTTTTGGTGGAGCCTTGTGAATAGAGCCGTGAAGCCTGAACCACTGGTCACAGACGACATTCCTGCGCGAATGATCCGAGTCAATGACGCAGAACAAGCAATTTATGGATTTCTGTTTCTACAGCTACAAACAGCGACATAAATCAAACCAATATAGATAATCGCCCGCTTCCTACAATAATAAAAAAAGGAAGAAGAAGAAAAAAAAGAACACATCAGGTCAAGTAGGACAGCTTTTAAAAAGCGAGAGTGATGCGACCTGGTTCAGATATGTCACTTATTTCAAAGTCACTCTCATATTGGCCCCCGCGTGCCAGAAAAAAAAAGCAAATAATGAATGACATTAAAAGATGAAAAAAAAAATCAAGCGGATCATTTTAATTGTATTTTTTTGTTGTTATTATTATTATTATTTTTTATTTTTTAAAGAATTTTGTCAATAACGTGGTGGATGCCTTATTCGTTCACCACTTGGTGCCGGTTCAGCATACGAGGGAGTGAAGTGTCTATCCTTAGAAACGGGAGAAGGAGGGAGGGATCGAGGGAGGAGAGAAGAGCGGCAGAACTGATAGCTCCACGCCATCTGTTTCAGCCAATGCTCAAAAATTACTCAACCGTACCGCCAGACACCGCTTTTTATCCACAGAAAGATCATTGTTAGCGGCTCAAAATAAACAACAGATTGCCCATTAACACTTTCCCCCAAATATCCCCAGATTATAAGCATATTGATGACACTTCTATTGGATCTCTCCTTATGAAAATCCCTCTGTCTCTCTCTCTTTCTCTGCCTGTCTCTCTGAGCCACAGGATATTATCTAGATTAAAAAAAAAAAAAAAAAATACAATTTATGATTATTACCATCATAACCATTTGCATGCATTTTTATAAATACATTTTTAAAAATAGTATTGCCAGTAGAAAATGTTGTTGGTGTTTTTATTATTATAAGTCATAGTTATTTTTGTAATTTCTGATTTAGGTTGATGTTTATGTGAATGCATGTTATTTATAACACTGTGATGTTGCTGTGATTATCTGAACCCTAATTCTTATTTAGCCTTTGCACTCTCGTTATTTATTCTGTCGTCCCAAGATCATGTGTAAGCATGCCCTGGTTTATTTTATTAAGTGCAAAAATAGCAAATGCGTTAGTTTAATTATTCGTGCATTCGTGTGAATTAATAGGTGTTTAAGAGATGACTGTGTTTTCACTTTATTTCCATCTCATTTCCTTTCAAAGGCCATAATTTATGAGGGTCAAGACAAGAATCCAGAAATGTGCAGAGTCCTTCTTACCCATGAAATTATGTGCAGGTAAGCATTCTTTCTTTTTTTTCCTTTTTTTTTTTTGCTCTGTCCATTTTGCAGATCCAGGCAAAAAGTAATTCCCTCCCCTTCAATAAGTTTTGACACTCATGATGTGATGCAGCAATCCAGACAGTCCTGTGGTCCTTTACTAACCACAGAGAGAGAGAGAGAGAGAGAGAGAGAGAGAGAGAGAGAGAGTACTGCTGTCATTTCTAACTTTGATATAATGTGATTCAACTTTGATATGAATATGCCAGTGAAAATGAACGACTGTCCTCCTCAGTGGAGGGAAATTGAATGTGCACACGCTACATAAGTTATGTTTTTTGATTTCCAGTTTATTTCTTTCACATTCTAAGCATTGTATGTCATCATTTAAGACTGCCAGAGACGATGTGTGTTCTGTTAAGTTATGCATAGGCGTTGCATGCCATGTATCCGGGTTTTTTTTTTTTTTTTTTCTTTCTTTTTCTCCCTCCTTCATCTTTTTAGCACAGAGTCAGTTCTCGGTTGATCCCACCTGTCAACAATGATCAGCGAGCCTTTTAGCGTCATTTAACCACATAAATCTCAACCTCTCATATTGCGCTGCTATTCAGCGGTGTCATTGATACTAAAAGGAAAAAACGCCTTTTGTTGTTATTGTCGAGCTCAGCATGAGCTTTGTGAACATTGAATTCGGATACTGTCGGTTAACCTCTCCTTTGTTGCACCGGTGCATTGTTCAAGTTACTGGTTGTGGAGCAAGTGCAGCATGAGGGCTGAGAATGATTTGTCTTTTTCCATGCATAAACTCATCACTCACGCTCAATTTATACATGCATCCATCACTTATTTCTGACACGTCGAATATGCTTGTGCTCTGGAGGTAATATTTTTTTTTTTTTGTCGAGAGGAAGTGTGTTTTGCTGCTGAATAAAGAACTACTTTAACTGCTCTCTATTGTCAGATAAGAAGCTATGCATAATAACAACAGTTATAACAAGAATTATCTTTTGATATCTTATCTTAATAGATCTTATCTTCTAGACACGTCATACATGTGGTTTCCGAATTATATTTACGCTCTAATACACTGCGGCACCTTAGCTATAAAACACGTCTTTATTACTGCTGCGAGAAAGTCATGTAAATCAGACATATTTAAATAACGTGGGGGTTGACTGACAGTAGCTTTGCACAAAATCTTTGTTTTTCTTTCCCGTGCCATATGGCATAAATCAATCTTATTCACATGTTTATATGTTTTCATCTCGAATGGAAGCTAGGATGATGTATTTGTTTATATTTTTTTTTGCAGTTTTTTGATTCAAGTCCCAATCAAAGAGGTGAATGGCAGCTTGCTATAGGCTTAGAGGGGGGAGAGATGGCTGAAACATGTGGTGGAAGATAGATTAGTGCTTTTGAGGCCATAATTGATAAATGCCCTGCAGAAATATTGGTTGAGGGTGGCACCTTGCATCTCCCTCAGAAATAGCAGCTTGGCAATTAGAGGTAAACAAAAGCTGAAGCTGTGAAAAGTGACTCCCCTGCCTCCTGGCCCAATCCCCACTCCCCTCCCCTCCAACGCTAAGCCAAACAACACAACATGTTGTTTTCACCATTTTTATCAGCCATCAGCATCAATGGAATGGATAGATTGAGTGAAGGAAATCTCATGGCAATTTTTTACCCCCCTCTCTCTCTCTCTTCCCCCCGATATCAAAACCACTCCGAGGCACTTAATAAATGTATGTGGTTTTGTGTGCATTATTTATTTATTTTGATTTATTTAACAAAGTATTGCTTGTTCTGAAAATACACTGTCTGTGTTCCCGTACAGCCGATGCTGTGACAAGAAAAGCTGCGGAAACAGGAACGAGACTCCATCAGACCCCGTGATCATTGACAGGTAGGCAGTGTGTGTGTGTGTGTGTGTGTGTGTGTGTGGCTTCTTCTGTGTTTGTGGAACGGGGAGTAAGTGAATGAGTGAGTGTCTGAGCGACTAAATGGATGAGCGGGCTACATAGATGAGCTCGTGAACAAATGAGTTCCCTCCCGGTGTGCCAGACGGCCCTCGCTTGGGCTGACTTGCATCTTCCAGCCCACAGTGTGGGAACCGTGGGTGAGCCTGTGTGAGTGGCTGAGGGGCGTCTTTCCCAGGTACCTGTGCACCGAGGGGCGGTCACCACCTGGTTAGGGTTTGTTCAATCACAGGTGGTTCAATCACTAGAGGATCATGCTGGGAATACACCTAATTAGCTTAGGCAACTTCCCATTTATTTGGCTGGCTTTTTCGTCTTTGTTTACGACGGCGACGACTGTCAATAGTTGTTTGTTTTTTTGTTTTTCCCATCGACTGTTTCCTTCTCTCAAGTTAGCTGTGAGCGAGATGCCATTAAAGTTTCGTTTTAAAATAAAAGGGGGATAAACATTTTATGTGTGCTGTTTTGTTCTGCACCTTCGGGGGGGAAGTTACATCTGCCACATTTCTATCACCCTTCTAAAGAGGCAGAATAAATGATCTGCTCTCAGGCATCGGCGTTTTATTCTCTCACCGTGAAACTCTACTGTATGTTCTGGTTAGTGTGAATATGTGTGTGTGTGCCGTGGATATAGGGGTGAGGAAAGGGGGGTGGGTGGGTGGGGGGGTGTCGTTTGAGCGTCGATCTCAATGTAACTCTCACCACGTAGTAGGGAGAGACAGCAATGCTAATGTTTGACTAGCCGGAATCACTGTTTGCTTAGCGGAGAATGCCTGGTATCTGACAGAGGGGACAACTCTCTTATTAGTAATCAAATAGGGCTGAGCAGTTGTTGCTGCCACTCCACTCCAGCGGCTTCTCATGCATCAGGAAGTAGGAGCTGGCTGCCCTGGGAGCCTGGATGGATTACCAGAGCTACTGCTGTCTGAACTCAGACTCACACAGACACACAGACGAGGACGCAAACATGACACCCGCACGCAAGCCTGCACATCCTCGCGTGCTGCCTTCTGTGTTGTTTATGCCTCTTTTTTTTTTTTGTAACGCTCCACGGTCACGGTGCACACCAGAAAAGTACTGAGGTGTTTAGGACGTTGTCAGGGTCGAGCTTCTCTCCCCCCCTCCCCCCCCCCCACTGTATCTGGCGGGCTGGCTTAATTTATCAGTCAAGCGCGTTTAGCCGGCGAAGTGAACGATAGCGCGAACATTAACATACAACCTGAGACGTCCGCTTTGCTTCACTTCCGTTGCTTTCATGTTTGCTTTGTGTCACGCCGCCGCCTTTTTGCAGCTCAGAGGTTTTTTTTTCTTCCGCGCAGCCATTGTTCTCCAATCGGCGGGACAAAAAAACATGTAACATAAGTACAATAAGCAAAATGAATGCATGGAGAATTAAAGTCAAGAAAGAGGGGTGGGAAAAAAAAGAGAACAGGGGAGGGGGGGGGGGGGGGGGGGAAGAAGCGGATGGATATTGTAAGCTCAACTGGCTCTGGGAGGGCTCGGATTTTCATTGTGACGAGTCTGAATAGGAGCAGAGTATCCCTTTCCTTGCACAATGAGCGGCTCTGTTGAAACACAAAAGCATATGTTCCTCATTAGACCCTCCCATTGTCTCCATGTCGTAACTATGAGCCCATCAGCTCACCCGAACAGACCCACACAGGTTCCCAGTGACTGAGGGAGGCTTGCGGAGAGGGGTGCCTGTGAAAGGTTGCAGGGTTTAGCCAGAGTTACGGACGCGGCCAGGGCACGCTGTCAGGCTTCGCGACGCGGCGACTATTTACCGCAATTACTCGGCCGTTTCCCGCCGCGCACATGGGTAAGCTTTCAGTTAAAGCTCCCATGTTTTACAGCCATTTCGGTTACATCTGTCATTTTCCCATGCACATCATTACGAGCACCTGTGCTGCGGTCGCTGCTGGCAGAAACGGATTATTTCCAATTGAGTAGAACATAGTTGAGTGACATAAACCTAGAGGAGAGGTTTGATTGTTGAATCAGGCATGTCTCATCTGTCTACAATTACAGTACGAAAACCAGCCCGCGCTGCCACATTTCCTAGAGAAACAGTAGCATGGCCGAACCTTAAGAAACAGATTTGGAGTGAATCATTGATGGCGTTCACTCGCTGTAACATTTTCCCAGATGGTAAGAGGGGAAAGCGCACACAGCTAGCTGGCATCTAGCAAGACATTAACTGGCGTTCCCATGGATCTGGCATATCCAACGGAGTTTGGGAAACTTATCATTCCAAATGTGTCCTATTTTCCTGCGGTCAAGCCAGACATCTGTTTACCCTATTTTCTCTCAGAGTTTTGATACAGATTTTCACTCAGATTTTTTGAAGAGGAAGGATTCTCTTAAAAAAAAAAGAAAAAAAGAAAAAAGTTGGTTAGATATAAGCCCAACAGCTGTCACGAAGTTTCAGCACTGCTTGGTCTTTAAATATTTCAGCACTTACATTTGATGCCCTTGCATTATTCATACTCCTTTTTTGGATGAAGAAAGGCCCCATTTTTTGTTGCATTTTGTTGGGTTTATACGTGTTGCGAGTGAAATTTCGACATCGCTTTGGGAAAGTCAGTGCGGATTTTGCTCTGCGAAAAGAAAAAAAAAACGAAAGTCTATTGTCTCTGAATCGCGTGCGTCGTATAAAATGTTCAAAGCCTTCATGTTTATTTGAAATAAAAGCAAATTCATCTTGTGACTAATTGCGGCACTTTTCCTATGACCGCATCACTTCGCAGTTTGGTATAATCATCTCTCCCATTTATAAATCCTGCAGCGCTACAGATGTCACATTTATAAGTTAATGGTGCCTTAAAGTAAATGGGGGTGTAGGTTTATTCAGTCGGTAATTTGAGTCTTTAGAATTATAGTGATGAGGCGCCCAATATCTGATTAGATGGTTTTCCCATTTACAGTGCATGTAGTGTTTAACCAAACATAACTCAATTTGCGATGACTCTCCTGGTCTGGGATCTGTCTTCACTCTCTTGCATATTGACTTTGTCTTCTCTTGTGTGAAAGATTAGATACATTGTTCAGGCTTACACATGGATTTTGTAATAAGACGAGCACATGTTGTTGAAAGAGGAGAGAAAATGACTCATTCTGCGTGTCAGGGTTCAAAGGTCATAGTTGGCTCTGAGAAACCGGAGAGAGAGAGAGAGAATGTGTTATCAATCTGTATTCTACCCATATATGAATTTTGAATTTAATGCATGTTCATACAGTTTAACATCTTGTGTCAATTTACGCTGCCACTCACAAACGGACCCAGGACCAGATCTAAACATGTCAGCTCCATTTATTCCAGCGGCTACGCCACTCCCTTTCACTTCCTGTCACAAAGGTCAAAGAGCACTGACCTTTGGAGTGCAGCCCAGCCACTGAATTATTCATGACATTGACTTGTTTTTTCCCTTATTTTTTCCCCTTGTCTCTTTTTTTTGGTCAGCACACATGGTTGTGCTGTGGGAGGCTTTTATTCATTTAGCTCATTTATAAAGGCCTCACCGCACCTGTTCGTGTGTTAATGCGATTAAATTTTGGCCTAATGTAAATTTTGCTTAGCTCTCCGTTATGTCCCTCATTAGTGAGCCTGTATTTTCTAAACGACTTTGCGTTATCGTTCATTTGTGGAACACCTACGAGGTCATTTCCCAGAGTGCACTTGACTTGTTGTCAAGTTGTTTACCAGGAAACAAAAGACCCCGCCGCCTTAGAACGCCTCACGTTCGGCTCCCCCGGACCTTCTAAGAAATAAATCGGAAAATTTGTGCGCTCCCATCTGGTTTTTGCAAAACCGTGATTACCTCCGAAAGCTGAACAAATGCCAGTATTTATAAGGTCAGCCCTTTATGTGGAAATGTGATGTAAATGAGAATCAGCGAAAGGGGACATTAAACAAAATTAAATTCATTGTCTCCTTTAATGTCATTTACATTTTTGGCTAAGCCCTGGACTGTCAAAGAGGATTTCTAAAACCATTTTAATTGCACATCAGCATTGGGAAAAGAGGGTGTGCTTTCACTGAGCGGCTGTCTTGATAACCTGCAAAGAGAAGTCTGTTTATGGAGTACCTAAATTACGTGTTTTCGCTGCATCTGTAGAGGGAGGCAATTAAGATGCCACTCGGTAGGTAGTGTTAATCTGGCATTGTGCTCCCACAATCCGTAATGAAAAATGATGCAGCGGATGGGGGTCACCGTTGTTGTGATGGAGAGCTGATTGCTGCAGGTGTTCCTTCAGGAATTATTTTTTTTTGACATTATACCGCTGAGCTGTGGGACCTGCGCTGCGGTGTTTTTTAAGGCATTTAAAGCTGTTAACGTGCGTAGGAAATGCTCTCGCTCCATGTTTACATACGCATGCAAACACCTGCACGCACCTTTTTTTATTTTTACGGCGAAACAATCCATCCATCTCAGCGTTTTTTTTTTTTTCCATTCTTGGCAGCGTTTGGCCGTAATTCGTGTGACAGATGTGAGATCTTGACGCCCATTGAGAAATTGGAGAATAAACTGGCCACCCCTGCCTGAGTCGACGTGACGTTTGAGTGAAGCCTGTCTCCTCCCGCGCCAGAGTAGGAAGAGCAGGAAGTGTTGAGAGCGAAAGCTGTACTTGGCAGCTCTCCTTTGGCTTGCACTTGCCGAAAAAAAAAAAAAATGAAACCCAGACCCTCTCTGCAGCCCCAGAGCCAGAACCTCCTTCCCCAAAACGCTCCAACATCCAGGATTGGGTAATACTGTTCACTAAGCAAAACATTACCTCAAATTATTCTCGCCCTGTTTTCTATTCCCTCCTCCCTCGTGTTGGGTTTTTATCGCAGTTTGTAAATGTCAAGACACGTACAAAGACGCACAGTATAAATGATATTTTCCAAATTATGCTCACATGTTTGGGTTCACATGAGTGGCGGCTGAACGTAACGTGGTGCCTGGCGCTCCCGAGGGAGACCCACCTCACTAGGGTAGGATTCCCCAGTGGCATCAGCTAATGGCAAGACTTGACAACAGCAGAGAAGCCGGGGGTGTTGTGTTTTACTAGCGCTGAGCAGGGGTGATGACTTTAACATGTGTGCAGAGAAAAGACTGGGATGTTTGTGTGTGTGTGCACACGCTTGCATGCGTGTGTGAGCACTCGTGCGTGCGTGTGTGTGTGTGTGTGTGTGTGTGTGTGCTGTGCTAAAGAGAGAGGTGTGCAGTACGAAAGAGTGGCGCGGGCCAACAGAGCGACGGATTCGGCTCCAGCTTGACGGCAGTGAAAGACGAAACATGGTTCCACATGTGTTGAGAAAGAGCAGTCCATCTGTCCATGGAGACAACCCCTCCCCCCCTTCACCACCCCCCTTCCCTTTCCCTCTTTCCTTCTCCTCTTCTCCTTTTCTTGCTCTCCTCCCCCCCACCCCCTACTCTCTACTCCCCTGGTTCACTGCTGACAGAAACAAGGCCAGAGCTGGGGTGATGGGATGAATGCTGGGCCAAGAGCAACACTGGATGTTGTACACACACACACACACACACACACACACACACACACACACACACACACACACACACACACACATGCACAAGCGCTCTGCAGAGAAATAAGTAAAGGTTATCAAAGATTCTCCCGGTGTATACGTTGTTAAAGTTTACTATCTCCAGTTGCATTCACTGACGTGGTTTAGTGCCGCGTTTATGCGATTTGAGTCTTGCTGCGGCGCAACGCAAGTGATTTATTTTGATATTAAGAAAGAAAAACAATCTATTAAGAATTATCCCTCCCCCCCCCCCTCTCCATGACACATCACTGCAATAAGCCACCGCGGTGAAAATCGTACATTATTGAAATTAAATCTGAGGTAAATAAAACATGCCAGTCTTTCTCAAATATTTAGCAGCGCTCCTTTATAATTAAACTTTGTAGCTGTTTCGAAGATGTTGTTTGGTTTCTCCGAGCATTAATGACGCAAGAGCTTTTGTCAAACAGCTCCCGATTTCTCTGAATCACATTTAGGTCACTCAGACCCGTGTTTTTTTTTTGTTGCCATTTTTTCTCTCCTTTTTTGAAAAAGGGTCTCCTTTCTTTCTCTTGGCATGTTCTCACTCCCATTCAATCCTTATTAGGTTTCCCCTAATTGTCAAACAAACTGTTGGGTCAACCTCAGTCGTATCTGGCCGTAAAACAGCACATTAGGCCCTGGTGAGGGATATATGTGGTATTTCATCGGAGACGGAGTAATGCTGGGGTTTTATGGTTAAGTACCAGTTCACGCCCACGCCATTTGTTTCGCATTAGAGTGGAGGTTTTGTAAATCAGATCAATATGTTCGCTGAGATGTGATTCCTGGTCGGGATCTCCCGAGTCGTTCTTTCCTCAAGTATTTTTCTTAGGGGACTGGTTGTCGATGCACACTCCTCCGCCCCCCCCTCCCCCCTTTTTTTCCCCCTACCTCCGTCAGTCCCTCCCTCCATCTCCGCCTCGATCTATTTCCATTTTCTGAATGTAGCAATTTGTAGTGTGACACAGGGAAAGATTAGGATGGGAAGCAGTCTGAAGATTTCATCGGACATGGTCCTGCTCCCGCTGGTGTGAGGTCACAGGACAAAGATGGGGATGGGGTCATCAGTTACCTCGGGGAAACGAGCTGGTCTGCTGGCTGCTCCGTTGGCCCCAGGGGTGCCTGGGATGTATCGGAGGAGAAGCCCCAGAGAAAGAGCCCTGAACCAGTGTCATTTATTAAAAGTGACAAGTTATTTCTAACTATAGCTCTGTTTTTATTGTTTTACAATGCTGTCATTTGGAACAGTGCCTCCTCTCCTCGCCGAATCACAAACAAGTGATAAATGAATGAGGCGACCTGCTTTTTTTAAACATACACACACGTTGGATGCACTCTGGCCACACATGTGCACCGTTAAATTATTTGAGATATCTGGTCGCGGTACTTAAATGAAACAAATGTGCAGGTTTAATAAAGATCGCCTGGATGATAAGTGTAATGAAAATATTTTCCCATTCATCAGTTTTCTCCAGGACATTTGTTCAGTAAATGAATAACAGCTTACAGTATGAATCTCAAGCTGACCTCCGCATAATCAGTACCAGAAGTTCCAGCAGAACATGATCACGCTGCGGTGTGTCGGTGTGTGTGTGTGTGTGTGTGTGTGTGTGAGAGCAGCACCACAGCGTCTATTTTAGTGGTTGGACTTTTTTATTATTCTGGAATGCCTTTATTAAAAAACACAACATTCATGCTAATAATGGAGTATTTATGCAGTGTTTGACCGATGCTCTTCATTTAGGGTCACCGAGGTACACTGCTCCCCCTCTTTTTTTTTTTTTCTTTTTTACTGCCTGCCCCAACCGCGTTAATGATATATGACAGAAATTTCCTTGAGCTGGTTCAGTGGCAAGAAAGGTCCTGGCTAGTCTATATCAATCCATCTGACTTATGTTCCCATGTCTTGAATTACCGCTTGATGGAAACCTGCTGCGGGCTTCTCTTGCCAATTGAAATCAGATCTCCTCCACAGCCTGGTGTGATATTGATCCATATTCAACACCCAGGCAGCCGATCGATCAGTATTGATTTACAATAAAAAACACTCCTCTGCTTGTTCAGCACTGCGATCGATGCTTTAAAGCAGGGGGGGAGAAAATATTTAAAAAGAAGAAAAAAAGGATTGTGCTTTTTACTGCGCGGTGACCAGCTGGAATATATATATATATATATATATTTATATATTAAAAAAAAAATTGGGAGGAGATATTTCATTTTCATTAGAGGAGTTTGAGTTTAAGTGACCAAACCTTGACCACACCGGCGACCGTGTCGGCGGTGAGCAATGATCCCCTCCCGCCATGTGAGACAAACCAATAAAAATGGTTTAACGGGATGACACTTCTATAAGGACTCATTTATTGAAGGAGGTGTGTCTGTTTCTGAATTAGTGGCACATCTGCACTGCAATGGGGAGCGCTAAAACTGTCACATCAAATCTATCGGAAAATTGAAGCGGAATGCTAAAAGTGGAGGATCAAGCTCCGAGCACTTTAGCTCGGGTTTTTCGTCATGTTAACAGGACGACATGGTTTCCTGTGGTTTTGATATTAATTTGTTCTCTATCCTGCCCGCAAACACATGCCGGGGCCTCTGCCTCCCACAACGGCCCATCATTAGGGCCCGGTACAAACTGGAACAGACTAAGGCGACCCACTCAACTCCAGTCCAGATCCACTTTTCTCCCTGTCACATCTTAGTCCTAATCTCTCGGACTTCCTCCCCTCTGCCAAATAACGGTTCCCATCCAGCAGGTCCCAGCATTGGCTCGGGTGCTGCCAACATCTGAAAGTTATTATCCCCAATCTCTGACATCCAGGAGTTTACAGTTATATAATGATGGGGAAAACCACATGTCCCCAGAGGCAGAGAACATTTTTGAGATGCCTCCCCATCTGTTTTGGGGGAGCTGCCCATTTTGGGCCAAACTCAGAATGGCAGGCAGGTTTTTTTTCGGGGGGTAATTTTTATTTTCTACCACTGGAACAGGCCAGTCTGGGAATCATTATATGGGGTGATAAAGCAAATCCAATTGGGTCAGGTTCCCCCTCCACACAGCGCTGGTGGCACCAGCTCTCCCTGCCTCACTGCTCGTCCCTGACTGTGTAAGTGGTGGTTGTTTGTTTGTCCTAGAGAGGCTGGGCCGGGGGACTAATGCAAGCCCGGGGGCCAGCCAGGTCGGAGGCAATGGTAAACCCGAGCCGCCTGGCGTAGCAGTGCTCCCTCGCTGCTGGCTCGGCCTTGTTTGGACTGCAGCTCCGGTTTGCTTTCTTAGAGGGAAGCTGAGCCTCCGTAATCATTGAGCCTTTCGCTCGGGTGGAGAGCACAGCCGAGACCAGAGAGAGTGATGACATAGGTCTGCAGAGGCCTGGCCCGGTCCACCCCTGCTGCTCTTAGCATATTTATTTTCTCTTCTCATTGTATGGTTAAAGTCACACCGTATTATGTTCGGACCTTATGCACGTGCATAGGCACTCCGGCGTGATGAAGTGTATGGCGTAAAGCTGTGGGCTTTTGTTTTTACTAATAACGCCGGGGATTAGTGACTCGCTGACCTCAGTGTAATCTTCATTAGTCTGTTGACCATACATATACTCAAGTCATGAAGCAGCCCTAACTGATGTCTGAGAGCAGTGACGCAGACAGGCAGTTAATGGTGGGGGGGCGGGGGGGCAACTAACCAAATTACATGCTGTTATTAAATCAATATGTAACAGATTATGTTATGTGTAGATGAATTTATGTTTCCGCTAAAGTGTTCCAAAATCGTACAGATTTAGATAATTCACCCCCCACACACACATCTTACCCCCTGGGCACTCCTCGCAAAAAAAAAATAAAATGTTTTATTCAACATCACCACTCTGTTCTGTTTTGTTACGTTATTGAAATGGGTTGTCGATTCGAATAGAGTCAACCTGGTGGGCCAATCTCATTGTAGCCAGTGGAGAGTGAAAGCCATCTCTGCAGCATAACCTCACCAGAACACACACAGAGATTGGACAAGGGGGGCAGTGAGAGCGGGAGAGTGCCTTCTCCAGATGGAGATCCCAGATATGGGGGGGAAAATGTCCGGGCCATTTTCCAGGGTTTCCATAATGGGAATCTACCCCTTGCTTGCTTATTAAGTTGTGCACACAAGTGAGGGGTGAGTGAGAGAGATGGAGAGGAGAAGGAGATAAGGGCAGGCGAGGCGAGAGATGGACAACCGGCACGCCGTCACCTCTCTGTTGTAAGTGTCAAGCAGACCCTGTCGGAGAAATCACAGGTCATGTGGATAGATGATTGTCAAAGCGCCACATTGATACAAGGGCTTTCCTTTATGCTTTCCGAGCAGCGGAGGCGCACGATAAGATTTGTTTTTGTTTTGTGCCGGAGAGGGAGAAAGTATGACGTTCAGGTCAGGGAGGGTCGACCTCGTAGGGCCACGGGGTCACGGTCTCTTTGGTACCTGAGTAACCTCACATGGCTAAGCCATTTCTCAGGCTCCCTGAAATGACGGCGGGGGGGTTGGTTGAAGGGGGGGGTGGGCAGGAGAGTGATCTATCAGCGGCGGTAGCAGACATGCAGACAGAATGGCAGCTACTGCAGCTAAACAGAGTGAGACAGATAGGCAGAAGTCTCTCATACGTAACACCGGCAGCTTTAAGACGACAGCGCTGAGTGTTATGGATGCTTGACATTGACCTCTTATACAGACACGGAGTATTTATCAAGGTTGTAGGACAATAGTGCATTTGTTTGTAAATTATTTAGTTCACTGGGTGAGACGCTACTTTCCTCACATAACACTTGCCAGTTCTGATGGAAGATAACAACAATCCGCTTTCCACTCCGCCTTTTGTGCGTCTTGTTAGATGTTTTCCGACAAGACTTAGACTTTAGGTGATCATATTTTGAAAGACTGTCAGTTCTATCAATTCAAATCTACTTTAAAAAGAGGAGAGTGAGGGGGGGGGGAGCTCTGAAGCTTACATTTCTCTCGAAGAGAAATATTTGTGTACAGATAGGCCTGTCATTCTGCGAAACAACATTCATGATTCTTTTATTGGTGCTCAGCCATCACCCCCCCATCTCTCTCTCTCTTCCTCTGTGGGAAAAAAAAAGGCTAGTCTACAAAGTGGCTTTTTGCCGTTTGAGAGAAGTAAACTTCATCAGGTCGACGGCGAGGTGTGCTTCACATGTCACTCAGTCGAGCTCCCTCCTAATGAAATGCTGCATACAGATTTCTGCCTGCGGGCTCGGGGGGATAAGACCGTGGTAACAGAATGAAACAAACCCCTTCCCATTCCCTTCACTCACACACACACACACACACACACGCACATGCAAAAACATACACAGACAAACACACATTCATACACACATGCACACACACACACTCTTGCTGGAGAGCATCCATGTGAGGAGATCCAAATCTGCAATTTATTCAAATATTGATATTTCTACTTGTCAGGAGAAAGGTGCCTTGAAATTTCCTCTGAGTACTCCTGTCAAAAAAATAGCAGGAAATATGTCAGATAATTCATAAATGGAGTTCAGCGCTGCAAAGTCAGTTGGGAACAGCAAAAATATATATGCTTGTCAATGAAGAATAGGGGCAATATTACAGAGCCTGCTGCTCATTCTTCCATCATGTCAAGCAAACAGCTTTTGCAGGCCCATAAGTGCACGTTTCCGTTTGTGTATTTGTGCGCGCACGTATATTTGCGTATATCCCTGTGTATGTACATGTGTATGTATATTTATGCCCCGTGATTGTGTGTGTGCATTGGCTATGTTGTGACTCCTACTTAGATGTGTTTGTTATCTTTTTTTCCCCCATCAAGACACCCCGTTTCCCATCTTAAAGCAGCCAATGGGAATGTGTCCTTTTCTTTTGCAGAGGTCCGTAACCGGACGCTGCCCTCCATGTGGTTTGAATTAGGGCCCCTGAAACTGTGAAGGACGCCTCGAATGACGTGAGGCACTTGCAGACCAAATTCCATTCTGCTGAATGGTGGAGAAAAAGAGCTCTCCGGAATCCTCCGAGATTTTTTGGCTCCGGCTCGCCAGCGATTAAAACAGGGCGGAAACCAATAACTCAATGAATCATGGGGCAACGTCCCATGAAATCTCTCACTGCTCTGTCACACCCTCGTGCAAACCCGAATCAACTTGAACTCTGCTGATTAGTCTTTTTTTCCAAAGTGAAAAAAAAGAAGGAATCGGACAAAAAGTTGTTTCTTTTCTCCTGTTTATCGAGCACAACTTCCAAAAAGCGTTGAGCAGGAAAAAGGCCCACACTCTCTCTCTCTCTCTCTCCCTGCCCAGCCTCCTCCTCCTGTTAGTTACCTCCATTTTGACAAAGTACGGGCTTCCTGATGATGCATCGCATGACCACGCCGTGCCAAGGCGAGACAGAATAGGACGCCGCGTATCTCCCGCGGTCATGTGATGCCATAGTTCATAGCTGTTGATGAGATGCAGTTTGGCACAGCTTGGGACCCATCTGGGAGATGCAGATACGCAGACAGGAGAAGTATTTTACAGCAATGCATCTGCGCGCTTGAAGAGCTATTTAGCATATGCTGCTATACGAGAGAATTTGCTTTGCCGTTGCCAGCTGCAGATTAGTCTTCATTTCTCCGGAATCCGACAGAACAGCTGATCCGTGGTCATAGACGGCGAGCGTTGACCGAAATGATGTTTTATGCTAATGCTGCATTTGATATCAGATTTTTTTTACTCAATTACCCCGGAGTTACATTGAATTATTCCTTTAAAATAACAGGGGGAAAAAAAAAAAGCCGGGTCTATTTCCAGTTTTTCTTGTATCAACAATAACAATGTCAAGCAGCGCAGCGGCCGCTGCTGCCAGCGCTGGCCGGTTTGTTTCTGTTAGCTCTAGCAGAAGTCGAAGCCCATACTGCTGCTCCAACTCAAGTGGCTGATATGTTAGGCCATCTAGGGCATGGCAGGCGGTTGACAGTCCATGCAGCCTGTCTACCCACAGGACATCTCCACACAGTGTGTCCACTGTGGGGCCAGCGCTGTCATCTGGGCCCACTATGGACCACTGCTCTGCTGACAGTGAGAGGGTAAACGTTTACCACCTCAATCCCCCATTAACTCGGTGAAGGCGCTTCGATCCTCTGTGAAAATAATGATATTGATTGGAGCTTGGCTCTACAAACGAAATGGTTGCAACTAAAAGAGGGATGGGCCCCCTTGCATTAGAATATGGGATTTTCGAGGATAAAAGAGTGTTTGGATCTTGTTATATTTTTCCTCTCCTCCATCTCCCCCTAGCTTTTCCCCCCTCTCACCTCCTCGCCTCCTCGCTTTCTGCATTTTTATGTGTGTATAGCGCCTGAGCCTAGCGCGTCTCCTAAGATTACCCTCCGCCATTCCCGCAATCAAACAACAAATGACAACATCATTGCTCAGGCCTTTCAAAAAATACGACACACAAAAAAAAAGTGTGTTGTAGCTACATTAACTTGCAACAACCCCCTAATAGACCCTTGTGGGTTTTGTATCCCCCCCCCACCCCCTCGCTCTCTCCTCTCTTCTCTCTGCTAGGCTGTCACATATCCACCCCCCTCACAGTGCGAGCCTCCGAGCCTCGGTGGAGATCAGGAGCTCCCTGTCGGAGGTGCTTTGTCACGTAGCCCAGGGAGCGTGGAACTCACCCAGAGCTGTTGAACAAACACAAGCACAGGGGCTGTCAATAGCAGCTCCGCAAACTAATTGCCTGTCAAATGAACCACCCTCGTTAAGCTGCCCTCACACACGCACACACACACACTCGTGCGTGCACTGTGACATTCATACGCTCACACACACGCGCGCACACCGATTTGATTCAAAGAGTAGTGATACCTTGTTAGAAGAAAAGACACACGAGTGGCACTTCTCTGTTTGCCGCCTTGTTTCCACAATCGTTACCGGCGTGTGCAGTGCAGTCACCGTGAGATTGCCATTTTGTTATTATTAAGGGGAACATAGCATGGTATAGCTGATATAATCCAAAGACGCCCCACGCACCCTTATGGTGTATCCGTTTCGACGTCATATTTCGTTTTTTTTTTAAAAACCACTCATTAGATGGTAGCAGAGCTCCATACGCCAAATGTTATTGTTTTTGTGTTTGTTTTGCTTTTTTTTTTTTCTTCCTTTTTTTTTCTCCTCCTGTAGTCATTAGGCGGTAGCAGTGGAGTGCCCAGCGCCTTGTCTGGGTGCCTGTAACAGTGCTGTCGGATTGACACAGCTGGGGAGAGCAGCTTGAGGCTGCACGCTCAGGAATACACAGGGGTGTTCAAAGCCCCTCTCTGAATCCTGATCAGAGCGCTGCCCCGGCCAACTGATGGCCTATTAAATATACATGCGCAGAGGTCAGAGCTGGAGGTCCCGGCTTCCTCCCAGCCATGTGCACTTAAGCGGAAGGGCTGGGCAACAATAAAACCTCCTCTCGCTCCAGCGAGCTCTCCCCTGACACCCTCACCTCCAGTGTGTACGTCAAGTACAGTGCTCACCTAGCGCTATATTACAACTGCCTTTGTGAAAAGGCCAAATGATGCATTTTTTACATGGTTATTATATATTTATATTCAATAACACCAAGGACCACTCTTACGTCTGTCTGTCTCCCATTTTCGGTTCTATTGTCACTGATAAATAGCCTTGCTCGATACAAGTGCACACTAGGGGTCTCGGAGTGAGTCTGCACCCCCTGGTTTTTGTAGTTCGCCCACAGAGTGAGACGGGGAGGTAGAGGGATGAGCCCTATAATGGCCGGGCATGATTAACATATTCAGAGTGACACTCTCTCTGTGTTCCTTCGTTAAGCCCGGTCTGTCTGACTAATGAAGTGGAGCGGCAGTTTATCAATTAACCCGGCGCTGAGCCGTTTGTGCTGCGGATAACGCTCGCGCCAGGCCGTCACGGTGATCCAGTTTGTTGCCCTTTAACCTCCGCGAGTGTCCAACCAGGCAGGGCGGCGTGACAATGACGGCAAGACACACAAGTCCACGACTGGAGATCCACTAAACAGGATTTCTGCCTGCTGTTCACCGGCGAAACACGAGAGCAAAGGGTGTGGAGTGATTGGGTAATAGGATCATGGAAAAAAAAGAAAGAAAAGGCCTACAAACTAACATTGGGGGTTTTCAGCATTCTCAGACTTTCGCATAGATCATAGCAAACAACTTAGCGCTGTCTCTATTAAAACAAGCCCTCCCCTGCCATTATCTTTCCCCCCACTGCTCCTTCCTCCATTTCACATTGTTTGTGTTCATTAAGACATGGGCGACCTGCCTTATCCACACATCAGACCCAGCTCTCAAGAGTAATTGCGATGGTCTCGCGGAGGATAATGTGGTTTAAACTCAGTATAGCCTGTCTATTAGGAGAGACATGATGGCAACCACAAATAATAAAGAACTATTTATTCCTCTCCCTGTGACGCTAACTAGGTAACATATCAAACCGGCCCCGCTAAGGGTCTCTCTTACTGTCAGATATGGCACCCTTCATCCATTCCCAATGGCCCTTGCCTCGACATCTTTGCTCTTCATTTTCTACATGAGCTCGGTCATAAATGCACACACACCTCATATATATTTGATAGTTAATATTTATCCTCGCCGGGGAAGTGCACTTTACATGTGGTAACATACGATTACCTGCAATTCTTATAGCAAAGAAACAAAATCGATATGGATATATAATTCATGACGGAGGGGCTATCAGTTTTTATGGCTCTCTATCCAGGCTCATTAAAGTTTTATCGTAATTGACTGCAAGCAAGAGTTTTTAAGGCATGTTTCTCCCTCACTTTCTACCTTTAATAATTAAGTAAAGTTTAATTGGTTGTATTTTGAAGCGCCTAGTGGATGATAGGAGTCTCCCAAATTCAGAAGTATAAATTATAGAGCGGTATGTTATGCATTAACCTGTCAGTTTGTTCATTTGTTAAGGCAGAAAAGTATGGTCCCAACCCCCCCAAATCACATCCAGAAAATCGAATAACTGGCCAGGCCCTTCAGAAAAATGCGTTTTTATGTCTTTCATCGCTGTGTTAATGTAGTGACACAACGCTGTCACTCAGAACGCTCCCGTCCACCGGCAGCCCGCCGAATCGACTCCGCTGATTGGTGGTCAACTTGTTCTCTTGAAAGGAGATTGACAGACGGAAAATTGCACTCTCAGATTTCACCCTTCATTCGCTGCAGTTGTTCTTCCACTCGTCAACTCTCCGCCATGCCTGAGACAGACAGAGGCTTTATCCATTAGCTGTTTGGCTTGGCGGGTGGGTGGGCAGATTGAGGTGGGATGGAGGAGGAGATGGGGGTAGGAAGACAATCCTACATTTGAGCACTCTGAGGGAAAATCAATCATGTCATCATAAGTGAGAAGTATGGATGAATTTCATCAGCTGGTTCCTGTCCTGTTCACGCCGCTGGCTTCCTGACTGGCCTGTCCTCCTGATTGGCATCCTCAATGACCCTTAAATCCGAAAAAAAGGGGGGGAAGATTTTGAAAACACTTTAATAAGAGAGATCGGACAGTAGTTTCAGGGTCACAGTTTTCCCCCACTCTGCCTGCTGCTACACTGTGGGAAACCTCTAGTGGTTTCTCTTGACAAAGTGGTAATAGATTTACCATATGATTTTTGTGCCAAACCAGCGTTGGGGCCGTTTTGTAAGAAAATGTTTCTCAACTATTTTTTTTCCCCCGTCCACGGCAGATATGATGAAGTGTGATAAAGGGCAGCAGCACTCTTGCCACTGAAAATTTATTTTATAATTTCCCCCACATCATCTCACAAGGTCACCGATGAGCACTCAAAGCATCAGAGGTATAGGGTGTGAAGCAATCAAAAATGGATGAAAGTGAAGACATGGAAATCACAGATGAGAAATTGACAGCCGTTTACAGCCTTGTTGTTGATGTGAGTGACAGAGCGAGGGGGAAAGTGAGAGGGAACGAGGGAGGAGAGGTGGAAAAGGCAGAGTTAAAGTGGTGATAAATTTAATGGAAAAATCAAATACAAAACAAATTCATTCCTCTAAACTTGATGCTTCAGTCGTTCTTTTCTTGGCCCCCGTGCTAAGCCTTAGAATAAACTGTCACTCCTTATCGATCGCATCTGAATTGTTACCGAGATTTCAGAAAAGTAGTCTTGACACACACCCCGCGAATAGTAATCTTGGGAGATGAGAACATCCAGACTGAACAGCTAACACCCCTGACTTAAAATAAAAGAGGCTTTTCTTTTCCTCCCCTTTTTCTCTCAAATCCGAGCTAATACACTTTGGCGAATTACAAATTCAGTGATGAATATGTCGCGGTGAAGGATGTGCCCCTTGCTGGATTTTGTTGTCTCTGCTGGTAACTGTGAATGAATGGGTGGCAGGGTTGTGAGGGGGAGAGAGAGAGGCTCCGTACTTTGTCATGGGGGAACGTTTCTAAACAGCAACTGAGCATGAAATGTTTGTACACGATTTGTTTGCCATTTGTGATGGAGATGACATGATCAAAAAATCAATTCACTTCACGTCTGATTTCCAGCGAGCGCTTAAATGACTGCTGTCGACAGCAGCGCCCACTGAAATTCATGTCTCATGGTATGGTTCATTATATTCCGATGGTGTATTAATTATGGCTATAGATAGAGAGCTCGGCTGTGAGCGGTAGCCTAGCTGCTGTGTGCCAGGGGGAGCTAGCCTGAGGAGGAAAGCTCTGCTTGTATCCACTCATCCCTCTGCTGACAGGCTTGCTCCAGGAGAAAAGGATTTCTCCGGATTGAGTGCCATTTTCTCTTCTTTAACAAGGAAATTAGTGTGTAAAGGAGATCTGTCAGGATAAAGTGCAGCTTGACTGCTGCTGCCCTCCCCTCCTCTCTGTCTTTCTTTTCCCGCCCTATCCCTCCCTTCCCTCATCCTGTAACTCGCTCTCCACCTCTCGCCTCGCTTTCCTCTCCCCTCTATCTGCCTCTCTCCTTCCCCTCTCCCTTTCTTTTCTCCCTCACTCAATGGCTCCCTCAGGGGATCTTCCTTGAGCATTAGCAGAACACATCCAATGTCCCAGCTACATGATTTCATGATATGATTTGTACCGGGGATTTGCAATAATCCGCAAATAAAGTTGAAAGTGAATGACTCTCAATAAGAGACGCAGACAAGCAAAACCAAACCTTTTAAGATTTTCTTTATCTTTAATGGCATGAAAAATGAATTTGTTTTGCATTAGATCACAACAATTTAGCGCTGGCCTGAGTATGTTGTTTTGTCTTTGGCTTTTATGATCATGATTAATTCCTGCACAGGAACCTCGGTGATATACATAATGCATCATTCGCTCATTTAAATGTTCGGTTCCTCCTGCAGTTGCAGAGGGCTTGTGTAGCTCATTACACGTTACCCGCGTGTGTCTGGGAGTTGGAGTGCGCCAGCGTCTCACTTGTAGTCAAAGATACCGTATCTGCTGCTTTAGCAGGATGTCACCGGTTGACAACGCGATTAAACCCGGGTGTCATCTCCACCGCTCGGGCGTCATTCCCCCCTCATGTTAGTCCCTTTATTTTGTTCCCGACATTAGCGCTAGCTAACTTTTCACCTCCAGTAGATAGACAGGGACGAGACCCACTGGCACATTTTAATAAGTCTGCTTCAAAAGGTGTAGGGTGAGGGGGGGGAGAGAAAAAAAAAATCAAAACATCCTGGGTTAATTTGAAATGTACTCTGCATCTGTGATGGGAAACAGCCTCACAGGTAAGTAAGGGAGACAATTAGGGAATATCCGTAAGTGCAGGAGCTGCATACTAAAAAACGCAAATCACTATTTCCCCATCTGGCCCCTACTGCGCCGAGAACTGCAGCTGAGGTCCGATTTCACCCGTCAATCACGGCCGCCTCGCTGTGGGGTGTGTGTCCTGGTGAGAGAACCTACCCCCAAGTCATTAGCACACACAGTCAAACTGTACTGAGAACTGCCCTGCACCGCTCGGCTCTGCACCACGGTTTAAATATCCCCAGCCTGTGACAGGATCAGTTTAGCGATCTGTAGGATTGATCTCCTCTTTAAAGTTTTGCCTGAGGCGACTCTAATTGGGAACGAGGCTGCCTCCCACTCCCCACACTCCCTTAACTGTCAGTCTTGGCTTTGTTTACTGAGGACATGCCCAAACCTATTTACTCAATAATGAGGAGACGTGGTGGGGATGCTGCTGATCACATTGAGGCCCCCAGCGGGACTTCTGCATGCTGGGAAGGGCGGGAACATCATTTTTAGACTTTTACGCTGCTGAAAGTTAGCCTATGCCGTCACGGTAATGTAGAGTAGTGAATATTTTTTTCCCCTCCCTGTTTTCTCATATGGCTCTCATTCCTTGATTTGCAGAACACTTGTCTACCTCTGGGGATTTATTGTTTTTCCGCCGTCATACCATGCAGTTAGCTAAAATAGAACCGCAATTTAAAAGACAAAGCACATAAGTAGTGCCATTTTACACTTGTAAAATACCCTCCATGTGTTTTATGCCACCTAGAAAAGAATTAAAGGTGACTGAGAGCCCTCTCCAAACATGTGAGGTATCGCCAAACGTCTTGCCGTGGAGTGGACTATTCATGACTCGAGTGCTTTGGCCTACCGGGCCTTTTCCCCCCTTTTTTTCTCTCACGGTGCATTCTTCCCGATTCTCCCTCTCGTTTAGGCTTGTTTTCATTTACACTGACTGACAAAGCCTTTGGTGTGGATGGCGAGGCCATAGAGTCCATTGATGCCCATTGGGATTATGAATGATGAAGTGGGAGAAGCCGCCGCTATCAGAGGGACACAACGCTGCTCTTAATAGAAAAGCATTTAGAAAAGGCAGCGGGGAGGGGGTGCTGGTGCTGGGGGGGGGGCTTTCTGACACTCGACTGATAAGAGGCAGCTCTTCAGAGGTGGTAGTGTGTACAATGAAACACGCTGATGGGGATACAATGACACACATGTTGCGTCTGACAGGCGGTGATTTAGACGTGGGAGTTAAAAAAAAAAAAACCTGGACCACAGCGGAGAATTTCGCGATATTCTCGATAGAGACATTTTTTTAGCGAGGCTGCCTCCGCATGTTTCTACTTATTGGTTTGATTTGAGGGAAAATGCGTTGTCATTACTCATATCTTCCTGTGACAGATTGAAGCTGGGGCAGGAAAAGTGGAGAGAGAGAGAGAGAGAGGGGAGTTGGTAGCGTAGTGGCACGGGAGTGGGAGAGAGATATGCAGAGAGGGAGAGCTGTCAGTTTGAGGAATGAGCCTGATAAGAGGAAGGGACTCGGCAGATGGGCAGAAGAAACCGGCAGCACACTTCTCAATTAAACATGTAAATACCAAAAGCAGGCAGGCGATGGAGACGAGAAAGTTAAACAAACACAGCACCGTGCTGTGATTACACGCTCTAAACACCGCCACCTTTTGCCATTATTTTTAATTTTTTT
This sequence comes from Eutrigla gurnardus, assembly GCF_963514095.1. Taxonomy (NCBI): domain Eukaryota; kingdom Metazoa; phylum Chordata; class Actinopteri; order Perciformes; family Triglidae; genus Eutrigla; species Eutrigla gurnardus. Next base: position 12,609,560 of record NC_139925.1, read on the forward strand.
TAGTTCCCGCAACTCCAAGGAACTCTTTAATCCGGCTCAACTTCTGCTTTAACATATTATATGTTATCCCCCCCTCCCCCCCTCCTTGTTTTCATCATGTCCCGTGGCTAAATTGATTCATGCAGAGTCAGATTCTTCAGGAAGTTGCACGCCCACCAGGAAATCTTTATATAGATCTAATTGAGCTATTCATCCATTAACGTTGTCCTTTGTTAGAATTTCACCATTGTGCTATTTTTTTTTTAATAATTGTTGTCCATCACTTTTACATGTGTGCACCCCCCCCCAATGTGTACCCTGCTGTGAACTACAGGGAGTATCTTAGATACTTCTGTAGGCAACGTCTCTGACATTAATAACAATGAGCTTGGCATAACCACAGTACATTCTTAGAGAAGATTCACAGTTTGACATTCAGCCCAGATGCTATCGCCGAGCCGCGGCGTTTAAGACCGCGGAGAAGACAGACATCTGTCACTTGTTACCTTTGAAGTGAATGAGAGAGGGACGCAGGGAGAACACAGTGGACAAAAAGGCCATTCTGACCACAGACCCTCAGTGTTTACAAACGGAAAGGGAGAGTGACAGGAGAAACTCAAGATGAATGGATCACCGCTGTTGATCTCGCCTTCTCATTCCGTGTGCTAAGTTATTCCGTGGCTGCTACCCCAGTGGGGGGTGGAGGGAAACAGGAAGTTGAGAGAGGCAGGCAGAACGCCTCAAGGACTCTGGAGGAGCAGAGCACTGCAGCCTGCATGGGAAAAAAAAAATCCTCCCTTACAACTTACTGTACACTTCTCTAACCTGAGGTACCAAACATTACAAATGTGAACATAACCCTCATTTTAATGAGTAGATGATGCTATATTAAGGCAATATTTGCAATAGTGTTGATTTGCCGTGGTGAAATAACAGGATGTGTTGCATTGGCTGTTTTTTTCTTCTTCTGCACGGAGTGTAGAGTTTAATATTTTGATATAATTATTTGAACAATGGCCGTATTCATTTGTCTTCTGTCATGTCTCCTCAGACCTGTTTCTATTTCAGGTTGCACGTCAAGTGAGAGCAGCTATATCTGGCTGGCAATTAAGCTGGTCCTGCCTCCCCTTGATGCTTGATTAGTCCGATTGATGGAGGAGGCCATATGTGGCGGTGTCAAAACTTGGCAGCCAGGCTCCATCCTCTCAAATGAGAGGCAGGCAATAAAGAGGCAGGCTGCCCAGAGTGGGTGCACGTATGCAAGGCCTGCAGTGCCATGATTCGGGGGCCCCCCCTGATATGTAGCCTTTTCTCTGGGGGTCTTCGGGGCCACTGACCACTCCAGCCAAGTTCTCGTCGGGGGCAGAGGTGGCCACCGGCTAGGGGTGTCACTGTACTGAGCCCTCTGGGGCACAAGCTCCAGGCGAGGCGAGGGGGAGTGTGTGTGTGGGGGGGTTGGATTGGGGGGGGTGAAGTGGTAGATGGGGGGGCTGGGGGGGGTTTAGAAAGCTGAAAGATATGGCCCCCTTCCCAATCTCGCTCGGAGACAACAAAAAGGGAATGCTTGAGAAGGGGAAGCAGCGGGAGGAGAGCACAAAGACAAAGGCGCGGGCAAGGTCAGTCTAGCTAATGGGCCTGAGCCGTAGGCTGCCTGGGGCTAGGCACACTTCTGTTCTCTCTCACACACTGGGCCTTCAAAGACCCTTCAGTCCACCCCTCTCCTTCTCGCCTCTCTTCCTCCATCTCTTCCACTCCTCTTTTTACTCTTTTCCCCACTTCCACTGGTGACACTTCCTCCCTTCAAAAGGTTCCACACAGGTGCCTTTAAAAAAAAAAAACACTTCCTACGAAACGCCCCCAAAACAATCGTGATGTTGACGAATGGCGTTTTCTCCAAACGCAAAAATGATTCCACGCAGAATTTCCAAAATTGATGGGCGTTTCTTAATTGAGGACGCAGAATTCTTCGGGTTCACCGGCCGACATTAAGGTCCAAGGTGGGTTTCCCTGGATGTGAGGAGGAGGAACTGTTGAAAATGAGGAGGTGGAGTGTTGTTGTCAGGTTGGTTGGCTGGCGTTGCTTGGCTCCACTCGAGGGCTCCTTTAATGTGCAGCGGAGTAGAATAAGTGAGTGGCTGTGGGCACCAGCTGAGCTCACTCTCGTCTTCGCCTGGTAGCTGAGGGGTGAGCCGCTGCCACCTGACACTGGGCACACGGCTCAGGGCTCCTCTTGGCAACGTGGCACAGCACACATGTCCCCTCATTTGGATGGAGATTCAGACACAACACACAAAAGCTCCCCCCCACCCCCCCTTACTCCTCCTCCGCCTCCCTTCCCTGCCTCACTCACTCAGTCTCTCTTTTTCTCCTCCTGTTTTTTTCTCTCCCCTTCCTTTAGTTTTTGACGGCATCATAATAATCTGGGTATCTTCTTGATCATGCCCCATGTTTTTTTTTTTTTCTTTTTTTTTCTTCTTTTCTTCCTCATCTTCTTGGAGATGAGTTTGAAATTGCCTGCGTCAGGACTTTGCTAATTAAAGTCATACTTTCAAAAATGCCATAATAACTGTTAATTAGCTTGATGCTATTTTCAGCATAATTTGCTAATTAGTGGAAAACCTGTACAGCGTTTCTCTCTAATTACAGTATGGCTCCGCACGGCGCATCTGTGCCTTGACTCCAAATGATACCATTACAAAGTCCCGTATTACGCATTCTCTCAAAACAGTTAATTGCCTCCACAGATAGTGAGATACTTCAGTCAGCTGATTTTTATGGTAATAAATGGACAGGCACAGACACAAACCTCCCTGGTTCATATTTATGAAATATGAAAAAGGGAAAACAACCTCCTTATGAGATGCATGGAGTTAGTTTGGAATATAATCTGGTCGGCTCTGTGATGATTTTGTGTGCTCATGCGTTGAGTTGCCTGAGACTTTTAATGAAGTTTGATTTATTCTACGTTATAACCTTGTGAGCATAAGCAGTTAAATTGCAATTAAAGCGAAAGATGTAGACAGTAATGGCATCAACCTTATTTAAAAAAAAAAAAAAAGGGGTGAAGTCAGAGATCTGACGGATTGTACTTTCAGAGGCGGTTGCCATGTAAATACAAGTAGCAGCATAATGCGACCATACCACAGCTTATTACCGAGAAGTAACTACCTTGTCGCCCCGCCAGTTATTTTCATGTAGTTTAGCGAGGGGAAGGAATTATGGACATGACCACAGGTTGACCCGAATACATGTGTATACGAGACACAAATTATGACTCATTAAGTGCGGTGAAGAGTTTGATTGGCACGACCTCTGACCCCGGCACGTCAGCTGTGCCCAGCCTCCGCTTTGCCCCGCTCTTGACAGCCACCAGTCTGACAGGGCTAGCATCGGCGCCGGCTAATTAATGCACCACTTCAGAGACCCTTTCATTTATGGCTTCTGAAAGGCATTATTAAATTAATTAAACCACCAAGAGTTAGTCATTATGAAATCAGGAGGTTTACATGGATGACAGCGTTTATGAATTAAACATCCCCAAAGTTCCTCGCAGGAGATACCCCGAGCTGCGTGTGGGTACCTAGCGCGACAGATGTTTGCCCCCCCCCCTCAACCCACCCCACACACTCCCCCCCTTCCTCAAGCTAACCTGTATTGCAAGCGATTTAGGTCTCATTTGGGGGTTTGAAAACTGAAAGCAGGAGAGAAAGAGGTTCAGGATAGCTAATGAGCAGAGAAAGAGAGGGGAAAAGGAGGTCACCGGCTCTGTTCATCTGTAGACAGTGCAGATGGTTGTGTTTTATACAATGCAACAATGGCGTACATCAATTTGTTGATCGCTAATAGATAGCTGCTCTCAGATGAATTGCCGACTGGGATCGGCTGTCTGTGGGTTTTAGTGGAGAACTCTGCGTTCATCGCCCCGAAACATTTAGAGAATCTGTGTGCTGTTTTTAACTCATCATGTGATGTGAAAACTACAAATGGTGCGCGAGATAAATCCCATAAACTTGGGCTTAGCTGGAGAGCAGAGGGCAGAGATGAGTAGCTCACTCAGGAGCCTTGACGATAGACTCCTTTTCATCTGCGGACTGAGATTCGCAGATTATCTCAAGAGGCTCTCTATCTCTGTCCTCGTCTCTATTTCTCTTTTTCTGTTTCTCCACCCCTCCCTCCCTCCCTCCCTCCCTCGCCCCTCGATTCAGGAAGTTTGCCAGCTACTGTCTTTGTTTACAATGCCAAGGGAAAATGTCAGAGCCGTTGAGAAAAAAAATATCCTTAGAATCTTTTTCTTTTTTTTTCATCTTCTTAATCTAACAGTTTACTGAACTTGATAAGTGTCCTATCAACATGCTAATCAAATTACTTCGGAACCAAAATTGACAGTTTTCATTAATTATACAAGATTATTCTAATTGCAATTCAAATTTATTCATTCCGAACAGAAGGTATTCAGTAATATTTTACAAAATTTGCATATTAAATGGAGGGAGTTGTGCATTATGCATGGTAATGTATGCAGAGTTTCTTATTTTTAACTTCACGGCCATATGTGGTGTCGTTGTAGGAGCAGGTGAAAAGTCTAAGTGTGTTTAATTTGCTTGACAAACATTCGGCTGGAGCTTGTCAAGGGGAGTATTGTGAATGCCAATCTTTATTCCCTCTTTATTGATTACCCCAAACTCTAAACATCTGGAGGTAAATGGCACTGAGAGAGATGAACTGAATCATGGGATTAGTACCTTCAATGACTGAATCACTATCAATTACTTCAATAGCATAATTCAAGTGCACCGCATAAAAGCTACAGTACCTCGGTTTGAGCCAGGATTAATATTGCAATTTAACGTAACAATGGAAGCATGGGAATGATATGGATGGCGTCCAACTTTTTCACATTGATGTCATAAAGCTAATGCCGTTATCTAAATACGAATGTATTTAATTCCTAATTTAGGCTTTGTTTGTAAAATGAAAAGGCTGAACGCATTAGGCGCATGTTTTAAAAGGTAATGGATTCTGTGAGTAAAACAACCTTATTTATTCACTGAGACGCGAAACCCCCAATTTGCTCTTTGTTTTTATTTCCTAGAGCGGGCAGTGAAGTGCAAACAGCTTACTGGGAAGCTGTTTACTACTGTATATGACAAAAGGGTGTGCGTGCACGCGGGCGTGCCCGCATGCGTGTGTGTTTACGGGGGAGAAGGGGGCGGCTCTTCCAGCTCCACAGGCAAGGTCTTGTGTTGTAATGTAAGCGTAATAATTATCAAACAGCATCAGGGGCTCTGGGTATGGGCTTTAACAGGGGGAGAGCATGTTTGATATGTAGAATCAGCCCATAGTGCATCCATAGAGGGTGACTAAATCGCACGGTTCATGGATCACATTAGTATTGCTCTGCATCTACCCTCGCACTATAGGTGATTTCCATTTAGACACACATTTCCACATGAAGATAAATATGACTTGAATCGTAATTTCCCTGAAGTAAATATAATACAAATACAACATAATACAGTGTCAGACCAGGCAGGCTAATAGATTACTAGCGTGTTTTCCATTTGTATGGTAAGTGGTGAACCAAGGTGGTGGTCTGGCGAGTAACAAATTGAATGTTTAATCCATCTCAGTGCAGATTGAGGGTATCAGAAAGATCGGTAGTCGTATGAGTTCTCTTGTGACTGGTACTATATTAGATATTTTTACTCTTCAGGGGTTTGGGGAATGTTGTTGGATTAACGAGAGGTGCAAAGTGGTAGATAAACGCAATTTTCTTATCTTTCCCGAAGTCGTCTGTTATTTTTCAAATAGGTATTCGGATTTGACGTGCAGTGTTTCCTGTCACTCAGTGGTGTAATCTCCGATGTCGGATTAAAATAACACGCGCTCTGTGTTAAGTTAGATATTTTACGACTTTTAATTATGGAATCATATATTGTATTTTATATTTGATTGAATTATTAACGTGCCTCCCACCAGTTACATATGTGGAGGACATTACACTCACTTAAGTATGTATTCCTTATTCTTTCAGAGGCTTCTTCCTCATATGTCAGAGAGACCTTAATGCTACCAAACATTCTCTAAGTACACATTTCATTTTTTAATAAACGTACGCTCTGACATTTTGGAAAAGCAAAGATTAGCGTCAGCCACGCCGCATCTCGTATAAAGTGAGACAAATTGATATTTTTATATAGCTTAATCTGTTTACTATGATGTTTATGCGAGAAATTATTACAAACTAATTAAAGAAATCACTTTGATATAATTAGTCAGATTTCAGGAAGCTCATTAGTAGTAATTTGCATGAAAAATAAGCCCTGTAGTGGTGCTCAGACCCAGCTATCCGATCTGCGTTTTATCTGGTTACACATCAACCCCCATTGTTTGTTGTTTGAGGCTGTCTGAAGTGGCCCACAATATTTTCAGTCATTGCCCCGAGAAGCGGTGGGGTATCTTTTATCAAATTCCTCCCCTAAAGCAAGTCAACCTGTATGTGGAAGCGGGCACACATGCCTCTGTGTACATAAGGCAGGAGGAGTGAGCGGCAAAAAAAAAACAAAAAAAAAACCCGCTGTCTATTTATCTGTCAGGTTCCTGACAAAGAACTGAGCTGACAAGCGAGGGTTTCCCTCAGCAGAGCAGGGGGGCTTTTATTCACCGTACTTACATGCCCAGTCTATGCCCAGAGACTCATGTTATTTGCAAATCACATTCTTTGAAAACGCACAAACGGGGCGAGACATGCCACGCTATGGGTTTGTCAGCTGCCTTCACAACAACTAGCTATATCGCTAACGGAGTGCGGCTCGGTAAGGAAGCAGCTTTCTCTTAGCATTTGCCTCGCTGTCACTTTTTGCAACACATGCGATCTGTGTCTTCATGCTTGGGGTCTCTCCTCCCTCAGAGGGTTGCCATCTTCCCTTTGGACTGACAAATAAAACGCCCACACTCCCGTTGATATAAAAAGAGGAAAAGAGGGAGAGAGAGAGGGGGGAAAAAATACACCCCTGGAATTACATCATTCTCTGCTGAAGTGATTCCTTCCAGAAATTGATGTACATCTATTGCACATAATTAGATAAAAGTAATGGCAATGATTTGAAATAAATGTTATTTTAAAAGCCCCCTGTGTTAGGCAGAGGGGGGTTCAAAACGCAGGTACAAAAACAGGAGCTGTTTATTCTCCATACCCTTTTCCCACCATGGACGAAATCCTTCCCTAAACATCCGGACAGAGAAGCACTTGTGTGGCGCTGATGTCACAGACCTACCTGGCCTCCCTCTCACAAAAGCTAAGGTATCATTAGCTAGGCTCACACAATGGCCATTCAACCAAGCCACTGCGCTCCTCAGGACTAGGGAACAATGTTATTTTTTGTCTCAGAATTATAAAGACAGAGTTTTGCAGGAAACCTGACAGACAAAACCCTTTAGAGGTAAATGCTCCAGGCGGCTTTTGGGTTTAATCTTTTCCCATTAGCATTTTGCCCCCCCCCCTCACCCTCCTCCCTCCCCTGCTCACACACAAAGACCATATTTACAGGGTCAAAAGTAAAGGCTCTGAGCCTCTGGAGACTGCTTTTTGTATAGATCTTTTCTATATATTGACAACACTTGCTTTTATTTGAATTTTATGCTAATGTGTTTCAAATGGGCCGACAGGAACAGTTCACTAAAATCTTAAACAGGTATATTTGTTTTGTGGTGGCGAACGCATTTTTATTTTCTCACAACAGAACGACAAATGAAACACAGCTCCTTCACCAAATATTATGAAAAAAAAAAAAAAAATTGAGCAAAGCAAGCATATTAAAAATGATTAACCCACAATGCGGGGCTTTACATGATACAATAGTTATATTGTCAACAATGCAACACAGCTAAGGGTTCATATGTGCTACCTTTGTGTGTGTGTGTGTTTGTGTGCTTACATGTGTTCGTGTGCACGCATTCACTTATGCGTGTGTGTGTCTGTGTGTGTGTGTGTGTGTGTGTGTGTGTGTGACTCCATGTGTGTGATTCATTCCAGGGCAGTTTTAGTCCTTATAAAATATTCATTTTGGTTGTGCAGGGCCCTGTAATTGCCATCTCTCACCCTGAATTATTTATACCTCGCACAGACTGACAAAGCTTTGCCATACGGCCCCAGATGAATCAGAAAGCAGCCATCTCTGCTGCCAACAGCACTGGGCTTTCACACAAATATGGCAGCCACGTCTCTCTGCCTGGCCTCTCTTAATTTGACATTTTCTTTTTCCCCCTGCCTTTGTCCTAGGTGCACAGAAAGGTTACCTGTTAGCTTTAAGCACCGACCCGCTCTCTGTCTTTCTGTCTCTATCCCCCCCCCCCCATGCCTACATGACAGTCCACAGTGGGTGTTTCTTTCTCCTCCTTCTGAGAATGCGTTAATGTGGCTGCGATGTCAGAGTGGCTGCCTCATGTTTTATGATGACTGACCAGTCGTGACAGCCACTTTAGATGTATGTATTATACATTAGTAATAATATGGTGTAGAAATACACTCGCATACATTTGCGCATGCATGGACAGACAGCAAAACCACTGACTCACCGACCTATATATATATATGACACACACACACACACACACACACACACATGCAAATAAGCCCCCGCTGGATCCAGCATGGCTGTCGGTAAACGGTCAAAGCCCCCCTGCTGGCCTTGCCTGTGCAGCTGCGTTCCTCTGCGCCTCGCCTGGGTCTGATCACTCCAAGGTGCCACAGGAGAGAGAGACGGCGGTGTATGGCTCTCATTGTAGGCTGGCTCAGGGGCCTTCCAGAACCCCCAGTGTCCAACACCCTAAATACTACTATTCACCCCGGCCAGTCACTCCAACATATGCTTATCTTCCATCTCGCTAGTGCAGGGAGGTGCTGACTGGTATTTCCTCCATACCCCGAGTTCCAATGCTGACCAGTAATCAAAGCGCCGTATTTCGAAACCTGGAGACACCCCTCCGCCGTCCAGCTGGCCGGCAGAGTAAACATTCCTGTATTGTTGATGTACGTGATTATTTTTTGGGTAATGTCAGCAACCCTCACGCCCGACATCGTTGAGTCATTATCAGCAATCATCATCGCATTGTTTTTACGGCGCCGGTGATAATACTTATGAATTCCACTTTGGATGTAGACGACGCCGGCCCTATAGCGGCAACCAGTGTTTGATTCGCTGTTACAAACAGGGGCCGCGTAAAAAAAAAAAAAGACAAAACAACGCAGAATTATTTATGTTTCGTGTCTTATTATATTGTGTTCAAAGTCCTGGTAGAGAGAGGGAAAAAAAAGGCGTATTCAGAGTAAAACAAAGAACAGCGTGCAACAGTACACAGCCTCAGCGGCGTCTCGATGCGAGCGGATGGGAGAGGCGGAGAGAAAGCTTGGGGCTAAACATGCAGTATGTGGCGGGCTGGAGCTAAAAGCTGCATAAAGCACACAGCCTTAGTCCACTGTTAGCAAGTGATGGATAGTTAGCAGGAGCTCCGAGTGTTCGTCTAATCTGTTACAGTAAACCTGTGCCAAAGCCTGAAGGGAATCAGTGGGGGCTCGCTAGGAGTGGGTTTGACGTGAAACCATTTGTGAAGACGAGCGATTCTCTTAAGTAAGAAACTAACAGTGTCCAGAGAGAGAGAGAAAGAGAGAGGGAGAGGGAGAGGAAGGTGAGGAAAATGAGTGCGAGTATGAGAGAGAGGGAGAGGAGGAGGAAGAGATACCATAATGAGTCCTGTAGCCATGGAGTAAATGAAGAGGGATTGACAGAGTGAGGGATCCTCAAGTGAAATAATGTCAATGCCACTCTGCCCATTAGAGAGAAAGGGGGGGATGGTGGAGGAGAGGGTAAAGAGGGATGAATGGGGGGACACGGCTACATCTTAAGGTGCAGAGGAAGTATCATCAATTATTTGTGACGCCCCCGCAACACACACCGCCGCCGCCGCCACCACCGACAAAAATATGAAATATGAAACAACAAAAATGAACTGACAATAGCAGCTGGAAAAAAAGGGAATAAAAACAACAACAACAACAACAAAAAGGCCTTGGAAATACCTAATAAATTCTCAGAGACATACAGTTGGGATATTTGATGTCGAACAATAATAATCACAGCGACATCTGCTGCGCTGCTCTCGGAGGAGATGGGCAGGACCCGTGAGTGGAAGGGGTTAATCTCCCCAAACCCAATAAGGTTGGATAGTGAGGCACTTGTTCCCTGATAAAGAAGTGATAGGATCTGTGGGTCCGGTCCCTCGGCGCTTGTACAGGGGTAGAGCAAATATTGTTAATGTGCTGTGGTTTACTTCAGCTAAGGCGAGAAAAACAGCTCCGCTTGACGAGAGAAGACAGCGGCGGAGCGGAATACGACAGAAACGGCCCTCGCAGCTCCACTCGGGGCCCTCCCAGGGACTTAACTGGCATATATATCCAAGACCACTCAGTTGCATAAATAAGTGCTTCGGAAGATTAAGATCTATAAGTGTCTCTATTTCTCGTTTTACCTGCTCCGCCTTGTCACAACAGGAATCTGAATGCAGTTCAGTGGAGTGCCTAATAACTGGAGCAGTAGGTAGGGGAGGCAGGAGGCTTGACATTAAGACCCTGGCGTTTTGGAAATCCGATACGCTATTGACCCGTGTACTACTATCTCAGCGTAGAGATCTGGTGTCAGCAGATTGTAGTCTGACTCTTACCGATACTGTGGCCATCTGTCAGTGTATTGTGTAACAGCCTAAACAAATAAGGGGGAAGCTCTTTTGTACAATAAGGTGTACTATTGAAGAGAAAAATGTGCGTACTTTTGAAAGGAACCACCGGGTGAAAACATTTTCAAATGCCTTCGACAACTATAGTCATTAAAAATGATATAAAAAAAAGGTTAAAAAAAAAATGCATGGATTGACAGGAGAGCTAGAGCCTTCTTAATAATACAACATTATCCTTATTTGCCCTCTTCACTCAAATCAAAGGGATGGACATTAATGCATGAGTGACATCAACCCTGCAATTAAGTTGGCCATTTAAATGAGAGAAGGCCTTCCTCACCCTGCGTGTTTGTTTTTTTCCCCCCCATCTCTTTTTCCTTTTCTATTCCCCCTCTGTTTGATGATGGGAGAGGGTGAGCTAGAATTAGGGCGATGGGTCTTCCTTTGAGTGTCAGCCTAAAATGATCAGAGTAAAGATAAGAGGGTCTAGCAGCCCTCAAATCAGTCAAAGTGCCAAAGTCGGCCTTTTTCTCCTCAATTACCGGGTCTGTGAAGCCAGGGAGTGGAAGGCACCGAGCCTGCTGCATTACTAAAGAGACAATCTATTTCCCCTTTGACCAGAGGGAGAGAAATCATTATGGCATGATTAGTAGCTTCGGCAGCGGGCGCACATGGAGGTACTACAGGAAAACCGTATTAATTGCCTGAGACCAAGGCATGAGCAGGATTGTTTTAACGTTGATTTGTGGACCTGTATGACGAGCTGTCGGGAGATAAAAGCCGATGTCAGGTCTTAGTTATACTGGCAGACTTCGGGCATGCAGACAGATAGGGTTGATGTCAAAATGAGCTTCCGCGGCTGCCCTGGAAGTCTTTCTCTATATGCCTGTCGATGTCTTCCTCTTTGTCTTTCTTCACACTTCATAGTTTTCCTTTACGCCTCCCACCATCCCTCCCTCTACTCCCCCCCCCCCCCCCTCCCTCGGATGGACTACACCCCACCCCTTCCCGCGCTCCCTTTCTCTCTCCCCTCCAACTGATAGCTGCCTTGGCCGATTATTTCATCCAGTGCGGTCCACTGAGAGCCTCCTCTCCCGGCTTTGGAAGAGCTTTAATTAGCCATGTTAATATCCCCTTCATTGGCCTTAATATCACTCAACACCTTCCTCCATCTCAGCGGCCACCAGGGTCCCCCTGTCCTGTCAGAACAGCTGATTATTGAGAAGGATAGCTTTAATCAAACCTAATTGCAGTTCATTCTTTCTCTCTATCCCCCTTTGCCCTCCATTGCCAACATCTAATGGCAGCGACGACTTGATATCCCATTAAAAAACAATTAAACAACCTCCTTTTGTCTCCGTGCGTGCCAAAACACCAGCACAAACTTCTGTAGATATTTAAGAAGTAAAAGAGAGAGAGTGGGGCCTTGTCTTAATTGCTCCCCCTTCTCACCAAGGACCAATTTGCACCGCGCTCATGGAGAATCTTAACCAACTCAAATGTAATGGATGCTATAGCGCCGCCACTGCTGTGGACTATGAAAATTAAGCTTATCTTTTTAGTGGAGAAATTGTGCTTAATTGCCTTCATAACAGTAAACATAAAAGAGCCACTTTATGATAGCGTGGGTACTCAATTTCCTGTGTTTATTGTTTCTTAACTTTTGGTTTCGCTGTGGCGGAAACAGTATGTAAAAGCGTGAAAGCATCCGAAGAAAAAAGAGACAAGACTTACTCCCAAAGTAATGTGTTTCTTTTATGAAGTCAATGCATCGCCTCGGTAACGTATTCTATCTCCTGCTCTGACATAAATTGTCTACCGACGGATGATGCATGTACACGGTCGCACGCACGTCTACTCGTGTGGCTGTGCAGGCACGCGCACAAACACAAACACACACACACACACACACACACACACGCTGGCCTTACCCAATCAGTATGAGAGGCGACAGACAAATAAAAGTCGTATTTCAGGTCTGCTTTCCGCAGATGTCTGCTGCTCTACATTATGACTCTTTGGGGAAATAAAAACAGGGTCAGGGAATTAGAGTACATAATGGTCATTTTGATGATCAGCCAACAGATGCAACTCGAAAACACAGTGAACACAATCAAGCGAAATGCACTAATGACAAGTCAGGTTTTTTATGGCCCCGCCACACACCGACAGGCAATCAGCATTCTGGCGTGGGTTAAAACGTCTTTTATTGATGTCCGAGCCAAAGCTCCTCGGATGCGGAGTGAAAATATTTTCTCACCTCTCCTCCTCTCTCCCTCCTGGGCCCCTTCGGTGAAGCACAAGGTATAGGACTCTATCGAAGAACGCTTCTAAATGACCAGTGCATGTGTTAATGTGGCCGGGGGTTAGAAGGGTCATTTCAGACTCTGATTTATGGCCTGGCCGGGATCCCACTGGGTGAACGAGAAAGACTTAAGTGTTGTGAAAGCGTCCTCGCAGGCCCACACGAGCCACTGTATTTAGCGGAATGAAGTGGCCATGCAATCTATGGTGCAATCTATGGTAATCCAATGAGCCGCTGTGATTCTCTGAGCCAAAGGTAGTATTACAATGGAAGCCACAATATTGCGTGTAGTCAACGCCATCGCAATGCCATGAAAAATAAATATCTCGGCGTGGTATTTATAATGAATCGGAGAGCAAAGCAAAGGCACGATTCTTTGGGGAAAATTTACAAAACAACTCAATTTCATTGTTTATTCTGCGCGGTTGTGTAAGATTTTTTACACAATTGGCTACATCTGAGGCAATTTTTCTTATTGGCCCTGTTGTTCATCTTCCGCTTTTTTTTGTTTGTTTAAAAACTATTTTAGGACTGTGAGGCCACATCTGATTCACAGCTCTCAACACGAGGGCTTTATCGATACATTTTGTGAGACCTGAGAGAAAGGGAGTATGGCAGCTTATAAACTAACCAAGCCCAGATCTCACTCAGACGTGACATTTGTTCAGAGACGATTAGCCAGGTTGTAATTTGTGGCATAATTGCCTCACCCACCTACAAGTGCATGGGTGTGTGTGTGTATTTGCGTTGTGTGTGTGTGTGTGTGGGGCATATGGTGGTCCCAGGAGTGTCCGCCTAATTGCCTGACAGGACTATAAGTTTTGTGGCGCGCTCCCACCTTGTTAGGTCCTTTATCCCTGATGCTCTTCAAACAAGACCTGGTCACAGGTGGGCCTCATTTGCTTCCCTATTGAACAGGAGTACTTTAATTGCACAGGGGGTGTCCTGGGATTAAAGAGGTGGGTGGAATATCAAGTGACTTTCTGTATGTTAGTGGCAGATGGGTGTTGAGAAAGACCCATGAACTCAGGTGAGGGGATGAGATGACAAAGACACTGATGCTCTTGATTTTTTTTTTTTAGTCTGTTTCTGATGAATGAATGGGACGAGTGGCCGTTCTCACTTCAATATTTCACAACTTTGGTATTTTGAATGGTGTCATTGATCGGTTTTTTTTCTTTTTGTTTTGTGCTCTCTTTCAGATTCTTCCTAAAGTTCTTCCTCAAGTGCAATCAGAACTGTCTGAAGAATGCAGGGAATCCACGAGACATGCGCAGATTCCAGGTGACTGAAGCCCTACGCAGATTCCCCACATCATGCTCTGTCTCTGCTTTTGATTTTTGCAGACACGCAGGTGTACAAACACAGAGCCACGCTACACTAAGTCACACACATATGAATTCAATTCTATTATTTGCACTGAAGGAGGCAAAACCCAGAGAGAGAGAGAGAGAGGGAGGGGAATTTCATGTCCTGTGTGCTCTGGACAGAATATTTATTAGGGTATAGCATCTGACACAAATAAGGATATAGGATTTTAGAGTGCCATCAATTGTGTTCCTGACAGTTTTCTGAGCCTCAGCGCAGAGGGGAGGACGATCCAACCACATGTAACAACAGTGTTAACTCAGGATCTGTCTGGCAGCGGAAACGCATACCTTCTTATACACACATATGCGCAAGCACGCAGACCCACACACACACACACACACACACATGGATGGATGCCCGTACAAGCTAGAAGCGCATATATTTGCTTTCTTTACATCCCTCACTCATTCTAACCCATATATGCATATACTTAAACTCAAACATAGGCAGTTCACTGTGCAGCCAATGAAAACCACCTTAAGCCATCTGAGAACCATCATTATCGCAGGCTGACAAAATGCTAGCGCCTTACACTAAAAGGGACATGACCGTTCACCGCTTCTTTAACCCTCTCACTTCTAATGTGTCAAGTAGTTGAGGCTTGAGATTATCGACCCCCCCCCCCCCCCCCCCCCAGATTCACGTATCCAACCATCCATCCGTTGGAGCCTGACACTTTCACCAGCAGCAGGCCCGACTAGGTCAAGGTGAGAGAGGGAGAGTTTAGTGCAATTTGTCCTATCAGGATAGCGACAAGCTGCAGTAGGGCGTCCGTCGCTGACAGCACTGTTCTGTGATAGACACACAGGCCGGCATCCTCCAGGAGGAAACCTAGACATGAAACAGATAAGACAGGGTGTCCCCTTCCTGATGTCACCAGCATCAGACCTCCCCTGCCTCCTCAAATCTTCCCTCAGGGTGAATGTGGACTGATGCATGACAGCCACCAACGGGCTTTCACCTCTCACTCCCGTGTGTCAAACGGAATGCAAGAACTAAGTTGTAGCGTTTCCTTTTGTCGAAACTGAAACATGCTTTAAGTCAAAAACAACTTGGGAGATTTTTTTTTATTCTGATGATCGCTCCCCCGTCTTCAGTTTTTCCTAAATAGATTTCCCAGATGCTCCACCGTAGGTGTTTCTCTGGCCAAAGTTGTGTATTCTGCATGCCTTCCACTCCACTTATTACCCCCAAAAACCAGCTGGAGGCCAGAGAGGGCCCAATCCATCATCCTCAGCTTGGCCCAGCTCTGAACCTGCTCACAAGAATGGAGCTCTTTCACTTCCCCTTCTCTCCCCTCCTCTGCCTTACACCCCCCTTCCCTTTCCCCAAACCAACCAAAAAAAAAAAAAAAAAAAAAAAAAGCACCCCCCTAAATTCCACTGCTACACCGAGGTCACTTACCGGCGAAGCAAACCTGAGAGGGGCTCTCTGTTTCCGGCTCAGAAACACTCGAGCCATTCACATGTGGCTCACTGTTTGGAGATGTGGTAGCCAAAAAACAACAACAAAAATAAGCATTATGAAATATGGAGTGTGGCTTGGAATCCGATCCTAGTAAAATGTTTGTTGAGTGATGGGATGGAGCATGGTTGAGTTGCTAATGACTTCTATAATAGTTTAAAAGGGAGGCCTTCCATCCTCAAATAGATGGACAGGCTGATCAATAATTCGGAGCTTCGCCTATGATGACAGTAAACGGAAATGGTATTTTAGTGATTGAAAAGTCAATTAGCTGTACACAAAAGCAAAAACAAAATGGCTGAGAAGCAGGGTTATTGTAATGCGATATGCCTGAAGAGAACAAGAGGTTTGACAATAGCATGCAGTCATGTACACACAACAGAGTTTGCCTGTTATAACTATATACCTCTTCCTTTTTTTTAACTGACGATGTATTAAATTGCATGTTTCAACTTCGCTCCTGTTGCAGGTTGTCGTATCGACGACCGTCAATGTGGACGGCCACGTCTTGGCTGTCTCTGACAACATGTTCGTACACAACAACTCCAAGCACGGGCGAAGGGCTCGCAGACTTGACCCTTCAGAAGGTACGCCTCCTTATCTGGAGAATGGTAGGCACTTTTACATCTTATAATTTGCTCCGCTCCTTTCCCCCCCCCCCTATTAGTTCCTTTTTTAGCCATCCACATCCATTCTACAGATCACAGAACTAGCTGCTAGTTCCTTAGAATCTTTGAGTCCTTTCATTTACACATTTTAAGTTGATTTTTGCCTTCATCATACTCATGCTCTTGACTGGAAATAGTATGCATTATTCTGTGTGTTTGCCGTGTCGATATCACTAATGACGATAACACTCAGGCAGATTCCCGATTTGAAAATGTTATACTACTTCCAGTCTCTAATGCACCTACATTTGTCCTAAAAGCCCATGTGAAACATGATCAAATTGCTTAAGAATTTGGCTGTGAGGTCAATTTCCTGTCATTGGGTTCTGCAGTTTTAGCTGTGAGTGAGCTGAAACAGGGGGAGGAAGGAGAAAGAAAGAAAGGAGGGGGGAGGGAAGGGTGGGTTGATGGTGTGTGTGTGTGTGTGTGTGTGGAGGGGGGGTGGCCTATGAGAAAAACAGAACTTACTGTTTTTCTTCCAACTGATTCCATATGATAGACTGATTGCCTGCTCAGCCAAAAAGAGAAAAAAGAAGGACCACCAAACCATGGGAAATCCAAAAAGTAAAATGCACTAAACATAACCTTATGACCTTTGTGGCCTCCACTCGCACATGGGAGCACACGCAGCTGAACGATTGTGAGAAGAAGAAGGGAAAAAAAAAGGAGAGAACTGAGTTGAGCCAATTTTGCAAATTGCTTATCTTCAGATTTCAAGAGCCAATTATGGCTGGGCAAACAGTTTATATACACCACTGACTAAAACAAGCTTCTCTACACATTAATGGGCATTAATGGTTCTATCACCAAAAGCAAATGTAATGTTTAATACAACAACGACTAATAAAAAAAAAAGACCAGACAATTAATATATCTCGGTGCTCTCCAGTCCTAGTGGGGGGAAAAAGCTAATCTATTTGTTTTTGTCTTTATTAATGACTCCTCTACTGGAGAACAAAATCAAATAATTAAAGTCCTGCCCGGAGCACCAAAGTCATTATGTTCGCTGACGTTCTGTTTGTGTGTTTCACGTTTATGACACGATAGGTGTGGATCGCCTAGCAACCAGTTTCTTAATGAGGGGAGCAATTAAAGAGGTTGAGCCCTCGCCTCCGT
Organism: Eutrigla gurnardus; assembly: GCF_963514095.1. Classification (NCBI taxonomy): domain Eukaryota; kingdom Metazoa; phylum Chordata; class Actinopteri; order Perciformes; family Triglidae; genus Eutrigla; species Eutrigla gurnardus. Next base: position 12,627,194 of record NC_139925.1, read on the forward strand.
GTTCCCCCTCTCCCAGGGGACCCAGCGTGTTTTTGTGTGTCTACGTATGTGTGTGCGGCGTGTGCTCGCGTTCTTTACAGGTTACCCCAACCCATCCCTTTCTTCCTCTCCTTGCCACACTCTTCAAAGCAGCAGAGTGACGCCCTGTAAAGAAGCTATTGTCAACCGCCCAGTTGAACACGTCTTTGTCTAATAACTTCAATACACCTTCCCTCTGCTTAACCGCGTGTGCCCTCACAAGTTGAGATCTTCCTTCTTCTTCCCCCCACCCCTCCCTCACACGCTCAGCTCCACGAAAAACTCATTTAACGTGCACAAACAACAATCGCTGGGTTTTGTTTGAGTCACCTTTAACAAACAGGGACGTGAGAAAAAAAGGAGGAGCGGTCGTAAAATGTAATTCCAGCCGTGTCCTGCTGGCGCTCGGACAACAAGGAGGCAGGCGGACAAGCGTGCTTTAAATTAGCAACACATTCTTCCTCGGGAGAAGCCTCAGATATGCGCCTGTGTGGCCGAAAAGGAGAGGCATCCTTCCTCTCGGCTCCCTCACACTGCACTTGTACCAACTACTTGCTCGGATTGATCAAGAGGTGCTGCCCCCTATTGGCGCAGAAAGGGGATAACCTGTGATCTGACAGACTGAATATCACCCATGTGACACTTTTTTGTTCACTTGTGTGTACTGTCACACAACAAGCATATTATGCATTCAGACACAAACGCGCTTTGTGGCTGCCTGTCACTCAAACATGTATAGATTCAGGCTCAAAGGTGCATAAACATGCTCACAAATAGCCGAGCCCCCCCCTCACCACCCAGCCCCCCCACATCCATGCACATGCAGACGCACGCGAACAGCACAGCACCGACACACACAGACTCTTTCTCGCCGTCGCACACACGTTCCTCAGCTCAGTTCCACCATTATAGAGCCCCAGACAATATAGGAGACTCAGCATAGAGCCTGCAGCGCCTGCCTCATTTGCATGCCAAGTGGCTGTAATGCTGTTAGGGTTTATGCAATAAAGACAAGTGAATCCAGACTGCTGGGCCTAAGAGGAAGAAAGACGGGGAGAAAAGAAGGAAAGGGGGAAAAGGAGAGGAGGAAAGGAGAGAGTGAGAGAGAGAGAGGTTGAGAGTGAGAGAGGGAGAGAGAGAGGGGAAGAGGGAGGGAGGGAGAGAGAGAGAGTCAAAGGGAACAGATGGCCCAGGGAGAGGTAAAAGGTATAATCCCATCAGCTGCACTATCAACCGACCATCTGGACATCCCACAGCACAATTACAACACATTTCAGCAGGCAGAACAAAGGACGGCTTCACGGGGCCACATCAGACCTGTTTGAGTGTCACAATACTAGAGCTGGGACCTCCTCTGCTCAGATCTCGGATCTGTTTTGACGTCCTCTACGGCTCACCCTAACCGCCGCGGAAAAAGATTAGGACGGATCACAGATCGGCTGCCTGAGGGATAATTTCACAGCAAAAAGTGGATCCCGTAATGAATTCAGGCACGTCAACAAAATGGACAATTCGGGCGCTAATAAAACCCAAAACAAGCTATGACGTATGAATGCGAATGGAGACGGTTTCCTCCATTGTAGCGCAAAGTTTGCAAAAGACTTAGTGATGCGACATTCGGGGCCGGCGAGCCGGCTCTTTGCATCCTCATCCGTCCACTCCTCATGATGCCTATCATCTGCTGAGGGGGCATTGTGCGTGTCTGTCATCAGATCGCCTGTGCTGACTGTGTAATCCACTTCGCCACGGTCCCCATTCAGCACATGCTCCCCTCTCTGTCTGTGCATTGAGACATATGCAAATTTTGAGGCAGAAGGGTGGACGGCTTAGGGCCTCAGTCGCTGCCTCTCCATGGGTCCTTCTGTGTGTGGGAGGGGGCACTGGGATTTCCGAGGTGGTGCGTCTGTGTGTGTCTGTGTGTGTGTGTGTGTGCGTGTTTGTGTATGCCTGTCGTAGGTTTCAGGCTGCAGCTGCCCCCCAACAGTCACCGTCACCATCAGGCCGTTCTTTTCTTGCCTCCTCCTCCTTCCTGCCCCCCCTCTCTCTCTCTCATCCCCAAAGTCAATTTGTTTACAGTAATTTTGAAGGGTGAATTATTTGCTGTAATCGTCCGCACTGATGAAGGTCAGGCCCTTAGAGGGGGCCCAGCATGCCCATAGAGGGTTGGTCCTCTTTCAGACGCTCCGCTTCGCAATTAAGGAAAGCAAATGTCACTCCTCCAGGCCTCACAAATGAAAATCTGTACGAGGTGATTAGCATGAAGTCAACAGCGCCTGTTAAAGTCAGATTCCCTGTAGTACCCAATGTGTGTGTGCACTTTATGGGCAGGGAGAGAGAGCAAACATGACCTGAACAGACCCAACAGCAAGGCAAACAAAGGGAGATGTCTTGTCGGAGGTGATCCATACAACAATGGCCGACTGATTTACTTACTGGATGGAAAGGATAATAGAGGTTTAGAACTGAGCTCGTAAAAAAAAAAAAAAAAAAAAAAAAAAAAAGGAACTTGCTGGAATAGTTGTTCACATTTTGAGGAGTAGGGAAAACACATGCAGAATTCATAGTGCATTAAAAGATATTGATGGAAATAGATTAAATTTGATATTGCTATTTTACGGCTAGCTGTCATGCTATTTCTGTTGTAAACACGGTGTTGTGCTGAAAACCATATTAAGGTAATGCATCAAATGACAGTGAATGTGAGGCACCAGATCACTCAAATTAGATTATAATAACAACCCAGACTGTTGATGAATGGCGGAGCTACGTAGCAGAAGTCATGCCAGATGAAAAGCATTGTAATAAACAATATGAAATGGATTGAATCGATCACACACACACACACACACAAAAAAAAACTCAATCTGAATAATTCATGAGTGCATTTCACGTTATGAAATCTGAAACTACACTCAGTGTGCCTGCACTGTGCTGCATATGCAGAACAAAGGTAATGAAATAACGTGAACCAGCAAAGCTTTAGCTTGTCATTTCCACTTTAACGGCCCGTATCCTTGACTCATTTAAGATGTGTTCAACTTTGAAATTTTACTGTACATGCGGCTGCATGCTTAATCAAGTCTGATAGCTGCATTTGCCCTGACACATAATTTGCTCCATCAAATCATTTTCCTGGCGAGCCCGGCGTTTAGCCTTTGTGAAGTGGACCATTTGAAGGGTCTGCTTAACTACACCACTCCAGCGCGCTGATAAATGATTTTGATTCTCATGCCTTAAAGGACAAATCCATCATTTTTTTTTTTCATTTTTTTCCAGGGGGGGCAATTTACATGATATGTCTTTGTGAGGGAGACATGGAGGTGATGCAGTAACGTGTCTGTGCGGAAAGAGACATGGGCATGAGTGTTGAAGCTCGGGTGCTGAATTTGCTTTTCTCTCTTTGTCTTGGATAAGCAGCCACCCCGTGCATCAAGGCTATCAGCCCAAGCGAGGGATGGACCACCGGTGGAGCCACTGTCATCATCATAGGGGACAACTTCTTCGATGGCCTACAAGTCGTGTTCGGCACCATGCTCGTATGGAGTGAGGTATGTTGTAGAGTTGACTAATATTAGGAAGGCAGCTAGCATTATTTAACTGTCTAGCCATAAGTATTGACGGACTCACTAGATTGTTGTTTGGGTTCATGATTTCTCCTCCTCTGTTATCCAGCTGATAACTCCCCACGCCATCCGCGTCCAGACTCCACCTCGGCACATCCCCGGTGTTGTGGAAGTCACGCTGTCCTACAAGTCTAAGCAGTTCTGCAAAGGTGCCCCTGGGAGATTTGTCTATACTGGTGAGTCAAAACCCTCTCTTTTCCTTTCCAACTTTCAACAGCAACCCAGAGGGGCAACCTTCTCTCTCTCCTCCCTCGGAGCACTAATAATGAACTAACCAGGGCCCCTGCTTGCTGAATGTTAAAAGTGTGAGATCTGCCATGCTGGGGGAAGGTGTTTTTCGTGGAGAGGCTCCTACAAGTGCAACTCGAGCTGCCGCTGACCTGCCATCATACAAGGGCGCTGCCAAGCTCTGTTAGACTCAAGCTGTCAAGATATCTCTTTCTGCTAATTCTTTTTATCCGCCCTGTTGCGAGACTCAGATGGCTAATTTGCAAAGCAAAATGTGGTTTAGATTTCTCTATGAATTCGGATTAGAAAAAGCAGTATCCGCGTTGAGCATCTGAAGTTCTTCTCAATATGAATTCACGGGAGAGAAAGTGTCTGAGTAGATGAGAGAGACGTGAGAGACGTGAGGAGAAAGGGCGTGTGTGTCACACTATAAGTAAGGGATCTGATTATCTTGGCTAACAGAAGGAAGTGGCGGTCTTATCTGTCATCATTGGCGAGGAGACAGAGGTTGCGGGGGTCAGAGCCTGTCTGACCTGGAAGCCTCTGTCTGTTCTAACTCTGATGGGCAGAATGAAACGGGGGGCGCGTCAAAGCACTCTCACTTCTCACCCCCCCCTCCTAGCACCCCCAGGCCTCCAGCACAGCCCTGGCCTTGAGCGCAGCAGAATTGCAAAGTGTGGGCCTGGACTGCCCCCCCCCCCCCCCCCTCGGAAACCCCCCATCCAGACCCCTCCATCCTGGGGCAGCTGTTTCTCATCAAGCCCCCCCCCCCAGCCATCCGTCCCCTTCTCCTCCAACCGTGCAGTCTGGCCCAGCTCTCCTGCATTTAACCTCCCTAGCAGGAGCGGAGCAGAGGCCAACAAGGCACCAGGATAATGAAACAGGAGTGTAGTGTGGCTGCGTATGTGTGTCTGTTTGTGTGAGAGCGAGGGGGAAAAAAGTGTGTGTGTGTGTGTGTACGAGCACGCGAGAGTGTGTGTGTGTGTCCGCGTGTACACGTGTTACTGCACAGCGCTGAGAAGGTGTATAAGTTAAGACATTAATGGCTTCTATAGCACCCTGGTGAAAGTGCCAGGTCCCTTAAGAACAGACCCCATTAGTCACAGAGGCTAAGCGGATTGGGATGATTACCATCAGGTTTTACTGGGGAAACGTGTCCCCTTCTCTCTATCTTTGTTGATTTTTCACCCCCTCCACACCTCCCCCACCTCCCCTATTCTTCCTCTCCGTCTTCCCTGGGTTCCTACTCACTTCCAGTTAGTATAAAGATACAATTACCCCTGGAGGCAACGGTGGTACAATTGATTAGTGCGCTGAATTAAAAGAGAAAGTCACGAATAGACAGGTCCGGCTCCTCTGCTGTGCTATTCCCCCGCGTGGCTCACCCCTGATTGTACGAGGGGTTGACGCTTGAGAGAATGAAACCGTTAAAGAGATCAGGAACGCCACAATTAGGTACCCCTGGTTCCATATGTACTGTAATTGCTAGGTGAAAGGATGTTAGCCACTTCTCTCAGACACTTTAAATGGCAACGCGCTGACACAGCCTGACGCGAGAGTGTGTATTATGTATTGGAGAGCAAAACAGCTCATTGCAAAACCATAGCTCTTCCCTCTGTGTCCCGCCACTTGAAGCAAAAAATATGGCACTACACGAGCAAATAGGTTTGAAATGACCTAGAGTTACAATAGCAAATTACTCCAACTGGAAAAAGGGCATGTAATGACACACAGTGCTGTCGGGAAAAAAAAAGGCACAGTGCTCCGGTGTCATATTGGAGAGCAACATGTGCATATCAAAGGTCTAGTCATCAAAGCGTATGGCTTCAAGCGTGACTCGAGAGCATGGCTCGAGAGGAGTGCCTTTTTAGACCTTTTTTTTTTTCATGTTGACTCTTCTTGCACCACCACCCTAATTGTGGAGATTTAACTCGCTCAATTTAAGAAATTATCACAAATTACCAAGAGTCAACAGAGAGGAGACTGCAGCCAATTCGAACAGCAGAGGGACACGTCCTCACTCGGGTTAGTACCCTGGAACGGTTCCAAAACTCACAATCCATTCTCAGAAAGGGAGCACCCCGTAATGTATGTCAAATAACCCTGTTGGCATTGACTATCGAAGGTTTAAATGCTAATGAGACAAACAGACGTACTATATAAAACTTTAGTAGGCTGTAGTTTACTGACTGCTTCAAGGAGCTTATATCTGTACTTTAATTGGCACACTTTTAAAAGGAAAGACATGTTGGGTCTATTTTTGCCATTTCACAGTCTATACCTTTTACCTTCTAACACAAATGTTGTCCCTTGGAGCTTGCTAGCTTGTCCTCTGTCTAATCCATGTATTGGATATCCATTGGTCCAACTGTCAGCAAGGTTGTAGAAAATCAAAAGGAGAAACTCCTGGCTGTACCTGGGGTCAATACTTTATTATACTTTACACTTTATTAAGCACTGCAGTACAACAGTACATGCTGTCAATTTTATACCCCATTTGCAGCATCTTAACCTTTTCTTTTTTTAACCGCATTACTACAGTGCCGTATGAAAGAGTAAATCATAAATAAAAACTTTGACGTACAATTCATCCAATTTGAGCTCCTAATTGCATCAGAGCTTTTGGTTTTCTATCTCGGGCCAAGTTTCCGTGAGAGCTCCCCTCCTGGGGCGACGATGCAGGCCCTTGGTAATACGGTTCTGCAAGCGGTCCTAACACACTCAGCCACTATTTATCCTAATCAGTGACATCCACATAACCAGGATTGCTTAAAATGAACCCCTTCCGCGCCCCCAGAAAACGCACATTTACCGGGACCCCATTTGTCATGGGTAAATTGAGGGTCAGTAAACTTCGCCTGTATCCTCCAGTGGGGATCCGGGACATGCATCATAACGTTAGGAGAGAATGATTGGCGAAGGCGAGCTGTCACACATTTGTCAGGGGGAAGGGAACATTATTTGCTAATTTCCCAAGCTGGGCACTGACAGGGTGCTTCATCTTCAGACCTTTGGTGACCAGCGTGGCTTCTCAGCTATTAGTACAAGTCAAGTGTTTTTTTTTTTTCTTCTCCCGTTCCCCTTTCTTCCCCACTGTAAAGCGACGGTAATAAGAGCCGCTCGTTCGACCTCACAAGATCGTGGCGCACTGGGTGAGGGATTTTTTGGACGGAGCAGATGCCCCATAGAGTGAACTGCTCCAGCCAGGCCTTAGTTGAGGCCAGGCAGCCTTGAGGGCTGATGGATCACAAACTTTCCTCGTCAAGGTGACGCTATCGACTCCACTGCACCAAAATCTGACAAAATGGGTATGAGGCAGTCATTCATCAACATAAGGACAAAGGGGTCATGTGTGCTTCACTCAATACTGGTGGAGATCAAGATATGTCAGCCCTGTAAGGGATGGAAAAGGAAGACGCTCATTTTTGCAGAAGTGAGGTCTCTTTTCAGTGAAGCTCCCACTACAATTAAGTAAAGATCATTTCTATGTTTTTGCATGCAAGTCAACCCAAACAAAGCTGGCGAACACTCGTGCAGCAAATCAGATGTATAAATAGTGATATCCAGTTTTCAAATCCAAATTTAAACTCACTTCCTGTTCCACTCTTAGAAAGAGGAACAACACGTAATGCTGCCTTGGACCCTCCTCCCCCCCTCGCCGCAAAAATTAGATAAACAAGCACAGACGTCTTTATCGGACCACATCAGATAGGGACCCTGAGCCGGTCGGCCAGTGAATCGGGCCTATCCTTACGTCTCCTCTACGCCCTGCCGACTCTTTGAAGTCCCAGACTTAGAAGCTGATCAGATGGAGAGCTTCCTTTTCATTTCCTGTCCTGCAGGGTTGGGTTTGGTACACTGTCGGTTGCTGGTCAGTGATGGGGTGTGACCTACAGCAGAGATATGCTATAATCAAAGGCATTCAAAGAGGTATGTAAACAGAACGGCTATAGAGGAGGACTCGCAAACAAATGCCAAATAAGCTTCATATAAGCCTTTAATTTTCAAGCTTGTCCTATTTCGGACGATGGTTAATTTATCTGCGGATACGTTTTTTTGTGTAAAGTCCTGTTGCAGTATGAGGTGCAGCAAGTAAGGATGAAACAGGGCATTTCCAAATGTCATCGCCACAGTCATGTGGGTTGTAACCAGTTGGCACAACAGTTTTAGCATGTGTCAAAGCATGTTATGCGCTAGCCATATCCTCATACCTGGCTGTCTCATTACAACCCTGGTATTTAGCACCAGCTCTGCAGGAGTGGAGCAGACACTCGTTGCCAAGTCGGACGGGCCCGGTTTGAAGGCCTTGTGAGCTTGTGTGGAGCGCGACAAGGTTCCACGGCGGAAGGTCCTTGTGTCCAATTAGAGGGCTGAAGTGACACGTGCTCGCACTCCCCCACTGTCAGGCAGCTTGTCAGGTAGGCTTTGAGAAGCACACTGTGGCATTATTCCACAGCGTGTTATCAGCAAGTGACCTGTGAAATCCAGCTCCGGGAAATTGATTGAAATAAGCACTTGCAGTTGAGCATGTATTTCCCCCCATTACACCTCTCCGTGAAATGTATTGTGGGTATATCTTTTCAAGAGAAAAATGAAAGTGTGCCCACCCCCCCAGTAAGGATGGTATTCATTGATTTCATTTTAATTGGGCCCACTTTTTGTCCCACAGTATCGTTAGAGGTCTGTTTTGTAATGGCTCTTAAAATGGATTGTCCTCCGTAAGTCGCAGCATCAGTCTTTTGCCACAGGAAAGATAGACGGAGGAGGCTGAGAGGGGGGCTCTTGATAGACGAGGATCTCTCCCCTCCTCCTCCTCCTTTCTCTACCTCCGCTTCTTGCCCCATTTTCAGTTGTGATCCACACCCGACGGGCTTTAAAAGAACTCCACGCAGCCCTCCTCCTCCTCCTCCACCGCCGCATTTTGATTGAAATTCATCGGCAAGTTTATTGAGAAATGAATGAGGGAGGCAGCGCGGTATTGACTTTGAGAGGAAAACACAACTCATCTTGAATGAGGGGGAAAACGCGGCCGTAATTTAGCCGCCATCGATCTGTGCCCCGTCCATGTATTGATCTTCATTTTACAATATTAATTTGCGCTTGCAATCAGCTGTGAAGGGAACCCATTTGATTTCTGTAGGCGGGTAATGTGTGAAAGTCCGCCGGCGTCCTTAGAGAAGTGGCACACGTACTTTAGATGTCATCTAAGAGGATTGAACAGGTGTCTCTGGCCCTTTCTAATATCACGACCCATATGAAGGGAGAGTGGAATTATGGATGTGCAATCTGTAACATTGCTCCCTTTTAACCGTGTTAATTACATTTTATCTGTTGCAGGGGCAATATCTGCTGGAGACTGTAACTGTCGAGGTTTTTTTTTTTTCCATCTGTATTGGCTCAAAGTTCATGAAATTTCAATGAACATTGATCTGTCTCCATTGATTTATCCTAACTGCAGATCTTTGAAATTTTAATTTCCTGTTCATCTTGAGACTGCTGGAGATGGAATCACTCAGTGGTAACTGGCTGCAGTGGATGGAGATGATATGGTCAGTGGTGAAACAGATGAGGTTTGCTTTGCGTGGGTTTGCTGTGGAAATTCCAATTTGGCTTGGTTTGGTTTTTTTGTTTTTTTTTAAATGGTCTTTACGTCTGCATGCCGTGTTTTTCCTATTCTGTCGACACCGGAACGTTTCTACTGTGGAGCGGCAGCATGACTTCTGAATATCTCTGCAGCGCAGTATCCAATTTTAACTCCTTCCAGTAACAACGGGAAGATATTCACTCTTTAACCGTCTCCAGTCGAGATGAGGTCATTACGCGTGCTGACGCCGTTCTGAACTGCATCCATCTAACAGGCCGCAGGTGCCTAGAAGGCTTCACTTAGACTGTTTGACAAGTCACAAATGCAATAACACTTGAATGAACTTCTGCCTGTGCTGTTTATCTGTCTCCCCCTTTTCCAACTCCCACTCCACCTCTAATTTGTGTTAAGGGGAAAGAAAAAAATAACTGCTCAATGGTGTAGGAGGAGTGGAGATAAGCTCGAAGCAGTTAAGTATAATTAGCGAAAGTAATAGCTGGCAAATGGCAACAAGGCTAGGTTTTTATCTCCTGGAAAGATAGAGTTATCGTAATAAGCTGTAATGGCTGGCAGGAATGCTAGTACTCGGTGCAAGCTTCCATTCAGGCTCATAGACTTAACAAGGAACAATTTCCCTTAAATTTACTGCTACGCTCAAACATTTCCCCATGTTTATACCCAGATACTGTAAGTCAATACATGTGTTCAATCCACTTCCATATAGACCGAGGGCACACAGTGGTGTACCGCCATGTAAGCACTTCTGGCTGCCAACGTCAGCCATGTTACACTGTTCCTGTAGAGCGGTTACTCATGTCCTATTTCTGGAGAACACGGAGAAGGAGCAGCGGACCACACTCGGACGCCGCGTACGCGACCATCCACTCTACATTTTAAGTGAAGTGGCTAGCTGGGGCGGCTAAAGGAGCCCTCCGAAGTGAAAATGTGTTCTGGGAGCGTGAAAGGACGGAAAGATTAAGGCGTCAGATCCAAATAAGATTGGGGAAGTGCACATTCCAGGCAGAGGAATGCCACTGAAGTGCTGCCATCAACGTGTGTGCGCATGCGTGATATTGAAAATTGGAAATGATACGGTCACAGCTGCACACCGAGTCATGCATTCCATTTCTTCATATTCTGAAACATGATCATTTACTCTCTGGAGTGAGAGAAAAAAAAAATTACTGAAATATTCATAAAAGAAAATCTTCTAAACCTCCGCGTGGAAGCAGCGGGTCTCTTTTTTTTCTGTTGTCGAGATATCAGTTGCCATGATCCTTCCAGTAATTCTTTGAGTTAACAGCTGTTAAATTTAAAACATATTTGCTGTCACTTTGTCTCATTACTTCTGTTCGATTCTAATCATCTCCGCACCAAAATCATGGAAACCAATATATGAACAATTACCTCCGTATATGTACCGCAAGCATGGGGAAAAAGATATAAACGCTGTAATTGAACAAAGCATGCAACCTGTCTACATCTGAACAGAAAATGAGAGAAAATGAAAATTCTATTAGTCCATAATGTTCCCTAGGCCCCCCTCCTTCCCCCATGCTCTTCATCTCTCCTGCAAGGTATTCAAATGCAAGCCCTGCCTTACCTCCCCGTGTCTCTTTTTCTCTAATTATCCATGAGGTCAGTAAGCAAAATGGGGAAGAAGCCAGGAGATCAATACAAATTATCCCTGAGCAAACCAGTGCTGACAGTTTGAATTGCAGCATATGTTTACCCAAAATCAGGCAATTTATCTTAATATCAGGCGAGTAATGCAGCAGGGGTGAGAGGTCACACAATCTCTCCACCTCATAATTACCCGCCTCTAAAACAGGAAAGTGGTATTGATTGGCCGCGAGCCGGGAAGCGGGCGTGACTGGAACGTGCCAGCGACCCCCCACCCCCATTCCCCCACCAAGCCCTATCATACCCACCCCCCCACTCTTGTTCCCCCCCGCCTTTCTTGGTCCCTCCTCCCCTAGGCTAGACTCCCCACCCAGTGGAGGATTTATGGGATGTGTGTGGAGGGTTTCGTGTTTCCTTGCAGTGACTGAGACCCCTTACAGGAGAGGGTAAGGGAGGGGGACAAGCCCCCCCCTCCACCCCTGCCCCTTTTTACCATATTGTGTTGGAAGGATGAAGAGGGCCAAACTCATTTTGGCATGCATGGAGTCGTGCGTGGGCAGAGCAGCTCGATTTGCTTTGTTATACCTTTAGAAGAGAGTAAAGTTTATGACAGAGTGTAAAGGGGGAACATAATGATCTACCAAGGATTAAAAAAAAAATAAAAAGACATAGGGTGAAGAGATGGGAGCAAAAACGGGGGGGGGGAAAGGTTCCTGTCAATGTGTGTGGTACAGAAAAAGTGAGAAGAGCCGTCCCAATGACTCTTGTAAAAGCTCCGCGGATGAAAGAAAATCTTTGCCTGGAAGAAATAATGTGCCGAGCGACGCGATGAATACACACATAACGCATTTATTGTCCGGATTGAATATAAGTGCTCAGTATATATCATCAGCAGCTCTTACAGGATTATTGACATTGTCTGTGTCTGTCTGCACCAGCGTACATGCCATGACTACAAAACTGTCAACTCATCAACTGACAGCACCGTTTAGCGCTAATGCAAGTCTCCATCAGCTGTCAAAAGCATTTGCATGAAATCAATAGCAGATGGCGGCCTGTGTCACCAATTTCATTACGCCGGGGTTGTTACAAAGATCATCTCCATGATAGATGAGATGGCGACATGTCGACATGTGGAGATCACGCCTGGTGCTCGGACTGGCGACTGCGGGAACGTCGAGCCGCCGTTTAAACCGACGCAAAAAAAAAGTTTCAAACGTAATCCGTTAATTCCTCCATATGTAGACGAATGATACAGTATATAAAGATTCAGTTCTGAATTATTGAACTGTTCTTTAAGGGTACGGGATGTCCTCCGAATCCCATTGATCATAATTCTTAGGTCTGCGTTTAAAGCGGGGGCATCATTATCATTGGGAAAAGGCGCATCACACAGAACACCTCTCCCAACCTAGGTCTCGTCCTGTACTGTAAGTCTCTCCGGCTGTGTTCCCAGCATGCCTGGCGGGTTGTGTAGGCCCCAGCTGAGGCAGAGGACAGGAGAGCGTGATGTATCACCCTGAGAGAGCCCACTGACAGCCTCTGATGATGGATGGCCTGATTATGGAGTGCTTTTTACACATACACAATTTACATCACACTGAGCAGCGGGGTCTGGCAGGGCTGCCGTGCACGCCGGGCACGTGCACACACACACACACACAAACACAGGCGTGCGCGCGTAGACGCTCATGTGTGTACACTTGTACGGGACTGCCAGAGTGCATAGATAAGAAAGGGGGGTGGAAATAACAAAAGAAAGGGGGCAAATTCCTTGCTACAGCCTTGTCATGTACGATCAATACGGCAGATCAATCCTTTATTAAGGGGAAGATGGCATACCCCCACGTTCAGCAGCCCCTTTTGTCGTATCGGGACGCAAAGATGACACGTCAAATCAGATTTCCGGCGGCGCATGTTGTCGTGGCGTGGGGGGGTTTTATTCAGGTGTGCCTCGCCGGCCGGGGCCCAAATTCCACTGTATTTGCAAAGCTAGATACTTGCTATCGATTAGCACCTTGCATTATCCACGCTTGATCACATAATTGCTCCATTTGATCACGGTCGAGCTGGCAATTATTGTGTTCAGGGTTTTGGCAGAAGTGGTGCATGTGTTTCGATTGTGCCGACGTGTGTTGGTACACGACTACTGTACTGTATATGTATGCGTGAGTCGGTACAGTGTGTGTGTGCGCGCGTGCGAGAGAGCATGCTTGCTTGTGTATTTAGATGTGAGGGAACAAAAGAAAGAGTGAGACACATGAATGTTGGCTTTCCTGCCGCGACTCCCCAGCTCGTGCTTCAGTGGCCCTGCCTGCCTGCGTGTGTGTGTGTGTGTGTGCGTGTGTGTGTTTTGCTTTCACATTCTCTGGTGTTCAGCAGGTTCAGCGAGCTGTGCGGTGTTAATGCTGAAATTACATGCTGAGTAATGAGTGATGGGCCAAATTACAGGCTGAACAATGAATAGAGGCAGGCAGCTCTTATTAGTCTCCATAGAAAGCCATTGATTTATGAAGCGCCTTGCTTGGCGGAGTTACTCTCCTGAAAATGATATCTACATTGAGAAGTGATGTTCTCTATTAAGTCGTTCCTTCCCCCTTTACGCTGCTCTCCTCCTTTCCTCCCCTCCTTCTCTCCTCTGCCCTCCCTCCCTCGCCTGGTCCTGCCTATGAGTGTGCACATGATTGTTTAGAATCAGGCGGAGCTGTAAGGAAGCCTTCAATTACCCATTAGGACTGTCAGACATAAAACGCCCTGCTCTCACCAAAGTCTGGGTTATGATTCATTTACTTTGTGCCTCTGATTCATCGCCCAATATGCCTCATGCCCCAGATTACTATTTGAGGGGTGGGAGAGATTAATGGCTCCATGGGATCTGCCGCCGTATTTCACGGGCCCAGTGTTGCAGTACAGTCGGTGCAGAAGGGTGAAATGACAGCAACTTACACTAGATCAATGTGTGGACAGCCTTTCACAGATTATTAAAGCTTGGTTAGATTAAAAGACCCCCGCTATGTAGTTTTGCAGTAGTCAATATTCTCAAGCAGATAAAAAGAGGGAGGGTCCCTCTGAAGGGTTTTCTGACCGATGTAGGTCATCGCGGCTGTTAATGGAATAACACTCGGTGACACAAGTGTCAGAGGAACCCATGTCAGTTTCCATCACTTGCCCCCCCTGGATGTTTCATAAAACATCCTCTCACCCCTGAGGTCTCAGAAATTAGGCATTCGGAAATGACTTTTGTTCCGTAAACTTAGATATTTCAATTTGTCTCTTCGCGTCTCCGGCATTTAAAAAAAAAAACTCTTTCCTTTCTTTCAGCCCTGAATGAGCCCACCATCGACTATGGTTTCCAGAGGCTGCAGAAGGTCATCCCCAGACACCCCGGCGACCCTGAGAGGTTACCAAAGGTCAGTACAGTCTCCGCAGCACAGACACACACACACACACACAACCGCAAGGAGACAGGGCTGTCTGGGTAATAACGCCTTAATGCCCTGAATGTGACAAATAAACAGAACAACATTACCATCAAGGCAGAGCACTGTGACCCTAAACCGTAACAGCTTTGCTTCACATGTGTGGCTTACCCACTAACCAGCGTGGTAATGGTATTGGTTTTGTGTGTGGAGAGAGGCGTAAAACTCTCTGTGTGGTAAAATAGCTCAATCAGGCGTTTTCCTCTCCAGTAGTCTGTGGAGATGGTAATCTGGTCAGAAACGACGTCTGCGCCCTCATTACCCCACTCATGTTTTCCTTTCATTTTCTGCAGCTCGATTTGGTTTAATCTTTTGTTTACAGAACCCTGTGCCGTAAACCCCCTAGTCTTACTGCAGCTAATAGACAAAGACTGCATGTTATTATGCTTGGCTTTCTTATTGTTTTCTTTTGAACCTGGGTGAAGGAGTTGAAAGCCACATCAGTTTTTAAGACACACCGGTGTGGCACATAAATAGGCTGCCATATAGAAAGACCTGAGCGTAAAAACTAAGGTGCGCATGTTTTTTTCTCTTATTTTTTCCCTTCCCTGCAGAAACTCTTTGATTATTTTACTCTTTTCATTCCCTTTGATTCTCTTACTTTCTCCATTTCCTATTGATACAATCTATCTGTGTGTGTGTTCACTAATTGCCACCCTGCCAGAAACCATTTCGGTGACTGACGTTCCAGATGTGTCAAGTGTAATAATATAACTGATTACTTCATTCAAAAACCCCTTGGCATGTGGTAAAGTGGTGGCCACCTCAGAGCTTTAATAATACTGTAAAACCTTTTAAGACCTTATCTATTAAATCCCAGCATGCAACACAGCAATATCATTAACGTTCAATGGACAATTTAATAAAGAACAGGCTGTGTGGTAGCTATAGACGTTTGACCAAGGCAACATGGAGAAATGGAACATCACAGCTAGTCCCTGGTCCGGTATATGAAGTGTTTCAATTAGACTCGGTCCCCGTGGAGGCAGGAAACAACACCTAGACATGAAATGTTACTCTAATTTCAACTGTAAACGTAGACCAAAAGGTAAAGTACACTAGCTTTTAATATCCACATGGCTATCTCTATCTCCGCAGGCGTCTCTGGTCAATCTAACTACACTGTTTCAATTTTATAAAGTCACAGTGTCTTTGTGAAACCCCCATCTTCAGAGCGACCGGAGCAACAATGTAAAACACAGCTTTATTACTGAGAAACCTGACTTCCCCCCCCCCAATACAAAAACGTTGTTGGCCGTGGGACAGCTTTTGCGCCCAAGATTAGACGCCTGGGTGTGCATATACTTAATATAGCATGGTCTCCCGGCCTTTGCATGAAACAATCACAGAGTGAGATGAAACCCTGCACTTCCAATAAACAACATAAATATTTGATTTGCTCTCTAATGGACCCAAATATGGGGTTCAGGGGGCATGTAAATGATCCCACCAAGTGATTCGTCATTGTTAAGCTTGCCATCTGAGGGTCAGCTCACGGGGTCAAAAGCACATTCCCAATAAAACAGCCCGCGGCGGTGGCTGACGCTTGCATGTACATTTGGAATGAGAACAGAAGCGGCATATAGAGAACAGCCATTACAGGGTGCAGGTGAGGTAGGGAGACTCTATAAAAAGAAGATAAAGCTGGAGGACGCGCGGTGTGCATTAGCAGAAAGGCAAATCGACACCAAGTCCACTCATCCCCCCCCCTCCTCCTCCCATGACTTCACCCTCCAGTTGATAATATTACTGCGCTATATTGATTTCCACCAGCCTTCTCCCTGGGACCAGTAAGACACGTGGTAATTGTAAGGAGACAGAAAGCCAATATGGGAGTGCTCATGGATAGCAAGGGATGCACGCTAATATTGTTGCTACACAGATAAAAAAAAGAAGAAAAAAAAAGAAAAGGGGGGAAGCTGCCTCTGATTGAAGTTTACCTCGTAATTCTAAGACAACATCGTAGATGACAGTCTGACCCTGTGGGAGGAGTGGAGATATAAAAATTCAATGCAAAGTCCAGGGTGAATATGAAAGTAATAAGTGTGAGCAGTCAAGTGATGAGAAAGGAGATTGGTTTGCGGGCATCGCGTTAAGTGAAGAGAGACTTTGGAATTCACCCTCCTTTTTAAGATCTTGTTATAAAACAATTTTCTATTCATAATATAAAAAAGACAATTTATAATACCATTTTGTGCCCTCTGGCAGTAATGGACAAATAGACTGGATATCACATTATATCACACTCAATTTCTCTCTTCTGTAACAAATTAGATTCATTATGAAATTAAAAGTGGAAACTCAATATTGTTTTATTATTAAGCTGATTGCTTTGGATTCCTTTCTTTCCTCCCAAAATGAGCATAAGCCCATTCTTTTTCCAATTCTTTGTGTAATCCACAAGGAGAAAATATTACAAATGTGTTCATGTCAAGCAATTACGCATGTATTTAAATGAATCTCTCTTCCTGTGCTCTTTGAAGTACCTTCATCTAATGGCCCTATGCTTCTAAATGCATTCATTACCTCAGGCTAGAGCTAACAGAGTAATTGCCTTACAGTTTTATAATGGCATTAGCACTCCAAGCTACATAACCTAGGCCCTCTTTTATTAACTGTGATAATATAAATACAACATCCATGTTAATCTAGTGCTTGAAGAATCACATTCGGGGCCGTTTTAGACCACTTCTCCTTATTGTTAGATATTCTTTATAACACATCATTTGTTATGGCAACGGCTCTCAATTTTTTCCTCTGCAATAAAAATAAATAAATAAATGAAATAAATAAAAAAAGTCTCTAAATCTGAGGTGATCTGTCATCTGAGCAGGCCCATTTAAACAGTTGTTGAACACGGGACCTTTATGCAAAGCGAGGCAAACAATGGCAGGGAAATCTGTCACGCATTTGTCACAGAACAACAGAAATCATTTGAGGCCTTTAATTGTTTCAATTTAACATGGCGTGTTCTGATATGTCTCCATGACAAGAAAGCCAATTACACTTATGCTGGAGTAGTATTGAGATTTACATGGAAATGCCCTCAGAACACTATTCCGTGTTAATCGCATTCACAGCGTGAGCTGATATGCATGAAAGCGTCTTGTCAGAAGAAAACAAACTTCTTCCTTGATTGGGTGCAGCGCTTCTCATCATCCTCGGATATGACTAGGCTGCACTTAAGCATAGCCCTGCGAGTCAGCTTGGTTAGTTAAGACACCACGCGGTAAACGACAGATTAAGGATGAGAGGCAATATCGTTTCCTCTCCTCCCTTTTTTTTTCCTCCCAAGCTGTCCTTATGTCACTGCTGCAAAGTACCATATGGACAAGGAGGGAGAGGACGTTTTACAGAGAATGAAACATGGCTTGCGAACGCGACAGTCTTAATTGCTTTAATTGTTGTTTAAAATTGAGAGCCATGTAGAAGATCTTGAAATATGATAGAATAGATTATTGGTAATTATTAACTGCAGACAAAAAGAAAGAAAACCACTTTATCTCACTCAGCAAGAGAGAGAGAAATCTGTTCTGCCTGATGAGAACACATCAAGACAGCTGGTCCTCTCATTTAGTCTACCTGCCTCACGACAACCATAATTCTTTATTTGTATGCAAACTAGATGCATGCAACGTTGAGCATACACACCAATTTCAGAGGTAAATGCCCATTCTAAGAGCCACCCATCCGGTAACTTGGGGTGGATTAAGCGATATGTTTCTATAAGAGAGCATGGCATACGCTGGAAGTGGCTTCTACAGTGATTCATCTTGATAAATCAAGGGCTGTGGTAGATATGCTCCCCGGGATGAAAGGGCCCATACACACACTCCGTAAACAGTACATACGCCGTGCCTTGGAAACGCAGGCCAAGTCTTGGAGGCCGCTCTTTGAAGGCGCGAAGGCTGTGTTTACATTCATTTACGGCAGCTGCCGTCTTAATCCCACACTGCTATTGCCAAGTGATGGAACACTTCAGACAAATTACCGAGGCCCGCAAAAGAAAACACGGCAAATGTGGGAAGAAAACAAGCGCCATCTGAGATGTTTTCTGGTGACAGATTTGCATTGCTTTTAACCGGGGTTCTAACAGCACCGTCGACAAATCTCTGCTCTACAGCAGGTGACAACAAGCGAGCGTTTTTAAACACACACACACACACACACATGCACGCAACAGTCATGTCTGGGATTTTGCCTTTGTCAGATTAAATGCACTCTAAAAGGAGAAGAGGGTTTTTCATACAGCATATTGCCCTCTGTATTACAGAAAACAAAGGGAGCAGTCTGGATGCTTGAGAGGGATTTAATTGTGTAAGTGCTGAATTCAAAGAGCAGATAAAGACACGCACGCGGGCCAAACCCCACCTAGCTGGAAGCCCCGGAAAAAAAACGGAGTGGGGGGAAACCGAATCCAGGGCCAACTCATTTTCGGTGTTAAGAGCCAAAGCAACACAGCTAATCCGCATTGTCAAGCGGGGGCAAGCATGCAGACATGGATAAGACCACATCCTGAGCATCCGTGTCCCCAAGGCACAAGCACCCAGCTCTTGCTGGATGGGAAGTCATTTGTGAAGTCCTTTGCAACAGCCAGTCAAAGAGGTTAATTGAAAAATTCCTTAATGTCATTACAACAGAACTAGATTAACCCAGAGCTAATTCACTTTATTGTTCTGAGGAGAGGGGGACTCGGCGCTGAACTTCAGAGCAAACGTGGAGCCCGGAATCAGGGGTGAGGTGTTGTTTTTAAAGGGCTATGCCAGTTTAATTAAGATAGGGAACATTATTCACTGCTCTGCATGGTTGGAAGGAGCAAAGTGGTAGCGCCGTATAAACGCAGCACCGGTGCCTCTTAAATCAGGTCGGCTTTTTATTTAGCCACAACATGTAAACATTCCGAAAGCTCTCCACGACCCCACTGTGTAATGTCATTTTGGATATTGGCCGTTACTGCGTGGACCACTGGGGTCCCAAACATAATCTGTTCAGGTCTTAACATTTGCTTTTTCCTGTTTTCCCCGTCAGGAGGTGCTACTGAAGAGGGCGGCTGACCTCGTCGAAGCCCTGTATGGAATGCCCCACAACAATCAGGTCCGTACCCACACACAGCTCCATCAGGAGCCATTGAACATTTACTGATCGTATAACCAAAGGGTTTTTTTCATTACTATATGTGGAACAATGTAGGCTACATGCGTCGTGGGTTAACCACATAGCCATGAACCGTGCATCAAAGCAACAGCTATATAAAAACCCTCATAAATAACAAACCGTCTGCCTTCTCTGTACTTTCCAGGAGATCATCCTGAAGAGGGCAGCTGACATCGCCGAGGCCCTGTACAGCGTTCCCCGCAACCACAACCAGATCCCCTCTCTCGCCAACACAGCCTCCCACGGCATGATGGGAGTCAACTCTTTCAGCAGCCAGCTAGCAGTCAATGTGTCTGAGTCACAAGGGAATGACCAAGGTATGTGTTTAGGGCATTGGCTCCGTAACTCAGCAGTTCTCAAAAGTGGGGTCCAGGGACCTCCTGGGGGTCCTTCAGGGGATTTGCATCAAGATGAGAAATTGTTAAATTTCACTTTTTTCTTTTTTTGTCGCACACTAAAAATGAGAAACATGATCGAAATTATGTTCTTGAACGCCTGGGTTTACTACCCACATCCTCAACTATAATATAGGCAGTTAAAGGGTCCAATTAAGTTTCAAATTCTTTCATTATTAAACTGGCGTCTTCAGTGTGTGCCGATATAAAAATGTTTGATTGCGGCAGTAAATCCCCATTAACATTTACCGTAATCAGTGAACATTTCCCTGGTAAACACCGCACCGAAAGGAAAGAAATGAATGGATTTCCCCTGTTTCTATCTCCCACCCATGTTCTTCCAGTGGGCTACAGCCGGAACACCAGCAGCGTGTCCCCCCGGGGCTACATCTCCAGCAGCACCCCGCAGCAGTCGAGCTACAACTCCGTCAGCAACAGCATGAATGGCTACGGCAACGCCGGCATGAACCTGGGAGTGCCAAGCTCCCCCGGGTTCCTCAACGGATCCTCTGCCAACTCCCCATATGGAAGTGAGTAGCTTGCCACTATCACACGCTGTAGTAGCACTAAGCTGCTGCTGATTTAATTCCAGCTCCCACATTCGTTTTCACTCCTATGAATCACTCCTGACAGGGTTATAACATTATTGATGGTGATAATATATTACTATTCATTCACGGCGGCTTGTTTAGTTTTAGCACTTCGGAGAACACGCGTGTAGCTCAGGGTAGCGGGGATATTCACTTTTATGTGCATTTCGCCATACGCCACCTGTATTTGTTCAACCGGACAAGATGTTGATGGTAGGGGCCTGTGAGTACTGATCGTGTATCCCCCCTGGCAGTAATACTATCCTAGCCTTACCTTAACTGCCCTCTCCCTCTCCGGCACTACTCACAGCACGTTCCCACTCTCACCCCTCCCCTCCTCCCTCTCTCCCTCCCTATCGTCTCTGCAGTTAAACAAAAGAGCGCCTTCGCCCCTGTGGTCCGACCCCAGGCCTCCCCACCCCCCTCCTGCACCAGCGCCAACGGCAACGGACTGCAAGGTGAGCCCCCCTCACCCCCTCATCCCTTCCCTACGGACTACTGGTCAGATACCGCTGCTCAGGCCTCTGTCCGGTTCGGTGAGGGATTAATCATTACAAATATATGCATTTTGACAGGCCAATTTACACCTTTCAGCTCATACTTATACACACTCACACTGCTGAGCATGCCTACACACACACATGCACACACACACACACACGCGCGCAAGTATAGGGCCGCGAGCGCCGCGAGACGCCAACATGCATCCTCGTTGCCCCTTCATACAAATGATCACCTCCGATGTCGCAGGAAAAAGACCTTCCCCGAATTGTTTTAGTAATTATGTTTATTAGGTTTTGTGCATGTGTCATGACCAACATGATTACTTTGAAAACAAGCTTAGCCGTAGTGTGTGCCCCAAGATTAATAACATTGGGCTTAATGAAGTGGGAAATTAAAGTTCATCTTGCTACACGTTCATACTTATTAATACATGTTGTGCAGAAATTAATGAGCAATGCCTTGCCATCATCTGCGCTGGCAAACTTAAAAGCGTTTCAACCATGACTCTACAAATATACTCAGAGCAATATAATAATATATCATCCCCGGCACTCCACTAGTCGCCTAATTGTTAAAACGTGTGAAAGTAGCGAATGTATAAACTCTCAGGATGAGGTGCAGTTGCTAATGATATCCTAAGCAGATGGTCTTGGTGAAATAACGGAAGCTACCTTTGATCTCGCCTAATCTCTCTTAGATAATGACGCGGAGGCACGACTTGGGGAATGTGGAAATGTAGGGCTAATCCGCCGTACAGTGTTGGGGGAGAGCCGAGGCTAAAAGAGATGAGGGGGAGAGGAAAGGAAAAAGGAAGCGACTGGGAGGAAATCTGAGGGGGAGTCTGAGAGGAGTGTCTAGTACCGAGGCGTTTGTGGCATTGTGGGAAGTGACCGTGTTGTTGCTCTGCCGTCACCACGGCCGCGTCTCCTGGGAGTCTGGGCCACTGTTTGCCATTACCCCAACGCCAGGAGAAATATCACACATAGCAAGACTGGCATGCTGGGGGCTGAAATGTCAGAGCAGGAGGGAGGTTTTCAAACACTCCCCGTTAGGAGGACGTGCAGCAGCAGGCTGGCGGACACGCAAACACTCACAGGCACACGCGCAAACAGGCACATTAAAGCATACCTTCACGCACTGTCAGAGGACTGAACACACACGCACCCAGACACACGCACCCAGACACGCACACACCACAATTACAAAATGTTAATAAATGTTTAATATTTATAGCCATACCTGTTTTTGAGGCAAATCAACTAATCATCTGTTTCGTTTTTTCTTTCCAGCCATGTCCGGCCTGGTTGTCCCTCCAATGTAAATGCACTTTCATCATCTCAAGCACCAGTCTACACATTACCACTTCACAGGAGCACACAGCAAAAAATAAAACGCTGGTGTAATGTATAGTCAAACGCTTGTTCTGTTTTTAAAGATGAAGAGAAAAAAAAAAGAAGTGATTTTTTTCTTTTTTCTTTTAAATGACTTTCGTAACCTGCAGAGGGGAAACAAGGATTTCCCGAGGAACAATATATTTTTTTTTCTGCGGGAATTTTTTTTTTTTTTCTGTTTTAATTTTTTCCTCCCCATTTTATCACCCTTGAAGAGGACACAGGATGATGAAGGGTTTATTTTGTATACCTGTCGGGTTGCGCTTCGGCCTTGGATATGTCCAATCAACCACACATTCAATACTGGAAGGGACTCTGTGGACTCACCATCTGGTTGTAAAGTAAAAACACTGATGTACAGTACATTTGCCAATGAACTTCAGAAATTGTTTTTTCTGTTTCAACTCTCTTTTAATAGATTCACAACAGTTGTGCGTCTTTATAATGTGACTTTTTTGTATTTTTATGTGTGAGAAAAATACACAGGGGCCAAGACAGTTTGAATTTCAACTGGAAAAATATATGATATATATAATGTAGAAAAATTGATCATAAAAGTACAACAAATACGAGTAAAAAGGGGCGGGGCTGGGTGGGTAAGGTTGTATCATGTTTCATTCCTGCATTTTAACTTAAATTTTGTAATTTATTGTAGCTAGAAATCATCTTCAAAAGTTAAAAAAAACACAAAAAACTCCTCTTTGATTCAACAAGCACACTGACGTGTACAAAACACTGCTCTGTTGATGAATATGATGTACTTCCATGTCTAGAGCTTCCTTTTAAGCAAGTGTGTTTTGCCATGTTTTTCAACTTTTTTGCTAGCACTGTATATTAATGCATTCCTAGGCTACTGTGAAGTCTGTTTCTTGTTGATGAGGAGCAGTCTCCCCCTTCTAGCTCCAACTCCCTTATGTGTTTTATATGTGGTTAAAAATTGTAGACTATTGTGATATTGCCAAACTTGTGCTAAATATTTATACATCTGTCTTTTTCATGTTCTTTTAGATCAACAAAAAAACGTAAAAAAAAAACAAAATTAAAACCCATTGAGAATGTAGGAGTATAGTAGTTCATCGTCATATTTCTGTTCAAACACACACTTGCGCTCACTGAGGGAAATTTTGTAACATATCAATTATAAATAATGTATTTATCTCTGAAATTTTGTATATTGCTTTTCATTATGTATGTATTAATCGTCATGCCCTTAATATAGTGATGCAGCACAGATAATTCAGCCAAGAACTGTTGCCTTCATTTGTTTTCTTTTTGTATTTGATGAAATGCAATGTGCATATATTTCATGTGTATTCTCAAAAAATTCTTTGTGTTACTCCGTCAAGACTCTCTGTCCATTTTTTTTTAAAGGGAAGTCAAACTTCATTGTTTATTTTTATATTGATTTTAAATTATCTATACAGACCATTTTGGAGAAAACTTTGTTGGTTGTATTGTCAAAATAAATTGTTTGTGACCCATATGATAGTTGTTAAGATCCAATAGAGACTAATGTGCATGAGGGACAACCTTGGAGATAAAAAAAACACTCCATTTGTGGTTGTATTCTTTTTTTTTTCTGTTTTGTAGAATGTATAGAAGTCATTTTTACTCACCACTTATGACTCTGCCACATAGCTTACATGTGTTTACAGGGAAGAAAATTTAAAAATGTCAACATTTGGAATGGAAACAGAAATGAATAAGTGATGTTTTATTAAAATTTTCAGTAAAAACACAATAGCTCCTCAACTGTGGACTTCTTCAGTTTTAAGTACAGTTTGGCTGGCAGACAAACTGACAATCAGAATAAAGAAAAAGAGACAGTAGAAACTTCTGAAGACAAACCTGTGATTCGTCTGTAAGTTGTAGTGTTTAGACTTTGCCATAGAGATAACTGTTTGAAACCTGTGGAAAAGTGTAACATCCATAAAAGATGAAAACTACTCTTTACGCATATTCTTTCAGCAAAGCACTCTGACATTGTGACATATTCCTACTGGTCTTTGTATCAGCATATCCTTCATCTGTGGCGCTTCAAAGGTTCATTGTAGCCATTCATAAACAGTGCAAGCGTTTTATTCAAAGCACCCCAAATGGGGCTCATTCAAATCCCTCATTTCATTGCATTAAGCCACCTAGTTAATAAAGAATCAATACATTGAAAGAGCAAGGTTATCCTTTGTCTATAAGGGCTGGTATCGTTTTGAACCTCTTATAGTTTGAGCGCTGAAAGGGGGGCCACTCTGAAATCTATACTCATCAAGTGGGTCAAACAGAAGGATAGAAGTGTTTCGAGGGAAGAATGACGGTTCTCCTTAAAAACAACTGAGCATCTTATCTGGCATCCTGAGTGGTCGCGGAGAGCAGGTCACAAAATGTCAATTTCTCATCAAGGCAACATTGTCCGAGGCCACCCCTGCCTTTAATGCACAATTAAACGACGGCAAACCTGAGTGGCAATCAGCATATCACAGCTTATTATGTCAGGCGGCATGCACAGGTCTCGCGGCAAACAGGCGGGGGGACGAAGATAGTCCAGGAGTCTGCTGATAGCGCAAAGGACAGACGCACTCAAAAGAGCGATTTAATTTTCGGCTGCGATCGCCCCGCGCTTCAAATCATTCCCTCGATAATCCAACGTGTCTGATAACAATTGCCACACATCTGCTTCCTGACATTGCATTATCTGTTTCAGATACGCCGACACGGGTCTGGATCTATCGTCCTCGCTCTCTGCTGCCTCTGCTATTCAATGACAAAAATGTTGCACTGACTGTATTTATTTAGTCTTAACTAAATAAATACATGAAACCGAGGAAACTGTCTCTTGTTGCAGAAACAATAACTGAGATAAAAAAAATAAATAAAAGACAAAGAAAAATTCTGAGAGCAAAAGTCCAATAAATTAAAAAAAGTAAAACCCCCGACAAGCTTGCTCAGTTGTTGCCAGTTATAAGAGGTCTAAGCCTGGCAGGCAGGCTCGAGGTACAGTATATTGTCTCAGCAGGTTTCTCTGTACCCAACGACCAGCCACTCGCTCTGCCACACCACTCAATCATTGTGAGAGCCTCTTTATTGGAGAACTCTAATGGCCACCCTCCACCATGATCTTAATGTGTGCATTAAATATTTATAAATCCTGGGTCAATAATGCCCCATAACCAGAGCCTGACAGACCCCCACCGTACCATGTGGCTGCCTCCTTCTCAAACAGAGGCAAAGGTCATGGGGTCAAGCAATCAAAAGAGAGCAAGGCCCACCACATCCATATGTTGCCACTCTTATCAAGACTTTCCTCAGTACTGGTTATCTGTCAAAGGAAAGAAATATTGAAAGCAATATCGATCTTAACTAGCCTCGTGTTGCCGAGGGCCCCGCTTCAAACATCTGCTCGTGCATTGTTATATTTCAAAAACACCTCCTCTCAATAATATAAGCCCGAGCGGTAATATTGAGCATCTCTGTGTGACGCAGGCACCGAGCACGACTAATAACAGCGTTTATTAACAAGCATCGCCGGAGATTTTTAAAAAGTTGATAGACGGGACATTTCTTAATTAGCCAAGCGGGGTTAATTGTGCAGCCGGGCATGTACGTGGGTGCGACCCGGGGCAGCTTTACGCCACCACGTCCAGGCTGCGCTCCTGTGCTGTTCAGGTGAAAGATTGTGGTCCGGTGATAGCGCTCACAAAAGAGCGGCCGGACAATGAGCCAGTCAATGGAGAGCTCCGGTTGAAAAGAGCCACAATGGCCATGCATGCTGGGAATTGGGCTGGATGATATAAAGGAATGAAACCTTCATTGAGGCCATGGAGGACAAGCATTCAGAAAAGAGGTTTTGTTTGCTCTTTATCAATCGGCCGTTTCCCAGGAGAAAAAACAATTCAAACTGACCTTAAAAAGAGAATATTACCTTACGCGTCCACTCCCTATGTAACTCTTATTGGGGGGGGGGGATGTTTAATGGACGTTTGATTGCGAGAATAGCTCTGTGCCAATATGTGTACACTATCAGGACGGGCCGTAAAACTGAAAGGTGGACGATAGTTTATCTTCTCTGCTGGATGGGCAGTGCTGAGAAGTACTTTTTAAGGATTTGCTCTCGGACAGACAGGATTTGTGTAACCGCTGAGTTTTGTGTTTTTGTGAGGGGGAAAAAAAAAGTGGCTGGAACTCTCGTGAAGTTTATACATGAGTAGGATACCGCTGCTGCACAAGCAGAGATTGTACCTTGAATGAATCAGAACAGGGAGTCTGACCTTTTTTTTTTTTTTTTGCAGAATTCCACATTTGAACCAAAACAGAGAATTCATTAAAAAAAAACAAAAAAAAAACAGTTCCACATTATTGCAGTCTCCCGTCTGTGATTCTGTAAGACACGGCTCCCCTGCTACTATTCACTGGGAGTCAGCTTTGCAAGGAAAACTCCAGATCCTCGCTAAGATTTCCACTTCACTCACTGCAGTCAAGGAGGATGAGCAAAGTATCCCAGTGCTTCAAAATCCATTAAACTTGTATTTGGGTGTCATTTGATACGTCATCAATGTTTCAGTGCATTTCAAACCCACAAATGCAGGATTTACCCCGGGTAGAGATACAGCATTCGCTACGTTTTCCTTTTACGAACTTCAATTAGTCCAAAAGAATTACACTGTAAAGATCGCCTGGTCAGGGAGTGTTAGGCTATGGTGATAAAATAATATCACTTGAACTGTATTTTTCTGCCACAGTCTCCGCCACATAGAGCTCCTTTCATAGTACCCCTCTGTAGTGCTTTGTCCAGTAGTTCTGGATATGATATCATCTATTAATAATGTATTGGCAATGGATTACATAAAAAGGGAGCAGAAATAACATCCAATATTCATGCCCCCTGAGCTTGACTGTGTCCAATCCGTTTGGCCCATAAAACCTTAGCCCCATTTCCATATCCGCTGTGGGTCACGACAGGTCTGCCGCACAAAGGCTCACAGAGCAGCTCAACTCAGGAAAAGGGCAGTAAAAATCGGGTGGATTTCTGAACCTTTATGAAACAGCCCCCCTTTGGAAAAAAAAAAAAAAGAAGTGAAAAAGCCCTTTTCCGATTTCAGCGCCTGTGAAAAACCTGGTACTGTATTTCCCTCTTTAATTGTGCCACTTGAGAAATTGACGTGCCTCTGAAACATGGCATGAATCTCACAGTTATTGCAGTCCCCTTGGCAGGGAATGTTGATACAACATCTGCATGCTATAGAAAGTAATGGAAGTAGCAGAGGTGGCAGCTGCAACTCTACAGGAAGTGTGCCATTTTCAGGCAGTGCTGCTGTGAGAACCACTAACTGCCAGCCTGGTCTTGCAGGCAGCTCTGATTGCCAGGACACTATGACAAACACGCAGGGGCTGGGAGTGTTGCATCCTGGGGGATGACAGCTTCTGTTTGATTGTCAATAAGGCTCATTAGCAGAAAAAATTGAGAATGTGAAAAGAGATTAAATGGCTTGAGACAGGGTCCCCCCCTCATGTTTCATTACAGAGGATTTATCAGACATTATTTTTTTAGCAATTCCACAGAAATATAATTTATTACTTCCACTAAAAAAAAAACTACATTTATAAAAATCTATACATTGCAGATATTGTAATGCACCACGAGCCATTCGGTCCAAACCGATCCAACAAGTGCTAATCAAGCCCTTAAACAATCATCCACACCTTACGTAAGCCCCTCTCGCGCTCCGAAGCGACTCTCATCTTAAGAACAGTTGCGGATGTTTTTCCCTCCATCTTAGGGAGGAACGGCCAACAAAGCAGCGTGTAAGGGCCTTTCCCTGAAGAGTCCTTGTCACGCCGCGCCAAACCTCTGTGATTATCGTTGTTTTTGCAGAGAGTGTCCACGCCTGCCAATACCGCTGTTCCATAAATGAATTTGGCCCCTCGTCAACGAATTACCTAACACGCAGAACTGTGTATGTGTCACATCCAATTCCAACTCACCGGCTTTGGTGGTGTGTGTCAGCTGGAGGACTTAATCATCAATCGTCAATCATAATAAGCGAAGCGCATTGATAGGGCTCCCCTTTTCCCCCCTCCAACACAGTTAAATAAAGTGTAAAGGGAGAAGTTAAGACTGACCTTGTTAAAATGGGACCACAATTTCTATTTCCTAATTTAGTGTATGGATTAATTAGTCTTGTGTGTGTGTGTGTGTGTGTGTGTGTGTGTGTGAGTGTGTGTGTGTGTGTGTGTGTGTGTGTGTGTATCAGTTTCCGTGTGGCGCAGCTAAGGAGCTATATCCACTTTATCAAATCACTGCTCGCTTTCCTAAGGAAACGCTGGAATGATATCTGTCAGTCTAATCTTGAAGTTTTTGCTCAGAAGGGGCTTTGCAATTTTTTTTTTTTTTAGCAGCACACTTTTAATTACTCCTTAATTGGACGATTTATAGAGAACACTTTCCCAACATCAGTCGCTAATCAATAACCCCTATCTCACATCATACAAAATTAATCACTATGACCTGTTATCAGGCCTTAATGCAGCCGTACACACACACACACACACACACACACAAAATGCTAACTGGCAAAGCATGCATTTCGCACAAGGCTGAGGAATCTGGCTCATATTTTCCCTCTCCCTGATCCAATCCACTTCTCTCCCCCGTCATATAGATCGGAGTCTGCGGGGGCCAGAGGCGCTGACAGAGCCCAGATGCTCCCAGTCTGTCTGGGGGGACTGGGGAGACTGGTGCCATGGGGTCCTGGAGCCTCTGAAGTGCCGCCCCTCCGTCAACATGACCAAGGCTAGACCTGCACTTTCTCCAGGCCGAGACACTCTCCTTACCACACTGACAACCACGCTACATAGTCGCAGATTGATACATGCAGGGCAACGCGCTCACAGGCACCCGCTCTCACGTAACGCACGGCCGTTCATCAGCCGGTCCTAATTAGAGACCCCCAGACCAACACCGGAGTTCATAAGGTTACAATGACACACCGACGCAAGGCAGGACACACACACACGCTCACATGCTGATACCTCTCAGGTTTTTCTCTCATTTCTCATTTAATCCTGTTCTATCTCATCACCACTGTCCTAAACTTACTCATGTGGAGGCCTGGGGGTCTCTTTGTTCTTAAGAAACAAAACAAAACCAAAAAAGAAAAAAAAAAAAAAAAAAGCACCATACCAATCCTCCATTCTCCCGCTTTCTCTCTCAAAACACAAAGATCATTACGAGAGCATCAAAGTATGCCATGTTTGAAATGATATTTCTCTTTGTAGTTGTGGCGTAGCGTGGAGTGTGTTGGTATTAGATGCTGCTGTGGCAGCTGTCGTGGCTGGCTGCGTGGTGCCTCGGTGTCAGGGCCTCCGAGGCCAGGCTGTCCCGGCAGACAGACAGAGGGGGAGGAAACCTGATAGTGTAGCCAAGCCCC
The DNA here is from genome assembly GCF_963514095.1 of Eutrigla gurnardus. Taxonomy (NCBI): domain Eukaryota; kingdom Metazoa; phylum Chordata; class Actinopteri; order Perciformes; family Triglidae; genus Eutrigla; species Eutrigla gurnardus. The sequence goes on from NC_139925.1 coordinate 12,657,204, forward strand.
AGTCTAATGTCTGTCTATCCAGCTATCTATTCTTGTGGCTATCCGTCTGACTGACTGTTGGACACCGCCTATCTGCATGCCGGATACTCCTCCGGCTTCCAAGCAGCAGTGCACCGCTTGCAGCTGAGTTAATACGTTCCAAAAAGTTTCACTGTTATTTTTTATTTTTTTTTAAGCACACAAACTTCTTAGGGTAGAATAAAAGCAGCTATTTATGAATCACCGATGTGACTGCCGGATTCGCTCCTGCAGGGTCCCCGCTAAGCCCCGCGACTCGTACCAAAGGGTGCGGGTTTGTGATAACATTAGAATTATGAGCCGACATGTATGAAGAGCGAGAGATGGAAGCGCAGAGTGTTTGTATTTGATGTGGGGGCAGAAAATTGCTCTATAATGAGGAGGGGTTGCCAGGATATGAGATGGGGAGTGGGGACTTGGAGACAGGTTATAAGTTATGAGAAAGAAACTTAATGTTAGGAGATGCAGAGGCTCTTGTTGTGGCTGTATAAGCTAAAATGTACCTTGCTTCTTGCTCTGGCCATGATTAATACAGCCCAGCCAGGTCAGAACCCTGCACTATAACGCTACGGATGCCACCGACTATATCCTCGCTCTTTCTGGGGCTCAAATGAGTGTGTGTTCTATGTGAGTGTGTGTGTGTGTGTGAGGGGGTTAATAAATGTTGAATCAAACGCCGCACGAGACACTCACACTCCTTAAGGGTTGCCCATTAGCGGTGTGTGGGTGCATGGGGAGTTTATCAGTGTCTGGGTGATTTATGAAGTCAGACTCAATATCATCCACTTCACCCACACACATATGGACATACACATGTGCACACACCAACACGCATGGCCACATGCTCACACACACACACACACACACACACACACACGCGCAAGCACACGCACTCATGTAGTCTCCATCTCTGAAATGGAGGCAGATATTAGGCCAAAATTAAAGGTTTCACAGAGATTAACAGTGCGGATGATGAGATCGTCTCGGCCTCTTTTAATCTAATTCCTTTTTATCTCCGAGCCAGCGTGATACGGAAGTGGAACACACGGTGGAAATACCAGCACAAAATAATACAGACAAAATAACAATATCAATAATAATAACAATAATAATAATAATAATAATAACGGCACTGCTAATCATGCTAATAAATACTAAAATCCGTATGAAAATGTAAAAATTGAGAAAATAAAAAGGTATGAATTATCTTTAAGAGATTCCTTGGGTACCAAAGCAATTACACGCCCAATTACTGGCAGCATGTTTGAAGCTTTGATGCCGGACTTGTTTTTTTGAAAATCAGCCACAGACCTCTACAGACATCAGTTTCTCTCTGGCTGCTAAATTCATAGCATTCCATAGAATTTACTTAGCCACAAGAAGAAGAAGAAAAAAAAAAAAAAAAGGAGGGTGCTTACAGTGCACTTCAGAGTGCGCCTGGCTTAAATGGGACCCCTTGTGGCTGTGTCACAGCTCCCTTCGTTAGGGGGCTGACTGTAGCCTGTAGTCACCACAGGCATCATTAGCCCTCTGTGAAACCACAGACTGAGTCTCATTCTTCATCTGCCTGTCTGCTGCCTCAACATCTACGCTGCGATGGCGCTCCAACGGCAGAGTAAGTGAGTCCAGCAGCACGGGCGAGACAGCCACACGGAGCTGATAAGGAAACGGATAAGAAATTCAAAAATGCAGGCAAAGTTCAAATGTATTCAGCGAGGGGGCCACTTGAATTGGTTGTGTAAAGGTTAGAGCCGAGGTTATTTTCGGAGGGTGGATTATTAGGCTACCTGGGCTGAACAGAAGGGGAATAACTATGGGCAAGTAAGGGTGACTCTGGGGCTGCACTAGACTGTTAGGAGAATCAAGAATTTAGGGGGGGAAAAGACTAAACTGTCAATGTTACAACGGATCATCGGGAGGAAATGTAGAAAATAAAAAATACAGCACATATTCAATTAAAGCAGCTGCTATTTTTTTAACACACATACACCACGGCTGCCCTCAGCATATGGTCGTTTTGAGAGAGAATAATTTATCCCAAAGGGATTAAACTGGGCTGTGATGAAACTAAAATAACATATAAACATTTTAAGTTACAGATTAAATGTGCAGGATGAATTCAAGGTTGAAATGTTGACTTCTGTTTCCCGTTCTGTACTGCCCTCTAATGGAAAACACTACTCAGAAATAAAAAGAGGAGCTCTGACATCCAGAGCTGCAGCGAGGAGAGAAGACATACAGCATAATTAATCATGAGCTGCACTGAGAGAACTACATGGAATCAATTTTTTAAATGAAGCACAATTAAAATGATGAAAAGGCAGGTTTTGTCATTTGGAGATGTATTTATTTAAACACGTCTAATGCAAACAAAAGTACAGTATATAATGCATAAGACGTCTCCCACTCTAGGTGGATTGCAAGGCGAGAGCAAACAATGAGATCTAAATGAAGACAAAACAAATGCTCCACTACAAAGCTTTGTAGCAGTAAAATTCAGAGCCTTTATCACTGGATGTTGAACAAAGCATTCACTTGGCAGGAAATTAAAAAACCAACGAGAGGTACAAAGACTAATTCTGCTTAGGAAAAAAAAACAACAACAACAACAACAATGCAAGAGACATATTTTTAAGGGAATAATAATTCTTTAGAAAAACCATTCCAGCACTATCTGGCAAACGCAACGGAGACCCACGGGAGCGTATGTTTGTAATTCCTACTGTTCTCTGTTTAAGTTATTTTTGTACATTCTAATTCTGCAACAACTCTGTATCACATTAACTATGCAGCATCTCTATTCTTAGATTTAAAAAAAGGAAGAAAAAAAGAATAAACTGAATATCTACAAGCAGCTCCAGTTGTTCAACAGAGTGTGCCAAGCACGCTAAACTTTATGGCCCTGTTTTGTGTTTAAAAAAATAAATAATCCCGGCCTTGTGTGTGTGTGTGTTGAATGAAGGACAGTTGGTCTCTGTCATGCTTTAGCCTTCCCTATTCTGCCTCTCATGGGTGAGCAGCCATTGTTTGAGATGGTCGCCCTTGCCGCTCATGTACGGCCCACTCTGTCCACTGCTAGAAATGACTCGGTGGCAGGGGATGAGGAGAGGAATCTGGCAAAGGCAGACAGAGAGGAAATTAAACTCTGAAGAAATAAACATGTTGAAGTTCTGCAAATATTACATGCAAACATTTTTACACGCAGAGACACTTTGAAATGTTTGCTTCTACTCTTTTTATTTTTAGAAAGGTGATTGCAAAAAAATGTTAAGCTTTAAAAATATGAATTCCGTAAAGGATCAGTACCGCTACCATTAAAGTATGATGTGTTGGTAAAAATATTTAAAAAACCAACAACAACAGGAATACAGATTGGAGCTTTACTGCTTTCTTATTCTCATGTTGACATTTATTGTCACAGCAGCACACCAGTTGGAGGTGTTGATTGTAGATATGTATTATGTATGAAAGACGCTCTGATTTACCATATAAACGGTGTGACTTAAAAGTAACCACCGTGCAGGAAATATGATTCTGCACTTTTCTTTTTTTTTTTTTCGCTTTTTATGTTCATGCACTGCATGAAAACAAAGTGTCACACCAGAAGTGTCTGGTTTGATCCTGCACAAATCCACATTCAGGGTGATGGCTCAGTCTTTGGGTATAAATGTTTTTTACTCTTTAATAGTGTAAAGCAAAGAAGCAATCAAAAATTAATGGGCAAAAACACCAGCAGGATGAATATTCAATCGAGAGGGTGTCAACATTAAGATCTGATAACCCTGTGATCATTAAAAAGAGGAAGTCGGTGGAGCGTTTACTCTTGTTGCAGACGACTGCCAGGGGGGTCCTGAGTTCTTTGTAAACTAAATGGCTGGAGAAAGATTAAACAAGCAAGCCTAAAACACTTCGATCATTGTGAATTCAGAACAAGAAGAGTGGCAATGGTTGGAATGTATCGCAGCAATTATTCCTTTCAAAATATTCTTAATGGTGCCCTCATTGTCTTCTAGTTAAACTAAGAGCAACAACATCCCAACCGCCGCTGCATAGTGATTATAGTTCTCCAATTCAGCAGAGTTATCCTGACTCGATGGCTGCACCCCGAGTCTTTTAAATAAAAGTTGGACGTGCAGCGTGTTTCAGTTCAAATCCATCATTAAACCCGCTCCCATATCAACAGCAATAAAACTTTCCGAGCCCCAGATTAACCTTGCAGACAGAGAAATACTGCTCGAGTATTCGGATCAATACTGTTCCCCGGGTTTGGAGGGAGAGCAGGGTACCCTCAAGGCCTGCGGATCTGCCTCTTCACTTGGGGGGAAAAGAGCACTACGCCAGGCTTATCAATACTCAAATCCTGGTGAAGAAGAAGTGCCACAGAGAGGCGAGGATCGATTGAGCACACTGAGCTTTTCACAGTTGAAGCCTGAGTGGAGCAGCGCTACTGACAAGTAATTGACACTGACAATCTGACTCTGGATCTGTATCAGGAGCTGAGGGCTCAGGCTCCCAGCCTCCCTGACAAAAGGACGGAAATGTCTGTAAAACACAAGACTGGGAGATATTATACAGTCATCCAAAAGCAACGCCATTGGCTACTGTAACATATAAAGCGTATAAAGAGGCTAGTGCATAGTATTAAAAAATATACAAATGCTATGTGTTTGTGGTATATTTGAATTTATTCTGTTTTTCATGTTCCTTTTTTAAGTATTAAAATGACTTTTCGTCCTACTATAATAACAAAAAGCAGTGTCAGAGGAAAAGCGTGGTGCTGAGATGAGGATGTACACAAGCTGTTTCACTGCACATATGAGGGCGAGCATCTCACTGGCTGCATTTCTGTACGAGCAGCGTTCTCTGGCTCACAGAGCACACCGGTGGTGCCCACAGCACTACATGGGCAGAGCTAAACGGGCTTTGATCAAAGGGTTTGATCAAAAGAAGACACACCACTTGCCCTCTAGCCCTCCATTTTGTACACAGTGGATTCATGGGCAAAATGATGTGGGCCAGGTTTCCTACAAGAATCGGAGATTTGCAGCGGACGTCTACAGTGCAGATTTGAGCGTACAGGAACTCCAGGTGTGGGCTTAAAAAATATGCTGTATGGAGACTTTAACGTCTGTGCTGCTTTTCAGGGGGAGGCGTTTGTTTTTCCGTTTTGCTCATATTGGAACACACCTACAGTTTAAACTATGTATCCTGTATCGCCATCGTTTTATTGGAAAACTAAAGTGGAGTACATTGTTGTAGGCAGTGTTGAAATAAAGCAGATGGACTGAAAATCTATGTTAGCATTATTTATAGATTTTGAGTTACGTGATTATTTGAATATATGTTTAAATGTACCTACAGAATAGAAAACATATCTACATATTAATGTCTTTGTTTCATCATTAATCCATTCACCATTTCATGTAAAATCTCCTAACTATTATATGCAATTACAGCATGACATGACACTTGTTTCTGTGTTTCACATCATCCAAATTACATTAGAATATTAAATAGGAGCAGCAACTAGATTAATCTACCAATTTAGTTTCTAGATGTATCTGAATTTACAAATAAATAAATAAATCACACTATCCAACATTTCAAAACCAAACAATATTGTGCTTGACTTGAGAAAAAAATATATATATATTTCACATTTTAGAAGCGTTTTTGCTTCGAAAAGTGACTCAAATGATTACTAGATTATTAAAATAGCTACTGGTAAAATTCCGTATTTACTACCCGTATATAATTACTAATCAACCATTGACTCAGCTTACAACATGCAGGTTCATCAAGTCATTTAAACTAATACTAAAAATGATGACTTCCCCTATCCGACTTAATAACGTGAGTGAGAGAGTAGCCTGTCAATCAACGGCACACTCACCGGGTTCCTCCTCATGGCCCCTCCCACTGCCCGCACCGCTCTGGGGTTTCCCGCCATCTCGGCGAGGCGCTTGTACGAGACCGTCTCTCCAAACTTCACATCCCTCAGAAGTACCTGCAACACGCGGCTGGTGAACGCGTCTTCGTCACAGAGCGGAGGACAGCGAGGATGAGCGGGAGACAGGCGGAGAAGAACAGAGGAGAGAGGGGAGTTCCTTATTTAATCAGACAGCCGCCTGCGAAGCTGACAACAAGACAACACTTTAGTGCTGATTTTACTCTTTGAAACAAACCGGTGTTTTGAATTTGAATCAAAAGTTGGAGACAGCGCTCCATTTTGATCAACTTAATAGTTCATCATGTCCAAGCAGCCTTTTTCCAAGGGGCTCTGCAGGAATCTCCTTTTTACAATACTCATTAAAACAACTAAATACATAGAAGTCCCTCAATTTGACCTTAGAACTAGTATTAACATGCTACACAAGCTGATGTGAGAAAATTATTTCCATGGCAGAAAAATCTAGGTTATGCTTTGAAAGGTCACAGCTAAAATTAAAAAAGTTCGCTCCTTCATTTAAAAGGATTAAGAGAGGCCAAAAAGACTGCAAATCTGCTCCAGATTTTTAATAATAATAATTTGAATGTTGCACACCATTTGTGGCAGTGGGATGACTTTGAGGTTAATCAGACCAATTTGTCCTTTTAATTGCTTTCTATTCAGAGTAGATTCATTATATCATCTTCACTTAAATGGCGGAATTCTTCAAATCATCTGCAGCTTAACCGACCACATTAACGGCTTTGATTTCATTAGCACTTTAGCGGTAGCATTATCTTTTTTTTTTTCTTTTCTGGATTACCAGGCAGTGACTGAGAGGCATGTTTGTCGAGCTCTGATCGCCTAAGAAAAAGGGAAAACGTGAAGCATCTCGAAAAAACCTTAAGACGTTGATGCAGTTTGCGTAGGAAGATTCCTTTTTTTGGGGGGTGGGGGGCACAGAGAACAAGATGGGGAACAATAGTCTCGTTATCAAGAGGGGGGTAAAATTCTTCTAGTACATACATGTACTCAGTCATGAAAATTCAATTAGTGATCTCCCATTCTCTCTCATTTATATGGTCTAAGAGAGCACATGACAAGTGATCTATGAGAAATCCCTCTAAATTGGCATTGTGTGAAAACATGTCACACCCCTGTCTCTCTTCTACAGAGTGAACATCCTTTGCTCCCCAGGCTCCCTCGCTACCTTATAGTCACTCTCCGCTACACAAAGCCACGCGAACAAGGCAATTTGCCTAAACTGGGGGGAATAAGTGTAAAACCTAAAGGGGATATATTTGATTGATGCGCACCCATGTGAGTTCTTTGTCTTGAACAAGGCCCGTAGGTACTGTTTAATAATTTTTCAGGTAATAATCACGCTGTCAACGAGATGACGGGCTCTTACACAGACAGACTTAATGTTATGAGGTGATAAGATACACCCCTGAAATTTCTTTTATGCATTATTCTCCCTCATAAAGCTCAGATTTGGCCACATGATGTGCGCGGTACGTATTGAGATCGCTTTGTCACTGGTGTGTGGATGACAACTTGCCCAGACAATGGCTGTGGCAAATCCTTGCTGATGCAAATGTTATTGACAAACAAGCAAAGTCGGGCGATTTCGCCTTCAAGCGGACCGAGCAACAAGCTACGGGGCCGTTTACACCTTTTTTTAAACCCCGAGCAGCTGTTTTTCCAGGGAGGATTCACATCTCCAACAGATCTGGACAAAAACAAGTGTCTGTGCTTTCATCTGCTGCTGCAGAGGTTACAGAACTTTGCCCTCATCAGTGCTAGTGACAGAGACTTCATGCGGGTCACTCGAGGTGACCAGCAATGATTTGGAGAGCGGTCCCCTAGCCCCATACTTCATAAAGAGACTAATACGGTGTGTCTGGGGTCAGGACCCTCTTTAGATCTGGGTGCAGTGATGTCAATTGTTTAAATAAAAGTTGAGAGGAAGCACTTACATGTTTACAGACATCCCATAATTATGTCACAGGTCATTACACTACCATGAGGGCTAGGTGATAGGGCCACTGCAGAGGCAGAGACAGATTGATCGAGAGTAAAAATCAAACAGATCCACTGATTATGACGGTATCGACACATATGATCGATCCGCTCATAATTTTATATATGAGAGCAATTCGAAAGGAGAAGCAAAATAACTATAACAATAAACTGAATTCCATCAGCCCGGCTAATGATAGATTTGGGGAGATGACTTCCAGCTGTCAGTCAGCTCATACATGATTGTGACAATGAGAAGACAATAGTGGAAACGCAGCTACCTCATTATCCTTTGTGTCTAATGGGAGGGAAGACTTTGACTCCCAGTCAAAGTGTCTCTCGAGTCTTGAGGGATCCATACTTTTGAAGGCTGACGGGGTGCTGATGATTCTCTGATTATTCGATATTCTGAAAACGTTCATTTCCCTAATTCCTCTCCACATCACAGGGGCGAGTCGTGGTGAGCGTCTCATCTCGGCCTGTGCTGTGCACAGGGGGAGGTTCAGCCTCCTGCAGGAACACAGTCTTTTGGGCTTTGAAGAGCGCCCTTCCCCCCCTTTGCCTGGGCCCCCTCCCTGCATATTCCCCGTGCCGCTTACCGAGACTAAGATCCTCTCGTCTGTTACATATGGATGTATAATTAATGAGATAAGAATATGCATCGTTTTAAGAAGCCGTGATGGTGTCTGTGTTTTTCTGAGGGGGTGAATGCGAGCGCGCACACGCCGTTCCGACCAAACTTGCGTGTGATGTTGCACATGACAATCAGTAAGACAGTATAGAAAACTGCACCTCGCGCCTCCTTTCATGTCACCTCTGTTGCTCAGGTATATGGTGACAGCTAATATGAAAAGTGGCTTGTTTTGTCAGAAATGTGTAAATAAACATGGCAACACTTCAAGTGAAGGTCACAACTCAATATTACATGACAAGTGCTGGGAGAGCGCTGTCGCGTTCAGGTTCTCCCACAAGATAACTGAGCAAACAAAAGTTGGTTGTCACAGATTGTAATGACCTGATTAAACTTGTATTTTTTTTTTTTTTTCACAGGCAAACAGCGGCTGCATGACTAGATCGAGTAGAAATGTGTACAGCGGTATGGCATCCTTAATATTTGTGAATTAACAAGCAAAAAAAAAAACTATTTTCCTCCCTCGAAAGACAAATACTCTTGATGCTCACATTTAACATTTTTATACCGGCATGGCCTATGGTTCTGACTACTGAGAGCAATCCAAGCCTAAACCCTGTATTTACTGAGCCCCAAAACAACAGGCGAGGGAGAGAGGTGGAACACAGCACAATCACCTATTCAGATCAGGTACTAATGAAGAATTCCATCTATCCTGAAATTTAATTAAAACCCCAAAGACTTCAGATGAGATGCGATTTGAAAGAGCCTGGGGCTGGTACACAAGCACTTGGTGGCGAAGGGAATCACACTGAAAGTTGATATCGTAATTGGTCCTGATGTATTTCTGCATTGCCTTTGCGGGAGCGTGGGACTCATAGCTGTATACAGGGTCTCGATGGAGTACCTGCTCATTGAAAATGCCATCACTCAAGCACTGCAGATCTGCATGAAATTAGAGAGCAACTAAGGCCTGATTGCAGGGGAAGGAAGGCACAATTGTTAAATGCATATATTAAGAGTTATTTTTTTTCCCTGTGTAGGTGTGCTTCTGGGTCTAAATGAGCACTTCTGGAAAATCTTTAAGTTAAAATGCAATAAGCGTCTGAGTGCGACAAAGAAATAGACTGTAATTGTTTTGGAAACGCGGCACCAGCACGATAAGTTTTGTGATTTCAAAATGAGTTGTCAGCCTGCGAGTGCCGTTTGTTTCCCCCAAACAAAAAGCGTCAGGGATAATTAATTCCTCGTTTTTTTCCTCGGCGCCCTCAATCATTTCAGCTACCAGTTGAAAAGGACACTAATTGTCAATTTTTTGGGCTTGCTTTCATTTTTACTCGCCCTAGGTGACTGGTCAAGCCAACAATAAGCTCATTCAAACTTTACCACCATTCACATGTTGTCATTGAAAAGAAAAAAAAAAGAAAAAGAAAGAAAAAAAAAAAAGCTTCCTGTCTGAAAATGTCAAGAGTGGAATTCGATCAGTTTCAAAGAATGTGCCAAGAATCATGGAAAAGCTTGCCAAGACTAACACGCGTGGTAAGAGCTGCCACAGATTACTGAACCAAGTTACAGCTCTGTGTTCTGTTCTCTCTCTCCTTTCGCTCACCCACTCACTCGCTGTGCCTTCGCTCTCGCTCTCCCCCTCTCTCTCCCTCTCTCTCAGCCATAAAATACTTCATTATAACACAGTGAGCCAGTGAGTGTAAGTGATGTAACTGACAATTAAGAGTGAAAGCCTGATCCCAGTCATGGCTCTGCAAATATTTATCCATGACAGACCTGCTTGCAGGGCGGGGTGGTGAAAGGCAGGGAGCGGGAGACTCCCAGTGGTCTGCGGCTCACTGAAGTACGCCTGGAGCCATTCGACGCAGCTCTGCAACTCGGGGCTCGTTTCTGCCGGGCTATCGTTGACCACACAGCTCAGGGGGGCCTCGCTGCTCCTGCGAGGGATATAAGACAGGAAGGGGAGTTGAGGTGGGGATCAGAGGAGCAATCATAATAGCCAATTCTTGGTTGAATGGCGCTAAAATATGTCACGAGAGTGTAATAACACGCCACGGGTGACACAGATGCAAAATGGCGTAATTTGCAGAGTGAAAACTAAAGTTGTTAAACGAGACGTGTTTAAAATCTAAATGTCTACATTCTCGCCGCGGCTCCTGTCACCGAGCAGTGACGGACAACAGAGCTGTGAAACGCGGAAAAGTCAAGAAAAATATAAAGACAGTAATCCAAGAAGTAGATGTTTATTTATATGGAGTGCAGCATGATAGAGTATGAAAGAAAACATTGTCGGGTCATAAGGAACGGCGCTAACAGTTTATTTCAAACAACTTCAAGGAAGCAGAACCAGTTTCTGAAAGAAAAAAAAAAGAAAAAGAAAAGAGTTTTCAAAAGTCTTGCAGCTGTTGCGGGGAAAAAAGTTAAGAGCACAGCGTTAACAACAGTTTCAACTCTGCTTGGGTCTAGTTTATAGTTCATGACAAGAATAAATGGATTTTTTTTGGCCAGAGCGGTGCTGGCCAGCAAAAGCGCTGCACTTGGACGCGCATCTTAGCATGAGTAGATGCTTGGAGGAATTTGCCGATGGTTGAGTTGGCATCACTTAACAGCTGAATTTCTCTCCACTGCTGACCACCCCCCAGGTCAATGCAAGCAGACTGACCCATATTTGACACTTAAAGACCCTACTGGGAAGGTCCTCTCTTAGCATGTGCATTACTGCAAAGTGGACCTCAAGCTGTGTTGTGGATCTAAAGCAGGCCGCCAATTCCATTAACTGGTGTACAGGACTTATAAATAAATAATATCACCATTTAAGTGCCCCTTTTTTCAAAATTGGCTTATCCTGTATGGTATTAATAATAGACATTTACTTTGTTAAACACACAGACCGTCTCTCTCCTGCCCGCCCGTAACAACACGGCACTAAAGTGTTTTTACACTTCTGCGGGTCACAGTTTGAGCAACGTTTTATATTGGACATGTGAAGCTGAGGTTTACTGGAGTGTTATGACTGAGCAGGTCAGTTTTCAGGGAAACTGCTCTGCCTGCTAGTTTGCGGCTGTGTGATTAAAATCTCCCGGGTGCCGTTTAACAGTGGGTGTAAATACAGTAAAAGGTGTAAATACTCTCATTTCTAAATAAACCACACAGCAGTTTATAGTTGAGTGGTGAAAACTCGGAAACCCACCGGCAGGTCCTGTGCTGAGACCCGCTCAAACAATGGCCATGGCTCATGGCAATCTCTGTCGGCATGGGTGAGTGCCCAGCCAGCCCCTACTTGTCATTGTCTCTCCTTTCTATCCCTCCCTCCCCTCCCTCCCCCCTGCTCTCCCTCCTCATTTCCCCTCTCTATTTCTCTATCCTCCCACCCCAGCTCTTTTGGCTCCCCACCACCTTCACCCCCAGACATACACCCACCATCCCCCCACTTCTCTCTCTCTCTCTCTCTCTCTCTCTCTCTCTCTCATAGGATCTTCAGGCCACTGTTCCCTCTCTACACCCCTCCACCACCATCACCACCACCACCCTTCCCCTCCACCCCCAGCGCGCCTCCTCCCACCACCGCCTCCTCTACCCCTCCACAGCCCCTCTTTCTCTCTGAGAGGATGTTCCAGCCGCTGCACACTGACAGCTCGGGGATATTGTGTGTGGAAATGTTCCTGTTGGACCCGCAGGCCCTTACAATCTACCGGACAAAGGCTAGAGCACCTTTGCTTAAGGCTCGGCACCTTTGACCTCCAGCTCACACTTCAGACTTGTCACCGTGGCTAATTTTCCCTTCTCCCCTCAGCCCTCCGCTATGGATGCGCCGGCTTCAAAAGGTGTTTTGAGTGATACAACATTGACAGTGGTAAAAGTTAATGCAATGCAGTACATGTTATGGGCGGTAAACAACCGCCGAAATAAATAAATAAAAGTGGAACAACATCAGTTGAGCTGAAGTCTGTCACCTCCAGGTGCAGTGGGGGATTGTATTTTAAAGAGCATGCGGGCAGTGGAGATGTAGCTTCATGCGCTGGCAACATTTTCCAGTCACTTGGAAATGAATTACAAATCAAGGAGCATCACATGATCTTTATGGTGTCCGGACTGGCACGTTAGAAACTCGGCAACTTCAAATGAGGGATTAGAGATGTGTGTTAAATGTATGGCTTGCTGGAAAGGAACTCTCAAAGGAGGAGCGACCTTTATATCGTCTTAAAGTGCCTGCTGTTCCCTGTATAAAAACCCAGAATTAAAATTAGGGAGATCAGATACAGTATTTAAATAACTGTGCCTAACAAGGGTGTTTAAGTTTGAATATATGGTTTTAATTTTTGCAGAATGGTTACTTATTATCTTTTAACTGGTTAAAATCCTATTTTTCTTCAATGCCCTTCAAGCGTACTATTTCATCGCAAGTAAAGAAATATGAAACTAATTCCAAACTAGCCAGGATCTGCTGCACTAAAAGGAATATTTCCCTTGACAGAAGATTGTGATTTGAGAAAATTTCTAATATTGTGCTCCTGTCACAATCAATTTCCAATTACCATAAATCATTGCCACGTAAAGTGGGAGTCATTTGAAGTTCTACCTATTTTCCGACTCTAATATAAAGGAATGAATTGAGCATTTATAAAATGTTGGGAGGTTATTTCACTCATCCTGGATGAAACAATCAAAGGAGACAAAAGGAACAAAGGCAGAATAGCGGACATTATATTTGTCCACCTCCTTTGGCATATTCTGTATACATCTGTAGTTGGACAAGACTTCAGTCAGACTTTTTCTATCAGCTGCAGACGTAAGAATGAAACAGGTTAACCACAGGATCTAATTGAAAGGAATCTGGCGAAGGGTGTAATGGTATATTGCACAAAAAGGGGAAAAACTCAGAACTCATGCCTCCATCCTGTGAAGCGTGATGGCGCTCATCCCGACTCGATCGGCTGTCACTTTTGACACAGCCTGCCAGAGTTCTCCTTCACCGATCATGGGTAACATGGCGGGTCAGAGGATGAAATAGAAAAGGCCAAGAGCAGTCCAATATTTTCCTCAGCCTTATAGCTGCAGATACTTAACTCAGAGACGTCAAAGACTCAAGAGAGCATGAAAAAAGCCTAAAATGACTGTCTAAAAAGGGAAAAAAATACAGCATGTCTCTATGAATGTCAAGATCCTGATGGTCTCTGAGCCAAAGGCTGTGATACAATTGTAAGCCACTTGCTCAATGCGGCTCGTTCAACCATTTGAAGATCATTCAGATGCCTATCTATCTACTGCAGCACTAAAGTCGAGAGCTTTTGGAGCGGTTAGCTGTAAGGAATGCTTCCTATTCTGTTCGGGGGGGGGGGGGACGTTTTGTGCTCCACCGTTTCAAAATAAAAACAACTGGGCCGGATAAACGGCTCTCTAGATATCCAACAACTCTTATTAGCGGATGTCCACCGAAGAGGCCGCGGCACTCAATCCAATACATTAAGGTGGTGGTAAAATACTGCGGAGTCGGCAACAAAGCACACAACAATTAGGTCTTCTCCCAACTGGCTAGCCACAGGAGTCAGTGAAGGCATGTATTACTAGAGCCTTAACTCTTACTCCATTATGTAGTGTATCCACACACCCCGAAGCAGCAATGTTTATCTACAACAGACTACTGAGCAGTTTCAAATAGTGTTTTTAGCCTCTATTCTCAAGTGCCATAGTAAGAGATTCCAATTACCCGAATGGTAAGGAGCCAGTGAGGGAGGCATAAAGTACATTAGGGATCCCCTGTAACTGCAGGGACCTTTTAGAGCCTCAACTGAAGAGGGCCGAGAGACTGGAGGGACAGTGACCCTGCATGGATAGCCTCTGTCAAAATTTGACCACGTCAAGCACAAAGGCATTATGGGAATCCAGTGTCACCAAGTCCTAATTACTGTCTGTGTTCAGAGCAAATTACTGCCTTGTTCCTCTGATTAGCGAGGAGGCTAATCTTCACCTGTGTACGCCAGCACTGCTGAGGGCCCTTGAGTGTTAGCGCTTCGTCTTCTGTAATTTATTTTTAAATCAGTGCCCGCTCCCAGGAGTTTTGAGTGTTTTGTTGTGAACCGCTTACCATGATCCCCACCACCGCCCCCTCACCCCTAAATCCTTGACTAAATCCTTGTTTGGTGCCGCAGGAAGATAAGCAAGAACAACACTTGGGCATAATTGACTCGTACTCCTCTCCAAGATGTCAGAGCGGAATCATCTCTCTGCATATTGCCTCAGTATGTCGCACACTGTGCACTTCTGCATGTTGCAGATATAGAATCCAATCAAGTTCTAAAACAAACCAGCGCATGCCGGAAAAACTTCCCGGTCGACAGCAGGGAAGAAAAAAAAAAAAAAAAAAAAGCTGCAGGAGCTGCTTTTAGCCGCATCTCTACAGTGAAGGATAACTCTCACTCGGCTGTCCTCACCCTAGAGCTTCTGCTTTAGAAACCACAACATTTGCAGATTTTCATCTGAGTGAATGTCAGTGTCTCGTCTGCGTGGGGCGGTTTACAGGTAGTGTGTTACACAGGTGTTGGTTTACACAGGAAATGGCACATGCAGCCTGATTGGGACGGTCCCGAGAGATTAAGGCATAAACGCAGAGCACAGATGGGTCCAAGGGCCAGTGGGAGCAGCACCTTAATGAATACGCAGCTGAGTACTACACTTCACAACATGCAAAACAATATTCTAAGGCCGCGGTAAAAAATAGAACAAAAAATGATCTGAATATCATCACACGATGAATTATTCATGCCATTTCTAAAGGGACCACGTCGAAAAGTCTCTCCCCTGCTTTATTGATGATTTCATTCAATATCTCAGCAGATCACTGTTTGTATGACGGCGCATTTTAGTTACAAATGCAAGCAGTTTATTTACCACACAGTCGTGTCTATGTATCCTGCAAAAATAATAATTGAAATTTAATAAAAGTATGTGTCAGACTTAATACAAGAGAGAGAGAGAAAGAGACAGAGAGGAGGAGAAAGAAATTATAATGGGGAAAAAAAAGGAAAAAGATGTTGATATGGTTCCTGGTGTGTGAGCATATCATGTAAACAGGCCTCAAACAGGGAACACATTTACCACGCCGCTATTCAGTGTGAACCAGGACATTGATTCACAACACTACATGAGTGTGAGAAAAACGATAAATGCATCACCTCAGATATTTCACACTAGCGTTGGTAGTGTGTAAAAGCTGTTGTGACAGCTTGGGTATTAGGGCTAGATAGATGGAAAATGTCTGGCTGCTTATGAATGCCAATGTGACTGAGGTGACGGGTTTGACACAAAAACACTCCACCTCAGAACAATTAGGCTGTTCTCAGGCCCCATCCAGTGTTGTCAGTGATAATGGAAAGCTGTGAGGATAACTGGTGATAAATAGACTTTAACACCCTCCTCCTTAAGACCAATGCAGTCCTGCAGTCCTCTCATATGCTTAACTAATCATGAGCATGGCCGGCAAAATTCATACAAAAGACTAATTACTGTTGTACTTCACTTCAGTCTCAAAGGCCTCTTATATAAGGACTTGGGGGTTCTCTTGCCTCTTTTCTCCTCTTGATGGGTATTTTTTTACAAGTGCTAGACAAAAGCATTTAAAAATTGGTGATTGCTTTCATCCGCTTTAATTACATTCAGAAATGGCATTTCTGCCACATAATACACCCCTATTGTTTCAGAATTATCTGGCTTGGGGAGTAAAATCTACAATATTTGACGATGCTCCGGCGCTAAATCGCCTCTTGAAATTGAAATATGCAGCTGAAATACAAAATAAAACGCCAGCCTTTGCTGCTGATATACTGGAAGCTCCTTGGCTTTCTGCAGAATGCTATTATTATGCATATCCAGGTAGAAAGTTAATTAACCCAAAGCTTAAGCTAATTATGGTAGCAGAATGCTATCAACCAAACGCTTTCAGTCAGACAGCTGTCCAGAATTTCATTTGCTAATCATTTGTCTTTTGCCGGAGCATATGGTACATTTCCCCACTATCACAGCAACAACAAACAGATGAAAATCATTAACTAAAAACAATGTGCAATGTGAAAAATCAGACACAGATTTATAAGGCTTTGTGTCAGAGAGAAAAGGCGGATTTATGGCCTGGGAAGTATAATGATAATTTTTGGTTTTAGCCACTTAGGATTTTAGGCAGACCACGTGACTCATGTGTGCTGGGAATTCAGATGCACAAATATATTGTTTATATCTATATGCAAATGAGACTGAGAATGTTTATCCGTGTAAAATTAATTACAATTTTCTATAGGAGCATATGCAAAAGGCTTGTTCTTAACAATTTTTAGCTCCTAGCCCATTTTGTGCCTGTTTTTTCCGACATCATATTTTTATGTTGTTAAAAGTAGAAATCCCTCAGCTCAGAATTAAATCAATTATTTTCCAAGAAATGCTTCATGCATTATGTTTTTTTTCGCCTTTCTTCATAAAACACATCATGCTGGCTGTTAAAGGGTGATTGATATCAGCATTGCCTCGCGACATTATCAGGCAATAAAGGCTACTCAGGTTCTAATGCAACATGTCATACACAGGCTCCTGTAGTACATTTCTATTGAGGACCTCACAAGCTAAATTGCTTTTTTTTTTTCCTGCTCCCCCACATCTCAGCCAGCTTGACAGACAAATTGATCAAAGCATTGTAAAATAATATGCTCACAAAATGTCTCGGGGCAGGAGTCCAGCCCTTTTTTTTCATTTTTCACCCTAATAAAAAAGTACTCTATGATTTCCTCTATATTATGTGTCTGTGCTCTGTATGAAAGAGGCAAGAAGCATCATATTTCAGATAATAGTAATCTCCTGTAAACAAAATACGTATCATTTTTCTGTGAACGCCGAGGCCATGCTAAAAACTAAAAGGGTGGAAAAAGCTGGTTAACAGGGAGACTGGTGCGTAGGGCCCCAACAGGGGTTGTTGAGATGTAATGAATTTGTTCATCTGATGGTGCCTTCAGGGCTGTCGTTAGACTGGCAGAGGAGGTTGATTTTAGGAAATGTTCCTAAGATCAGTTAGGAAGCAAAAGGGGCTTGAGACGTTTCTATTAGAAAGAGCTGACGGTCATGGTGTGTAAGCAATACTTCAAGGGCGTTTATGTAGCTATAATGGCATTTATCAATAACTATCTATCAATGCCACATATGCTTTTGTTGCTGCACCAGCTGTTCAACACCAACCAATTGTGAATTCTGGGAAAAAAAAAAAAAAAAAAAAAAAACAGAAAGCAAACACAGTCGTATAAACCTACAAAGCTACGACTTTCACAAATATAGAACTGTAGGTTCGACTTCAGGTTATGCATAGTTATCTATTTCCCTTATCCAAAATATATTCTTAGAGATCATTTATCACACTGACTTCATAAGCCTGTACCACACCACATACAAAGCTGGAGAGAGCCTTGTTTAGTATGTCATAAATAAATCAATGGAAATGGCTGATTTGAACTATTACTGCTACAGGCGGGCTTTTGTGAGATCTACATGTAAAGCCGGTTGCAAAGATAAGCCTATATTTTGTCATTTTATCTCGCCTCCCTTAATGCCTGTTTACATCGAGTTACTCCATATATCTGCGGTGGCTCTGGTTCCCCCCGTCCTACGACAATAACAGTCGCATTCAACCGGTCGCGATCAAATCTAAACATTTGGTTTAACGATTTCTTGCTCACACCTTTGAGAACATACAGACGGGGATGATCGAAGCATCACTTATGACCGACATAGCAAATGATATTAAACTGAGAAATGATCTAGTGATGCGAATCATTAAATTCATTTGCATATTCCTACTGAACCCGAACACACAAATTAAACCCTGTTCACAAGGAGACGGAGAAAAAGGTGCCTGTGCATGGTTACAGGACATCTTCCATAATCAAAATTCCATATTATTAATTTTCTCACTTCAACTCATTAACAACAAGTGGAATGTTTTTACTGCTTGATGAATTTTAGGAAATAGCAGACAGTTGAGAAGGAAACACGTGTTGAGGTATAATATACAAGGTTATTAATGGGTTTCCATAAATTAGAATTTGAACATACATTTTCAAAAGGATAACGTCCTATCCGGCTGCATTTGGAAATGGTTTAATTTCCCAAACCATTCAAGTTTATCAAATGCGAATATGTGATACATGGATATTTAATTTCAATCTAATCAAAACTAATCTGAGATGTAGGATGTGGACCTGTAAAAATAAGGAATAAGTACTTATTAACGCTGAGTTTAATCAGTTTCAATCGCTCCAGTAAGACTGTCAACATTCTAACAATTTTGAGGGATGGGCAGGGCATGAAATGGAATCACATATTACATTTCTGAGTGTCGCTTGACACTCGGAACTACTGCATGCGACTCGGAGGGGAAAATAAATAAACAGGAGCCAACAGTCCATGCTCCCCATGGCCTCTGCTGACCCTACAGACATCAGCTCTAATCAACTCCCCTGTGGGTAATAAACAAGTTATTTTCCTGAAATTTCAAATATACTGCGGGAAGAATCACAACCACATGCCATCAGAAATCTAATTTCGAGCCCAACTGTATTCTAGTGCCCCTCATATTTCTAGTGCCTGCTCATATTTGCCCAACTTTCTCCGGGATATTTCTTGTGGGATCTACAAAAATGCCCTGCTTCCAATGAGGAATGGTGGCACTCCATCACAGGAGTGGATTCTGTCCGCCTGTAAATTTCACACCTTTGTTTATCACGTCACCAGCCCGGCTGTTGTACAGTACCTTTCAGCAGGTGCGACATCCATTAGGATCTGGATGGTGTGCACACCATTCTCACATCCGCTGACTTGGATCGTCCCCAGGGGGCTCAGCAATGAGATGGTCTTCTGAGTGCACTGGCTCTCCCTCTGCTTCTTCATCTCGCTGCCCTGCTAAGGAAGCACAAATTACACCCTGTTCATTGACATATTCATGTGGCAACTTTCACAATTTCCCACACACATTTGCATTGAATGATCTATTGAAAACCTAGCGGGCCACCAACGGATGATGACTTACATATGTGAACACCTAGCCTCCAAACAATGTCATGATGTGACTTGATCCCGACATTACTATCCAATATTTCTTTTGTGCATGGAAAAGAATACGCCTATCTAACCAATAAATCGCCCATTTTTTCCCCTCTTTCTGTTCTATATATCACATAAATGAGAAAAACAATGCAGTCTGTTCCCTTGTCTGGTGGGGGATTCCCAAGATAGCTCGACATTATTTTCAATCCGTCATTTTTGGTTGATGGTCGGGATGTTTTTCTAGCATTAAATTTGTTCCTTAGGGTGCAACTCCGATGGGATTCTGGTTTCCAGCCCTTAACAACAGCAAAAACGTGCAGCTTTTCTGACGACTGAGATGGATACTGGCAATAACCAGACAGCAGTTCCTTTTTTATTTTTACTTTGAGGGAAGGAGAGATGATTGACTATGTTATATGTGAGTTTTTGAGAGATGGGGGTTATAATAAATAAAGGTCACATTGATTGTAAGAGTTTCAACCAAGGAAACCTTTCCTTCCTGGAACCTTGATCTGAAAAGTGTCTAAAGGGTACAAATACAATATCTCTCTCTCGCTCGCTTTCATTTTTAATAGTGCACGTAATTCACATCTATATATTTCAACTGATGTTTTTGTTGTGCGATGTGCTGCAACCTATCATTATTTTCACTATTGATTATTCTACTGATTATTGTCTTGGGCAACAAACAAATTTAGTCCATAAGATGTCGGAAAATAGTGAAAAATGTCCATCGCAGTTTTCCAGAATCCAATGTGACATTTTCACAATTATTGTATTTTCCTGTCAAACAGTACATTTAGTTTACAAATATATGAAACAGAGAAAAGTAGCAAATGCTCAAACTTGAGAAGCTGTAGCCAAAGAATAACTGCAGTTTCAAAATGTATTTGAAACGTGTAATACTTACTAGATGCAGTGTTGCAGGATACTTACATAATCAAGCAAGAAAAAAACTAAATAGAGCTAAAACAATTAGCCAATTAATTGCAACCAGAAACTATT
Organism: Eutrigla gurnardus; assembly: GCF_963514095.1. Taxonomy (NCBI): domain Eukaryota; kingdom Metazoa; phylum Chordata; class Actinopteri; order Perciformes; family Triglidae; genus Eutrigla; species Eutrigla gurnardus. The sequence continues at coordinate 12,677,891 of NC_139925.1, forward strand.
CTGATAATCAATTAATAATTTTTCTTTATTTAGCAAAGATACTAAACATTCTCTAGTTCCAGCTTCTCAGATGCTGCTTTTCTTTGTCTTGTGTGATAGCAAAGTGCATTTCGGTGGCTGTTTGGGCTGTTAGACAAAAAGAAAAAAAAATTGAAGATGTCATCTAGAGCTTTAGGAAAATGTGAAGGATATTTTAACTATTTTCTGACATTTACACTAATCTATAATTCAAATAGCCTAATATTTGTTGCAAACCTAAAACAATGAATATATGAAAACACAGCATTGCTCAACCCAGCCTGTACTTTTAATATAAGAACAGATAGAAACCCATATATATTTTTAGATTAAGCAAAGGTTATGTGATAAAAAAAAAAAAGTAGTCATGCATTTACAGTATTTCATTTAGACTTTGTTGCCCCCCCCCCCCCCCCCCCCCTCTTCACACACACACCACCAACACATCTGTCATGGTATGCGATCACAAATGCGTCTGCTTCAACTTTCTTGTTTCTACTCTTGCAGCTCTCACTGTATTCATCGGGGGTTTGCCTGAACTGACAATAAAGGCGAGAATTTTCCGAGCCAAACAATGGTACAGTGCACTTTGGATAAGCGCTGGAAACACTGCCTGCCATTTAGCAAAAGCTGCTAATAGACTCATAGATAGAATAATGGACTTTAGCAATAATGGCCTCGGCTAATAGTCTACGCTGATTAAAATAATGCTATCATGTTTTGTGCCGTTTTCGGTGCGATGCACTGGTCTAAGTGACTACTTTATTGTTGGAGATGTTTACCCAGCTCTTCGCGGTGAGGAACAGCAAAAAGCAACGAGCAGCTTGTGTTGTTTAAAAAAAAAAAAACAGCATCACTGGCAGCAAACCTCGTGCTCGTCAATCATTTGACTCGTTTCTCATTAGGCTAGTTCCTGGTCAAAGCTGCGTTATTAATTGAGCAGAAAGCGCGCTGTGACTGCGCAAACGCAACACGTGTCGTCATTGTAAGATTATTATTTTTTTATTAAGATTGAGGAACTTCAAGCCGACACGTTAGCAACGCTTGACGCAGTTGTTTGAGTGCGTGGGGGTCATAAAACTGTTTGAAACACAAAATGTCGACATGATAAATAAAGTTTTTGCCATTGGAAGGCACGGACTCACTCAAAAGATAGCCGCCGGTGGCGTGAGTGTAAACGGATAACATTTGAACTGCAGGTTATGTCAGACTTCGTCAGGGTAACTTTAACACCGTAAATTAGCTCTGCAGCTTACAGTGAAGCCTCTTCAGCATCCAGTACGGCGTCACGACACGCGCTTCTCCTTCGTCTTCCTGCAAAACAAACGTTCACGGAAATGGTCTTCCTGTGTCTCCCGCGTGGTCGAGCTGGCCAATCACGAGAGGCAAAAGTCAACCCTCGCTCTGTGATTGGCCGGTATGACGTCTCCGCTCCTCCCCGCCCCCCCCTGCCAAGGACGGACACAGAAGGCTTGTCTAATAGGTCTCAAATTGGGATTTGGGGTCCTTCAGGGGGTCCCCAGCACACCGAAGACTAGTAATGGTAGTGATTTAGATATTTCATTTGCTTGATATTTTTACAGCAGGGGAAAAAAACATGAGAATGCATATTTTGAACATTAATGTCAAACACTGTTATCTTTACACTTATAGCTGAGACATTTATACCAATTCTGTATCTCCCGTGACAGTGAGGTCTTCAGGGTCCCAGGCATTATGTTTGTGGATAGAAAAAAAAAAAAAACACCTATGTGACGCCAACAACCAATAACATCTTACGTATTACCAACTAATAAAGTCAGCGTGTTATTATGAACAACACATGGGGCAGCATCCTTTTATTAGAGTTTTATGTGCTTTAAAGGAGAGGGAGTTGCCTTATTTTGCCTGGAGCGGTCATAGATTTAACTGAGGCATATATTTCAGTCATTATGACCAAGTGTGTGGCATCAGTCATGTATTGTTTAAAAGTGTCTGTTGTCATCTGCAGCTTTATTTTTTATTTCCGTGGTGCCTTCAGCTCTCTGCATGCCTCCGTTTGGAATGTGTAGGCCGGCGTGGGCCTGTGGCCCACACCCCGTCTCAGCGGTGAGGGTGGGAGCGGGGGAGAAAACGCCACCCCTGCAGAGACCATTTTGAAATCTGTGAGGATTTCCGTGCCATCTGGACCCGCTGCCAGTCTGCCCCAGATAGTAAGGGTTGGCAACGGTACCCGACGGTGCAATATGGCTCTCTCTTTAATGAACTACTAACTGTCCCCCGTTTTAATTGATGTGACATTTGAGCCATTTATCTCTGACATTTCAATGAGGGATGATTCTCAGCCTTGCCATTTACTTTTTTTGTGCTATTTTCTAAGAGTCATTTGCATTTTCCTGCTCTAAACCTGCTTTTTGTCTCTCATTAGCTAATTAGAGAGCAACATGCACCATTAATAAAAATGAACATAACCTAGTTTGATATAGGCTTGATGAGGGATAATCAGAAAATCACTGTTTTCTTAATATTCATCAAAAATGATGTGAAGGGCTACCTGTGGTAAAAGGTGACTGCGATAAAGCCTCGTAACCTTTATCCACATACCAACATGTAGCCTACAGTGTGGGACAACTTATGTTCGCAGCATGGGGAGAATCAAGCTCAATTAATCAGCATATGATTGCAGTAAGCAGCCCCCTCTGCTGGATCTTCTGAGCCATACTGTTTGAAATCATTTTAATGCTGCATTCAGTGGCCAGACAATTATCATATGGCAGTCACAGTCGATGGTTGTTTTTTTATGTTTTTTTTACATTTGCTTTATTACATTTAGAGAAAAAAATGTCTTAAATGTACAAATTTAAAAATATTTAAAGCCAACTTTTGCTTTTGTGTCATCCTATATTTATTGTATATTAATTTTAATTACTGCTGGCACATCAAAGCTGTTTTGCACATTTGATATTTTGTTTGTACAGTCATATATATTTATTCCGATACGTGCAAATAATTTATTTAAAAAGCAGGAAATACTTTGCCACGTTTTCTTTTTTTTAAAATAAACAGCTTGAAGTGCGTGTGAGTGACATAACGACCTGGTATACGAAAGGTTCCAGCCTCAATTGTTTTCCATAATGACACATATTTTTAATCTTTTTAAGATATCCTTTAAAAACACGGCTGCGCTGATGACGACTGTTCCTTTGATTGTGAGCGGCATCATTGCCAAGGTGTGGTGCCCTGTCTGTGTTGGCAGCCGGACTGATATCTTTTGTTTGAGACTCAAAGAGCTCTTTTTCCTGTTCAGTTTCCCTCACTATTTTTGTTTGTGCGAGGTGTTGACAGACTTATACATTGCACAGTTTCCTTTTAGTGTACGGCACCAGATGTTTGTGAGAATAACAACCCTAACCTTTTTTTGTCATAATAACAGAAATTGTTTATTAGCCATTTTGTCCATCCGGTAATGTATGATTGTCATAGCTCAGTCATATACTGCCTGTCTGTGTCTTTGCTCCCTCTTCCTGTGTTCGCAATCTCACTCTTGTGTTTGGCGTGGGAGGAGTTGAAGTCATTTATGATATCAGATATTCTCTAGGAGAGCAGTAAAGTCCTGACAGACTGAACAACCGCCATCCTCTCACACAGTGGTGTGTGTGAGTGTGCATTTTAATCAGGAGAAACGGGTCTGTGGGCCTCACACTGCACATCGAGGAGGTCTGGGTGTACTCCCTGTGAATACGCGCTGTACAGTAGAGGTTATTTCTGTGCCTCTGAATCAAACCATGAAGCAAGCGTGGAAAAGGCGACCTGTTATATTGTTCTTTTTTCCCCACTTTGACACTTTGTTATTCCGCTCCCCTCCAAAGAATTAGCCTGATCACCGCATAAGCAACGGCGCAATCACAAAGACGTGACCAAATGTCTCTGTACCCCCCAGTGCCCACTTATTTAGTGTGCCTGTGTGCCTCCGTCCCTCCATCTCTGATATGATGTGGCTCCTCTATTTTACTGTTGACATAGTGCTATGAATGTCTGAGCACTTTGCAAATGAAGAGGCTTGAACTCCTGACAGGCAGTGTCGCCGGCACCATGACACACTGGCCCGCACATGCTGTGCGGCATAATGATGACATTAGGATCCAGTGATAATATCAGGACGCACTTCAGATAAATGACTGATAAACCAGGGGTTGTGCCTCTCGTATTACACGCTTGACAGAGCAGCTAATCAGTGTCCAAGTGACTGCTATTACATAAATCATGAGCTCGACTTTGATGCATATTCCATCAGTGTTCCCTATTCATCACGTCATCTGGGGGAGACTCTCTGGATGACTGGCTGCCGGGCCAACACACATTTTAAGAGCACATTATGTTTTCATTAGAATTTGATATGATCCATTCCAGTGTTGATTTGATTTTACGTGCCCGGGTCATTTCATAAGAAACTAGCAGGGAGAGGGAGTGTATTGTTACACTGTGCGAGCGGCTTGGGGTGTCATTTTACTCTCATTGGCCACATTTACATGCAAAGATGCTTGTTGATAAACAGGATTGTTTCTCCATATAATAATAATAATAATAATAATAATAATAATAATAAGATATTGAATTTTTCCAAATGATCTTCCTATTTTCTATCCTTTGTTCATTTTCTGAACTGTGTTCATATAAACATTTCGGCACGAAAGAAGCTGATCGGTGCATCATTGTTCTGCTCAGCGATGAAATCAAACACATTCGGAGATGAAGATGGAAGGGAGATGTGGGGTGTTGAAGTGAGTCACCATGTATGTTTTATTCTCCAGTATTGGGGTCAGAGGATGTGAAGGTGGGGGTGTTAATTTAATCCCCATTCTTACCCAGAGCATGGCCACACTCTCTAAGGAGCTTTATCTCTGACAACTGTGTCAAATTAGAGAGGCCACGAGCCCCTCATAAAGAATATGTCTGTCAGACTACATTGTTCCTGGACTCTGAAATATACGGCCGAGAGAGAGAGAGAGACAAAAATAGAAGATAACACTGTAGTCCCACAGTTGGACTTGAACATGATGAAATAATTTTCAAGCCATGTGATCCTGTCAGCGAGACAAACCCACTAATAAAACTGACGTCCGCGTATCATTCTCTACCTCTGGCGCGCTGCTATTCATAGATTTCAATAAGCATTGTTGAAGCCACGATGCCTCCACCCGTTCTGGCGTCGTCCCTCGTATTTGTGTGGTCCAATTATTTGTCATCTTTTACGCTAATAAAATGCTTGAGCGGAGTTATTTGGAAAAACTTTATTGGACATTAATTCATTGTAATTCAACCTGACTGCGTGTAATTGATGGGAGTGTTACATTCCATTAGCCATGGTGCGTAACTCTAGGTCAGTCCGGTCTGATAAGTGCCCATCATTTATCTCCCTGGTATCATCGCCGTCCCACAGTCAAACATGTAAAACAACTCTTAATGTTCTCCCTAGTCCCCTATGGGTGTTTCTCCCTGTTATCATCATTGCCTCTATTCTAGGGGGACTTCCTCTGGAGACAACATTTTCATAGACCTTTGACCTAAACCATATTTTCCATTTGAATGGTCTGACTAGTGAATATTTACAAGCATGTTTAATGTATAATAGATCTCATCTGTGAGTATCAGGAGTCATTTTCTGCTCAGTCAGGTTCTGGTGTGGCCTTGGACCCTTGCTTGAGGTTATATTGACCCCTCTTAAAAACAAAATGACCTGTGCCTCATTTGGGCCAAGTAGTATGCATACATATTGTGCGAGTCCTAAGGGCATACATGTTTATAACAAGGAAAGCTAGTGGTCTCGAATGTAAACATCTTAGCACTGTAATATTATTGTATCAGTAAAGTCCCAGAAGGTGGTAGATTTAATAATGTGGGTGGATTATATAAGAGAGAGAAATAAAGCAGTAATTTGAAATTGTTTGGGGACCTTTTGTGTCAATGGTTATGGAGGCTAAGGGACAATTTCATTCCCTCAGGCCACTGTTAAAAAGGCAATGACTTTTCTTGTACATGCACAGCATTTTGGAATCTACATGCGTTACTAGCACCACAGGCTTTTATCATGTGATTAGTAATACATAATACATTTGATTCTATTATCATGCGTGGAGGAAAAAAAATGAATGAAGTTGGTGAAAGGAAGAACACGTTGATGATGACTAACGTCTGCGCGAAGTACTTGAATATACATTTAATAGTGAAACAGATCTCGGTTTGCTTCTCGGGTGCTTATACAACCACGAGGTTTTTAATCTCTTTCTTGCCGATGAAAGTCCCAGTAATTGCTATATTTCCCTTTTTGTTTCAAGGACCTTTGATGATCCCTTGGCTTGCATCAGAGGGCAAAGTCATTAGTGGAGAAATGAGCTCAAGTGAAGAGAAAGAGATTGCGGGGCTCCCAGCATGATTGGAAACTTTGCCTCACATTGCATCCTAATTTGAATTCAATTTTCAATGTATATGTGATGGATAAAGACAATTAGAAAATATGTACTTAGATAGCATATTATTTCAAATGTGTGTGAAATGACGTCATCCAGTATCTGTTAATACAACTGCATCCAATTTTGAATTCCCATGTATGTATTAAATTGTATATCTGCTTACAACTACATTATAGTGTGCTATAATCCTTTAATGTAATGTTTATATACCACCAACAAATATATAGTGGTTGTAAAAACAAATAATGAATGTAAATTGATTAGTTAATAATGTATTATAGCTACTACGTTATTATTGTGGACAAATACTGTGTGCCAATATGAAGAAATAATGTCCGTTTATAAGCTTAAACTACATTGTAGTGTATTATAAACCATTCATTACATTTTATATGCTTGGAAACATGTTTTGTTTGTCATGTGACCGTTCCTCTTTGCATATAATCAATGTCTGGAAAAATAACCACAGGACTTCATCTATTTTCTTCATGTTTTCTTTTTTTTATTTAAATGTTCACTGCACTGGCATTTAATCATAGATTTCATATCCTGTAACAGAGAAAAAAATTGCCATCCATGCGACCTGCTAAATATATGTAGAGGAGTTACATTTCACAGTAGCTAAACCGGCAATATGTTCTATGTTATAATTCTGCAATCATCATCAAGTTGTTCAGGGAGGGAGAAGGGGGTGCAGGGACATGTGAAATATGAAATGCTGTCAATCAAAGTGCGGTATACAACACGCTGTTGCGGTTGGGTGACAGTGGTTCTTTCATGTAAATCACAGACATTAGAAATAAAAGACAGGCCTGTTGACTTGTTTCATGCTGGGAATCGGTGGCCCGGCATGTGTTGCACTGTCTGTGCTTCGCTCTCCTGTGGAACCGCTGTCCCCTGGGTCCTAGCACTGCTCCCTGGGGTGCACTGCATATAATTACCCACAATCCACCCTGAAACAGCTCTCATTTACAGTAATCAACAGTCTGCACTTCAAAGGATTCATGTGGCATCAGAAAGCAAGTGCCAGTGTGTGTTATTACAAATTATTATCATTGCCTCACAGTCACCTTTATATACTGAATCTGATGGCTGTGATAACCAAGGAGATTATCAGAGTCCTGCTCGTTATTATTGTCATAATTATCATTTGTTTGGCCCATTTAGGGCTGATGAGGGCAACGGTGATATCATATATGCTGTTAGCAACTTCAAAAGCATGCCTCAGTTCAATATAAGGTCTGAACAACAGCAGCAAAGAGCATCAGAATATTTAATATAATACAGGAGGGTGCGGGGAGAGACGCGCGGTAAGCTTCATCAAGGGCTTAAATTTACATGACTAACGAATTCAGACCGCAAGTAAGAAACGCAAGATCATTTGATCATTTGGCAGACATGATGGTGGTCTGTGTGATAATGGTCATTATCATAAACTGGCGCCATCATTAGGCTTGATTTCAGATAATGGTCAGCATGGAAACCATTTTATACAAAGAAAAGCCGCTCCCCATTAAAGACATATTAAGCGAATTAACTCACATCATGAGTAGGGAACCACTGTGTGGTATTGCCTGGGACATAATGTGCTTATAATGTGAAGTGATTTCTCCTGACTGGAGACAAGTCAGCCAGTTTACATTCATAATAATTTGCTTTAACCCTGCAGCGTTCAGCTCTTCACTGCAATTTTTTTTGCATCCATAAAAATCTATAAGGATCATATATATATATATATTATTTTGGATATCTGAATTTGTAATATTTTGCATGATATTCACTGTGTGGTTCATATGTAAATTGTTTAAGAACATGTTTATGTTCAGTTACAAATGTTCATGTCCGATGTTTGATACTCTATTTTTTGTAGTAATACACATTCAGTCTTGTATGTTATGTTAATTGAATGGCTGTCATATATAACACAAACCACATACGTAGTACTAAACTAACATGAAGTAAATTGCGTGAATTATCATAAGTAATTATTCATATTCATTAAATTGGCCATATTCATACCAAATAGAATATGTCAACATTGCATGTTCATATTTTATTTTACAATATAGGATTGTTGCAGCTTTATTAATTTTTTTTCTATGGACGTGTGTGTGGATGTATTACACACGTATACACACACACAGTAAATACCTCTGTAATTTCGTAATTCAAAGATTCTCCCATTTACCTCTTGGCAAAATGGCTGCTGTGCATCCAGAGAGACCACCTTCAGACATGACATCCTCGGCTCTCTGGTGGGAAGAGCAGCGTCCTCCACAGAAGCTGCCTCTGACCCTCTGGCACTGCTGGGCCTCATCATTGCCGGTCCATTAGGAATGCTGGAGCAGGTCTCCAAACGGGCACGGCTGCACCACATTACTCCTACCCCTCACTGCTGGCAGGTCCCCTAGGGGCCAGGTCATGTCATGGCATGGGTGCCCTGTGAGTGAGCTTGTACCAGGTCTGCCCTTGACATGCCCCCCTCTCCTCCCCTCCCGCCTCCCCCCTCCTCCTTCTCCTCCATGGAGAAGGGAGAGCAGACCGTCCGGATGGGGCACTGGGGGTGCCAGCTGGTGCCAGCTGCGAGGGGAGATATCCAAGGTGGCGGACACCTGTCCTAACTCGCGCCCCCCAGCTCCCACAATGCATCTGGTACGGCCCCGCAGACCCATCGTGGGGAAATGAGGCGCTAACCTTGAGGAGAAATGCTCTCAGCGTCGCATTAAGAGAGGCCCTAATTGCCGAGCGCTAGCACTGCCAAATGACATTAGGATGTGCTGTCGTTTACTTTAACATAATGGCTCAGCGTGTTTTTTGGCTAAACTTCCTTTCGCTTCTCAGAGGTGTTTCACCGCCGTGGCCATTTTGGCCCCTGTCACGACCAATCAGCAGTGGTCTCGAGGATGATAGCGATTCTCACGGACGATAATTCTAAAGACGTTTGAGAGTTGGGTATTGAAAAGTCGAATTGAGATTTGTGGTGGGGAAAAAAAAAAAACCCCAACAACACATGACTACTCCGTACTATGAACTCACTATACCATGTAAGTGGATGCCATTTGTGAAATAGCAAGTGCATTAACTGTACAAGCCGGGTGAGTGATTGTATTATTTATTCCCTTTTTTATCAAACCACATGCTTGTATGGCTTTGTCGTTTCAAAGAAATACTAACACGGTCCACTCAGTGTGATTAAATTACACAAGCATGCTCATTACATTATGCATACTGTAATAAGAATAGCCCTGACCGGTCTGTAGCCGTATAGCGGGCTCCGCAGAGAATGATCACATGTTCCGCCGCTGTACTAGATTTTTGGGGCGCCCATTAGCAGAACAAAAATCACCTTTGATTTAATGAAAGGTCCTCATTTGCTTACCGGCTCCCCTCACTTACGGGCACATGGTTAAATTAAGCACCCCACCCCCCCCCCCACCCCCATCTCTGCCTCCATTCGAAGGAGACACCGTCCCCTCTCCTGCAGAATAATGCTGCGATGATTCTATGATCTGGTGTTTCAAGTCTGCGGGAGTGTCAGAAATCCACTGCAAGGTGCTTCTAATTGCAGATACACCTCAGCACTTGAAAGTAATGAATGTGAGCATGGTGAAACCTCCAAGGATCAAACGCTAGTAATACATCATCAGTTCTGAAAAGGGTAATTCGTTTCCCTTCGCCAAGCAAAATATTAGAAGTTCAGATAAGGGGTTTTATTATTAATTTATTCTTCCCCCCAATACATGATTTTGTAATTGAAGTGCTATGAATAAAGTAACCCATATATCTTAGCGAGCCACTATGCATCCGTTGACTAGACGTGGGATTTGAGTGTGTAAATATTGTCTGTAGCGAGTCGCAACAAGGATGATTCTTCCTCAAACACACTTTGGTGATATGTTTGATTGGATTTTGAGCCATGTATTTCCCAAGATCATAACAAATCATACTTTATTGTGTCTCATCTTAGATCTATAGTGTTATTTACTGTGTTTCTTGCGAGCTTAACGCCATGATTTTGTTTGAAGTTTTGTTCAGATAAAGGCTCCTACTGTTGGCAAGTCTTTTTTTAAGTCTTAAAGTCTTAAATTGAACAGATCTTTTTTCTTTTTTTTCAACTCAAGAAGGTATCTGTTGCATACACCAGCAATGTGCATACATAGGCCTACAATCCAAATGTTATTCCTAAACTTTGCTTCACCTGATCCCTCTGAAGAGTATCACCTCCAGTCGCCATGGGGTAATTGTGCCAGAGGGACCCAGCCAAAACAAGCCTGCCAGTTCACTAGAAGTTGGCCTCTTACTGCTGGTTGACCCTTGGGCCACCAAGCTGTTGACCCCAGGAACGCAAGGGTAAGAAGTTCAAAGCCCAGCTGTCCGTGCGTGATCTCTCCGTCTGGGGCCACAGTCGTGCGCCATGGGGCCACTTCCCCCCGCTGCCCGAAAACCCGGTCTTCACTCAAACAAAATCAGGACATGCTATGCTCCCTTCAATGGCGCTCCAAACTGCAGAGAAACTCAGTTGAGCGCAGAGTGTTTGTGTGTTCGCGGGATGTAATTTACGGCCTTGTGTTGAATGCGAGCTACCAACCTTGTGCGGGGGACCAGTGTTGCGGCTGCTTATGGCATCTGCTCAAACGGCCACTGAGGAACAGGCATAACAATGTGCCATTCACGGGCCAGATGATGTCCGACTGCGAAGAAGAGTTTGGACAGGAAGGGTAGGAGAAGGGCAAAAGAGACAGGGGAGGTTGATGGACTTTACGAGAAAACTAAAAAAAACAAAACAAAACAAACAAAGAAAAAAAAAAAAGAAACACAGAAAAAAAAGAAGCTGTAAATATATATGAGAAATCACACAATTCATTTGCTGGCATATGTAGCTCATCCTTACTGCTGCGCGGCCGCTCACTAGATTGCTTACACAATCAATGCCTTGTTATTTCAATGGAGAGACAAATCAGAGTCGTGGTCTGCAGTTAAAGCCAAGTCTCAGCGACCTGTCATCTGTGGTGCACTGTTAGGAGGTGGCTAACCCCTAGGGGGGAGGAGAGAAAGTGCTGGGGGGTCTGAGGTGTAAAAACCCAGGAATTTCAGGGGCTGATAAATGAGGCTCTTCCTAACTGCATATGGTATGTGTTTTAAACTGACTCCCCCTCGGCCCTCCTTGTAGCCAGCCATCCTTCATGAGGAGTTCAGGGGCCTTCTGCTGTACATTGGGGCCCTGTTTTGTTGCCAAGACAGGCCCCCTGCATAGGCTGCATATGGGACTGTATGACGTCTGGCTTGGCCGGCTTTCATGGATTGTTATGGTGGTGTTATAGAGGCTTCGCATTGGGTCATAGTTAATTTACACTGACTTTGTAAGCTATTAGTTTTACAAAGAAAGCGATTTGTCACTCCGGATATACACCTGCTACCTGAGAATAACAGAAGTAAAATTGCAATATTTCCGAAAGGAAAAAACAGCCAAGAGGTGTAGAATTAAATGACATCGTCTGACAGCTTCTTAATATGATCTCCAAGCAGGAAGAAAACAGCTTTAACACCATTTCGCTTTAAATAGAGACGTATCCATGTATGCAGCCGCTCGCTATACAAAGGGCAGCGCATGAACATGACACCATGATGTTTTCACGACATCAACAGCAGCACTCGTAAATTGTAACTAGTGACAATATCATGACCTTTTTGGCGCAATGAGCACTTAGTATAGATGATTTCTTCGCGTTATAGCCGTCTATCGGACACGGTGGCTGCTCACCGCCCTGTTCAGTCGTCTTTTAACCAGCCAGCCGGACACATATGCCCCCCGGTTATTCCACTGGACCTTTACCTCCTCTCTTATAATAGCACCCCACTCTCTCAGTCTTTCCAATGTATTCTACTCATTGTTTACTGTACATGCGGGTCCAGAGTAATAATAAATAAGGAGCGTGTGTGCCGTGCCAACATGATTGATTACGACAGGGAGGCAAGGTCAGGATGGAGGAACAGGCTAGGGCTGTCCGACTCATTGAGTTAACACTGTATCCGTATTGTATGAATGTCACCAGCGATCCTGTGATTTATTACTACAGCCACTGCTCAATTCTCCTTTTCTACCTCCCCCCTTCTTATGGTACCTGACCGAGATACAGGATATGAACAAGAAGTGTAGGCAAAATTCAGTCCGACAGCGAGCAGGTTACATCTGTGTTGGAGTATTTTTTGTTATATTCTATTTAAATAATTTGTTTGAACTACAAAATGAACATTTCTGGTAAAATTAAGCAGGAAAGGCGACGGCTTTAGAATGTTCACACTAATTTATATTTATATTTTGGGTAATTTGGAGAAGGTATCATCAGTAAACTTAATGTGTCATCTATCTGATGATATAAAATCAATACACACACACACACACGCACACACACACACCTACTTTATACCTACACACACCACCTCCTCACAACCACGGCAAGAAAAAAAAAAATCTGAAAGGACTGACTGAATTGTTTATTTGCTTGAATAACACACCAAAAAAAAAAAAAAGTCATTGTCACATTCAACAATATATACTGAACTCCTCTTTCCTTTCAGAGGATCTAACCTTTCGTCTTGGACTGAATACACAATGCCCCCCTGGACCTCTGGACTGCTCACTCTTTAGTGCATGTCAAGAAGACACCAGTCTGGACTATTTCCTCTGGGAGGTGGGTAAGCAAGCGCCACGCTCTGTCAGTTAGCGTAAAATGTTTCAGACTGAAGATGGATGGAGACGACGTGTCACTATGGCTCAACCGGGCTTTCACTGCTGCCATGGCCATGTCCTGGTCACATCAACCCAAGCGACCGAATCGCTAGGACCTGTCCTTCCTTTTGAGTTAGCATATACACAACATGACAGAGCTTGTGGCCTTCACTCACTCAGGGCAGCAAAAGAGAAAAAAAAAGAAAAGGAAAATGGTTCTTTTTTGGTACGACAGGTCATCTGGATGTTTTTGTTTTAGCACACTTTCAAAGAAGAAATACTGCAGCATGTTAACAGGAGGATGTTTGAATTTAAATAAAGATTATTTTTTCATCACAGCGAGCTACAATTAGAACAAACCAGCAGAGCTAGAAAAAGCTCGAAGGGTCTGACGAGAGAGGACCTTGACACGGGAAGTCTTGGAGTGCTGACCTCTGCGTTTGACCTCCCCCCAAAATATGTTTCCACAGGCAATTCCATAACTCTCCAGCCAACATTTAAATGCTTCCTGTTTGACAGGAAGTTCCACATCGCTCTCTGGGACCAGGGCTGATGCTCAACTGTGCGAAACGGCAGCGTGCAGAACCCGGAGTTAATTTATATCATGTCTCATCACCTCTTTGTGGAAGACTTCACCCACACATGCACACAATCAGGCAGAGACAAACAGTTGAGTGTGGGGGCCCTTTTTGGTCATGCGTGCTTGTGCGCAAACACACACACACACACACACACACACACACACACACACACACACACACACACACACACACACACACACACACACACAGTCTCTCTAGACTGATAATGTGCCCCCTATTTGAGTCAAAGGTACAGTATGTAGTGGCCATACACACTTCCTGAAGTAAAAGTCTCTGTATGACAAGATATTTTTTTCTCACACTTTTACTCTCTCTCTCTCTCCCTGAATCTCCCTCTCTCTCTCGTTCTCTCTCTGTGTCTCTTTCTCACTCACTCACTATTTCACAGTGTTGTTATTGCAATGTGTGTGTGTGCTGGTGCGGACTGTGAAACTGATGAATGACCAGCCATGGCAGATTCATAGTCCGGATCCTGGTGCAGCTGGAGAGGAAACTAATGGCAAGCTGGGACTATGGAGGTCTCAGAGCTAATACCTGTCTCTTCCATCAGGAGACCTGGGGGCATTTTTTTACACCCAGCCAAATAAGAGCCAACCCCCCCCAACCCCACCACCACCGCTGCCACCACTAGCACTCCTTCTTTTAACACCTTCCAACTCTGCAACGCCACCCCCTCAACATAACCCCCCCCCATGCACATACATACACATGCATGTGAGTCGCACGCTTGCACGCACACGCGAGCACTCAAGCACGCGAGCGTGCGGCCACACACAGATGGACGCACACCCCTGCCGAGCCCCCAAACTGTCCGAACCGTGGGGTGCTGGGGGGAAGAGTTTAATAGTGAATGGGTGGCCTTACAGGTATACAGGGCATCAGCTGTCTGAGAGTAAATGTGCGGCAAAAAGACAAGGATGGGCACTTTACTGGACATTGGCTTTTGCTCCCTGATGATCAGCCACACTATAAAACGCTGTTTCCTCCTTTGTACTGGCGGTTCAGTCGTGCAGCTGCAAGTTGTACCCGTGGAAGTGTTGCGCTTGTACCCATTTCCCCAGCAAGCCAGGTTTAATATTGAACCCGTGTCTCGATACGTATATTAATGTTTGTAGTCGCGCGCCTCCCAATGTTGTCCTCATTAGTGTTCTATACTATGTTCATCCTGAGAGCAGGCTGTGAAATGGAATCAGAGCGCGAGTGGAAGTCATTAGTCAGTTTTGAGTGTGCATATGTTCAATTGACCTGCAGTATGTAAATTCCTGCAATGCTGGCCTTGCATATGGGCCGAGTGCCTCACTGGAGGCCCGTCCAGCATGGTGCCTCATTACAGAGCGGCTTTCCAGAGTCCTCTCTGTTAATTAGAGAGCCTTTGTCCGTCACGTGACTCCGCTGGTCTGACACTCTGAGGTCAAAGTAAGGACTTATGGATCTTCCTCCTGCAACGTCCGTTTGTCTCTCTGTCTACCTGCGCTGCTCTGCAAGCGGGTTCGCGTTCGCATTTTTCATCTTTTGTTGTTGTGTACGTCGGACAGTTCTTCGATTCCACATTGAACTCATCCGTCAACTTTCATGACCGAAGGCACGGAAATAATTCAGCAACTTTCCAAAGTCAATGTTTTGGTTAATCGCGTCTGTACACCTTTAATCCGCCGTGAAAAAGAGCCAAAACGTATTTCCTAGTAATACTGTGTTACTATCTGTGAAAATGTCACAATTCTTCTCTAGTCTACCTTTTCACCTGCTTGTCAGACTCGCAAAGGCACTCAGCGAAATTATCTCCAGGGCAACAACAAAGCACTGTCAAGATACCCAGCATCCTGCGGCTTAATTGTTATTAATTTACTGCAATTAAAATGTGTCTCTCTGTCTGTTTTTTTTCATGCCTTGACAAGCATGGATATTGTTTACACGCAAAGAGAAACTGTTGAAGAACATTTCCAAGCAATGTCACTGTCTATGCATAGCTCTAAGCAATTCCGGCGCACATCGCGATAAAGCCCATATTTGAATAGGAGCGGATATCAAACACATTCATTAGGTTACATGCTTCACTTGATTAATTATATCTGAAGAAAATTGCGGGCACTTCGGATCTTAGTCTGGTAGTATCACCATGTGCCACGGATCCCTAATTTCCAAAAGAAAAGGGAGGGGGGGCTGAAGGGGATTTTTTTTTTTCTCCCAGTCTATCCCGGACAGCCTGCCTCTCTCCCTAAGGAAATGAACGTATTCAAATGTATCTCCATCAATGAGCACAGTAATTATGAATTCAGCACTAATTAGTAGATACACTACTTTCCTTGCATATTTGATTTCCACTGTGAGATGTTAATAAGGGAAGTGCCCATTTTTGTCCTATCTCATAAAAATTCCAGAGTGTTGGAGAGGGGGGGAGGGGGGTGGGGGCGAGGAGGGAGGGAGGGATGGAGGGAGGGAGGGCGTGGGGGGAGGTGGAAGGGGGGGCAGATGGCGAGAGGGAAACAGGGGATGCATTAAGTATGCATGGAAGTCGAAAAAAATAAGTTTACAGATAATTGGCGTGGTTACTGAGGGGCTAAAACAACACTGCTTACCTTAGTTAACATTCTGCTGGCTAAACATGCCTTTTAAAAGACATACATGCATTGTATTCCTCTCCCTTCGTTTACGAGACAAATAAAGGCTTTCCAGCAGGAAAAAAAAGGGACCCCAAATACAATAATAGTGCGTTGAATTACTAATGTCACACCCTTTTCAAGGAGTACACATTAGCATATGAATAATAGACAACCGATGGGTTTTTTTTGTTGGTTTTTTTTTCTTCTTCAAATTTTATATCTTTTGTGCAAATGTCATGAAAAAGTAAAAACCCGAAACAGTTTTGCTCTCTTACAACGCCAAGGGGTAATTACAATATTTTCCCTAAGAGAGAGAAATAAGAGAAACCCTCCCCTTCTTTGATAATGTTGCTGAAACATATTTACAGTGCACCACTGCTTGTGATTTATTAATATTAGAAGACAGCTTTTGTTGCAATGTTTTCATAGCCAGTGATTAGCACAGCCGGCTACACTGAATAAATTCATAAGTGGATTAAATTATCAAAGTGGAATAAATCTAATAATATAAATGTTCATTGGAAGTGAAGGACTTCATATTTCCAGCGCTGTCAGATTAGGGAGCAGATGGTCACCCTTATGCCAGTGTTACTGTGTGAACGCTCATGTCAGAGGCCATACCTTTACCAATAACATGAACATATTTCTGGACAACACACAATTGCATTGGATACAGTGGATTTATCTAATTAATCCAATCATCTCTTTTGAATGGGGATTTCGGTGCCCGTTGGTCTCTCCCTTTTTGACTGAGATTGGCGTCTTTGTGCCAGGCTGCCAGGCTGCCAGCCTAAGAGGCTGGTCCCCCTTCTCAAGGAGAGCGTTATGACCATGTGGTGTTCGTGCCAACCTCTGGCTGTGGCGGGGAGATAGGGAACCCGTGGTAAAAAAAAAAAAAAAAGGAAGAAGAAAAACACACAGAGGCAGAACACATGGAACACGCACATAACAAAACAACAATATACACGTATACTCCAAAAATACTCTTGTAACACGGATGTAAATGCTGATACAAATACTCCTTCAGGCACACACACACACACACACACACACACACACACACACACACACACACACGGACTCACAGACCTGCCACTCTAAAATCGACTTAATCTGTGATCAGATATACTACAATAAAGGCAAGTCTGGCAATAGAGGGCATGGGCTATTATGAATGATCTGTACGTTGCTCA
Organism: Eutrigla gurnardus; assembly: GCF_963514095.1. Classification (NCBI taxonomy): domain Eukaryota; kingdom Metazoa; phylum Chordata; class Actinopteri; order Perciformes; family Triglidae; genus Eutrigla; species Eutrigla gurnardus. The sequence goes on from NC_139925.1 coordinate 12,695,483, forward strand.
ACCACACACACACACACACACACACACACACACACACACACACACACACATTGTAACAAACATGAGGACAGCCATGCAAACACACACACATACACACAAAGGCGGCCCCCTCACACTCTTATTTGACTTTGTGTGTGCTTCGCTGGGTTTATTATGACAGGCTGAGCGGCGGGGAGGGAATTAAACTGTTAAGCAGACATCAGAGGCAGTCTAATGTTTAATGCAGGAGCCGGGGCATGTGCTGACTGATAATGAATACAAACAGGCCAACGTCTTATTTGTTGTGCTTTTCATTGGGAACGACTGGGGTGCTTGACATCCACAGCTAATGTACTGTACGGGGCTATTGTTCTAACCCCCCTCTCATCCTTTCCTCCATATCTCTCTCTGCCTCGCTCTCCTTTTTTTTTTTCATTTCACTTGTCTTCCTTTATTGCGCTGATTCTTCAAAGCTGCGCTGTCACCGCCATCACACAACAAGCCCCGTCTTGGGCTTGGATGTGACAGGATAATGTTGTAATTCTCGCGGAATCACAATCTCCATCATGATAATGTGTTGATGGGATGTGGTAATAGTTGTTAAAAGGTCACCCAGTGTGCTGTAATTGGCTCTTTCATACTTCACTACGTTTACTACGACAGAAGGCATGACCTCGCTGGCAGAGACGGTAAATATGCCATCTTGAGAGTGTAATTATACAAGCCAAGCCTTCTTGGATCCCTTTCTCCCGCCTCCTTTGCCCTCGCTTGCCACGCGCTTCCTTACAGTCTCACTTTAGATGTCCAAATGCAACTGTAAGTTGGCATGATAAATGAAGCAAAGCTGCCGTACAATGCTGTGCGTATGCCATGATTGGCAAGTGTACAGTATTGTTAGGAATGGGCAGTTGGAAAATGAAGATGTAATTTGAAGAGGCATCCATTTAAAAAAAAAAATATAGATTTATGTTCTCGCTGAAAGAAAGACTCACTTCAAATGTAAACAAAGGACACACTGACTGAAACAATCCACACATGTTGCCATAACTGATATGTTTATAACGGAAAATAAACATACGAATGTATACCTAAGCATGTGCAAACAGTTTAATCACATTAGGATTCCATCATGACAGCCCAGGGAATAAATAACAAATAACAATCCTACACATGTATTTTTCTAAGACAGCTGCTTCAGCTCTGCCCTTAATTAGTTCAAACACACAATTAAGTGGGGGAAATATGATTTATGTTTTTTGGGCATTAGGTGTTAAATTGAATCAATACTGTAATTAATACAGTAATACAATGAGGAGCTATGCATAAGATACATAATTGCTCGCATAGAGATATTAAAAACACACATTAGAGACGAGGAATTTTCCAGGTATATTTATAATCGTCTTTGAGGTTCAGTATTTTTATGTGAACATTTTGCCATCACATACATTTTTATGTCTCATATTTTATTATTGATTGATTAATTCTGTTGCGATATTAATATATCTTTAAATCTTTTAAACCTTGTATACAATCTATCTATCTATCTATCTATCTATCTATCTATCTATCTATCTATCTATCTATCTATCTATCTATCTATCTATCTCCTAAAAAAGGAGAATTCTGGTGATGGCTTGATTATTATTATATCCCCCTTTCAGTTTTAATTTATTAATACATTTAATAATTTCCCCTTTTCTTTGGCTAGATTATTTTTTAAACCCAATCCTTTTATTTTCACCTCCTGAAACAATAAAGGTTGAAAAGCCTTTGTGTTTCATCCCCCATTTAAATAATTTCCTGCTTTATATATATATTTTTGTTAAACGTGTGCTACAAAATGTGTTGGGTAAAAAAGTGATCTTGCAGATGTGGAAAGTGTTACACGTTTTGGTAATTCATGCATTGGAGTGCGTGTGCAGCATGTAATAGGGGGATACAGATCCATAGCACCTCCCTGTGGTGCTGACCATCTTATTGTGTGTGCTGTGAATTGGTTCCACTCTCAATATCTTATCTTACATCTCCTCTACTTATAGTCACTTTTATCTACCCACTGAGAATTTTCTTTCCATTTCAAGATTACCCTGTTAAATTACAACATCATAAAACATTAAAAAAGAGTGCTTCCTTTTAGAAGAACTTATCATCCGGTCTGACAATATGCTTCATTCAGTTTAGGCAGCTATTGAAAACTGCTGCCATCATTGTAACATTGTTATGGTAACTGCTTGAGTGAAGTCACCAAATCTTATTGTAAGATCTCCTACAATATCATAATAACACTTGGAAGCGGGGGCAGCGGAGTTTGACAATAATATATCTGTGGAAATCTTTCCCCCTCTCTCCAGATCCTCAGCGAGAGGCACATCAGAGGAGACATTTGCGCTTTATGAAGTGCATTCATTTGGCCATTTGCCATGTTTCCTCACCAGAGGACTGCTATGATGAATGAGAGAAGAGAAGAAGCAGATTTTCTCTCCCACCTCTCGGCTCTCCCCTGTGATTACTAATACAGAGCCCTGCAACCTCCCACACCATATGAAAACTGTAGGCTTGCTCTCATATCCTGGGTAATCCTCAATTTCCCAGAATCATTAAACTGAGACTAGCATCTCTGATGGCTGGAGATACTTGACATATTATGATTATTACCATATGAATACCTTGTTGTTACCTAGGAAGTGGCGAGGTTGCCTTAAAAATCGATGTGGAAGACTGGCATAATGGCCTTTCTAGGTTGTTGCATTTGAGAATAAAAGCCCCTCTTTTTTTTTATTTGTGTGAGATAAATCAGTGCGGTCCTCAGCCGTTGCCATGACGGACAAAACAAATATCCCGAGAGTTTGATGCAGGAAAAAAGAAAGAAAGAAAAGTTTTATCTTGAAAGACAAACTTTTAAGCACCTCTGCATTCAGTTCAACAATTTCATTTTTATTGTTGTTCAATTTGACAAATGTCACGGTTTTTATTTCACAGGCTCGTCCATGCAACCACCAGGAATTCAAGCCCACATGTCCGACCATAACTATCCCTTACTGGCAGAGCCACTAGAGGGCTTGTGGCATGGAAACACTAAAACTTTCAAATGCATCATTTACTGTACGTATAAACTCGCATTTCTGATTATAAATGCTACCCTTAGGTGAAAGGGATAGAATTTATAAAGTCGAAATGCTGAATCCAGAGAATTAAACTCGGCTGCAGCCGCGTTGAGGGGGATACTCTGCTGCGGAGGGGCGGACCAGGGAAATTTATGTGGGAGAAAAATGTATGTTCAGCGGATCGGCTCCAAACCAAACATATTATCTTTTTGGTATGCCCTCCTCTTCATAGCCTCAATCAGTTGTTCACAGTGTGTAATTCGCTGACATGCTCACCATGCAGAGACTTCTCTCTTTACCTCTGAGGGGGAGAATACGGAGCTGATACTGTAGCTAACCTGGCACATCTTCAAAGATTCAACACAGTTTACTCACGGAAGAAGATTTTTTTTTTTTTAAAAGGTAACAAAAGAATGCTCGAATCAAATTGTGTTTCACTTCATACCCACTTGGCGCACAATGTACAGAGAGGAAGGTTTTTACGACTTAAGGCAGAGTCCTCTGCAAGTTAATGACCGAAAATGTCCGAGAGCATTCAAAAAGTGGAAGTGAGTGAGAAAAACAGCGTTGCCCCGGAGGGTTTGGATTAGCAGATCTGTGCTCTGTCTTCTGCATGAGTTCTAGTGACAATTTTGGAGGATGGGTCAGATGAAAGACAACAGAAGGAAAGCAGGATCAAAAGCCACATGCTTTCCTGTATCCCTGCTTGTTCTAAGGGGCATACATAGTGCATTGGATTCATATCAAGGTCTTTGTACAGGGAGAGTCGGCCAACATGCAGTGGCCTTATTATTCTTTACTTCAATAACAAACCCACGTCTTCCCCTCTCGCCATCAAAGGCACAGCTCTCTAGAAGTGAAAAATACACATCATATATGAGTCATTCATCTTCCTTGAAATTTAAATAACTCCTTTGAACATCGTCTTTGGTAAGTTGTGGCCAAATATGTAATTCCGCATCGGCTGCAACGTATAACATCCGTCGGAAAAGACAATTCGGTGGCAGCCGGACTCTCTCTCGCCCCGTCGTCGGGAACGCGGCGCTAAGAAAAGTGGCTTACTTTCCCCTCTCACACTGTGAAACTACAAAACGTAACTTTTCATACCTTTCAATCGACTCCCATTCGCCACCCAGTAACGACGTTCGCTCCCTCGCCCTGAGTGACAATAACTAAGTTGTCCACATCCATTCCGCGCAGTTATCCGCCCGTAGCCTATAAAACAGAAATAACGTGGAGGTTTACTCACAGTGAGGGGTTACTCTCAGACCGGACCCGGGCAGCCATTTGAAGTGACAGGGCCGCCCATCATGCGCCTCTAACGGGGTCAGGGGGCCTTATGGGGACTTGATCCAGAGCGAGGCCACGGGGACCGGGCCTTTAGAGAGGATGGATGGAGGCCCTGGTAGGAAGGAAGGACGGGCTGATTACATCATTTTTCAGACCCACCAAAAGGCCCTGTAAGGACCTGTGGGCAGCTGGATTGACAGTTGGCCTCTCCGCTAATACATTTTGGAGTGATTTGTCAAAATGAAGAAATTGTTCCCGCTGACCTATCCCGTTCAAGTGTGAGCGACTCAGTTGGTGAGACTTGACAAGACAGGCGACATATTTCTCATGCTAACAGTGGCTCATGTTGAATATATGAGAGCCCAAGTCATAACAAGGCATTCATCATCATGAAAGAAACTTACTTTTAAAAAGAAAAAAAAAAAAAGGAATATCTTTCAAGTCTGAGGAAATGACATTAGGGGGAACATGTCAGGAGCGGAGTTAATCACTTCCCGAGTCTGTGTTGTGCTGTAGGTGGCGTCTGCTTCTGTCGGAGGGGAAATGTTTTGTTTTTGTGCATTTTTTCCTGAATATCTACAAATATTCCCTGAAGGCACGCTGCAGTGCGATGTTGCGCCACCTGTTTTCAAGGCGCAGTCGTTCCCCGGGGCCCCTCAACAAATCATCTTCCTTGTTTCTCCTGCGGGGAAAGAGACACCGTCACTCCTGGGTTTTGGGTGTCACATCATGCTGAAAGATGCTAGAGCAAATTCGACATTTCCGTCAGTCCCAACAGGTAAAGTGAGAATCAAAAAAAGCAGGATTGTGAAATTAGAGGTTGGAAAATCTAAGCGGGAATTTTCCTTTTTAGAAATCCATGAAGCTAAAAACGTGTCAACTCTCTTTCAAAAAATGAAAATAAAAGGATAGCTTGATTTTTTTTGAACATGGTCAAACAAAGGGGGATGCATTTTTGGCTTTGCCTCGTTTTTTTCCCTTTAATGCATAAAACGGCATCGCCGCACCCTCAGCTTAGTCCGGCATCTTTCTCTCAGCAGTGCCGACATAATGACTGACCTGGATTCATACTACTGTTTTCAATCACCATCTCCCTCCAAGGTTATTGGCCAAAATCCAGAGGTTGTTCTGGGATTCCACTTTATCAGAGGCAGAGGCAGAGCAGCATGCGGAGTTAATAATAATTTGGTCTGTGTTTTACAGCTGTTACACAATGGACACTGTGTAAACCTCTTACGACAATGGGGCCTCGGAGCTTCCCGTTTTAGAAGCAGATCCGTCTCTGTAAGACCGTCAATGACAGACAAATAACAGAAAGATATTAGGGGCAAAGAGAAGAACAAGACAAAGTAATTGGTGGTTATCTATAATGCAAACAGCGTGTTACATTGTGCTCTTTTTTTGATGCGGTATTCAGGAGGCAGGCGGCTGTGAAGAAATGTTCCCTTAATAGCCCTGGTGTGAAACTTTCTATAGATTTTCATTACGCTCTCCTCATGTGGTGCGAGGAAGCCGAGTAAGGACAGCGGCAAGTAGGTGCTGCCGCCTCGAACATCTGCGTTCTCCATTACAAGCTGATCCTGAGAGCACATTAAAAAAAGCTACAGGTAGGCGTTAAAAGCCGGCGTCGTCGTCGTAAGCGTACACATTCAATATAGATTAAGCCAACATAATGATAACAAGGCTCATCCAGGCGGCAAACATTGTTAAAAATTGAACATGTGAAGTTTCATACATTTTTTCCTGCAGAAAAATGAGTTTACTTATTTACCGCCAGACTCGGAACACTTCTAATGATGAAACTGACGTCTGTCAACAATGCTTCGTTTTTTTTTTTGAGGAATAATGAATATATTTACAATGTAATTCAGAACCCCCAGTTGCCTCTAGACAGTTGAGTTTCCCCTTCATGCACCTCTGTATTTTATTCAAAGCAGAACCTCACCAAAGGAAAATCTTCTATTATCCAGTCTAACACTGCAGCCTGAGGAGAAACACTGGGTAAAACAGTGACTTAATATTTCATATTGGTTAGATTATTCATCCACACAAAGACATTTCCCTTTTTTCCTCCCTCACATTGCAACGTCCTCATTAAAAATGGGACACTGCACATTGAAACTTTTTAAAAATTCAAATATTTTCTTTCAATCTTTAAAGAGCTTATATCTAATGAACTAAGATTTAATTTGGCATGGCTTAACATCCATTTGCACTGTTCATAATTAGGAATGCAGACCTCGGTATTAAAATGAAGGGGCAAAGCCCTCGGTAAGTTCCCAAGTGAAACAAGAATTGGTTCCACTTTAAGTATTAATTGATTGGCTTTGCAGTATCCCTTACAGGAGGAGAGTACACACACACACACACACACACACACACACACACATACGCACAATTTAAAGAGCACTCATTTCTCATCAATCTGGTGCTGCTTCATTTGCCTGTCTCTCAGTCCCCCAGAGAGGGACAACCTATCTGCTAGCGGAGCTTAGCATTTGATCATGAGTGTCAATATCAAACTGCAAAGCAGGATTACACACTGCTGTCGTCAATAGGCGTAATGGTTTTACATGTGTTAAGGTTAACTCAGCCATTTAATGTGCATAGTACCTCAGAGATAATCACTCAAAAAAAAAAAAGGACTTAAAAATGTCACACAAACCTCAACAGACCTGGGCGTCTGCAATGATCACACACTATACTCAGAGGGTCTTGTTGCATTTTTCTCTTTTTCCAGACTTGACAGCTTATGACTATGGAGTAGACAATTTCTACTGTATGAAAGTAGTCTTCAAGGTATTTGATTCAAATGTTCTTTCTTTTCGTGTTTTTTTTTAACAAGGAATATCCTCTGTGATGTATGATCACACTGTCTATAGAGTCACCAGAGATGCTATTATTGATCATAGGCCGACCTAATATAAATTCTGTTAACTGTTTATTAAGGAAGAACTTAAGTCCTGCACAAAGGGTGTTCAATGTTGATCGTTTTAGTTCACTGTGGACTATACTTTCTGATGACTTCAGGAACATCAGATCATTTCTCCTTTTACTTTTGTTAAAAATTTAACACGTCTGCCTCCACATTTATGATTCTTTATATGTGTGTGTGTGTGTGTGTGTGTGTGTGTGTGTGAGTATTTGAGCGGATGTGTGTCCACGTGTAGTCATGCGCGAGGAGACTCTTATATTTATTTTTCACAAAACATAACACTCTCCCACTGTAAACCTCTGCCGGCGCAAGTGACAGCTAAAAAAAAAAAAAAAATCCCCCACAATGCTGTGAATTAGGAACCGGTCTATTAGACACATGATCACATGATGCGGGATTAGTGGACTGGAGTCTTCAAAGCTGCTATTACAACTCCTGAGATGTGATACAGGCTCCCCCACTGCTCTCTGCAGGGGCGTGTGGCTCTTCCTCAGAGAATTACCTGACACCGTCGTGTCTGCGCTCTGGGAGACAAGTGCTGTGGCTCGGAGTGGAACAGCCAACATCAGTCGGAAATGCTCCCTCCATGCTGCGCTGAGCCAACAAACCCTGCATTTAATCCCATGTGTGAGCTGCCGTGATGGCGACATGAGTTGACATCAGAGAAAAGGAGTTAGGGTGCTAAGGCTGGAATGATGGGTGATAAAAATGGATTACAGATGGGGAAACGCCATCGCGCTTGAATAGTAACTCAGACTCAAAATGTTAATGATAGCCATTCGTGTTGGTGACTGCCCTGGTGTAATCGGGAGATAGTGCCTGTGTGGTTAGAATTAAGGGTGGAGATGTTTCACATTTCATTAGGTGGAAAGTTTAATCGTACAGTTATGTGCAAACTGCAAAATAACCTTTACTTTGGAGGGGTAAATTCCTTATGTGGTTAAAAAAACATAATGGCGTTTTAATCAAGCTAAAGTAATAACAAAATACAGAGAAGACATCTGGCTGAAGCATTTGCTGGAGGATGCGTTTTATGATTGTTCTGCATGCAAGAATTCTATCCTGAGCAAGTTTATAGTGTTGTTATGGCTGTGTATACTATATCACAACAAAGAACAAAAATGGAAGAAATAAAAGTGGGAGAAAAAACACATAATTTGCAGAAGAAGAAAAAAAAAAAGTGGTTGCATTCTGAACTTCAAGTTACCTTTTCTAAAGCTGAACACTGGGAATTTGGACCTCCCAGCGCAAACATTAACGGGCTGAAATGCAGCTCTGGATGTAACAAAGGAAACAATACCAGGGAAGAGAGCCAAGAAGGCAGAGCTGGCACGCCTGTTCCTGGGACCATGGGAATTTGGCTCCCAGAAATAATGGGGTTGAACAGGGCCCAGCACCACTGCTACTGTAGCTGGGAAAATGGTGCACCGCAAGCCAGGCTCCATCCAGGGAGACTTAAAACAGGAGAGGGAGGGGGGGTGAAAAAGAAATGAAATATACAGTATGGGTTGCACCTCACAGTGTGAAGTGAGATGAGTAAAATAATGGAGGAAGGGGAAGCCTGTCTTATGTTGGTCCCGAGGAAAAGTGATTGTAAATCAAAATCACTGCCCAGCTTAGTGGCTGGATGTGAGCTAACATAATACGCTGTATGGACAAACTGCTACCTGGGCAGAAAAGGGAGAGGAAATATAATAATAATAAAGCCCAGGACATAAAGGGTCTTTCATGTGATTGTAACACCATGTGGACAAAAGTTGAGGTAAACTCAACGTATGTACTGTATATATATAATATTGGTTAATGTTAATGCTAGCAGCCCCTCTCCAGCCTAATTAGGACAATAAAGGGTTATGGGCTAATGTATGACTGCCATGCCAAAGCTAATGAATGCCTGGTATACCTTGTTTCCTCCCAAGCGTCCTTGGACTGTCATCTCCAACCTTTTGATGTTGTATCTGATTATCCAGGCAGCGATTAATCATGATTAAGTAAGCACCAAGTCTCCGAGAGAGAAAGCAAAAGCGGAGAGGGTGGGTGGACAGCAGGAAAGTTGCCCAGGTTCAAGCCTTGATTCTGGGCAGAACGGTCTCCTGCTTCTGCCAAGTGGACACTGGTAATGAGACAGCAAAGTAAAAAAATCATGGTGCATTTTTTTTTTAAGTGTTGTTAAAAAAGAAAGATTCATTATCCACGCCAGGCTTTAGAGGCTTCCAAAAGAAACGCCTCTTGCCTTCTGTGGTAACCGTCACGTTGGACACGGCGGCAGGTTTTCACATGCACGGTTGCTATCTGACAGTCATTTTTTTTTTTTGCATGTTTTGTTTATACGCAGACATTTCAATATACCTCTTTGCTCTTTACCTTCTCCCCCCACCCCCTTCTCCAAAAACATTTTCCCTGCTTTGATATCAGTTGATGGAATATAAATGGGTTGGAGCAGACCTTAGGTAACCACCTATTGGCCTTCATGCATTTCTAATGTAACCTGTTCTGCCCATGCTCACAGAGTAGGGCTGGCTTCATTACTCCGAGGTGCTGAGTCTTTTGCCAGAACCCTGCCTTTTCAGCGAATAGATCACCCTTGTGACCAGGGTCTCTGATACTGTATGCACCACCTGAAAGCTGTAGCTGTTTGCCCAGGTGCCAAAATAATCAAGTTCAGCTCGCATGGCAGGTTATGAAAGAATATTAACTGTGGGAATAACCCAGCTTGACATGCGTCGCCCGCATGCATGATCAAACAAGAGCACCTCTCAGAAAAGGAGTTTTCCAGGTAGGCCCACTGGCAGGGAAGTCTGGGCCTGTGATGACACCAACTCAATCATTGTTGCTTTGAAGTCGGAGGGGTCAGTGTTGTAATGGGTTTGGACAAAGGTACAGTGAGTCTCTCTTTTTCTTTTTTCGCTTTCGGACCAGTTTTTTCTGTTAATCCGTTTAGCATTCTGCGTCCGTAATGGATTTCCCAGCGAAGAGGGAGAGTGGCAGCGTGTTGTTGAAGCGCGTTTAATGACGTACCAAAGGACGTAGAGCAGAGGTCCACATTATTGCCACTATCAATAATACAGCCGTTTAAGTGGCCCACTTGGAATATAGGCAAATAATACTTCCCCTTTCTACCACCCCACTGCCTCTCGCTCCGAAGACTATTTCCTCCAATGAGCTCCGATGTGAAGGAATTTGTTCTGCTAACCGCACCACTGTGTCATGGCTTTCCTGTCAGAGGTTGTTTCTGTTAAATAGACCTAAAATTTGATTTTACTTAGAGGTTTTAAGGTTTCCACCGTCATGTTTTTTCTTCACTGCTTTCCATCAACCTTTCGGCTTCCCTCCCTCAAACCGGTATTTCAAGCTTAAATTATGGCAAATGATGTGTGTTTGGGGTGTTGTGAAGGGAAACAAAATAACCCCCGATGACTGTGCTGTAACTTAACATCTCCCCCACGGCCCTAATGTTTAAGTGGAAAACTTCCCGACCACGAAGGCATAAATCAGTCTCACTCTCCTGCATGTTTCACTGCAGAAATGTGAAATTTCGGAAACCTATGTATGGAAACATGGAAATAAATAAGGAGGCATGAAGTTATGTGTCTCGTGCCCAATCGAACACAGAGAGGAAGCGAGGAGATCACCATATAATTGGTTCGGGTGTGTGTACACATGTCTGCCTCCAGTTCCAGCACAGTCCTCCAGTTCAACACAGGCTTTGAAATGTGGATTCAAAGCTAGCGGACTTCCCTGAATCACTGAAAACCCCCAGGACATGGTTTGGCCTTTGCGGAGGTGGAAGCCAAATATGAGTCTGAGAAGATGAAGCACCCTGGCCTATCGTCTGTTCCTGGTAGGTGTTCACTCCCGATAAATATTTCATTTTGGTACAAAACAAATAACTTGACATAATTCCTCCCCCTCTCTTCCGAGTAGAATGACAGAGTGGCTGATTTACGCATGGCGAGAGGTGTAAAAAGCATGGAGGCATGCCGCTTTTCTCTATCCACCATCTAATGGATGCAACCCAACGGGCTAACAACTGTTTGCCTTTTTTTTTTCCTTTTTTTTTTCTCAGACAACTGTGAAGTGAGGACACACTTGGATTCATATGAATTGCTGACTGTGATTTGTGAAGAGCTTTCTGACACCAGAACAGTTGGCTAAACTGCTGTATGTCGGCCGGCATACATCTGAGTGAAAGGCTACTATAATAAAAAAATAGCGTTACTTTTTTAACCGCCGATATGACAAAAGTGTTAATTACTCCGGCAGAGGCTGTTTAGCGAATTCCTTCAAGAGCACACAGGGGCTAAATGGTCTGATCCGAGGCAAAGCTACATTTGAGACTTGAAAGGGCAAGCGATTTCAACTTAAAATCCACTGTGAAAGTGCATTAACCACTTAACTGTTTCATCATTTCTTTCTTCTCCAATGCTCGGGGCTGTCTCTGCTTTGTTGCATTTGTCAATCACTGTAATTTGGGCTCCATTTCCAAAAATAATTATCAGGTGAGTGGCAGCCCTTTGCCTGGAGTGCCAACTTGGAAGCGACGTGCCCAAGAGTATTAATTATGCCGCTCAAAATATGAAGTCTTTTAATAGAGAGGCTGACGTGACATCATTGTTTAGAGTCTTTCTTCCCCTACAAACATGACAATCACGCGTGTCCCTCTGGTCATCAGCCGAGATGAGGAGGAATTGTCAGAGGAAGTTATTAACAAGCTGTGTACCATGTGATAAAGTCAGTCAGACTCTCACTGGTACCGTGTCTGTTGATTTCGCATAGAGAGAGGAGAGGGGAGCGCACGAGGAGGACGTCAACAACTTCGCTGCAGCTGTGAGAGATGCGGAGCGATGTGGAAATATGAAGCGTGGCGACTGAGGGGGAGGTATTATGTGCAAAAAGCCCCATATCTTTCAAATCCATGTACAAAAAATTATTGCTGAATGTAACTGTTGACGCTGTACTCGGAGGACCATCCAGTTTCATACAGTCGCCAGCTTAATCTCTCTCTCTCTCTCGCTCTCTCTCTCTCTCTCTCTCTCTCTCATTCTGCCAATCAAATGCTCACAAACAGTGCTGCACTGTAGTTGTGGTTCACATTCAGCAGTTGCCTCTGTGAAACCCTAAGAGGGAGAGACAGCTTCCAGGTCTCATTAGCATCCAGTAGCGGCTAATGCTGCCTCCCTATTACTGTCTGAGGAGCTGAAATTCAGTTGGAGATGAGCACAGCCCAGGGGGCTTAGGGTTGCCAGTTTAATTAGTGCCTGATAATTTCAATAATGAGTGACAATTCATTGGGGCTTTTTAGGTTGGCCCACTGTTTGAGTGCAAATCGATAATCCTCTGTTTCTTCCCCCACTCTCACGAGCAGATAAAGGGCGAGCACGGGGGTGGGGTGGTGGCGGCGGCGGCGGTGGTGGTGAGGGGGGGGGGGGGGGGGGGGGGTTCTATCCCTTTGCAGGAATTAAATGAAAAGAATCAACTTAGAGAATGTCCCTTTGAAACCAAGAAAGGGAAGCCTATGTGATTTGATTTGCTGTTATTGGATGAGCAGGTGGGTCTTTAGTTGCTGTCGTGGGGTCCAGAGTAAAAACAATTTGCCTGGAGTGATATGGGGTAAGTAAGTGGAGGGTGAGAGGTTTACACTTGTTGTTTTCCACTCGTCCAAATGACGGCATCTTAAAAGTCAAAGCAGGAAAAAAGAAATACTCTTATCTCTGACGAGGTGGTCAGGATACATTTACAGAGGAAATCTGGAAATATCGCCCTCAAGAGCAAAAAAAGATCTTTGAGAGAAATGAACCTATATATTCTACCCTTTCCTTATGCACAGCTGTTTAACATACAGTATGCCAGTATAATGAAATGATGAGGAATGGTAATTCATTCAATTGCCCCCGGGCGTAAAAAACATGTTTACCTTGGTTACTTGAGAAAGGTGTTTGAATCCTTCCGTAATGCAATGACATGCAACACAATCCTGTTGATGCATTGCCAGAATTCCTCTGTTTTTTTGTTTTTTTTTTGTCCTGGAAGCTCTTTTCACAGCTCTGCATGCGGAAGAAATAGGTGCTGTTATATAAAGTTTAAACAGGCACTTTTCACATTTGCAGGAATAATTATGCGAGGTGGCGTGCTGTTTTTACAGTGTTATTGGAAAGGAAGAATCAATTTTAGGTGTTACAGGTAGTGCATTGAAAATACCAATTAAGCGCATAACACCCCATTTCTACCTGACACTCGCATCTTAATGACTGTGGAAACAGGAAGCGGGAGAACATTATTCCCTATTACACGTCTTCTGTCCGGAAAAGAAAATGCCTGATGTATGCAAAACAAATTATTACAAAAAAATTCAGAGAGAAAAATAGTGGAAGTTGATGAAATACACAAAAAACAGCAGATTGGCATCACGCCTGGCAGCGTGGAGCGCCGCGCTCTCGAACCCCGTGCAGCGATGATAATGGTATAGCTTTATTGCCCTTTGCGACGTGTCTGCATTTGACACGGTATATGTTCCACAATATCCTGATACAATCCTGAGTCAGCACACGCCGCCTCTATATTCAGACCTCGACGTACAGCGACAGAGGGAAAGTGCAGTGAGAGCATGCGGCATTTCCTCAGTCAGTTAGCCTGACATATTGTGAAGGACAGTAGCCTAATTATTCCTTGGCAGTGGCACAGACCTGCCAGTCCCTTCAGATTGAGTTGAACCACAGAGGCGAGAGTTTGATTCCTGACTGCCTGGTATGTTTCGAGTCGGATAGGATCTCGTCCACCGGAGATTTAATTTGGACATTCAGTGGTGCGAACCTGACCCTTATTACTCTGCCCCCACCCCCCCTCCCCCCCTCATCACATGACCCGTAGTCTTCCTCTATTACGGGGGCCCCAAGAAAAACAGCAATCATCACATTAATACGGAGAACATCAAGAGGCTATTGATTGTGGTTACTCGCCGAAGATTCCCTCCGTGACACGCGGTTCAGTGCCCCCTTCATGCTCGTCTGTGGCAGTCGTTTTAAATATTCATGACGAGGTTGCCTTATGGTTCCGCAGCTGAATTTCTAATTGGGCCGTCAAAAGAGATACAACATGCCCTTAAGCAGGACCGTAACAGCGGTCAGCTCAAACAGAAATTGTGTGATTCAGCCACAGGGCTAATTAGCAATTAGCATTCACTGTTTACAAGGGTTTTTACCTGTGGGCCAGGGGAAGGCTGAATTGAGCTTAAATCACTCCATCCTGCCTTTGAAGCTTCAAGAGCTGCCTGTCTATATCATAATGACTGGGAGGAGAGAGGGAAGTGCTTCTACTGTGTAACAACATAATCATCAATTAAGGCAGGGAAAATGGCAAGAAGTGGGGATTTTAGCTCATTAAAAAAAAAGCCCAGAAGAAAAAAGTATCCTTATATATATATTTTTCACTCACTGTCTCTCTTCCGTCAATGTCTGCCATCTTCAGAATTCAAATGATTTTGTCTGCGGAGATGAGTGGAAATCCTGAAAAAGTAATTCAGTGACTCGGAAGCCGACATTCCTAATAAGGGTTAAATATGAATGACATTTGCTCCAAGAACATGCTAGATGGAAATTGGATTGCCCTCTTATTAGTACCCTGCCGTCTCTGAATCATGCTTAATATACAGTTTATATATATATATATATATCAGATTCTGGACATTCTTGAAATGATTGCGGTTATTGCCAACTGATGGTTGAAGTATCGGCATTACCGCAACTCATTTATACCACATAGCCTCAAGTCATAGCTGCTACAGTGTGAATTTGGCATTCATATAGCAGTATATCTATAATATAGCCTGCATATCGCAGGTGTAGCCAGTTTATATTACCTTGTTGTACTGTACAGCAGGAGTCAAGGCCACCTCGTTGTTTTTGAAAATAAAAATATAAAATATCTGACAAATCTCATCACGTTTTTGATGCCAACAAGCTGTTCATTCCGTATGTTGCGGCATCTATTGCCCCCTTAAACAGTGACAATGAGCACGTGTTTAGTGAAATGCATGACTTTTATGTCATATTTGGGGATACCCGGTGGCTAACCTGGAACCCGTGTAATGTATCATCGCGGTGGAACCACTACAAGGACATACAGCTCATGTCTTCAACAGCTTTCCAGACATTAAAAAGAATATCAGATTCCCCCAACTTCTTTGAGGATGCACTGCCTTTGAGAGAGGACTTCTTTTGAGCATATCCAAACGTTTTCATCTCTCTCATTTTTTTAAAATCTATTTTTTCCCCATAAAGTAGGGACTCCAACACAAACTAATTCAGGGTGATAAAACTGCTAGAGTGAATTTCCTGCCTAACAAAGTACAAAGATGGCTGATAAAGGGCTTATTAGAGAACCATCATTATGCTCACTTTGGGTTAAAAAAACGTCGACTGAGAGGCACCATTATGTCCGGAGTTTTTTCGCTGATGTGGCTACAAGTTGAGGTGAGGCTGAGGCTTTCCCCTTCTGTCTGAGGGTTAGTTGAGCGAACCTGTCAATGATGATATCCAGACAGCAGGAGCAGTGCAAACTCAGGGATAAGAGTCAACGGTAATTAGAATCTATCTGGGGAGGTGGGAAGGCATGCACACACACACACACACACACACACACACACACACACACACACACACACACACACACACACACACACACACACACACACCCTGCAAATCATGATGGACTCATGTGTACAAACATCGCTCATATGCAAAGCCTGCTCATGAAGCTTAATATGTGTTTACATTAAAAAGTGTAAATATTTCACATATGCACAAACATTTGCAGCTATATGCTCATACACACCTACATGTGCACATACATATGCATGCATATACACACACACACACACACACACACAGCCACATGCACACACACACACACACACACACACACACACACACACACACACACACACACATGCACAGACAGCCATGCAGATGCATCAAAGACATGTCCTTTAGTATGGAGATTCCCACTGTATACTCCCCTTTTTTTTCTTAATTGCTCATTAATGAGATGGAAATATATTTCCGCCACAAAGTTTGAAAAAGATGCATTCATCGGGAAAGCCATAAATCTAAACATTTGAAAAGGATATAGTAACGGGAGGCCCCCCATTCTTGTTCTCTGAAAAATTAATGCAGCGCATGTTATATTTATTACAAGGCCGACTGTCATTCACTTTACCCGAACTAACAGAAATTAAAAGTGACAGCAAGCTCATCAAGAATGAATGCCATTGTACTCTACGCGGAGCAGAAAAGACAGGGAGAGAAAAAAAAATCTGATAATAAAACACAGGCATCCACAGTGCATCTGTGAAAAACCAAGGCTCAGAGAAATGCTGTGAATGAAGGAATGAGGGCAAAAGAAATAATAAAATAGAGAGCAAAATACAGCTTCATAACTTTTATTTCACTTTTTATTTCTAGTGCAATTTCGAACTTAGTCCACGATTATGAATCTGACAAATAAAAAAGCCATAAAGAAATTCTTAATAATAATTTACATGCACAAAATATAAATAAGTATGATTTTGAAGACTATTTTGCGAGGCTACTACAGATCTATTTTCAAATATTTTCAAAGATGTGTATAATTGCCAGCTTCATTCATTAAAGGAGAGGGGTTCTGATCTGAGATTGCTGCAGCTAAATGGTCAGGTTCCCATGTGAGGGAAATAAATGAAATATTAGTTTATTACATATTTAAATCTCTCTCCCCAGGCTGTCTTCCACTCTTTCTCTTTTTTTTCCTGGGTTGGTTTGCATTATAATATTCACCAACAGTTTCCCCAACTAATGGCTTGCAACAACATAGTCCTGCTTTCCCCCTCTGCTTTTGGTCTAGATTTTCATAACAAATTACTGTGGTGAGGGAGGGAAAGGAGAAAAGCTCTAACTTCCTGAAGAGGCAAAAGGGAAAAATTCACATTTAAGCGGTACAAAGTTGAGCATTGCCTGTGGAACGTTTTCACAGTGTGTGTCCGTTAAACATTGAGTAGACAGTCAATTGCAGATAATAAGTCAACGTTGTCAGGAAGATGACAAGCAATGTTTGGAAATAGAAAATCCATATTGCATGTCGCGTCGTCAGGGAAGCTTTTTTTTTTTTCGGATGCACTTTTCTCTTGACGAACAATGGTTTTATTAGTCTTGTTTGCATGTCAGGTCCAAGGTCACATTTAAAATTCCTGACTGCTTTGTAAGTTCATAATCCAAGTCCTATCCATCAAAATGCTGATGTATCAAAACAAACAGAGGGCTGAGAGCACAGATACAGCATGGGATGGGCCCTCTGAATAATCGTTAAGGGCAGCCCCCTCGCTCTCCCTATCTCAGGTGTGTGATTAAAATCAATTAAATCACTCCTCCAGTGTCAACCGCCCCAAATCTCCTGACAAATGAAACGCTGCTTTAGGAAGACGAGGATGTTCCTGGTCCTGTCGTGGCTCGGCTCATATTCACAAATGAGATTAAGATTGGGCTGCTGAGGGATTTCAAAGGCCTGTTTTCCATAAGAGCATGAAACAGCCTGTGAAGCCTGTGTAGGCTACATTAAGTAGACTTGAAAGTGTCTGGAGCAGAGATCAGCTCCCAGCCCACAGTGAGAGTAACTAGCTGGAAAAAAAAAAAAAAAAAAAAAGGGGAGATTATTTACGTGCATCTACATTACGGGTCTTTTATGGAGGGGAGCTGTACGTTGCAGCACTGTTCAGGAAAATAATCCAATATTCCATGAATTCTTAAAAGCCCTCAATCTATTTATGACACCGTATTATGATTTGTCTGATGCATCCCTTAATGAGTTATTCATCTAATATTAATACGTATTAAATCATGTGTTTTGAGTCAATACAGTTTTCACCACAGCACTGCCTTTGCTGTGTGTCTTCAGACAAATTAAGCCATTTACAGAGCATCAATATGGAATCATTAAATGCCCTTTGTGTATTGTTCTCTGTGGTCTTTGGACCACCCTTCTTCCCCCCTCTCTCTCTCTCTCTCACACACACACACACACACACACACGCGCACGCTAGCTCGGCTCGCGCATCAGATGTGAGCTGAGGTTTGAGCCCTCCGCGGGCTTCTTTATGACGACAGTCGGCGAGATCTGCTGATCCCATCTCCAGTGGGCCTCCGTAACCCCCCCTTTGTAACATTAGGCAAAAGCGCTAAATCAAAGTGTGGAGTCAGCCCAGTGTGTGTGTTTAACGTCCCCCTGCTCTTGTCACCAATGACCAGGGGCGGGCCGCCACGTGTCCTTGCCCTATCCCCCGGTGTCCTATCACTCCTTTATCTGTCCACAAGGCATGGCCGTTCTCCCAAAGACAACCACACATGCATGCTCAAGAAGGGCCTTTTTTATTCATCTCAACACCCACAGAGAGAATCAGACGTCCCAAATTGTCCCCCTACAGCATTTGTTTTATTCATGGTCGCATTTGAGATCTCATTTTCAAACTTAAACGTATATCTATAACAATGATCATTATTTATATCAAGATTGGTGTTTTTATTTTAATTTTAAATTTGAGGTTCTGAAATTCTAAAGAAATAACACAAATTTCACCCAAAAATTTCACCAAAATACAAACTCACACTTTAATATGCTGCAGAAATGTTTGTCGAAACTGCAGCAAAGTTATGTAGGACACTGACCTGTATTTCATTTTGAAGAGCAAAAGAAAAAAATATACTTTTTCTAACTCTGAGGTTCTTGTGGGAAAACAATAACAGACAGTATGTTTATTTGCGATGAAGCTACACAGCACAAAGAAAGAGCAGCCATACCAAGGGGATTTTCCTGACTCTTGAGAAGGGTACAACCAATATTCCCAAACCCATGCCAGGACTTGTGATACCGCTGTATGCTTTTTTTCCCTCCTTTATGAAGGATGATCAAATCAAGCATGGAAGTGTGTTTCATCAGTCTGTTGGAGGGTAAAGAGAGACTTTCAAAATAATCCCTTAAGTAGATGAGGCTTCTTTACGTATTGCTTTTTATTGTAACATACAGCGTGTTTCAAGATAGCGAAGGAAATGACAATTATGTTGAGACGCTATCTTCGTGAATGGCAGGACCTTATTTTTTTATTTTATTTTATCTGGAACCGTGCACAAAAGTGTATCGCATGTCCACCGGTGTGATCCAGATGTGTTATTATTCAGTCTGTTGACAGGTCATATTTTGTCAAATGAAATGCTGAATTGCTTCATGCTCGGCTCGGAAGCTGAAGTGATACATGTAAGTAGAATTAAATTACTCTATAGCATATTACAGCCTCGGTGGGATTGTGGCTGTTCCTCCATTTTTAATAAGTGCTTATTTCCCAGGGGGCCTTGTTGGGCACCGTGGGTCAACAGTGTCCAAGAGGGCAAAGCTTGTTCACCACATTCTAGAGCCCTTTAATTGCTTGAGGTTATGTGTGCTATTATCTTCCTTTTTCTCTTTCATTATGGAGGTGCAGAGGTTCGGATTGACCCATCCTCTCAATTTTGAAAGCACTCGCCACGTTTAGCACACTTCAATTAAGTGTGCAGAGGAGTGCTGCGATGAGATTTATTTAATTAATTATTCCAGGACTGTTTTTGGCCTATGCATATATTCTTTTTTTTTTTTTTTTTTTTTAAATATCTTTCCTTGGGTGTCCCAGGTCCACTTTTATTTATTCTGTTGTGATAATGTTACAACTGTAACAGCAATATTTTTGGTGCTCCCAGGAGTGCTTGGTCTGACTCAAACATAATAACCCACGGCAGTGTCTGTCTGACTCTCAGCCATTCTCATTCCTGCTTGCAGCTGATGCCGTAACCCCGGCCCCCTTCCCTGCAGGCTGTGCTGACGGCTGCCTCAGAGCAGCCCCCCCCCCACACACACACACCCACACCCACACACACACACACACACACACACACACACACACACACACACTGAGAAAAAGACCTGTAGACCCGCATTTGCATGGGCACAAATGTTTCACACGCATACATATGCAAATACACACATGTACACATGCCAATGTAAGCACTAAAAGCACAAACATGTCTCTGCTGAGGCTTTTATTCTACTCTACTCTCATTTGACTTGATTTTCCTCGCTCTGTTTTTAAGTTAAATTAAAGCGGTGCGGAATGGAACGCCGTTGGAGTTTTAAATGCTGATTAACAGAGACAACAACAAAAAAGTTGCAGCAAAAAAATTCCGCCAAAGTTCAATGGATGGAAATCGTCTCGGTGCCCGTTTAACTCCACGTGTAGCACTTGCGGGCAAACATTGTTCCCAAGTAAAGTATTTTCACACTACAGAGCCGTGGCTTCATAAGGGGATTTGATCACTTTTACCTGTGCTGACAAGTTTTCCCTTCAGTTCAAAAGGAGGGAAAGTGGATGACTGATCAATATAAATGCAGGTGTTTGGAGAGAAGCTGCGGATTGATCAGTAATAGTCCCTCAACCCGAGGAAAAAAAAAAAAAAAAAAAAGAACAAATCACAGGAAAGAAAGTGAAAAGTTAAGTAGGACACTGTCAGGGATTCCCTGGGTAGGAGTCTTGGAAAAACTGCACAGCACAAATGAAAAAGAACAGAGGAGAGCTGGTTGGGGAATTCAAAAAAGAATAATTAAAAACTCAAATCGGGTTCTTAACTGTGAGAAAGAGAGAGAGAGGGAGAGAGAGAGGGAGAAAGGGAGAGAGGGAGTGAGAGTGGGTTTTTTAAATCCACCAACAAGAATATACTTGGATGATAACTGCCTCAGCCGTAGGCTATTAAAATATTAACCACCGCTGTCCGAGCTGGGACTTTCCAAGCGGTACTGAGCAGTATCCTCCCCGGATACTGGGCCTGAGAGAAAGGCTCTGCTCCCACTCGCTGCCCTGTGGGAGGCTCGGGCTTGCATGAGGAAGTGTTTTAATGTTTCTCAGATGCCTGGCTCACTGAGAGAGCTTTGACAAGGCAACTATCCTGGGTGTGATTTAAAGGTGTGCACAGAGGGAACCAGGTACTGGAGCTGAGGGCCTGTTAAGCTACCGGGTGCCTTTCTAGAGGAAAAGGAGCAAACTTTTTTTCATTTTTTTATATTTCTTATTCCCCTGTTGCTGAGCAGAACTTAGTCCCTTAAGTTTAAATCATTATTATAATATGAAACAAAAGCTATACCGTCGCCTCTACCTGACATTCCTCACTTAACACTTGAAACTATACAGTGAATACATTTACAGAGTCTTGTTGGTAAAGACAGATATAAGAAAGACGGTGAAAATGTTCAGAAAATGAAAAGGGACGACGGCGGTTGATGTGATGTGAATTATTTTGGCACAGGACCAGATTTGCATGTGTGCAGAGTGTGTTTCCTTGTTATTTAGTTCAATGACTGATGCTTCCAATAGCCTGCAATTGCCTGGAGCTTATTACACTCATAATGTATAAGCAGATACTTAGTGAGTGTATATCTAAATCATTTAGCGGGACTTCGTTTAGGGGAACACATGGCAAGGAGCACACTCTTATCTCAAATTGTGCAATTGTAGGGGTTTTATTGACTCTAACAGATAACAGCAATTATTTCTCTGAGTGTGCTTTCTGGTCTCTGCCAAATGTGAGCTGGCAGATTATTAAAAAGACAAGTGGTCTCTTTGATAGCGAGACAAATACAAGGGTTTATTTTTAGCAGCTATAAAGGGTTGCCAGCTTTGTTCAGGTGAAATTTCTGCACGGGGAGAAGAAAAAAATGTACGTTCATGTGCTGCCTGTAGCGAGGAAAGTCATGGATTAAGATACAGTGGTGCACTGGAAAGTTGTTGAATATTCAGAGTGGCAGCTTCTGTGAATGTTTCATGAGATTACAGAACCACGGCATGTATCATGGCATTGACTGAAATTGTTAAAGTAGCCTGAAGTTCATCGAAAGGGTGATGCCTCTAATCTTTAATTCTCCGTACTGTACAGCGGTGCGTCTGTCTATCCCAGTCACGTCCTGCTGTCCTGTCTTCGCCTTCGTGTTTATAACACCCGACACCCATCCCTCCTTCCCCTCGGCCAAACTCCAGCTACGGTTTCCTCCTCGGTAGTTTTCCTAGTCCCGTGTTCTTCCCCACTTCCCCGCCAGTCCGTCCTGCTTTGTCCTCCTGTTCCGTCACATTCCCCATCCCTTTTTTTCCCATATCCCTCCCTGGAATCGGGAACCTGGCTGGCTGGCAGGCAGATGGGACAGATGAGGATGGCAGGGATTGGCTAATCCCTAATCTGCTGTCTCCTTGCCACTCTGGACCACAGAGGAGAGAGGAAAGCAAGAGAGTGAGCGGGAGAGAGAGGGAGAGGGTGATGGAGCCAGCTAGATGGAGCCAGCTGTCAGATGGAGAGTCTTTCATGGTCCTGCGCACACAACAGCTGCACAGGGCCCGCCTGCACGGCTCTGCATTATTAAGCATCTTTTTAGTTGGTTCCAGATGCAGACCTAGCTGTGTTTACCCAGGCTTTGTGCTTTCTTGCCCCCCCCCCCCCAATCCCCGCTCCCCACCTCCTCTTCCGACTCCGCCGTCCCGTCATTTCCTTGTTGCTCCGCATTTTGATGTGGTCAAAATCATTGGACGTCTCTCATGTGTCTTTGCTTAAGTAGAATGTAATGTCGGAGCACATGACCCCTGCACCCGGAGGTAGCATTAGCACCTTCGATAGTTTAGCCTCATTACGCATTTCCAGTCGGAAGACAAGTATTTGAATCATTTAAACATGTGGGGGACTTTTTTCCCAGACTTGATGCCTTTTCCGTCCTGTTGAGACGAAATGAAAGCGGAGTGCTGGTGTAGCTTTTCACTGCTCTGCCAAACGGTATCGACCGACATCCGATGAAAAGTCTTTTGCTGCAGAACAGATACGGCAATGGCAGAGAACTAAAAAAAATGTAATTACGACGTGATTAAATGGTTTCATCTCTGTAATTACATACCATTTAATGTGTCGCCGTCATCACACGACTGTATATGGTGTCTGCATATAGGATGTGCAAACAGGCATACTTGTTTAAACACAAATGCACAGGCGTGTACAAACACAACCACAAACATATGTGCACTGCACAAACACACACACACACACATGCACACACACTTCACACCCACATTCGCATATTCACACAGCAACCTTTTGCGAAAGCCAGCTTTGAGAAGGCTAATCTGTGCCTCGGTCCCGTCTCTTGTCAAGTTCAAGAGGGTTAACAAATCTTTACCTCCAGAACAGCCCTCCTCTTCCCCCTTTCATGTCCACATTTGTTCGCTGTATGTCCAAAAATCTACAGAGGCCCGTCCCGACTCAGTTGGGATTGGTTTAGCTGAAGAGCTGGAGGCTTTTCAGTTGCTGGCATCTGTTGTTCCTCTTCCCAGAGCTGCTGGCAGTCAGTTAATGGCCATGCTTGGGACCCAGAGAGAGAGAACAGTGGCTGATTTCCCCATAGCCATCGCACCAATCCCGGCACACCACCAACTGCAGATGAGCCACCAGCAGCTAGAAACATTCAGGCTAATGCGCCGCTTCTCTGAGAGTTCGGGGCAGATGTTCTTCACTTTCGTTGCCTCGTCACATAACTCAACACTGTCGAGTTCGCCTTTTTGATTCAGGGTAGTGTTCAGTAATGTTCCACTGCGGGTCAAAGAATGCCAACATGATTAAATAGCACATTTATATTAGATAAACTCGCAATAAAGACACGACTGCTGATGATGCCAGTTTTTAATTTTAAAAAATCAACAAGTATTTTCTCACGATTTTCATCCCTGTGACCAACACGCGGTTCATCTTGACTCAGTGTGGATCATGCATCTTATTACTGCAGCCACTCCAGGGCTCACTCCTCGGCATCTGCATAATACTGAAGGAGGTTGCTACAGTTTAATCAGTATCTTGTTACTCTAGAGGGTAAGGCTGGATATGTTATCACTAAGGAGGAAGTTCAAATGAAGCTCGATAAATAAATTAATGCCTTGATGATTAGCCGTCACATAAGCAATTAAAATGACTTCAAATTATTCATTTTCAAACAGGTGCAGCGAAAGAAGGGTGTGATTGTTGTAGTAATTGTCAAAATCGAACAATTTGTTTTGATGAACCTTCCATATGCACCTCTTATGAAAAATTCAAGCTGACGCGCATGAAATAATTCAAAGTCATTTAATAATAGAATCTAATATAGCGTATGTATCAAGGGTATTTTTGTCTCTTGTTTCAGTCTTTGCATGGGCATTTTTTTCTCCTTTTTTTCTCCCTCGCTCACACTGCTGAATGTTCTGGGCTTTGGAAATCGCCAAGACAAAACTGTGTATAAAACTCAATCACATTCCTTTTTTTTTTTTTTTTTATATACAAATTATTAATTGTGACTGTCATAGTCACAGCATCCTCCTGACAATCTCACAACTGCCTCAGAAAAATACACTTGACAGCTCAGGACCCCAAATCCCACAATGAATTCGTCCTTGACACATCCTTAATGACGATCATCTTGATGATTGTAAATACATTATCATATCAGATCACGTCTGTGTTGCAATCATCACCTCCATTTCCTTTTAATTAAACAGCAAAGCTGACACCACATCTGTCAAAAAGGAAGTGAGACTTTTTTTTAAATCGGTGTGAACTTCTTTCTTTTTTCCTCATTCCTGTTCCGCGGCAAACAATAGAGAGAGAAAATGGCTTTGAAAATAACAAGCTCTATCAGTGCCTATCTCCTCCTCGCCCTCTCGGTCTCTCTTCCTTTACCCCTCTTTCTCCCCCCCCCTCTTTCTCTCCCTCTCACACTCTCACCCCCTTCTCCATCTCTTTTCTCTCCCTTTCTCCCACCGCTTGAAAGGCAGGGTAATGAGACAGCTAGAGAGCAAAGGAAGGTGTCCGCGGAGCATCAGTTGTGCATGGAAGAAGTGAAAATTTACTGCAAATGAGACGACGCCAGTAAATTTATTTTTATTCAGATTACTGTCATCATACATTACAGCTTCCCTTGTAAACATTTGGCCTCGGTCTTTATGATGAGGTGTCATTATTTGCCAGATTACGTTATTAAGCTATTAACACGTCAAGCACGGCGGGCAACAATACAGGGGCACGCTTAAACAAGCTGAGGAGAATGGAGGAGGTGTCACTGGCTTGACATATGAAGGCACTTAATAGCTACTGCTCTGAGGACGGAGGAGAGAAATTAAATAGACAGCTTTCAGCTGAAAATGGAGAGAGCTATTCACAAGTACTCAGAGCTGACTGAACTGTCATTACAGGGTGATTATTTACAAGGCCAGTAAATAAAACGCCGCAATATAAGTCTATGGAAAGCATATTTCCGCTCACGTATCTTTACAACGTCTATTTACATGATATTGGTGTTATTATTAAAAAAGAGGCCTGTGTTTGCTTGAAAGTTTAAGGGGCCAAGAAAACTGCTTGTTGGTTTTTATAACACTGTAAATGAAACAGACACTTTATAGCAT
This sequence comes from Eutrigla gurnardus, assembly GCF_963514095.1. NCBI lineage: Eukaryota > Metazoa > Chordata > Actinopteri > Perciformes > Triglidae > Eutrigla > Eutrigla gurnardus. Next base: position 12,721,299 of record NC_139925.1, read on the forward strand.
AAATAGTTTTTGATTAATTTGCAAGCAAAAAACAACAAAAAAAAGTTTCCGGAGCAAGAAGATGTTGATGTAAAGTCTGCAGTGTTGGAACTGTCCCAACTAACTCCAAAGTTTCTCTTTGTGTGTGTTGTTTGTGTTGAACTTTCATTTTTTTTAATTTTTTTTATTATCAAATCTCCTCAAAAAATGTCAGCATTATGAAATAAACAGGGGTCCCACTGGTGACATGAAGAGGCTGTACATGGACAGCCAAGTCAGCGGTTTTGAGTGGATAAATCCATGGTAACCTATTGAAATGGTTCAACCACAGCCAAAATCAGCCACGACAGCCAATGGAGCCAGAGCACCCCGTTCAGCCAGCGCAGCAGCTTAGCAGTCTTAACAGAGAATCCACCACTTATCATCATCGGCATCCAGCGCCACAACACTCCACCATGAAGAGGCTTGAGTTAAGCCGGTTAAAATAACACGAGACAATACATCAACAACAGCTTCCTCTTCCCTTTTGATGCCTGCTTAATTTGAATGGTACAATGGGCTGAATCCTGTTCTGGTGCTCGACCAGAGGACCACAGAGCTCTGTCCATCTCTCCTTCACATCAGAGGCTGCTGGAGGAGCGGGGGGCCCCCTGATACTGTGTGGGGTTGGCTGATAAAGGCCTTATTTCAGGGTCTTCCAGTGAGGGGCTGGATTCTACTCCCCAGCAGGGACGGCATTGGACCGCGCCGGTTAAGGCAGACGCTTGAAACTGCAGTTAGAGCTGAAACACGGAGGGAGAGAGAGGGGGAGAGGGAGAGAGGGAGAAAGAGGGGGGGATGGAGAGAGTGAAAGGAGAAAGTGGGAGAAGAAGACTGAGCGAAGAGGGTGAGTGAAAGAGAGAGGTGTGGACTGATAATGGACGCTACCTAGAGAGTTTACCATGCATATGACACCTCTAAGCTATCAATTGTGGGGGGAGTATAAAAGTTCAATCTTTTCACTTTTCCCTTTTGTTTTGGGAGGCTATAAATGTGGCCTCATGGTATTTGACTTTTCTTCCAGGCACTGACATATGACTGAGGTCCCATTACCGCCAACCCCGTTTGCTATCGAGGCAAACGATACCCACTGAATGGGCCCCGTGAAGCGTTTTTACCTTGGGCTCATCCAGGACTTGACACGACCTTTGAACCTGAGGAGCACAGCTGTCAAATGTCTCCCCTGTCATTCCCTTTGGAGACGCACTGATTCTTGACAAGACACACACACACACTGATGTGACATACACACTTTGGCAACATTTGTTGCATTGGACCTACGATGCTCACACACCTCAAGTAGCAAATTCAAGGTCTTCTGGTTTCCATGGCGCATATGGAGAATATATATATTTATAACTTTTAATGCCACGCGGAAATTCCAGGATTAAAAATAACTGAACACGCCTATGAATATGGATCCACTTTTTCTTAATTCTTCAGACTGTGGTGTAGTAGGGCCTCATGAATATCCGCCGTCATCTTATAAACATGTACATGTTGTGGGAGGAGAAGACGGGGATCGGATTATGAAAGTGGGAGTGAAAGAGTCTAAAATTAGTAACGGCAAATACAAGTTTCTGTTGTAAAAAAAGAGGAGAAAAAGAAACAATTTTTCCGAGCACTGTCTTCATATGAAATCTAAATTTGCATCATTGTCTTGTGTTTTCTCCAGCCCAGTTTGGAAACAGCCAAGAGTGTATTTCTCTGAATCACAGAGAAGGAGAGCCAAGCTGGTGAATTCACTGTGACAGGAGCACCACCAACTGGTCAAAACATGCCTCCTCAACACTAAATACCTGCCTACTCTCTCTTCTGATGTGCATTGAAAGATTAGTCACATGCATCCAGTTGCAACCTCTACATTTAAACAGTCTTGATTTATTCTTAGTGTGATCTGAAAAACAAGCAAGGTTTTTTTTTTTTTTTCCACCTTAAAAACCCCCTCGGAGAGGTTGACTTCATGGTATCCATCATCATGCATCTTTAATGACGTCAGGCCAGGAGCATGGGGTAAAATCACAGTAGTGGCCCGAGGCTAAAACCAGCTAAAATGAGGTTCCTCTTACCCCTTCCCACGCAGAGTGAGCTGCACACAGGCCGAAAAAAAAAAGGGAGGGTGCATCGCACCCATCGATCGCTGAGGCGGCTTGGCGGCTGGCGGCCACTCGGTGGGGTTGATGGATACGTTTGTGCCGTAAAAACTCTGAGTTGGAACGCGGCGGGCCCGAGCCACGAGCTGGGGAGACAAGAGGTGTGACAAACGATGGATGCCTTGATTTATGGGTTCTTCCGCGAGACTGGGGAAAGGACAATCTCCTCTCACCTAATTTGGTTTAACTGTAAAGAGCCTTTGGAGACCCGCCACACAAAGCCTTAAAAAAGTAGAGAAACTTCACTCTATTCAAAACACATGTCAGGAATGGGAGCAGCAGAGCAACGCTGTGCTTTTATCCCGGTCACCAACTCTGTCGCACAAATCTTTCCCATTCATGTGTAATTCTATTAGTCACAGCACATCCACGGACTGAAAGAAAATGCAGTTTTTTCACATTTTAGAGATGAGAAATGGACTTGAGCTCAACTCAATTACATAGAGTAACCCTCAAACAAATAAGTCAAATATAGCTCAGGGCCAAAAATGCATTTTATGTCACAGAGAGCTAAACAAAAGAGCGAGCAATAAAAAGATCTCCCACATTTTCACAGCATACAGTATTTCTAAGCTATTTCCTGTAAAACCCCTATGATGGTCTGAGTGTGGCTTGGAAACATCTTTCAGTTGCCGAGCCCCCAGCCTTGACCTCGAGGGTCAAAGTCAGTCAGGCTCTTCCTGTCTGTGGCTTTTCCCAGGATCCCCTGCCTGTCGGCATGTCAGCACCTCTCCTGTCTCCTCACCAACTCAGGATGTTGCTTTTGCCTTCCAAGAGTTTCCTGAAACCGGAGGAAAAAAAAAAAAAAAAAGCGGATCGGTTTCCATGTAGGGGTCACTTGGTGTGAAAAAAGAAAACGCCATTAAATATTGCTGTTTTGTATATTTGACTCAATTTTACAAACTCGCTGCCCTTTGACTCGTGCCTATTTGTGGATGTGAGGATGCGTTAGCCTGTGGGGAATGAGAAAGAGGAATCGATTTTACGAAGGGTAAATACAGGACCCACCTTCCCCGTTTTCCGTCCATTTTTTTTCTCCACACAGTAGCGAATCATCCGGTTATGTCTCAACTCATAATATGCATTGCAAATAACTTCTTCTTTTTTTAATCCTTGTGTTTGGGACACGACGCCTCAGACATTTGGGCCATGCTTGATGCCTGAGTCGGAAGCAGCCGTTTCATTGCTAGTTGCTAAGATAATTAAAGCTAAAACAGGGTCATGTTCGCGATGGTCTGATGAGAGGGCATGATGGACAATTCAGGGTGACGTTGCTAAAAAAGCACACTGCTTTTGAGCAGAGGTGACTGGAAATGGAGCACATCATTTAACGGCATGTAGGTGCCCCCCCCCCCCCCCTCCCTCTCTTTCTCCAGGTACTGAGAGGGAGAATGAGGGCCAGATGACAAGGTTGCACTCCCGGCAACAGACGTCCTGATTACTCTTTGTCTCGAGCCTCACAGCGGCTTCAAATAAAAGCAAAGGCTCCAAAGCTTAACACTCAATTAACAGCCGTGTTTATGATGCAGAAGTTAGCTATACACACACCTTTGTCTAAACTTTGATATTAAGTCTGTCATGGATGCTTAAAAATTCCTCCTTGCCCCTGCAGTATACCCGTAACTCTTATTCCCCTGTCGGGCAGCCCAAAGAGTATGTGTGTATAAATGGAAGGCCTGTCTTTTCACATTCATTAAAAGTGAAGTTCCAAAATTAATAATGTAAAAATATGGGTTTTAATTAGTCTTCTATTCTGCCCAATGTACTTAAATTGGATCATCTGGTCCCCGATGCCCTTTCACTTAATAAAGAATTAGCCTGTGATGTTCTGAGCTTGACAGGTAGGATAAAGTGGAGAAAATCACTGCTGTTATATAAAGGATATATCCGTTTGTACGTAATTTGCAGCTTAGTCAATTTGACAGGGGGGAGGTTCCCAGCCATGGATCCCGTGCAGGTTTCCATTTAATGCATTTCTATCATGTTATGGCGTGACCACACCATTGCCTTTCGCTGCTCATTTCTGTCATATAATTAGTGACATTAATCCAATTTGATTGGATATCTGCCTCACTTTGGTGGGAGCATTACTTCTGAGTAGATTCTGCACCTCCGTAGACGGGCTTCCTACTCACTGTGATCAAGTACACCGAAGTTTAGAAGTGCTTTTTACATTTTTACCTTTCCTTTTCACTGCTATAATATACCTGAACTATTTTTTTAATGTCGAATTGAACATGTAATTAAAGTAAAACTCCCTTTGTGATGTGTGTACGTCAATGGCATGCGAGTGAACACATATAGCCTACACTGTGCATTTGTGCAGATAAAAAAAAAAAAAAAAAAACGGTTTTCACTCATGTTCGTCCAAAGCTCCGAGCTCGTTGTATCTTAGAGGTTAAATAGGGGGGTTTAAAAGGAGGCTTTAGTTGAAAGCATATGGCATCCATGAGTGATCCTTTACATTCAGTGGCCATATACTGGTGTTTGTGTGCGGTTGAGTGGGTGTTGTCGCGCTGTTCTCAGGCAACGAGCCCAGACAGCCCTCACCCTCTCCTCTCTCTCCCACTCTCTCCCTCTCTCACTCCCTCGCGCGGGACAGGCACAGCTGTCAGATCAAAATCAATCGCATTTTAAAGGACGTGCGAGCTAAATATTTCATTCTTGCCTTGGGAACCAATTAAGTGCTACATATGAAGTCAGAAGGACTGGTTGAGCCGGAGTCGTACTGGTGCGTACCAGCTGCTCCATTGCTTACACCAACCCCCCTTTACCCCATGCAAATGTGTCAGTGTGAACGTTCGAGTTCAATTACCTAGTGATGTTTTAAAAATGCACCAAAGCCAGACTGGCAGTCCGGAATTGGAGGGGATCCACCCCAGGTATGTTGTTTATTTAGTTGTTGTCTGTTGCGCTGGCTGTAACCCATTTGCCCTGATTGCAGATGTAAAGGATCGCGGTGATAGGAGGGGCCGGGGGCCTTCAAAGCGCCATGTGTCAGAGAACACCTCACACCGGATGGCGGGGACAACTGGCATCTATTCCTCCATCTATGACCCCTGACTCAATCCCCCTTCACACTGCATCGCTAAAATGATTTCTTGAAAAAGTTATTTTCAAACGTAATATTTGGGAATGTTTCCTCTGGGTGTCCGCTATGTATTTCTTTTTATTAATTTTATATTATGCTGATGCCGATTTCTGTCCCTTTTTTGATTTGCTCTTTTGTCCATTTCTCCATTTCCTTTGCACTTGAATCAGATTCCCTGGGTATGATAAATCACCGTCTATGTATTCCTGTTGGACCAAGGCATCACGTCCTTCTGAAGCATCTGCCTTGTCAATCTAAAGGACGAGTACAAATCATTTTGAAACTAAAAGTGTACGCTAAGACCGAAGAAAAAAAAAGGCAAAGGGTGAAACAGATTATAGATTGGAAGAGAGAAAAAAAAAAACAGTCCCACAAGGAAGGTTACAATGTGTATAAGCTGGAGACGTGTGACTGAAAATGAAAGAGCGTGGTAGCCTAAGTGGAAAAGAGGATATCGGAGGGAGAGAGAGAATAAAAAGTGAGAGGAAAAACAAAAGCAGACTGAAGAATGGGGAACGACAGAAAGTGAGAGACAGCGCAAAAAGGAAACAGTGTGAAAGAGAGAGTGAGAGAAAGAAAGAGTGGAAGAGAAAGAGAGAGAGAGAGAGACAGGGAGGGTGTATGATTGATAACGGTGCTGACAGAACCCCTCTGGCCATGCTCTCTGTGGCAGTTTGGGGAGACAGGGCCTCCCCGCGTGAGACCGAGCTGCCCCTCGCCACTGTCCCAGCACACACTCCACATCTGGTGGGATCGCCCACGCTAGGTCAGAGGTCACGGCACCATGGGGCTACTTTCGGACTCACATCCCCAGAATGCTCAGAGAGAAAAAAAACCACAAGGCCTGTCGAGGACCCGCGCCATAATCAGCGTTTTGAAAGTACAAGCATGAGCCTGATCACTCTTCAGGAATGTTTTCGCTTCGCACTGACCCGGGGAAAAGGATGGGGAAAAAAGAAAAAGAAAAACATTTTTTTAATTATTATTATTTTGCCTAAACTGTGATGACAAGCAGTATCTAAAAAAAAAACAAAAGCTCTGTTGAAGGTAAGCAGAGATTAATGTGCTGATGTGCAGTGTGTGTCCTGTGTGTGTGTGTGTTCACAATCAGGATATGTGTGTGCATTACTGCCCGTGTGTGAGGAGACAACACTGATGAATTAGAGATAAATAATGAAGTAGCTCGGGGACTGATTTGTGATAGCAAGAGGGCCCATCAACAGAGAACACTAATACTTTTGAATGCAATGCCGTTTGATGTTGATCAAGTTCAACTCGGTTGACAGGGCTGAGAAGACTGTGGGGAGCGCAGGGACCGTACTAGAGAACCTACTCAGACAGGTGAAAGAGGAGAGGGACAATACCACTCAGACACACTCACATACGCAGCCAGTCACAAACACACACACACACACACACACACTCGCCGTGGAACCCTGAAACACTTCATAGAGTTATTTAAACATTTTACCTTTAAATGAGAGAAGGTCAACACTTTGCTTGTACTCCTTAAAGGTATTTTTTTTATTCAAGTTTTAGAGATTTAGATTTTTTTTTTGATAATTAACCGGTTGGAAATTCACACATTAAACAGACGTACTGCCCTACCAATTTGTGTCCATAGACATTCATGACGTGCCACTGTTCCTCCATTGCTCGGGGCACGGGTCATTTTGAAAGTGTCACCATTTAACCGGGGGGAGGGTCGGGGTCTCCATACCTCCAGCATTAGCCCATGTGGGCAGAGTTCGGGTGTGTGGAGAGCGTGGCCTCATTATGAAGGAGATAAAGACCGTTAAGGCTGTTTGGTCTTGGGCCGGCTCCAGCCCCTATGGTGAAACACACCTGCTCCCCTCTTTAAAAAGCCCTGCTCCAGTTTAGCTCTTGGCCACGGACGAGTAATGACCTATCCAGGGGGCCGTAACGCCCGCTTCGTTTAGCCTGTCGTTAAGACCCAGAGTCAGCAGCATACTGCGGCACAGTACCGTGCCAAAACTCAGTACAGGGTGTCCTTGCCAAAGATCTAACATCAAGCCTACTCCGTTAGAATATGGATAACTAACTAGCTAACCACATTAATGAAATGGCAGACTACATTTGGCAGCGTTACGCTCCACTTGAAGGATTTTTTCCTTTTAGACATATTGTCAGTTGGGTTCGATACTTTGATAATTCAACTGAATCATCAACATGAATATAAATCAAAAAATAAGCCCTTGTATCTCAGCCAATAGGAGCACACTCAAGAATACAGTATCCACTTAGTAATTAGAGAACATAAAGTTGCAGCTTGACACTGCTTGGTTTCCCATTGTTGTCCTGTCTTTGTTGTTACACACACACACACACGCAGAGACACACACAGACACATTCAGCGACGCGCATGTCCACGTGCAGCGAGCGTGCCCGCGCCCAACGTGCACGTGCGCACACAAACACGCGCGGAGGCACGACACACACACGCGCATTCACACACATATAAAGATTTCCCAGTTTCCCAGTTATGTTTTCATCAAAGCTTTTCTTTGGCACTACAGAGCAGCGTCAGTATGGTAATGTGTTGTGCTGCCTGGAAAGCTGTCAAAAAGCTCCCACCTTGGATGAGAGACCACGGTAATTCAACTGGGCTCCTGTCTTCTGTGTGTTCAGGTCTCCTCATTATTCCGCTTTGCAGGGTAATGGCGTCTTGCGCTGTTTTATCTGTCAGCTCACAGCAAACTATAGTTTTTTAGCCCTGTATATTAGATGCTAACATCAAAGGCAGCTGTCTTGACACAGGAGAGAAAGGAAAAAAATTTTGTTGCGTAAAAAAAAAAAAAAAAAAAAAAAATGGAAACACTCCCGGTAGGCGAAAATTGAATCTCTTTACGTCTGGGGTGATGTGTGTATTGAGAATAGATTTGCTGGTTGGCGTCTATGTGTTTGTTCTCGAGTAAACAGCGAGGCTTGTTTGGGTGTAACTGTCAGGTATATGCGTGCGCCCCGTGTGAAAATGGGTTTGTTCGCAAAGTGGGAGTTAGAGGGGGAAAAAACAGCAACACAAATTCACTCTAGCTGTCTGATCAATGGGGATTTAAGTTACCAGTGACAACTGCACAGCAGATGTCAAGAGACATAGACCCCTCACACGCCGTAGCGATGCTAGCCACATATTCTATCAGCGGGTTTTGTGACTTGTCTCTTTTTACCCAGCTGAACGCCTTTGAGAAGTGATTTGTACATGCACCAGTTAGATCATTTCAGCACACTTTCTCGTTTGGAGTTTTATTCAAGTTTCAGGAAAAGTGTGCTTCCACATCTAAAGTCTGGCACCAAACCCCCCACAACCCCCTTTCCTGCACTCACCTCTATTTGGGCTGGTGGGGCTTTTGCTCCCTTGGGTGGTGGCAGATTTGTAGAATGTGTATGTGTTTATTGCAAATGTGTGGTGAGGTAAGATCTGTGTTTATAGGAGTAGATGAATGTGTGTGTGTGTGTGTGTTGGGGGGGGGGGTTCTTCAGAAGATGCGGGTAGAGCAAATTAAAACTCACCGCAGGAAATGAGCGCCCTTGGCACTCCTCTTCCCAAGCAGCTGCACACACCCCAACCATCATCTGCCATTTTGACACATCCACGGGGCGTAGCAGGCAGCGACAAGGGGGGAGCGAGGGGTGCCAACGCGACACCCACGGCTGCGAGCATCGCCGGGCCGCAGCCTCCAGCCAAACAGGTGTGTGACATCATGCCGCTGGTTCCTCTTCGGGGGCCCGGGGAGCAGGCTGGGGGACCGGAGCAGGGAGGGGGGTGGAGGAGGAAACAAAGGGAGGTTAGGTCTCTACCTGACAAGCTCATTGATAACGTTTGGGACACGAGCCCTGAAGTCGATGGCAAATTGCCTCTAATGTCTCCCGGAGATCACGGGCCAAAGTCAGGTGCTGGGCGCTAAATGGGCTCATTAGTTATGATTTTTTTCCTTTCCTTTTTTGGACTTTTGGACTGCAAGGAGTTTTACACACACAAACACACACACACACACACACACACACATGAACACGCACACCATGTCAGAAAGCCAGAGGGGCTTTTTTTTTTTTTTTTGCAAACTTGGGACGTGATCATAACTCAAGACAGGGTTATAGTTGAGCCCAAGTGTTGAGACCTTTCCCTCTCAGCTCTTGTAGCACATACAAAACAGGACATCTTTGATTTGGAGTTTGACTATTTCAACAACTGAGACACGCCGAGCCATCCGGGGAATACACAAGTCAAATCGAAATGATCTGAAATCAATCCCGCCACAGACAATGAGCGCTCTCATTTTTTTTTTCACCCCCCCACTATCAAATCTGCAACTCGAACTAAACTTAACAGAGAGACAACAAATGAAATCAACACGTACATATACGGAATTCTCGGCACGTCTCCCACATACACCCCTCTTCACACTTCAGTCGAATCCCCCAGCGACAGATCCTGTAACAGAGGAGAGGGAGGCTGTGAGTAGCCTGGGGGGTTCCTAAAGGCACCCGTCTGGGACCTGCTTCATAATCAGTGGACAGAGAGGATAGTGGTGGTACTGCTTCCCAGAGCCACTCTCTCCCCCTGGCTGCCCGAACTCTGGTAAGCACCCCAGGGCTACCTGTTAAGGTGTTCCCCCTGGTCCAGTCTCTCTTCCTAGGCAAAAAAAAAACCTCACATGCAGTCTGCTGTCTGCAGACTGCATGTGAATGTGTCTGAACGAGATCTGGTTCCTGATTGGATGGAGGGGACAAGGAGCATGTTTGCATATTGTTTAGGTACATTTGTACACAAATTGATGTTGATGCACACATGCTTATGCATGTGTTGGCACATTTATGCATGTGTGAGCATTGTGTGTGTGTGTGTGTGTTTCAGTTAATGCATGCACACGGTATGCATGTAGAAAATGTTGCGCATGATTTCTCCCTGTGTTACTAAGAGGAGGTAAAATTATTGTTAGTTGTCAAGGAGACATTGCAAGGGGGCTGGAATTACCCACGCACATGGACATAACCGCATGCCAAGTAACAGCCTGGACAATATAAGTCTCTCTGCAGACCTCTTTGGCCCTTATCAACAATAATGCTTGTTAATAATGTGAAATGCCTCTAATTAGTCTGCAGTGAAATTAACTGCTGTAGCCTAATAAGAAATTATCTTCCTCATAATAATCATTTGTTGAAATAGTTGAAAAATGGCAACTGATGTGTTACGTTGGATTTTCTGGCTTTATAGAAAAATACATTATGACATGTCTGAGATCAGTTTTATCTGTCTGAGTTTTTATTGTAGTTACTGTAGGTATATGTAACATTGGCTGTGTTTCTGTTTCCATCGTCAGGAAGAATATTCCCTCGACTGTGCCTCGGGGTATATCTCCTCCTTGCTGCTGTTCTACAGCAGACCTCGACATCACCGCTGCTGTTGTAGATGCAGAAAACACTGTAGTGGTAAGCAACCAAGGAGGCAGTTCTGGGGCTGCAGCCGTGGACTTTCTAATTCAGGCCCTGGTCGAGGGATCTGGGAGACATCGTAGATTTTAACAAACACACTGGCCATTTCCAAATCTGCCGTGTGTGCTCAGCCGTCCATGGTTCTCCAAGATATCTGGAGGAGAGGGAGGGTGGATGGGAGGCTTTGGGGAGGTGGGGTGTACAAGGCGGAGAGAGCCAGGACTGTGCCGTCTCTCCAGTTTGGTTTGGTCCGAGCACAGAGCCAGCTGGCCTCATTAGGACTTGATGGGAGGCGGGCTGGCATGAGACGTGCACATGCATGCACACATCAACAAATGTAGTGTGAAGCGTGGCCTGATGCCCGTGAAAGACCCACACGAAAGTTTTTTTTTTTTTCAGTTTTTTTTTATTGACTGCACTGTGGCTCCGTGGGCATAGGGAGTGTGTGATGTGGGAAAACACGATCATTAGTTTATGTCTCTCTTTAAGGCGCTGTCTTTACCTGGCTCACCTGAGCTCCTTCAATGCGCTTGAGTGCTTGCATGAAGGAAGAGTGAACCATGAACAGGGGGGGCAACGAGGGTCGGGGTTGGATGGAGTGGAGTGGGTATAAAAGGGACGAGAGAATATGATTCATGGTAGGGTGGGTTCATCACGAGAGACGGCCGCTGACCTACAGTCTGAGGGCCGTTGGACCGGAACCAAGGCCTTGTTCCGACAGAGCGAGTGTAGCGTGAGCTGTGACGGATGGCGCTGGTCTGTTTGAGAGCCCCCGAGCAGGTGTGTGTCTCGCTCACATCTGCAGGCGAGCACAGTGAACCGAGACCAAATGGCAGACGCACGGGGCCCATCGGGTACCTGTGCACTGAGACACACTAATGATTATGGATGCAGGCCTATTAACGGTCACATCTGTAAGGGAGAACAACAACCAGCGCGCTGGGAATGAGTCAGCAGTTTTAACTCCCCTCTGGAACATAGACATGCTGGTGTCAATGTTGGGATAAAAAACTCCAGTCAGAATGGGCTCCCTTCAGTTCAGGTCCTAGCTGTGGACCTGGGCTCTGCTCCGTTTGAAATGATGAGGCGCTCTGGACTCCTTGAGGGAAGACTTGAGGAAGTTTACTTGTTGAAGTTGAAAAGGGGTGAAAAGACTCCTGGATTTCAGGACAGAAACTGAAGGACATTCTGAGTAGAGAGGAAAAAAAAAATGCCGTTTCAGCTCGACACTAAATTATCTAATGAATTCATCAACTTAAAAACAGCGTTAAATATTAATTCTAAGAGTATAGGTAATAAATTAAATATTACTCATTGACTTATTATTTAAAAATGCATAATATGATTTGCATAGTTTTATCCTGATAGGAAATAATAATGGGTAGTTGTCTTGTAGCGTCTTTCATGACGGATGAAGCCTGCGTCTTTTTGTTCCCTCATCATCCCTCTCTCCTACTTGCTTCTCATTAAAGTTTTAACAGAGGCTGTTTTAATTGTCAATCCTTTGACAGGTTGATAAAAGCAACTTGACAATTAAGTTCATTGGCTCTGCTATGCATATTAATTAGGTCTTATTTGGGTTTCCATTGTTATTGGAAGGAGCACTCACGGTGTAGCAAAATGTCATCCATTAACTTCCCTCTTCTCAGAACTTAATGTAATTAAGCTTGCTATTGTATGACTACGAGAGGAGACTCAGGAGAGGGGAACTTTTAGTATTCATTGTATAAATGAGTAATGCCATTCTCGTGACACGGCAACAACGCTATTTCTCCCAAAAACATCAGCCATTCACAACTTTATTATCTGTAACAAGTGCTGCCTTCGCTTGTTTGGTTAACAGACAAAGGGAGCTTGCTTTCATGTCATCGTGTGTGTGCACATGTACGTGTACAGCGTGTGTGTGTGTGTGTGTGTGTGTGTGCAACTCTATGTGGGTTTGTTTATGTATGTGAGAAGCAGCGATGGAGCGAGAGGAGAGAGGGAGTGCGTGTCAGAGGGGAAAATTAAGCAGGACATAAAAGGTGCAGAGAGGCTCAGCGTTGGGAGGGAGGGGAAAGGAAAACGAAGGAGTGGCGGGACTGGGGCTGGGAGGGGGGACGGGGGGCTAGCAGATTACCCAGTGCACCTTGCTCAACTCTGCAGGCCCACACACTCACATCAAAGTGGTACCCCCTATCTGCCCGAGGCTTAGTCGGCCCCTGTCCACCCCCCATGTCACTCCATACATCCTCCCGTTCATGTTGAATAATTGACAGTTCTGTTTTACATGCTCAGCATTTGCCAGGACATGGAAGTGTGACTCCAAACAGGGCATGACTCTGCGAGGTGCTGCGTGCGTCGGGGTTCGGCTTCATTATTGTGCCCTGCTAATGCTGCCGCGTGTAAAAAGACGAAAAAAACCCCCCTGAGCTGAATACCGTCGAGCATAATCCGTGGAGGAATTTGTCTGTCGAAAACAGAGAGGCGTTTGCAGGTGATAAAGACACATTTTTCGCTGCGGTTTTATCGAAGCTTAATTGTCCACATAGCTTTAAAGAGTTTCTCCCCCCTTCCCACGTGTGAGACGACAGCAGGTTTCATTTCACCAGCCAGGTTTATGAAGGGAGCAACAACTCCCTTCGTTACAATGAGACTGTTTCACTTCCTTTCTTTGAAGACACTATGTGCTGTCTGGTGTGCACTTACGTTTTCCGGAATCTGCTGAACTTGTTGGATGTCACTCAAGACCAACAGAATGGCCGTGCATAGCGAAGGACAATGACTGCCATGGGTGCGCGAAGGGGGCGAGAGTGTTTGTGCCAGGGCGATCTCTGAAGTCGAATAAGCCATTATCAGTCTGTCAAGCCAGGTCTCATTCCGAGGTCTCTTAATAACAGTTAGGCAGTTTGGTGAAGTCTCCATCAATGCCCCGGTAATAGCTTTTTACAACTACTGTCGAGAAATTAGACAGAGAACCGAAGTGATAAAGGAAGGTTGCAACAGGGTGGCCTCTCTGGTAGGATATGTGCTGAATTAAGACAAATATGATATTTCTGCTGTTCTTTCTTTGCGTGGCGTAGATTTGTATGGAGATTGAACCTACCTACCGCGTTGAGTATGGTATAGTCCTTAAAGCGAGGGGAGGGAAGGCCTAGCTGTTCATTTGATAGTTTACCTTGACCCCTGAAGTGTGTCGCTCGCACCCCGAGGGCTTGGGCTGGCAAAACCTTTCTCAGCCCCCCCTGGGAATGATAATCTCAACGTGGGCGTTTACTATGGACACCAGACACAACACCATTAGCCACAGCTCCGCTGCTGCTCATTAGGACCCCCGATCGATATAGGCGGCCACAGAAATCGCCAGTGCTGCGGAACCAGCTATCACTCTTCAGAGTTATTATCGTAAACAGCGCTGGCCAAAGATTTAGGGCAGTACCCTACTTTAGCTCTATTTCTATTGGAAATTGAGGGGTTGGGAGGGCAATAACTGACTGACTGACTTCTAAGGACATTGTATTGTATTACTTGATCTGAAACTTGGTGCCGTGTGGAGTCACTGCCCTGCAATAAAATTAGAAGCAGCCGGGCAGCATTACTGTGTACGCTGCTGTGTTCTCTAGGGTCCGGTATATGACATGGTCAGAGCAGAAAAACACTGACACAGAGGAAGTTCACTCATTACCGCGGAGATATTTGAGTGCTGATGTCTCCTTTATTGAGTGTCAAGAACAAATGAGCGGGTTTAAGCACAGCTCCACCATTCGCTGAGTGTGCAAAGCGACTCTGTACACGACATAGAATGTGTTATGGGGGGGAGGGAAAAAAAAAGTTGAACTCTGCAGGGTTTTAATGGGAGCAAATTAATGCAGAATGACCACGATGTTTTTAAAAACGTTTCAGCGCACAGCTGGACCTCAGCTTAATATCGCAATCATGCGATAATTTCATTATTTTCCAATTCTTTTCCCATCCAAAACACGAGGTGTGGAGACGTAAGTCACAGGAAATTGTAGATGAAAAGACAAAAAAGGATAGTCCATTGGTTTTTTTTTTTTTGGCAGAGGAGAGAATAATATTGAGGCAAAATTGTGAAAATAAGAAAAAGGGTAGATGTATTGATTTTTGGTGGAGCCAGGGAAAGAAAAGAGAGGGAATAAAGAAGTGCTCTTTGGCCGATGTGTCCAAATGATGTCTCAGGGGAGGTTCTTAATGGTAGGGGGAGGGGTGGAGGGGGGTTAAGGGGGTGAGGTGGGGGTGACGGGGGCAGGTGCCTACCCTGACTAAGGCATGGAACTGCCCTTAGGCTAGGGCTAATGGTATTGGCTGAGCTTACTTTAAGCAGCTCTTTCCTAATGGCCAACTATGAGTGTGCCACAGGATAGACAGGTATTGATTGGTTCAAATGCTCTTGAGTTGACAAGAACTGAAAGTCCCTCAAGCATATACAATCTTGCAGCAAATTATGTCACACGGAAAGGTGATTAAAAACAGAGGCTCGGGGCAGGCACACTCATTAAAAGTGTATATAATATTTCTCTTGTTGTCCTTGTATCGCTCTTCTTTGTGTTTATTCCCTTTTCTGCCAAAGCCTCTGTTTCTCTGGTGTGTTTTTTTGTGTTGTTGTTGTTTTTTTTTCCAGTTTCCTTGAGTGAGAAATGTCTGTTTATACATTATGAAATACTACCAGCCAAGACAAGTCTTCAAACCTTATTTTCCATAATAAAGATCCAGCACATTGACTGTTGGACCTCCGTTGCATCAGTCAAAGCGGTGCACATGTTGTAGTTATGCACTTCATCAGTGGTGTAGTGTCATTTGAATAGAGTCAAATGGTCTGACATTTAAAAAGAAATTGAATGCAGGTGCGATGGTTATAGTCTGTTAAAAAAAAAAAGAGGTGCAGCATACGGCTATAGTATACAGAGAACAATGCCATATATTTGCTTTGTTGTCATGCCCCCCCTTCCTCATACACACATACAAAAAATGCTGTGTACAAGATTTTCTCTTATTCACATGGGGCGCTTTCTAGACTGCTTGAGGCATCTGCTTTGATTGCATAATTCCCAAGAGACGAACAACACAAAACAAAAATACTGACTGAATTCAGACTTATAATATACCGAACAAATAACATACCAGCTCCACTCTTCAAAACCATAGTTCTCTAAAGAAAAGGAATTGGAGAGTAAATTCAAAGTTGAAAGCTTAGCTGTTTCGCAGCAAACGCGGGGATGAGGGTGAAAGATGAAACAAACTTTCTTTCCTGGCTGAAAATGTGCAGCATTACCCAAACAAATAGGCAATAGCATGCACATTTACGTACACTTTGACTTAAGTGGCACATATCAGAGGTGCTATAAGCCATTTTTTAAAGCCTTAAATGCTGCGGATATTTCAGGAATGACTGGCGAGGAAATGTTTTATTATGCAGGGGGTAATACAACAGGTCCCTCACGTCATCTGCTGCCTTGCCAAGTGTAGCATGACAGTTTCAAGCAAAGTTAACAGTGTTGAACAAATGAAAGTTAAATTAAATGAAGGGTCCTTTCACCTCAGGAAAACAAAATTTAGAAAAAAAAAAAAAAAAAAAAAAAGAAGAGAAAGATTTTCTGCATCCGAATGATACGGCTGCACTCAAAGCTCACAGTTTTCTTCCCTTTCGATTAAATGCTCTTTTCTCTGGCTGTTTGTGCTTTACAGTGGAGTGTGCTACATCGCTACTTTCTTCTCTACAGGGGCCCCTGGGCTCCCCAAGCAATAGGAGTAAATTAGAGTGCACCTGTTCCAGCTCCAAGATAAGCCATCTCCAGAGGATTTCCTCTGAGTAAAATGAAGTGAGTGAAGAATAAACAGAATATCACAGCATTACTCCGCCAAGGTGAAGTTGCTGCTGCTCTGGGGACACGGTTCGTTTTGCACAACACCCAGCAAAATATCCTCTATAAACCTCTGTATGTAAGACTGTAGGAATGGTCTCTGCTCACAGCGGAGAGAATAGGAGCTGCACTTTTGTGTTCCAACCGAGGCGGCGAGGCTGCTTCTCCACTCGCGTCTCCTCACAACCTTGACTTGAAATGCTCTTATTTTGTGGTCTGGGTTTTGTGGTTTTGTTTCCAGCGTGTTTTGACTCTGTGTCAACACATCTGCGATAGCCAAACATCAAACCACATACTTCCCCTTTTTTTTTTATTTCCATTCCTGTACCGCTGCCAAACCTTTTTCTGAAAGTATCTAATTAAGTCAACTAAGAAAATTGTCAGTACATATCTCCCCTCTTCCCATCAGCATAGCCACATGAGTAACTCCTCGTGTGTTTTCTTTGCGGAAATAAAAGATGTAACCCCAGTGTGATGCCCAAAGACCGCTGACCGGAGATGTCTAGAATGCAAAATTCACTCAGTTGGTTAACACATAAAAGGCACGGATAATTAGAGGAAAAATGTAATTCATCATACGTTTGATAATCAGTCTGATTTGGTCTCCTATCCGCACCAGAGCATTCAAATAACCCCCCTACTATTAGCACCCCACTCTCCCTCACACCAGTAGTCTGTTTTACCCTCTCTTTGTTCCCATACAACACATTATCATTATTGTAGCTAATTGCATGGTTTGCCTTGAAGTTGTGCTGGAGACTCATGAACTGGGGTTGAAACGTGGACAGGGATCCAGTCTTCTCCACAGCTTGCTTTACACTGCTAATTGCCGTTACCACAGGATAAGGCTTGCTCCTTGCTGTGGCCAGCCGGACGAGGCTGGAACAAGCACAGGGCGGGTTGGGTGGGGGGGATACTATCACACAAGGGTGGTAAGACGTGGGAGGGAGAGCCAAGGGTGGCATAACTGAAGTGGGATGGGTAGACCAGATTGGGGAGGGAGAGGATAGCGGTTGGGGGTAAGCGGGGGGGATGGAACCGGCGTTAGATGTAGGTCAGCGGGAGTGGAGTACCCTAAAGATTACAGTTGGTTAGCGCGACCCCTCTCTGACAGGATCTGAGCCCTTACTCCCAGCAGAGGTGGACCGTGGCATTTGGGAAACCCAGCTATTAGTGAGGCTAATAAAGCCTGGGCAGAAAGTTTTGAACCTCCAGTATTCCAGAGACATCGTCCTGCCACAGGTCCAAAGGCTGCATCTTCGTTAATACAGCCCTAAATGACTACAGAGGGTATTTAAATTCTTTGATTGCTAATTAGACAGCGAAGCGTAAAAAGAAATCCACTATTCTAGGCACGGATTTCCATTTTACAATCTCTCCAAAAAAATAATAATGATGTTTTGATAAGCATATCTCCTTTTATTATCTCTGTTTATTAAAGAAGTGTAATGTGAGGGATGAGTTCATCTGACTCGGAAAATCCGAGATTTGCGGCGAGCTCTGATAGTTTCTTAATTCAGATGGGAACATTAGTTTTACACTACCGTATCAACTTCCAACTTCAAAATGAGTCAGAGCTCCCCGATGGGGTTTTAGAAAAGGATATGGAATCACAGACACAACTAGCGACAAAGCCTCCATCACCTCATAGAAGATCTCACTCCATCTGTGAGAACTTTGGGTCTACCCTAGAAAAATAATAAATATCCTCCTCTCATGGCTGGCGCTCGTTTTGTTCAAAAGGTGGTTTCAAGACCAAACAAAGGAAATGGTGTCATTAATGATACATATTATGAACTGGGGCCTCATGGAAGAGTTTCCGACAAATGCATGGATAAGGGGTTGATCTCTTTCCTAACAAAGGATCTCTAAAATATGAAGTGAAAAGCTACCCAAGATGAAGCCGGTGAAGAAACAAGCGAGGAAGAGCCTATTTCCACAACACAAACAGATTTCCTGGCCTTTAGCAGTCTCTTACTGGGATACTTTGAGACATATCCATCAAAACACAGCTGTATTCATTCATATTTCATACCTCCTCCTTCTCCCAGTGCTTTAACACTGTTCTTTGATCAAAGGAGAGGAGTCGGATCACAACAGGAAGGTTCCCTGCCAGCCAAGAAGGAGAAGGAAGGCCAATCCGCTACTGTACTGTACATGCAACCGTATAGTTTGCTGTACTTCAACTTCAGTCACCAAAAAAATAAAACATAAATTGGAATGAAAATAATGTAAAACTGAGAACATGTGAGAAATTCCATGACTCTCCACAGATGAAATGTTTTTATGTGAATTTCCACATTTTTTAATGAGCTTGGTTTCGGGCCATGTACAGCTCTGCTGCAAAATTGTACAAAATAGTTTTTTTTTTTGGTCATAAATACAAACTCCATCAGTCAGCATGCAGGAAAATTAACAATTTTCTTGCGTAGCTAGAGATGATTGATTGAAGTCTTTGTTAGATTTAGAGGAATAACAGTTTTTCTGCAAACTTAAGTGATGGAATTGCTGTGAGACCCGGAGGCCGGGAGCACGTTCAAAACACGCAGCTCAAGAGTGTCACCATGTGGAGACGTGCGGATATGACAAAACAGCAAGGGAGCAAACGCTCTGCCTCAGAACGCAGCTCAATAAGAGCAGTTGTATTTTCATTTCTTCTGTGACCCCCGTCCGTACTTTCTGTTTTTTTTTCTTCTTTTTTTACATATTTTTTCCCAATTAAATTTCATGTCAACTGTATTACATTAAGCCTTCTGCGTCCCTCTTTACCTTCCCGCCACCGTATCAACTCCAAGACGTAGCCCTTCCAAAGAGCCTTCTCAGTGAGGCTGTGGGAGAAAAAAGTGTTTGAAGACCTCCCTGACATTTAGACTCTCTCTGAAGATGACTTTGCCTTCTACTATAGCCTGCGGTAACATAGTAAGACCCACACTAAACTTCAATTGATATGCAGGGCCAGATTCCTCCAGGGGAAATTATCATTCTGTTCATAATAAGAGCCACAACAAGCACCTGGAAAACGACTTTATTATACACACGCCACTTCAATAAAAGTTTCCCCGTGACCCGTCGGAAACACACACACGGTGAAACGGGACGCAATTCGCGATGAAATGAAAACTGTATTATGCATATGATAGAATGCTTATTTGATGGCGGGCCCGGTGTGCGAGGATGCACATCTGCTGGGCTGTGCTTGATTGGCAGGTGTGTTAATGCGATGCCGTAGCCTTGGCTGGAGGTGCTCTGAGACTCCTCTTTCCTGAAGCCATTATCCAAATATGTTCTGTTTTTCAAACAAAATGAATGGCACAAAAATCAAAGTATCAAAAATGTATTGCCCTTCATAATGGAATTCCCTCTGAGCAAGGACATGTAACAATGGGCCATTCTCGGCTTCCTGTGCTTTCCCTCTCTATATGCCAATGGACGTGACCTCCGCGGCGTTAACAATGGGGCAACCAGCAGCATAAGCACTTGGCTTCTCGCCACCGCCACGACGTGCAGTAAGACGACTTTCATCTTTGTTGTTATATTTAAGGATGACATCCTAGCCTGTCGGCCTCTGCCATTGTCTTCGCCGTGATTATTTTCTACCGTTGTTTAGCCCCAGTTGTGGCTCTTTGATGAAAAGGTCGCCACTCAATTGGAAAACAGTCATTAAAATGCGGTGGGTACTATTCACCAGTGTGCATGGGGGAACCAACTCAACTGAGCTGGTTAATCAAAAGTTAATTATATAATTTTCATGCAGATGAGGGAAACATTCAAATGAATCCCAACTCTACAATCATTACAAAAAATAAATAAATAAATAATTCGAAAATGCTATAAAATGTTCAGGGACCGGGAGGCTGTAAACAATATGAAGTTTAATTTGAGGTAAACAAAGTGAATATCCACCAGGGGGTCTGGGAAGGAGAAAGTGAGGTTAAATCAAATTTGGAAACATAGATACCAGCAGGTTTTGTTGTCCTGATATACGTGCAATTAGGCAGGTCCTTGATGAGGACACTGGGAGGGAGAAGTTGGCTTTCACAGCAAATGCTTTGGGATTATTTAAAGGGAATTTATGGGATTTTATGCTTTTTTCTCTGTAAACATTAATTATTCTCACACAAGTATACCAAATTGAATTAAAACCATATTTTAGAAAATGTTATAAAAACATAATTATCCTTTATGGGGATGCTGCAGAATTATTGAAAACTCCATAAAGATAAGAATAAATCAATTCACGGAAGTCTCATAGTGACTTTCAGAAGAAGTAAAAAAATGCCCCAGACAACATTTCCTTCTTTAACTTTGTCAAAGAACGCAAAGTAGAATGTAACACTTTTCAAAAAAAAAGAAAGAAAGAAAGAAAGAAAGAAAAAAATCTTAGGTCTCTCCTCATCAAAGGAAATGATTGTGTTATGCAAATTGCAACCATGAATATTAAACCAACGATGTGAAGTATCACAAATGAACGAGCATTGTTCTGGAAGTGCAATGGAATGTGGTTTAATTTCTTTTTAATTCTATGTGCTTTTATAGTGTTCACCTTTTCCCAGTTGTGCCAGCGGGTTTGGGTTCATTGGCGTGCATTACAACCACGCTCTAACAATGCAGGGCCTCCACGGTGTCAGCACAGTTCATGAATCCTAGCCCCTTATGCACCAGGCGATTAGTATGGTGCTCCGTCTGTGGGGCTTTGCCAGAAAATGAGTTCTCTTTAAAACATATGCCCCCTGCTGATTCTTTTCCTTTCCTGATATGAAATTCCAATTTTTATAATGAACACCAATTTCCTGTTCGGTGAGGAGGAGGGGGGGAGTTTTTACACACTTTCTGTTTTGGATGGCTGCAGTTATCCTGAATGAATGGAAAGCTGTTGTGGACATCACATGCAGAAATCTATTTATTGTCTTTCAGTTCGGGGGGGAGGGGGGGCAAATCAACATTCAGGTATGAACACAAGAATCAGCTGGTGTAATTTCCCACATCGCATATGCACATGACCGGTGTGGCAGAAAATGGAATTACCAAAAGTGTAACAAATTCAATTAAGTCATTGATTTCTAATAAATTGGCTTAATCGCCAGCTGTTGTCATGCTAAGATTGTTGTGTCACAAGTTTGTCATGCTTGTCGGTCGTGGCTGCTCTACAAAGGCAATTTACTCCATTAAAAGGCTTTCAAACTTCATTTTACATTTAATGAGCGTCATCTCACACGTAATGAGCAGATCTGCAAAGTGAGATTACCATCTGATAATCTGATGCGACAAAAGATTAGATCATTCTGTCAGATTTCAAACCCTTTATTACAACTTGAAGTGGATTTAAATTTTACAGACATGGATATACATAAGCTGTGCAATAAATGCCATGATTGAGGTCAATATGCTGCACAAGTGAAGGCGATCCTTCACTGGTGTTGATGAAGATTCAAATAAAGTCCTTTTTCTCCACTTCTTCACTCAATTAATAGGGAACCTCTTTCCGTCAAAATTACTGTAATCGTCATTATTCTGAAAAGATTGAAATTAAATTTAAATTAAATATTTCATACAACAAAATGTATTAATCTTCATTCATATATATATATAACACATCTGAGAAAATTAGCATTATCTGCCGGCATTCACAAAGACAAAAAAAATTAAGCATTCACATATTCACTCATGCAAAAAAAGGGGAAAATAAAAACAGTCATTGAGCAGTTTGTATATTATCATTGCTGCTTTGGAACACAATGGCACACAGTGGTGTAGCGTACATTAATATTGTACAATTGAAGTAGACATTGGTGATAAATTATGTATAATAAGCACTTACTACATTGTATGGTCTAAGTCTCTCTTGGGTCTGGGCACTCGCCTCTTCGGGAAGAGACACCACTCCTCCTGTACCCATCATCTAAGTACAACAAAATTAGATTTTAGTCGATGAAACCCAAGGTTGATATTACATGTAAATAAAAAAATATTTACAGCATTGTAAAAATTATTTAAGGTTTAACAGAACAATTTGATCCTTTTTCTGTTGTGATTTGCTTTAAAATTTAAATTGTAGACATAAAAACGATCATAAATCACTCACCCTGATGGTTGCCTCCAGCTCTCCCACGCTTCTCTTTCCACCTGGTAGCCATCCATAGGACCAGTGCTGGGACAGGCTGACCTGAACCACCAGCGCCAACAACAACACCTGCACCATCACGCTGCCCCTCGCTTCCATTAGAGCTGCAGAGGAAACCAAATGTTGCAATAAAAACCGTAATGACACAGTCTCCTCTCTCCCGGCTCGCAGACCGGGGGGGTTATAAAGCACTGTCCAACATTAGCAAGCATTATTTCAGACAGTAATTAATGAGAGGAGCAATTCTAAAATAATGAACACTGAGCAAACTTCATTGAGGACTGACTCACCTCTTTATTCGCCTTGATTGCATGTGGTGCGTTAGCCGGAGGGGGATTTTTATAGGTGTTAGAAGACTGCTGTCAGGATTATAATCCCCTCTCCGTAGGTGTGACACATTTACCGACTAATGGAACACAAAATACAACTAATGGAGCTGGCTAAGTGCTCAGATATACAGGCGTCGCCATGAGGGATCAAGCTGCATGAAATATATATCAAAAAACATTACTGTGTTTGTATTGAACGCAGACAAAAAGGATAACATTAGGGTTGAAACCTGTCATTTCTCTCCATCTATAATTTATTGGAATCTGCTTTTAGGAAACAAATAGTCATTCAAATCCATACAGATTCAGAAGGCAGAAGCATCGTTGAAACAAGATGCTCGTGCACTTATGTTACATCAGTTGCAAAGGCCTCGCTGTCATCGTCGCCCTTATTTATTGTACTTTCAGCATGGCAATACATTAAAATGACAATGCGGTTAACATTGGTGATGCTTAATGACCACAACAATAATTTATGTACAGGTAATAAACAAAAATAATCAGTGTGTATAAACCCATCTTATGATTTAATGGCAGGTACAAACACAGTAGAAAGTTCTTTACCCAAACTTAAGACTTAAAAGCTCGCTCTTCTTCAAAGGAGTCAGCAGAAGTCTCGCAAAAAAATAGATGCTTTTGATTTTTGCCGCAAAGTTGGGATTCCCTTGTTTAAATATGAATATCAAAACACGTCTAAATGCCTGTGCATGCATATTTCATATTTTGGCTGAGCACTGGTTCTTGATATCAGTGCTTTTTATACTCTCAGACAAGGTTCAACTGTAACACTTAACAAGCCTTTTATTAAAACACATTTCTGCAGTGTTTTTCTGCTCGTTTTCTAACACAATTATTAACTAACTAAAATTCTGGCACATTTATTTATTTTTTTATTATCCTCATAATATTCCATGAAGTGTTTGTATGAACAATGAATTGACATTCCATACAGGTGACCGCCATTCAAAAACAATGCACTTTTGAAAAATGTGTCTTTTATATTAAATGAAACATAAACATCTGGCTTGTCTGCATTAAATTGTGTCACTTGGTGACAAGTTTTTTCATGATCAGAACCGCCTTTCTAATCAATATGGCACTGCTTTATGCAAACATGCAAGTGTAAAGTCGGCTTGCTGATGTGTATAAAAAGGCTGTAAAACGTTGGTTTGAAGAATGACACGTTCAGATGTAATGGTACATAATTTCCTGCCTGTTCCAATGTGGGCTAATTGCATTTTATTTGCAGCGTCAGGCGCCAATCCACTAAGTAATATTGCCACAGGCAACACAAGAAAGTTGGTTAAGTTGAATAAAATTGCAACAGGCAGCAGCTGTTAAGATATTCACAGACAGAATTGAGGTAATTTGAAGCATCTAACGGAATGAAATGTATATTGGAGTTTTGTGTTTTTGTTTGAGCTCAAAGTAGACCGTGAATATGATTCAAATGGGGCAGACAGGACATCATTTTAGCGAAAGCAGTATTCATTTTTACCCTAATTATCAAACACACAATTTATTTTCCTCATAGCAATCAAACATGTTCAGAGGGGAGCCTAAATACACGACCACAGTCATTGTGGTCAGTCACAAAATGAAGCAGAAACACAAAGAGAATGCATGAACTCTACGACACATCGGTGATGCATTTCAGGTAGTGAGCAATACATAATATATCTATATGCACATTATTTAGATTGGAATATTTCCTTTATTGACCCTCATGTTGCAGCGTACGCAAGCTGAATCCCAACCCTCCCATTAATAAACCACTATAATTCCTATATTTGACAGTGGGATACTTGAAAATCAAGCATTCCTAAAGGAGACTGACTCTCCCGGAGCACATATGTTTGCAATTATATTACAGTATGTTACAATTATGTTTTTGTTTTAAAGATCTGTAATCAAGTGCAAAATGTAAAAAGAGCTTGCTTTAGAAAACAACATTCAGAGGAAAAGTAAAGCATAAGTTAAGTGGACGTAAGTATGCGGAACGGTATCTGACAGGTATTATTTGAAATTGGCGTAGTCGGAGAAGATGTCGACGAAATCCTGAACCACTCTGTAGCAGAAGTCGTATTGCTCCTGGAAGGAGAAGAAAAGTGTTAAACGTGTGGTTCCAAACAACACAAAAGTGAGTAAGCTGCTTCTGCACAGCAGGTTTGATGTGATCTCGTGTTCCACCTACCACAGTCTGAACCATGTGTGGTCTCTGCATGCGTAAACTCTTGACTGTCTGAAAAACGTCCAGCAGTCCTTCGGCTTTCACTCTCTCCAGAATGTTACTGAGGGCGATGAAGGTACCGGTCCGACCCGCACCGGCGCTGAAACGGGACAAAAACCATCAGCGAGTGGTGGAGAGAGTGGTGGAACATTGACTTTTAACATTTCTAAACTACTTCTCTCGTTTCTCAACAATAATGCGGCGGTGAAACTCGTGTGATCTTTGCAGCAACACCCTTGAATGGAAAAAAAAAAAAAAAAGTTTCCGGGAGGAAAAGGTGACCTTTGTGTAATAGTCCTAATAATTATCCTCACTTAAAGAGAGGCTAATCCAAACGCTAACACTAATCAGTTTGGAAGCTCAGTGTTTGACTGAGTCAATGTTTACAATGACGGCGGGATGAGGAGAAAGGAAGACGGGAGGGGGGGGGGGGGTGCAGAGTGATGTGCGATTGGGAAGAGGAGTGTGGAGAGACGTCGGGGATTGCAACGGGTTAGCCCCGTCTCCCAGGGGCGAAGAAAAAGCTTTAAAAAGCCCTTCTTAGACAAGCGGTGATGAAGGAATAGAAGAGAGTGATGACACCATTTCCTGTCGTTAGCTCATCTTATCAGATTAATCATAGTGGGAGTCAGAAGAGATTTCACTTTGAGAGGTTTTAATTGACTGTGAATCAGTGGATTGGATCGATCCCACAGGGGGGCCCGCTGCTTTAGAATCACTTCACCTGAAGCTAGGTTCTGATCAAAGCTTTCACGGCTAAGTCTTTATAAGGGATCACATAAGTGGTTTGGGCACAGAACACCAGGTCTACTGAGGCAAAAATGTCCAATGTATTGGAACAGACATTTGTAAGAAAGAAAAATGTATCTGTTAAAAAAATGTAATTCCGATATCAGCATGAGAGATAAAAAAAACAAGAGTGGAGATGAAAGGCGTGAGTGGACAGAAACCTTATATGATATACTGGGTCTCATTTTCACCTGGAGATGCAGATTGTGCTGCAGACATCGTCAAACTGAAGTTCCTCACCTGCAGTGCACAATTATGGGCCGGTTTCCAGACTGCTGCT
Source organism: Eutrigla gurnardus (assembly GCF_963514095.1). Classification (NCBI taxonomy): domain Eukaryota; kingdom Metazoa; phylum Chordata; class Actinopteri; order Perciformes; family Triglidae; genus Eutrigla; species Eutrigla gurnardus. Next base: position 12,747,625 of record NC_139925.1, read on the forward strand.
GCTGCCTCTGCACAGCGGCGATGATGTCAATCATCCCGCGTCCCTCGGCCGGTATCCCGATCTCAGGCCATCCGTGGAAGTGGAAGTGTCGGACGTGTTGCGACTGCTTTTCCTGGTGATATGGAGAGCTTATATTAATGCATTAAAAATGGTATATATAATAACATTTCATGAGATTTAAACTGACAGCACGACGAAAACAGGGAGGCAAATATAATACAATTTTTAGTGTGCTGCTTTTTAATGTGGTTAATGGTTACTCACTGGTCTGTAGGTGAGCACCATGTCTTTGAGAGTGAAGGTTTCACACTGTGTATTTGCAGTCAGCTCCACTGTATAATCTCCAAATGTTACACTGCCCTCTGATGGCCAATACTGGTAACACTTCTCCTGGTTTGAAAAGGGTCAGATGGAAATACAATTAGGCCTCATTTGACTGTTTTATATCCTATTATCATAGTTTCAGTCTGAACCATAAAAAATAATATAAAAATGAACTACATACAGATTGTTAGGGATAAAAAAATGTGTAAAATAAGAAGATCAAATAACGGAATAAAAAAAAATGCTTAAATGTGCAACTCAAGCACCATACTGTACCTGCTCCCTCTCTTTGAGTTCGGTGAGCATAACGATTGAATGACACCTCCACTCCCACACCATCCTCCAGAAGTCCTCCACCGTGTGAGACAGCGGGCCCTGGGTTGCGATAAAATAGTCCTTCTGCCTGTAGCCCTGGAGGGCAGATCATCTGGTAAACAACACTTGCGAGTGTGGCAAACATAATATTTGTGCGTTGTTTGCAAAAGGAAACAATGAGCTTTATATATACTTCGATGGGAAATCTATACAAGAGGTCGAGAGGGAGGGCTTACATCAATAAAGGAGGCATTGATGTAGTCGGTGAACTCCTGTCCTCTTTTCACTGAGAGTATTACTCGGTTGAAATCATCTGCAAAAAGAAAAAGGAAAACTTTCCACAAGTGATTCCTTAATAAAATAAAAGTTTGAAGAGCCTGATGGAAAAAAAAAAGAAAAGAAAAACAGCTCAGTAAAACTTTAGCTGTGTTATTAAAGCCAAACACGCCAGAGCTTATATCAGTTGTCACTGTAAAACGCTGCACCCAGGCTTTCCGCTCTCTACTCCCCACTTTAAGTCACCACACGAGCCTTATTTAAATGCCATTGATCACGCAGATGTGAATTGATTAGCCGGCTACGGCACCTATAAGAGAGCCAGCAGTGTGCTGCTTTGATGTTACTCGGATGTGATGTATTATGAACGTGCTCGCCGTATCCGAGGAGGCCTTACACGGTATGATCTGAAGCACGCGGTTCTTCTTCATGTTGGCAGGAAGGTTCCCGGTTCTCATGTTCTCCTTCATTATGCGGACGTTGGTCAGCTTCTGGCGGGAGAGAAAACACGAGCGGATTGACGTGATCGGAGAGTTTGTTTTCATTAGTGCAATGCTAGAGACGGGGCTGTGTTTTTTTTTTAAGTGAGTAAAAACACAGAAAGGCAGAGGTGAAGAAGAAGAGGAAGCTGCAGCAGCAGCAATGGGGAATCAGTGTGTAGAAACAGAGGGACTCTTTGCAGCAAAACCAAGCTATAGTGCATCCTGTCGGGCGGATGGTGGTGATTTATAAAAGGTTAGTTGGCTCAAAGCATCGTTATGTATCTCACTGCTGCTGAGAGTGGCACCCTGGGCGAGTATGCCATGAAAATGCACCCATGCAGGGCGCAGGGTGAGGGCGACGATTCGTTAGCGACTAAAAATGTTCCAAGAGTTGAGCGCTTCTCTCTTTCCTACCCTGAACTCCTCCTCCAGGCCCAGCCTGTCGTGGGGAGCCCTGGTGTTGTGAAGCCTCTGCAGATGGCCCTCCAGAGAGCACACATCCAGCTCCGTGTCTCCGTACAGATAGTACTCCAACAGAGCCTGGTAGATGAAGGAGTACTGCATCTGAGGAGGAAGTGGAAGGAGAGGTAGAAGTAGTAGTTTGCCAAACTACTTCCTGCTATTTTTGTATATATATATATATATATATATATATATTTGCTGGTTGCTCGTTTGTTTCTGCCACGACTGGAGCGGTGGGCTGAGCTGTCAGTCCGAGGTACAGCGGGTCAACACTTACATCTGTCTGGATGAGCTGACAGCGCTGCTCTCGTATTCTGCTCACAGAGCCGAAGACGTCCACCCTCTGTTCCATGTGCATCATGTCGATCATGCTGTCGATGACAATGAAGGTCCCCGTCCTCCCCACTCCGGCACTGTGGAAACAGACAAGGAGAAGGTCTCTGTAACAAAGTGAAACTACCAAAGAAAATGTGTCGGATCTCGTATCTTTATGGAGACAGCGATAGAAGAACATCATAGTTTTCTTTTCCCTCACACAATAAAGAATAATGGATTGATATGTTAATATATATATATAAAAAAAAGAATGTGCACTTTTTTTACACATTGCCGTGCCCTGTCTTCTTAACACAGACGTCCAACTGTGGACAGCCTCGAGCGTGTGTAAAAGTGCTTCACCTCTGAAGCCCAAACACACTCCTAATGGATTTACAAGGGTCATTTCAGCAGACGGCACCGCTGGGAGCAAAGAGCTGGGATTCCACAGCAGGCGGCTGAAGCCTCCTCAATGGGCCCCATTCAAGAACAACAGTCCCGCTCCCCAAGCACCTGTTGCAGCAGTTGCTACAATCGGCCGCCGATTTTCTTTGGTGAGGCTTCATGCTGATTGGCCCGACAATCAGCATGAAGCATTTCTATGTTTACTGATGCTTCACTTGAGTTTTTCACTTTTAACATAACAGAACTTAATAAATATGAAATATATATAGTAAATATTAAGGAAAAGTTAGTAACACCATCACTAATGTTATACGATAAAAAATAAAAATAAATAAAAATACTTCTCATCAAAATACTACGTACAACAAAACATGGCAAATTGAAGTACTCTTCTTTTATTTCCCCCTATACAATGTCTCATAAAATGAAAAAAATCATGGGGGACCAAAAAAAAAAAAATCTGCAAAATCAGTGAAAATTTAGGGGCTTGTTGCGGAAATAGTCCTAAAAAAATAATGGAGCTAGGGACTTTCGGTCCAACCGTTCCTTGGATTGTGAGCCCTGTCGTTAGCTTTAGGGTTAATGATGTTTAACATTAGATTATCAAATAATATGACATAAACACCGTTAAGAACAGTTGATTTTTTAACATTTTAGTTCTGCTCCTAGATTAAATGTAAAACAGAATAAGTGCTTCCACCTCCCTAATAATGACTTGAATCCACTCTGCCTCTCGCTTGTTATATCTCGTCTTCCGGTTGACCGGCTTCTGTCATTCTACACATTTTTACCTGCAGTGCACAACAATGGGTCCAGCGTACGACGGGTTGACTGCCTTGACCTTCTTCAGGAATTTCAGCATGCCTATGGGCGAGAATGGCACCCCAAAGTCTGGCCAGCTGGTGAAGTGGAGCTGGGTGACCAGCCGCGGGGCCCGGGGCCCATCGCTGCCCTGCTGTGAAGACACGAGACAAACGCTCACTGTCCGGATACAAATCAGTCAACCGAACACAGGAAAAGTCACCTCTAATTAACTAAAACATTTGCCCCAAAAACACAACATTTTTGCTACTTGCGACAGAATATAACGATTAAACATGTGTACCGGTTTGCCTCCGCCTTGCTCTCGTGTCTGCTCTCTCAAGAGAACGTAATTCTCTTGAACGCTCGGTTGTTTTGTGTTCAGAGAGCCGAGCGTAGAAGCACTCAGTCTGTCTGCTTGTACTGCAGCGTCAGAGAGGATATCTGCACTTCGCTGGCTTCAAATGGAACGGCAACAAAGTGAATTTTGCAATCGGAAGGCACCCGACAGAAACGCAGGGAGAGAAAGGCAGACGCAGTACATGCATGAACCTCTAAAGAGAGATTTGTACAGTGTTTACTGCATGTTAAATACACCTGCATATTGATAATGTCATACTCTATCTATTACACCTATCCTTTAATATGACTTAATGTGTTTCCATACTCGTTTACATTTATTTATTTATGTATTTATTATATTTTGCACCCTATTATAGCTTCCTTATATTCCCCCATAGGGATTTTTCTACACCATCTCAATGCAGCTTGGTTTCGTGCTGAATTTTTAATAAGACTCCAGCAATTACGATTATAGATTTTCAGGGCAATTAACAAGTATATTACGTTCAACAACATTTAAAAAACACACTATTATTTTTAGGGCGGGTGTATGTCGAGATAAAAGCGTTATTCATCTTCATTTCAGGTCGTTTTTGGGGATAAATGTTCCCGTTTTCCTGCTGCACAGTGTAATTACATTCTTGCAGATGCGCTGGGAGGTAAAGTCAGTGGAGAGATTCAATGCGGCCTTAAAAAATTCATTCCTTATTAATAACATCAACAATCTGATATGTGAGTCCACGTGTTTTTACTTACATATTGAACACAGAATTTTCTAATGGTGTAGTCCACCAGTACAGTGAAGTCCTCCATCGCCACCCTGATGTTCCCGTACATCCAGCAGCCCTTTTCTGGCCAATACTGGTAACATTTGTCCTGGGAAGACAACGATAAAGAGGTTATTCGTCTCCAACTAGAAGACACATTTATGCCCATAAAGAACATGTGCTGGTATTATCATTGGAACCACTCTGTCGAATGGTTTTAAGCAGCATTTCTTGCATAGAAACGTGAGTCAGACGTGTGTACTTCACAAACCAATCCAAAAGGCAATCACAGGACTCCGTCAGTCAATAAGATCTTCACGGTGACGTTTCAACTCATTAACTAGATTCTTAGACTAATTATCGCCAAGCCTCTTAGGATCTTATCAACAATTATTCCGCCATTGATCCCCGATGCCTCCATTCTGCTCTATCAAACCTGCAGTTGAGCTCTCAATTGATCATCCCTTTGAGGCTAAATTTAATGCGATGCTAAGTAATCTGCCGGGTGACACTTGGTATAGATTCTCAGTTTGGGAAGGGGGTCAAATGAATTATGCCCATGACTTTGGGTCATGAGAATACGGAAAAAGGGTTTCGCTGGAGCCATATAGATTGTAGAAGTTAATTCTGTAACATTATAGAAGAATTAGAAGAATGCTCTTAGACTCACCTCTTTCCTTTCCTTCAGATTTGTCAGCATTACTATAGTCGCTGTTTTTTGTTCCCAAATCATGCGCCAGAAGTCGGCCACCGTCTCGAGCTTTGGGCCTTAAGCAGAGCAAATAAAAGGATACTTTAAAAAATGCTGCAAATGGCCATGAACTCAACTACATGCACGTGCAAAATGACTCACAAAACCAAGCTAACATGTACATTTACCTTGAGCTGCGATGAATTTGTTCTTCTCTTTAAAACCCTGTGTGCAAAAAACCCACAGTATTAATAATAATAATAATAATTTGTCAAGAGCCCGATCGTCCACATTAAAAACTAGATTGCGACTCACATCTATGTAAGATGCGTTTACGTAGTCAGAACACAGATGTCCATCAAGATGACTTAATAACACCCTTGAGTGATCGTCTGTGGAAGAAAAAAAAGAGCTTTTAATAAAGTTGCGTCTTATTTTTTCAGCCAGCCCGCATCACCTTTCCGTACGATTCAGATCGATGACACGGCCAAGTCTAAAGGTTACATTCATCACATCGTCTGCTGCAGAATATAGATCCTCACTCACATGGTAAAATGTTTGGATATCTGTTTTTCTCTCTGTTGTGCTCTCTGCTCGCCTCCTCAAAGGACCCGTGGTGGTAGTAACACGGCAGCGACTACAAAGAGAGAAACCCCCCCAATCCTCGTGAGGCAAAAATAAAGCCACGGGTACACAGCCTAGCAACATAACATTTTATTACTGCTTTCTGTATTTGCTGTACGCTCGCAGGACCGAGATGCTAGTCAGATACAGGCTCCACACACAAACTCACGTTGAACTCCTCTCTGAAGAGCTTGCCGTCGTCAGCCGAGCGTATCCGGTACTCCTCTTCCAGCGAGTCCAGTGGGATGGGGAAGTACCTCTTGGATGGCGAGGGAGACCTGGGAAGCAGGACCACTGTCTGCTCTCCTGTGTTTAAAGAAATATATGGCGGTCAGACCGCTAATGCTTCCCAACAGAGAACATTACAAGCTCTCATAGCACCTGCAAAAACAAGCCTGACGGCCATTAAGAGTTCTTCTTTTGTGGGTACATGACAGAAATGATTTCTTGAGTCATAAACATGGAGGTGCTGCTGCTGCCGCGTGGAACTGTCTTAACTCAGGATTTGGCCTTTTCTGTTAATTTATTGATTTTCTTCTCGAAGCGAAAGTTTATATGGCTCCCTGCGTGCTAGGAATGCAGAGGAGCTTCCAAAAACCGTTCCAGCTACCTCGATACTTTGCTGCTCTATAAAGAATGTAAACCTATACTTCAAATAGAAAGAAATAAAAAGAAAACGGCCGTATTATATTTTTCATGAACCGGTGGTTATATTGCGTACGGCACAACAGCACCTTGTTCCTCCAAGAAGCCATTCGGGATCTTTTTATCCACCGACGTAACGAGAGCTTTCCTGTGGTTTTTGAACCTGCAGTAATGAGAGAAGGGGAGAAAGCAAAAGAAGATAAAGAAGGAGATAAATGGGCACATGTCTGTATAGAAGAGGCAAAAAAAAGAGCACATAAGGAAACAACAAATACCAAAACCAATATCAACCATCTGAGAGAGGCAAAGCTGTTCCTCCTCATGCTGTTGTCCGAGCTGGCCGGTCAGTGAGTGAGTGTCTGTGACCTGACCTGACCAAGCTGTGTTCTTTTGTCTGCTGTCTTACTTGAAGTGCAGCTGTTTACCCACAAGCCACTGCTCACTCCGCTTCCAAACCACCCCCACCCCGATGCCCTGACCCGACCCACTCTCATGCTCACACGCATGCTGAAACCGAGAGAGATTGACTCAAACACAGAGTGTGAATATGCAGGTTTCTTCACCTCAGGCAGTAGATCGTCAGCAGGACCACGATGATGAGGAGCAGGGATATGACCAGCGTCGAGGGCAGCACATGAGCACCCTGATGGGTCGGGTTTTCTGGGGTAGAACACACAGTGATCATAAATCACCAAAATACATTCAAGCAAATCGACACTGAAAGGAATAGTTTGATGGGTTTGTTTTCCTGCCATCTGTCCATTAAATACGAAGCCTGTTCATTTATGAGCTTCAGATTTAGCTGATTTTCTAAAATCTACATTTTAAATCTTTGTGCTAAGATAACAGCTGTTGGCTGCAACTTTATATTCCTTTCAACTCAAAGCAAGACTATTGAACATGTGTTTATCAGTTGCACCGCAATATATGCAACACAACGTTCAAACCTATAGGTGATTTTATGCTAATAAATTAAATGCATGCAAATTTCACATCCCATAAAATCTGATTAAGTAATTGAATCAGTAATTTCAACAATTACCTGCTGTTTGGTTCTCATGCGATGAATTATTCACAGCAATAGAGATCCCAATCAGAAACAACACCATTGTCACTGTGGATAGAAACAACAAACACACACACACACAAAAAAAAAACAGATGAATCCCTGTATTTCTCCACAGAATCCACTAGAAGGCGCCAAATAAATACAAAATGCATCTGCAGCCCGGCGAAGCATGCAGAGGGGCTGAAAGGAGAGAGCTCAGCTTTGATGAGGCTTGAGAGTGATGTCTGTCTCTCTGCTGAGCAGTTAAAGTCCTTGTGGGAAATCTGCCTGCAGTCTTGTCCTGCCAGGGCCGACTTGAAAGAGCAGCAGCATATCAAATAACCTAACATTCAGACATCAAACCGGAGAGGACGGCTTTAATCCTCAGGTGACAGTAACCGTATCCCCCGCGGACCCTGCAGCTTTGACACTTGAGTTGAGCTCAACGTCGTATTTGTTAGAAAGCGTCTCATTTTGCAGCGTTGCCTTCCATGCACAGTGCAGTGCGGCCTGGCGTTGCTTCCTGCACAGTGACAATGACACTGTTGCTCAATATAATAGCTTAAAAACGACAGTGTGTTGGTGTAGGAATAGTGTTTAACAGAATGTAAAGATTGGCACGTGTCAAATTGTTATGCTGTATTGTTTTTATTTTATTTTAACTGCAGCTTCTCCCTTATTCTCCCTCCATTACACCACCCTCTCTCTCTCTCCCTCTACAGTCAACCATCATTTTACTCTAAACCACGTTCTCACTTCTCCCTTTAACTTTATTGCCAGAAGCTATTAGTGATTTATTTGGGGCAGAGCTGCGCGAGCGTCTTTCCAAAAAAGAAGAAGGATGTGTCAAGTCCCTCTCAGCACCAGAATTGAATCAATCCCGACACATTATCCTTGTGTCTTATTATCTCCAAAAACGTAGCCGCCAATTCCACCAAACTCACATCCATTTTCCTCTTTGCCTCTTTTTCCCCTCCGTCCTCCAAATGAGAGCATAAGAAAACACGGAATAAATTGGGCAAACGGGGCAAATCTGCCTAAATGGCTTTGATGGAATAAACGAGAAGCAAGACGTGAGTGTCCTAATTTATCCTCTGTTCCAAGTCCCCTCCTCGTTATAGAGGCCACAAGACTGGATGGAATAATTCATTGTGTCAATTTAGTTCTTCTAGAAATGGGTCATCTAGGGGCCTAATTTGTGATGTTTGAGAGAATTTCTTGCACACAACCCTAGGGGGCTTCATATAACTATATCTCCCAAAGCTTTTGGAGGAAACGGAGCCCAATAACGCTCTAACAATGCGCTCAAAACTAAATTTATGTTGAAACGTATAAAGCATTATAGGACGACAAATTAGGGGGCTCTGTGTTTTGCACATTATACAGTATCTCCACACAGTACGCATTACAACGCCCAGGATGCTGACACACGGTTTAATCAGCAAACAGCTGAACGCAACTCCTTCCATTTCATGTATTTAATGTCCACAGTGCAGGCCGATTTCTCACGCTAATGATCAACAATATCCCCTCACACGCACCCCATTTAATATAACAGCGTGCAAAAAAACACATGCACACCGCCTGTTTCCCACTTCACACGCATGCATGCCTGCACATACGTCCCACAGCCAAAGGCTATGTGTTGCATATGTGCCGCACTCTGCCGGAGGAGCCAATTCCTTCCCCAGTGTTAACAAGCCAACAGTGTCGGCACCTGTTCCCCCACTCCACCCCACTGGGCAAGTCACATTCACTCACACAGACCCATCCCACGACGCCGGGCTGCAAGGAACACTGCGTGTACGGGTCACTGCACAGGTTGTGTATATCCGTCATCTCCTGGCAGCTACAGCCTATACAGCGTTTACAGAAGGGAAATATAAAAATAAAAAAATCTTGTCAAATGACTCCATTAAATGGAAAAATTATAACTCTGATGTATATTGAATTTGTTTTACTGCAAAAGAAATGATATAATAGACTCAATGAAGTGTGGACCTCTGACCAACAGAGGGAATTGAGAACAAATAATAGACATCTTATTGTATGGGAAAGCACGTTACTGTAACTATTGAAGTTAGGATGATGTTAAAAACGTGAGAATTGTAAAATCGATTTTTCAAAAAGTTAAAGTTCTGCACTTTATTCATTCATTTTTGTTTAATGGACACATCTTAAGATACATGTGAAAGTGAGGTTTTTCTCTTAATCCCAAAGGTATTGTTTTTTTTAAATTTTTTTTTACAAGAGGTCTACAAGAAGATAACATGGAGCAAAGCCAGATGGAAAACGTTCATTAATTGTTCTTTATATTAATCCCTTGAGGGTTTTTTTGTTTAATAAGAGCAAGGTTTGCCCTCAAATCCCAATGGGGAAATTATTTGCAAAATGTTCAATAAAAAACAGCATATTTGAAATAATTTCTTTGCCTTTTGTCATTTCACAAAATAATCGTAATCGTACTCGAAAATCGGATTTTAAGAGAAGAAAATAGGGATTTTATTTTTGGGCAAAATCGAACAGCCCTACTTCATTATAAACACAACATCTAAAACTTGACCTGAACTTATTAAAACCCCCCAAAATCTGCATTTATCATCATAAAAGTGCCACTCATTATGACCAATTATTCATTATGGCTCATGCCACTTTCTGTACACTATTTCTACATTAGCATATTACATCCTCCTGCCCTCATATTAAAGGGTATTTGCCAGGGAGACTCTCCATCTCTCCCTGCTTCTCTGTCCGTTTCATAAAACACTAACAACAAGGTGATAAGTTCGACCTCCCGCACCTGCTCAACATAAATGTTTCGCAGGGAATCAAATTATACCGCATCAGTTGAGTCGGGAGTGCAGCAGCGCACCATCCCGCCCATGCATGATGCAATGCTAACATTCAGAATGCATCACCTTGAGGGTAATGTTAATATTTTGAGCAGGAACATGCATTATTCAACATGCATTCACTTTGCTTTTGTGCTTCCATGAACACGGACGAGATGAAGATCAGCACACGACTGTGTATTAAACATAAGAGAGCTATAGAAACCTTTAATAAAAAAAAGAAAAAGAAAAAGCTGTGATGCGTACTGTACATCTGTTAAATCCCAAGACTCATCGCACCTTAAAATGAATCTGCTTCCCTTCAACATTTCCCTCACCTCGGCTCTCACATGAAAAACCTGAAAACGAGACTCACACAAAACAGACATCAGAAATAGAAACCACGGAAATGTGACTTTTCCTTTTGCTGCAGCCTGTTCACTCGTGTTCATCATTCATTCAAAACCAAACTGTGCAGGGGAAAGTGTTGTAATATCCATTTCCCAGCCAGAAACATTAAAAAAAACAACTCGGCCAGGTGAGAGGTTTTCCCCACGCTCTTTTAAAATGACTCTACTAACAGATATCACCTCAAATATGTGACCAGGAGACAGATTTCGGAGCAATAACCCCACAAATCAATTATATTTAACCACTTATCACGTCCGAGTGCTGAGAAAATGTGTTTCTTTTTTAAAACTCTAAATACTGTACTTTAAACAAAATCATATGAATCCACGCTCATCTAAGTAATGTCTTATACAATGTTAAGCATGCAGTACTTAAAACAACAGATCCACTGGTAGTTGCAGTAGTTTCATGTTGATGCCATGTTCTCTTTTAACCTGTGTATTATATAGAAGAGCATACAACGGGTTTTTGGACTGTTTAACGGATCTAATTAAGGTCCTACTGCCATAATATGATACTCTTTCCTTTTTAAACCTTGACAATGTATCTGCACTTACCTCTTATATTTTTTATAATGAAGCAGCCCCCACACTGTAAATCTAAACATTGGCTTTAATAAAAGGTATTAAGTGTACTTAACTCAGTTTTTATTAACATGTTGCTAACACTCATTTTGAATAAGTTACTTGTACTTTGGGGTTGAAAAACCTTCCAAACTCAGTATGCTCAAGTTGTATTCATTTAGAAAAACCAAGTCCTGGGAACTTGTGCCTTTTCAAGAGTAAATGTACTTAGTTACATGTAACTATGTGCATTTACTGTTATACTTAAACACCCTACATATTATATATATATAATTATATATAATATTTTTTCTTGTTAAGTTACTTCCTATTTCTACAGCCTTACACTTCAGAGGAAAATGCTCCTCTACGTTTTTACTTCATTTCTTTTCTTGCTTTTACATAACATTATTGGTCCAATTTTATTGTTTACAACAAACAAATATCATAATCTGTAGTTTTATCGTAAATTAAACAATTCAAAACTGTGGATCTAAACAGAAGTCAGTCAGTCAGCGAGCAGGGCTGCTGGCCCCCTCCCCCTCCCCCCAAACGTTTCAACGTTTGCACATGCGCACTGACTGCACAGGTCATCAACCACCTGCCTCTTGGCGCGCAGCGCGTTGACATGAAGACGTTGGTCTACGACACGGCAGCAACCGCCATCATCTCAATTTTCGGATTTATGATTCTGCTGCTGCTGGGAACATTGATTTGGTGAGTCCATGCTTGACTAAAAGGGGAACTATGCAAGTCTGTTCGCTTTTCTGCTGTTTCGCTAACCGTCCTCCCGGCCAATGCATTTGTTTTCAATGAAACCGGCGAGAAAACAATCGATAGAGCGATGGATAACATTATCTATCATGTACATGTTACGACGTGTGTCTCTGTGTAGTCTTATCCGTCATAAACAAGAGATTAGGGGTTACAGGCCGCGTTTGTGTAGCATGCTAACGTTACCAAGTCTAGAGCTGGGGGGGGGGTATTTTCTTAAGGCGGGTCCACACCGGACCGAAAATCGGCGTCTTTGAGAGAGTCGGCGTCCGTGACATGGGTCTCCTTGGTGTGGTCGCTCGAATCGGCCCACGTCGGCGTTCGTTTCAGCCGATTCAAATGTGTAATCCGCCATTCGAGTCGGCCATATTAAGTAGCCCCACTTCATTTACCGACGCGAGTCGGGAAGTCGGTGCGGTGTGGACCCGCGCCTTGTTTGAAACGTGAGTGCGTGCCGTTCTTTTTTTTTTTTTGCGTGCCGTTAAGAAGCGCTGGTTGTTGAGTCCTGGCGTAACGACTTTATTTCCGGGTCCACCGGCGTTATCGGGTCCATCGCAAACACAACAAAGTAGCCTACCGCATAGTCATGGTCCCATGAAAAACAATGAAAACCGGACATTTTCGATGTAAACACAGTTAACGCTAAGTAGTTGTAGTAATTGTATTTTAATGTTAAGCACTTGAAATGTGAACTTGTTTTCACACATTTCTGTTGATTTTGAGAACACGTGTGTGTGTGTGTTTTTAGATTGACTGAAGTTAAATCCATTAGTACCTAGTTTACATCAAGACAGACAAACAGTAATGTTTTAAGGATAACAGGATCACTGTTAAAATCATAAGCTGCATATCTGTCAGCCTTAGAACTGTTTTTGTGACTAATGTGTTTGTCATAGTTTTCACTTGTATTTGACCAACGGCGTTGTAAAGCCTGGTCATATTGGAGATGGCTGCAATACTGTGCATTGAATTGTTTTATTCTTTTTAACTGTATCTAACACAGGCTCAAACTAATGAGGAGTCCACACACTCTCAGCAGTTAAAGGTATTTTCTCATGATTCCTCTTGTGCAGTAATTAATATCTCATTACATTTTTGTAAATTTCATGATCATAAAAAGGAAAGCAATTGAAATAAATCTAATGGAATTCATAGTACCTATTTTGTGGCCCAAATAATACAATGATTGCACTTATGGATAAATAATCATCTCACCAAACACACTCACTCTCTCTCTCTCTCTCTCTCTCTCTCTCTCTCTCTCTCTCTCTCTCTCTCTCTCTCTCTCTGTGCTCAGTCCTGACGTTGACTCTGCTGTTTTCCTCCTTTTCTGAAGGTGGGAGTATTTCAGTATTGAGTATTTCTGTTTTGAACCCCAGCCTGGCCTTCAGTTCCCCTGCAGTGGAGACATTGAGTATTGCTTCTTCTACTGGCTCAGCCTGATCCAAGGTGAGGATTCTCATTTTCTCTCTCTCTCTCTCTCTCTCTTGCTCTCTCTTGCTCTCTTAATTTTCTAATAATTTTCTATTTTTCTTTCATTTCAGATTTATCAATCAGGAAAAAAAGGAGCTGCTGGACAGAAAATTCAAGAGTTAATGGCCAACTTGGTAAGAAATTGTTTCATGTTTTTGAGGAGTTCTTACTCTCATCTACATACACTGATACAGACCAACATTTTCATTCTTTGTCTGACTTGTACCTTGTAAATTTTTATTCTAATTGATGTTTTCTGTCTCTGTCTTATAAGTCATCAGATGTAACTGCAAGACGCTCTGTGGTCCTCAAAGGGCTTCCCATGATCTTTGGTGATGACCCAAACGGGTTCTATAAGACATGTTTTGTAAGTACTTTGTCACAATACAGTATATTCACTTGTAATACAGACATCAAAGATATATGTCCCTCACATTTCTGCCTGTATTCATTGATGTAGGCCTTCCTTTACTGTCTTATCTATCACTTTATTTCAAATTTAGAGGGTGCTATTGTAGCTATTGTATTGTAGCTTTCATTTTTTTCAAAGTGTCTCTCCATCAGAGATCTTAGTGTATAGTTTATAATGATCGTAGTGTCTAACTATCCAAATACTTCCTGACTACAAATTGTTTGCTGATTGTTTTTTTTCTTTGCAGGAGACAACGAAAGATGAGGCCATAGACAATGTCACAGTCGGTGTATTGACCATCCTGAGTGAAGACGATCCTGAGCAGCCCATTTCCACAGCCATTATCCGTGAGGGAGGTATTGTGATGGACAAAATTTGGGATTTGCCACAGGCAGTTTGCCTCATATTTGGCCTCACATATGCCTTGAACCTCGATTACCCAAAATGCATTGGAAACACATTCAGATTCATTCAAAGTGTAATGCTTGGTTTGGGAAACAAAGTCCTCCCCCCAAAACTGCTAACAGTTAAAAACATGTTGTTTGACGAATGAGGAGTCAGATGTGAGGTAGCACTCAATAACCTTTGTTCTCATTATTGCACCATGCTTATGACAGAAACGTGAGAAGAGAGCGTTGATGCTTTTACTAAACAGCATTTTGAACATTTTAAGAGCTGCCTAGGTAAAGTTTTATTGTTGAGTTGATTCTGAAATCTGTTCAGTGCTTTTACACTGGTGGTAGAGATAGTGCACTCTTGTGAATTCAGGTGTTGAAATGTTGTGCAAAAAGAAGTTGGATAATGTGGCCAGCAAATACCGGTAATCCAGCATACATTCTGTGTGTTAAGATTCACACTAAATCTGCATACTGTTAATGTTCTTATGACAGAGAAGAGCGGTTTGATGCTTTTATTTAACAGCATTTTGAATTGTGTAAGAGTGAAGTGATAACATTTCATTGTTCAATTGATACTCAGACCTGTTCAGTGTATTTACAATAGTGCCTTCTTGTGATACAGGTGTTGTTGAGCACTAAAACTTAATTCTGTGCACATTTGAAATAAATTGAATGTAGATGACATTCTTTTTCGCTGTATTTTTTTCTTTCAAATTAAGTGATGATAACAAAGTTATTTTAAGTACTGTAGACTCAGAATTGACAAGTTTATTTCAGTACAGTAAAGTTACAATAAATTAGTTATTTTAAGTAAAATACAATCATAACAAGCAAGTTAATTCAAGAGCTGTGAACTCAAAATACCCATGTTTAGTTTAGTATAGTAAACTCATTATAAACAAGTTCTCGCAAGTACTGCACACTTATATTTAATAAGTTACATGTACTAACTTAATCAAGTTTACTTAACTCATTTAGTTTAAGGCAATAAGTTTGCATATTTTTTTTGAGTAAAGCCAACTGATTATATCTTACAGTGCACTACTATACTCAGATTACATTGTTTCGTGTGAATTGTCACATGAAACAATGGGTCATTAAATATTCTACTATATATCATAGTTGAAACATAGGAGGTTTGTTGTGGGCATTCTGAGCCTGAAATGGTACAACTCGTGGTCTTTGTTCCTCCTCCCTCTCTGCCGCTGTGTTTTTTCTGCTCCATGCTGCTTTCATGTAGTGCTCACATAGTGAACCCACAGTTAATTGCAGCCATGTAGTGTATTTGTTGGGCAATCGAATTCAGCTCCACAGCCAGGAATCTCAAAGAGGAGCTTGCTCAGCAATCCTTCTTTACATCTTTTTTCTAGAAGCATATACTGTATATATACAGAATATATACTGTATATACTGTATGTGTAAAATACAACCTATTCATGTTTACTGGGGTGCTGCAACGAGGTGGCAATTGGATCCAGCTGGTAATTAGGTTGGACATGTTTATGAGAAGTACTAAAATCTGCAAATTAGAGGGAAAAAAATGTATAAAAGTGAAAACACTGCCAATAATGCATGTTATACATGAGCACTTGGCTCTATTAAAAAGGCACCAGAACTAAATCAGCCTGTTCCTTAAATGTAAGTCTGTTGCTCTGTTGATTAAAACTGCGGTTACATTCACAATCTCTCCATTATTTACACCTGCTGCTTATGGGTTATGGGTGCATGTAGCTTCCCCAGGAGCCCCGGACAGCTCTCTAGTCAGAATGGATTTATTGTACAGTTATGAGTTGATGAAGCATTTCTATAAAACCGCAATCTCGCGATCGGCAGGGCCAACAGTTGAGTTATGTCATCTAATCTCTATTAATGAGTACTGTTGGTCGTGCATAAAGCCATCTTCTGTGCACTTCCATTAACTTCACGCGGTGCAATAAAACAAGACTAAGTCTACAGTCACGCTGAGGCTCCATGCAGGCACAGCAGTGATTTCAGCTCAAAGTTAACATCAGCAAGCTGACATGCTCATACGGGGTATAATTTACAATTATATATAAAAAAAAATGTTTTAATTATTTAAATTCATGGTATGAGTTAAGCGCTGTAGCGTGCTAATATTATATCAGTGCTAAGAACAAAAAGGCACAGCTGATCAGATACGTACTGGACAGGATTCAAATGTCCTGATGAAGGAAGTAGATAAAAAGACACAGGGTTCCAGACATAAATAACTGTATTCACCAGTACTGGGTACTGGGATGTGATGGATGGTATGTATACACATAGGAGCCTCGCCAACATGACCCCGCTAAAAGCGTACAGCTATTGAACTTCCCATTGATTTGAAAAATGCATGATTTTTAAATTATTCAACATGCTCCATCAGTGACACTGTGTGGAGGACCTGGATATTCGGAAGTTTGCATGACGGCATATTTCTAGTGAGACATATAGGACACCGTTAACAATATGGATGCATTTGCACTGCAGGCTGGTAGTTTGAATTCTAATAAAGCTAAAGAATGTTCTGTACACCGGGTATCTCAAATAATAAGAAAATATATCAAATCACTGCTCAGCTTCTTCACAAAAATCAATACAGCCTCAAAAAGACGGATGCTTGTTTTGTGCTTGGCATAGAATAGATGGCATGTCTTGAACACAAAAAAAGATAAAAGATTTTTTTCTTTTGTTTCCAGGGAGAGGAGGAACAAAGGCAGGCTGGGGAAAAAAAAGAGAATACCAGAAACAGCCATTGTCAAGTGCCAAGGAAAAAGGATGGGACGAGAGCAAAAACACATGTCAGTAAAGTGTGGCAGCAGAGAGGAGAGGAAAGATGAGAGAGGAGATGAGAGGGGGAGAGAGGGGGAGAGGAGTCGGAGCTGGAGGAGATAAATGTTGAGATTCTGGGTTCTGAGAGAAAACAGCCATAATGGTAGACATCCCGAGTACACAGACGCAGTAAAAATGATCAAGCTATACAGTCTGGCAAGTCTATGCTATGCACTTCTCTGTATTTTATATATGAAACATGGATGCATTTCAATAACATCACAAAAACATATTGCAACACTATCAAAAATGACAATACCTAAGAGAATGCATCTTTATCTCCTCAGCCCCGTCGTCTCTGACAAGTATCTGCATAGTTAAGGTCAAAAGAATCGATCCAGAACGGAGACACTTTAATAATTCGATTATTCCCCCTTAATAGAATGAATTTCAATGGATTCCCTAAAACAGAATTGACCTGTGGTCAGATTGATTCATAAAACAGACTTACACTTCCAAGCGAAGCCAGCTCGATCTGGTATCCGCTGACCCGTCAGTCCATCGCAGTCACGTGATCCCGCTTCCTTTTCTCGGTTGGACTTGCTGAGGTTTTCCACCCTCGGTCCTTCTCCTACTCACATCCTCTCTTTGGACCGATAACAGGCCTGGATGGAGAGATGCCCGAGGTCGTTTTGAGACCTTTAGATTGGGATGATTGGAACCTGCCAGATTAAAGCAACAGAATACAAATGTATTAAAGTTTAACTGAACCCAGAAGCTGTTCTACATATTATATCATTTAGCAGATTTTCCGTGACTCACTATTTTGGGGCCGACTCAAAGAGAAGAAAACTTGAAATGCATGAATGCACAGAATGCACTGAGAGTTGGCATCGGCACACAGTGTGTCTGAGAGAATGACTGTGCACTACATTTAATCAACTGCAACTGTTTGTACCGTACAAAGTAGGTGTATTGTTTACAGCAACAACCTCTGGTGCAACTTGCAAGAAATCAGTTGCAAAGCAAAAAAAAAAAAAAAAAAGCATTAACAAGCGGTTTATCCAACCACGCAAAACTAATTCTCCCTAAATGAGGTCTTCGCAGACAGTGTTAGTTGTACACATGAGGAGTCTGCACACACGCACCACTAGCTTTTAACAATATAATTGCCAGAATCACCTTCAGAATTAATATCAGTAAGCAGGAGAATTGTGTTCACAAACAATATAGCCCAATTAAAGGCGCTACACACAAATCTGCCCCATTAATGTGACTCTACAAGGGAAACCGCTGCATAAAACATGTTGGAATTAATTCTTCAACATTCAGACAAAGACTGTGGTGTTTCACGGGCAGCCTTGAGTCTGAGAAAGAAAGCCCCCATTGCCCCTCACTCCTACTCTCCCAGAGTCCCACTGCCCACAGGTGTGACACACAAAGCCATATTGTTAACACTTGGTCGCCGTGACGCAGACGAGTAGAAAGCAGAGGGGAAGAGGTGAATTAGTCACTAGGCCCAGCTGGACGAGCCCACTCAGTCTGAGCGGTTATGGAGGGAAAATGAATGAACAAGGTATGGAAAACACCTCGTTTCCCCACGCACTGGAGGAGCCGTGTTCAACTTTTCCAAATGTTGCAACGTCTTTGGCACTTGAATATAAACATGGTTGCCATTAAAAGCCCCCAACTTTAACTCGAAGACTAATAACCTGGTCAAGAGATCCTTCATAAATGAGGCTTTTAAAATGTGCACTTCCATGAAGTTGGGGAACTCGACAAACAGGTTTCAGTTTGTTCCCGTTGTTAGAAACAATTTTTGGGAGAAAGTACATCTCTATAGTTCCCTACTGTTGATTTATGGACCATTAATATTAGTGTTTTACTATGTTAGTAATATTTTTAGTGCACCTCTCCCGCGCTTCAGTATATGCAGCGGATTGTTCATAGCATGTCATTTCTTTTTTGGAATTGGACCCACAGTTTTTCAAACCCTTTGTCAGGCGGTCTTCGTTTTATTTGATAGGTGTGATTTAATAGTTCCATATAAGTTTGGCCCCAACAAAACTCCTTGCCTGGAAAAACAGTTATGGGAGAGTTGGATGATGAGGTGGAGCTCTTATGCCTGGAATTAATAAGGTTGTTGTAACGGATGTAAGGCACTTCTCTGGAAATCCCACCACGCAGCTCTGATGTCCAATGAAATTTCTGCTGTGCCTGTTGGCACACAGTCACATTTTTCAGGAGGTGTGCAGCACGGCTTCTCTGCAACTCTACGCAAGCTGTTCCACAGAAGTACCAGCCCAACTTTCCCGAAGTCTCAATGACATACAGGATGTTTCTCCACATTTGAAACTATGAACATCAAAGGCACAACATTGAAAAATCTGAATAATGACTAGACTGTAAGGATTCAAGAGATGTATCCACACTGTACAATGTTGTGTTATAAAGATTGGAGCAGGTGGACCCAAACACACGAGACTACAGGCAACTAGAACATGGAGGAGTCGTTTTAATTCAAGGTTCTGTGCAGGCAAGGCAGGACTGAACATCTCTTAACAACCCAATCAGCAGTAGACACATTTTCAACATCTCCTCTGTGCTTCAGCTCTAATATAAACTGAGATTTATTAGGCTTCGTATAGCACAGATTTACACCATATTTAAAAAAAAACATCATTAAAAATGCATAAGACATTGAAAAGACGTTGAAACAACATCTAGGCATCTAGACATCTACTGAGCTTTTCACTTTTCAACCCCCGAATAACACAAAATATAGATATATATATATAAACTTATTTTTGACAAAAACTGAGTAAAATTGGTCAGTAGGAAAATCTATGATCCAACAAAAACTGAACCGAAAACCGGGACATTTTGAATCTCTGCTTTATCTTTGCCTTTAAATGAGCAGTTCAATATTTCCGGCAATCTATTTACTGCTCTCGCCTGTGATTTACATCAGATCATAGAAAGTCTTCCACGTCTTACAAAACTCAAAAGGTCCAAACTGATGCAGCAGAGTTACCCTGATTTTTACTCCCTAATGAGGGTCAGGGTCCAAAACCAGAATGTAACTCAATAGTGTATTCAATTAAAAAAAGTCCCTGCCTAGTTAACACGGACGTCTTTCAACGATGTCATTGCAGTCGCGTTCCCAGACCTGTCAAAGCTCCTCCTGAACCACAGACGACAGTAAACAGCTGTTTTAAGAGGCTGTGACGCTGTACGACTGGTGAAGTGTTCCTTCAGGGTAACACGCCTCAAACATAGCGCCGACCCTAATGTCTCGGATTCAAACAGCAGAGTAATTTATTCTATATGTGCAATAAGGTTTGCTTGCGACACAGCTTATGTGACCTTTGACCTGACCCGCAAACATAAATCTTGTTAGTGAATCTGTCAATCAGAAATAAATCACAGAGTAACCAGGCAGAAAGGGAGCTTTTGAATCTGCACTTTTCAACTCCCAGGTTGAACCCCCTGCTCAGTTGTCATCCAGCAGGTTTAAAAAATCTGAATTAATAATAGATAAAGTAGGAAATGTGCTACATGGAAGTTATAATACGCTCCGAAGAATTAGAATGGGTTTTTTTTTTGCAATGGTAATGCATGATTATAAATGTTAAAAAAAAGCCAGAGCTGAACGTATAAAATATGCAGTTATTCATACTGTATTTAACTTGCATAAATGTCATTTGGGAGACTTTATGAGGCCGTCCTCGTCTTCTCAGACGGAGGATTGTTCTCCTCTCAGCCCCACACATTCGGTCCAAAGAAGGAGTCATCTTCGTGGCATACAACTCCTGCAGGCACAAGTGCTTCCTTTCTGTGCCATTCTGCCCATTGACTAAGAAGGGAAACACGCAGGCCATTAAAGTTTTATGGCAATGCAGTCGTCACCCAGCACTTTGTGGTTCAATCATTAATTCATACCAAAACAGGCAACACGGAGTAAGCTAAGCGTGGCAGTGAGCTAAAGTCTTTTATTTTTTATCACAGAGAAAATTATTAAATAAACCTATTGTTGTCTTGTTTTATTATTATTATTATTAGGCAGTTTTATTATTTTTTATTGTTATTTGCATGGTCAAAATATTTTAGCTCCATGCCCAAATCTTATGGGTGCTTTTCACAAACCACACTTATGTGGTCAACGACTTCAGTGAATAACTATTCATACTCTTCACATGCTGCATTCTGGACACATCAATCCAATATTGATGGCTTCCACACCCCGAGATGATGAGGCTGCGGTTTCAATGGGGTAAACGACTGTAGGTCCTCAGAGAGCAGGGATGCAGGCACCTTTATTCATGATGCTCGACGTGGACGGCAAGCTGAAACTGTGTTTTTGTCGGTCGGGATGGAAATGTTAAATTTCAGAATGTGGATGGTATCTGTATATTTGTATTCAAAACACTGCTTTTTACAGGATTTGTGTCTTTTGCAAGATGAAATACTTTAAAGGACATACTTCTTAGAAAATGTGCCACCGTGAGACTTCATATCACGTCCGAGTGCTGATCCTTACATGACCCTACTGAGCACCTTGGACACCCATACTTAGAAATAAGTTCCTGAGGGAAATAGCAGAGGAATATTAATTTCATGCCTTCATATATATCGGGAGGATGAGTCGAGTAATCTCCAGTCTAAAGATTGAGGACTTTGAAAATGACACTTTTGGGGCACAGCGTAGGTGAAGACAGGGACGAGCGATAATAATCACTCCTTCACCACTCATTCGTCTGCAGCTCCTTTCACTTGAGTCCAGCGTCAGTGGGTTTAAAGTGTAAGAAAGCAAATCACAGCAAATATGAAACGCAAACACATTGTTAGGTGCAATACTTCCCCCACAATGGAGGCTGCAGGAAGAGTGAGAGTGCAGTCCAATCAAAATCGAATGCAGTGTTTCACAAGGTTATCTCGCTCATCTCACACTGGCGAGTGCACGCATTCAGACTACCCGCGGAGTTGCACATAATCCTCGAGGACACAGCTCCTCAATGACAATCAGTCGAAAATGATGACAGACAACTGAGAAAGAAGGAAACAGTTCAGATCAGCTGACTATGAAGGGTAATTATCCAGGCAGCTAATGGAAAATGTATACAGCCGAATTAACCTCTGATTATGAATGTGCCAGCTATGATAATGGAGGGTTATAAAGTATAATAATAAAACATTTTTACACAGTTTGGGTAAAAGCTTTCCCACCCTTACAAAAAAACATCTCTGGCTTAAATATGTTTTTGCATGAAGCATAAACTCCATTTAAGTGCACTCAAACCCGATTGGTAATACGGAGAGAGGTGTTTCCAAACTTTTTTAATAAAAAAAAAGTAAAAAAATGGACTCCAGTGCCCCACCCGCGACTGCTTGAAATTAAGAAACTGCATTTGAGAGGACATTATAAGACTGAGCCTTAATTGTATTTTAAACGTCTCAACCTTTAAAGCAGTTGGTTATCTTCCAGCCCAGACAGCACCATCTCTCTCCTTCCCCCCCAAACTGCTCTTTCTGCCCTCTTTCAGCCCGGGTGTTCAACACTAACCTCATACCCGATGACACCGGCGAGGCAGTGAATTAGCTTTTACGACCATGGTGCGATAAAGCGTCTATGGTAACCTCCGAAATGTCCAGGCAAGATCAGTTTATTGTGTTGACTCAACAATGACTCATGTCTTTCAGTGTCCGGCATTCGTGTGTCAAATGAACCACTTTAAAAACAGGAACCACTGAAGGAATATAAAGGAAGCAACCATGAAGAAATTAATCTTAACATTAGCATGTGACTAAATATAGCTCATGTATTCCCCAGGTGGAAGAGACGTGGGCAGCGTCGCCCAACATTCAGACAAGCAGACGAGGCATCTCAGGTCATTCTATTAGCATCAGCATTTATCAGGTCATTTAATCAGGGAGGGAACTGAAGGTGGAGGTGAATGAGGTTATGGGAAAAGGAGGGGCTTTTATAACTCATGTGTGAACACGTGGCTTTCCAGCAGTTTGCCAGCAGGCTTTACTGCGACCATTATGACAACGATTCACTCGTCAGTCATCAGTGCCTCAACAAATATGGTGCAATGTGGGAGATCGAGGGGATGCGTGGTTCATTTTTAAACCAACATGACCTGAATATGCCTTTGTTTTAAATGTACAATAAACTGGCAGTAGAGATGTCAGCAAACAGCCCTATGATAGAGTGTGAGCAGCAGCATCCGGGATGCTTGATGAGTATGCAACGTGCAGGCCTGTCTACTAGGCTACATGCGTACTACGTCAGTCCCCCCTTGCGTTTTCCTGTCTAGACCGGTGATGTTGCTGCACAAACCCAATGCACCCCTTGCCCATACAAATGTGATGCAATTTCGATATGCAAAATACAACCAATTTTCTCAGATGCCCTCCCCCCCCCTCCCCTTACACGACAAACAATTAGGCTATCGGGAGAAGAGGAAACGATCACATGATCACATGATGGATGGATCCCCATATTTGCTCCACTAACCCATATTTACTGTATTCCGTGTTGCCTGTGTTCAGGAATGTAGACGGAATAGAAACATCATGATCACCCCCCCTTGTGGCCTGCGTTCCCGTCCCTGGAGACGCGTTGTAGCTAAATAATGTTAATGCTTTGAGAGAAATGCGCTGCAATTAGGAGAAATGCATAGAGGCTAATCGGCCTGTAGTACATCCCAGCCACGGTGAGTACACGACCGACAGAAAACCGTCGGTGTTTACGCATTAAATACGCGGATGGAGAAGTAGTGCCTGTTGTTTATCCCCCCTCTTACCGTGGTGGATGACCTCGCCTCACACGGCGCAGCGGCTCACGGTGTAGTTTCGCGTCTCTTCCTTCCCGACGCCTGCTTCTCGCGTTAACGTCCTTCGGAGGATAACGCGAAACACAACCGGGGCTGTCGAAGCATCTGACCGGAGAGGAATAACGCGTTCACGTTCCCCCGGTGATCATGTTTTTTTTTCTCTCTCTCCGAGGATGCGCTTTCCTCTCTTCTCCCCCCCCAGCCCCGCCACTCGCCTGCCCGCCTGCCTGAGCTGAGCCGCGTTATTATGGCAGCCGGAGCGGAGACAGGAGACCCTCCCCCGGGCTCCAAGCAGTTGTATCAGGTGGACACTCAGCATCCCTCACATTCCTGCATCACTGGGCGATAAAGGGCAGGCCTGCGCGTTACACGTCGTTTTGCTCGTGTTTTCGCCTCCCCTGTGGAAGCTTCACGCTTATTGGCATTTAAACGTGACGTTCGTTCAATGCGTTAAGAGATGCTTCAAAGCTGAAACATGTTCGACCGGGGTTTTACATCAAGAATTCACTTTGACCTTTTTTTCGACTTGATGGTATATTTATTTCATGTCATTTCATGTTGCAAATATATTTCTTTCCATCTTTCTTTTGTGTATTTGTGTTATTTTCCATGGATAGGAGTTCCACAGTTTAATTTGTATGGAAAAGAAAAAGGTGTACTTCAGAGTGCTTTCGGTCACTACATTACAAATCACGTGGGCCACCTTAATAATAATAAAAAAAAATAAAAAAAATAACTGGCCAAAAGGTTATACTACTTTTAGACCACATATGTAAGTAGAGCCACCTGCTGGCAGTGATGGGAACTTCATGCTGCCCTCGTGCTAAAAATAAATAAAATAATAGGGTTTTATGGAAATGTCATGTTGACAAGTGTAAAATGTAACATGAGGCATGTTGTATTGCTGGAGGGTAACATTTGTTATATATTATTTGTATAATGTCAAATGTCTTTAGAAATGTGTATGGATTAATTATAGCTTACATCGTCATGCACGTCTTATACAATCACATTTTGTTAGCGTTAAATACTTGTGCACAGCATGTGGTGTTTACACATGTGACTCGTAAGTCAGAAATATGAGCTCTGAAGGAAATCTTGGGGGCAGTTTTGTTAAAGTGCAGCTGTGCGAAAGCTCCTCTGTGCAGCCATATCTGTGTCTGCAGGGGCTGCTGTACATCACTAGCAATGTGATAAAGAAAATCTGCTTCTTATGAAGTATATGGGCTACTCCTCGTGGCTTTTATTGACTTTCCAGAGACTTGAAAGATAATCATTAAGTGGGCTGTTTTTTATTGACCTCTTGTGGAAGCAGCATTGAGTAAATGCAGCGATTCGATTCCGGGGATAGATTGCTGCCAAATAAAGATTTTCAAGAGGCGCAACAAATAATTGACAAATAATTTTGTTCCCTTCATTTGAAATGTGCATCAACATTTTGTTGATACTTGATACTACCCTGTGCTGGCGACCTGTTGTACCCTGCCCAATGTCACTGTGATTGGACAAGCCTGAATAGAATAAGTGGTTACAGATAATGGATGGATGGATAAAGTCATACCATAATGTAATTTACGTGGAGAATTGAGAACACAGATGACGATATATACTTTATGTATGTTGGGCATCTGGCATTTAATTCAGATGACTTTGAGATAACTCTTTGTGAAAATAAATCACAGCTCTGTATTGTGACTCAATAACATGCAGCTTTTCAGGTAATTCTCTTCAAAAGATGCAAACGTACAATGTGACTCTTTTAACAGCCTATAATGATTGTAGCAGAATTTCTATTCCATTTATCTCTGTAGTTGGTTGTGAGATATCATCTAAAACTATTAGTTCACCTTTGAAATCATTTAAAGTGAATATTTCCAGGATAAATATGCACATATAAGTGTGTTTGGGTCCGATACAGATGCACAATCTGCTTTTGTGTTCACCTCTCTGCAGCATGTATTCCACTCAGCACCAGTAGCACATACCACATTGCAGCTGGGGGCAGTGTTGCTCTATAAACGTGTAGAAACAGCTCCATACTGCTTAATAATTCACAAAGTTTTGTTTCTCTCTCTCTCTTATGTGTGTGTGTGTGTGGCAAAAACTCAAACACTTACCTAATTTCCCATCATTATATAATTGAATTATTTTAGTCTCACTCCATATTGAAGTCAAAAAGAGATCCAATCGTCATGCCTGGCTCTAATTTACCGAAATGTGAGTGATTCGCATGGATTGCTCGCCCAGTAACTTAATGCTTAACACCTTCTCGCAAAAAAAGACGAGAAAATGATCTCTAAAAGTCAGCATCTTCATATTGCATCGTTTTCCATATGATTGTAGAAACAGCACATGTGCAACATATAAACGTTTGGTGTATCGATAACAACACAGGCTACTTTTCTTTGGTTCTCGGTGACTTCATACAGTTTTCCAGATAATATTAAAACTTGCTGGGCTACAGCGAAACAGCACTAATGTTTTTCTCAAAGGGCGTTTTTCACGGATGGACAATGAGACGCTACGTTGTGGCTACAGTCACTTCCTCAAAGGCCCGGGAGACCTTTAGTGAAGATTCTACCTGTAGACTTCTGTCCAAAAAATAAATAAATAAATAAATAACCCCATCGACCTTCCA
Organism: Eutrigla gurnardus; assembly: GCF_963514095.1. Taxonomy (NCBI): domain Eukaryota; kingdom Metazoa; phylum Chordata; class Actinopteri; order Perciformes; family Triglidae; genus Eutrigla; species Eutrigla gurnardus. The sequence continues at coordinate 12,774,233 of NC_139925.1, forward strand.
TCACTTTATTTTATCACATCTGAAAGAGTGGATTCTTCAAGTGGATCTTAGTATGTAATAAGACAGTTTCTATGTTCTTTATATACCACAAAACATCGATTGATTGCCCTGATTTGATTTATTAACGCTGCCACAGAGCAAACAGTCTCCGATCTGTGGCCAATGACAAACACACACTACACATCTTAAGCGGTGCCCTTGTACTTGAAGCATCCACAGCTTGGCACTAGCAGGTATATCGCTGTGAAATAGGCCACGATGACAAGTTGTTCACTAGTGACCGCTGGCTGCGAGATAAATGTTTCTCTCCGTCCTGGCTGTTGGCTCTAATGCCAGACGGAGAGAAAAGGGTGCTGCTGTGAGCTTTATGACCAAATGCTTTATCCCCCATTAACCTTCACAGAGCAGGTATCAGTAGGGGATTTCAGGTGGAATAAAGCACCAGTGTCAATAACCAGGTGTGTCACTGAGCTTCAAAAAGGGGGGATGACAGGCGAGCATGAGGTGTCCTCTGTCCTTCATTTCTCCTCTTTCTTTTGGGGTCATTCCTTAGCTGCGCTCTGACAGCAACCACTGATAAGAAAATGATTAAGTATCACAGACTCAACCACGATCCAATTCACGTTCCCTTCGACTACAAAAAAAAAAAGCTGCGTCAGGAGTTTTATTTCTAATCAGGCTTTTTTGATTACTTTCATATAAGCCATGTGCAAGGCTGCCCGACTTAGATCCTGAAATCCATTCCATTGTGTTTCCAAATGTTCCGGATGTGGGAGGATTGTAAACACGGACTCGGGATCAAAGATTAGGCGGAACGTATTTGAAATGGATCATTCTGGAGTTGACATTTCTGTACAACGCCAACTCTGTGGAAACATATTTACACGTGAAAACGCAGATCGAGTCCGCAGGGGTCGTGGAATCGAACCGTGAAATTCCACCCGCAGTGCATCTTGGCACCCATGAAAATGGAAATGGCAGCAGCTGATCTGTCGATGGGGACAAATCTGCCTCCTCATCAGGGCTCTTCATTAAAGTCGAGCGCTGTCCATTAGAGCCTGTAATCCTCCTCACCGAGTGCGACGCACGACCTTGAGGTACAACGGTACGAGTTCTCACAGGAGGTACAGTCACTGTCAGAAGCACTTTGACTGCATTTTGTGGCCGGAACAAAAGAACCTGAAAACAGGATTTAAAGAGCTCCCTTAACCCCCCCAATTCCTCACAGAGTCGTTAGTCACATTACAGCCAAACACAACCAGTGATTTAACTCGTCGTCACACAGTGGGACTTTTTTTTCCTCCACTGTCTACTACAGGAGAGTGATCATTCCTTCGCTCACCATAGTGACTGCTTAATTGAGCTGGATGCGCGTCAGTGATTTCACTTAGAGGGGATCATCAAGATTCAGACAAGCACCTGGTCTTTTATGCGCCTGTAGAAGGCTGGCAGGAAAAACGATTACCAGCCTCATTTGTTCTCTATAGACAGTTGTGACCTTTCCAATTGGCACATCCTCTTACGAATATGACAGCTTTTCTTCCCTTAAACCAGGAGTGATCTTGCATTTAATATGCAAATAAATAGCATATTTGCTTATTGGGGGAGCGAGAACATACCGTGTCAGTTGTCAGTGGGAGTTGATGGTGGTCCCATTGTGCTCATCTCTCAGCTCTGCTCTCGCATGGAAATTATTTCTATAGATGACTGTGCTGAAACATGGCTTCATTTAATGTACAGCGTGATGAATAAATAATGATTAAAGTTGCGTAACATCAACATTGTGGGTTCAGTTTGAATGTACACGTAAAGGAATGAATAAACCATACAATTATGGTAATGCATAACTTTTTATTTGGCATTATTATGTAACATGTGTCAACTAGATGCAGAAAGACAAAAGCATTCCTCAAGAGTCCAATTGGAAACCCAATCAGAACTCTTGGCCCGTTAGATTTTGCTTGGTAAAAAATACGAGACAAAATACACACATGGGAAACACGCAGCAGAATAACAGCCTTAAATAAAATTCACAGTCTCCCTTTGTACAATGTGTTTATAGATCGTATCATAAAATGAATTTCTGCAGGAGGGGTAGGGGTTAGAAGCACAGGGAGTGATTGCCAAAATCATTGTTTACTTGAATGGATTACCTTTCGGTGGAGCTGTTAGGATGTGCAATCACCGGGAAATATCAGTGCAGAATGAACTGGCGGGACTAAAAAACTCAAATATCGAGTGGATGTTTCATTTGGAGCTGGTATCCTCACCAGGCACCACAGGATCTACAGCTATTGATCTTTTTGTACTTGATAGCAAGTGGATATGTCCACTTCATGTTTGTCAAATAAGTAACAATGTGACTGCTTTTAAATCCATTTCCTGGTGTGTGTTGTCTCAGGAGAATTTGATTTGTTCAAGCTTCTTGAAATGCATCACCTTTTTAGATTTTGGCTTTCACTGGGAAACTGAATTAATCTATTCAAAGAAAACAGATTGAAATGCCATTCGTGGCTTAAATTAAAAATGAGAATCTCTTCAAACCTTGCTGTTTGTCATCGCATAGTGAATGGGGGGAAGAAAACAATGAACGAGAGCGCTACAGACAGGAAAATGTGGTGTGGCGTTGACCTACGGAGCACAGCTGACAACTCGAATTACGAGCATGATGCAAAAAGGGAAGACTTGATGGAATGTTTTCTCATTTCTGCATGACAGCAAAAAAAGGGAAGAATTCAATTTGGGCAGGTTATAGAGAGGGATTCATCTTCTGACTGCAAAGACAGAGAGAAAAGGAATACGCTGCTCTCTCCCTCTCTATGGGAGTCTTAATGCTATTTGTTTGTCTCCTCCATCTGTCGTTGTGAGGCCCCACCGTTCATGTAGGCCATGGTGATGAGATCCTACTCATACATAAAAGGAATACCGGCACACAAACAAAAAAATAAATTCACCAACACACAGAAGGGCATCTAACCACAAAAACACCATACACCGTTTACAACCTCCGCTGTCTTGTTTCCTCCATCGCTCACACTTGTGTTTCAAGGTTGGAGCTTTGAAGTCATTTTTATCCACGGGCTCTTCTTGTCCATCACCGCTCCTAATATCTTCAACGGGACCGGGGCCCGGTCTAAACCCGGGCCTTAGTAATGATGACCACAGGCACAACAACCATCTGTAATGTGTCCGCTCCACCCTTCGGGGAGCTGGAGAAGGATCTGCTGTCAGTCTAGCGGGGGAAACATCTGTTCCCATTAAATTACTGCGGCCCGGCCACGCAAGTTATCTCTACTGCACTCCATTTTACCGCCCGAATCCTGCGCCTGTCGACTAGGGGATAAAACAAGATTAGTTAAATGACTGGGAACTGGGCAAGTAGTAAAAAGGGAGGGACGGAGGGGAGAGGAGAGAAAGAGAGGGAGACGTCTCTCCCCCTGTCGTCTGCTCTCCTACCAATTAGGAACTGGGGACTGTCCTTGAGTGAAGCGAAAGAGCGATATAATCACCTCATCCATCAGTTAAGTTGTCACCGCGCGGCCTAAACCCATTACAAGTGTAACACTGCGAGCGGGCCGCGAGAAGAAGCTCGTCCATACTGAAGATCTCTCAGCTGTTCAGATGTTGATGTGCGTATTGATATCGTTCAAATATTTACTTTTCAAATGTGGCATCGCTCAGAACTTGAAATCGGTTTTGAGCAGTATCCAGAAAGTAGCCGCTGCAGTGTTGTGGTAGGACTGTAGAATGAATGCATTATGGACTAAGGTGGGAAAAGATAGAATATTTGCAGCTGGGCATATGGTGCATAACCACAGCCTGCAACATCTGGTAACATCTGGTTGGAAATGAAAGAGCTGTGACTGTGTCCCATCAGTTGTTGCTCTTTTTCTGTCAAAGGAGGACACATAAATAAACAAAGTGCAGCATCATTCGGACGGTTTGTTCAGTCAGCATGAATTAAATATGGCAGCGGAAGGTTTGTACGTGTTCATGTGTGGCTAAGTGCTTTCTGGGACTTTAACCTTTGTAGTGCAGTTCATTGTAGTTTCCACATTCTCCTCTGAAAACAAGAACAAAAAAGCCAAAAGGTTTTGATGTTTACACATCTTTAACAGATGCTGCTTGAACAGAAGCATAGCAATATTTTTGGGGTTATGCTTCTTTTATTGTGTAAACTTACATCCTGATTCAAGATGCATTTATTTTGGTATTCAACACATTCAGATGCAAGCTAAATGAAAGGCTTAGCAAACATTTCCACTGTCAAAAAATATCACTGTGCTTTTAGCCTCAGGGCGAATGCCGCTGTGTTTTTAACACATGCTAAACAGTATGAAGTATGGCGGTGTGTGCACACATTTGCTGCTGAAAAGCATTGCAAACACTAGTCACAGCATCATTGAGGCCTATTTAATTATGTGAGATTTTCTCACCTTATTTAACTGTAAAGCAGAACAATTTCATTTTTTTATGTGTGCTGAAATATTGACAGTAGCCAATCACAGCCCAGCGTTATTAGAAAAGGCAATGTCATTTTAACAAAGTTTTGAGCTGTAAATGACTTGCATGCGTGTTGTGTGAGTGCAGGTGAGAGTTGTGTGTGGTGACAGGAAAGGGTGAAGAATAGGCTACAGGACGCGCCAGGTAAGAAAACAAAGAGATGCCCGGAGGGTAAAAAAAGAAACACAGCAGGAGGAGAAGAAAAGTAATGAAGAATATTGGCTGAGATAAAAAAAATTAAAAAAAAACCCTGCTGAGTGTCATGACAAAGTGAGGCGGCAACGACATTGGCTAAAAATAGAGATCCTGAAATGGAGGGACATAAACACAATGAAAGCAATCAAGTGACTTTTGCAGAGCTCTCTAACACACACACACACACACACTTGACATGTGTCCTTGACAAAAGAGAAGAAAACTAAAGCATGCTTCAAGTCAGCGCTTTGCACAAAAATCTGAAGTAAACTCACAAGTATGGAAAGCGCAAAAGCAAAGACACGAATATCAAAGGCTGGAAAGTGAATCAATACAGAATATCTGCAAACTGTATAAAAGCAAGTATAGGATAGTTGAATGCAACAGTTCAATAGTTTGGGAAATACATTTATCTGCTTTCTGACAGAGAGTCAGAGTTAGAGAGATAAAAGAACTCCAAGCCAAGAGACGGTTAGCTTAGCTTAGCATAGCATAGAAACTGGAGGCTGGGGGGACATCTCGGCTCTGTTAGTTACAAAACTGTAAAGCTAGTTATATCTCATGTGTTTTATGTGTGTAAATTCAACAATTGCTGTGTTTAATCAGTGGATTTGTGCCTGACTATTTCCTGTTTTATTACCCCTGGACAGAGTCAGGCAAACGGTTTTATGCTAAACTAAGCTAAGCTAAGCTAAGCAGCTATGAGCGATTCCTTTAACCTTTTTACACCTTCACTGTACACGTTTAATAAATATATAAGAATATATATAGGCCTATACACACACACACACACACACACACACACACACACACACACACACACACACACACACACACACACAGTATATACACATTTTACTATATTTTGATATATTTAAAAGAACAGCTTAGCTTCACCAAATCATGAAGCTTTCTTTGCCTCATTGCCATCTTATAAAGTGCTTTGTGAATCCGCGGATGTCTATGACCCACTTGCTTGCGCAAGCACAAAATAATAAGTCTTTGATGATCACCCCGAACAACATCCTAGGTGAAATCTTTCCCATTCAACCGACGGAATTAACTGTTTCATAGTAATTAGTAAAGCTTTTAATTATTCGGCGGCGCACAGAGGGTGTCATGAAGCTAATAGTAAAAAGCAGCAGTGGCTATCATCTCTCACCCGGATAGTTTAATTCTTAGCACATGCCTCAGTCTGATTAGGCAGTGCAGCTCATTGCTATGCTATTCAATACAATGACTGGGGGCTGCGATAAACAACTTTTTAATTGCAAATGCCTGAAGTGTGACCGGTGTCAGAAGTTTGCATTTTACATCAGGGTTCCATTGCAGCGGGCTCACCTCGCCTAACAGATGGTGAAATGCATATCGCGGCTATTGAATAATACAAGATGTATTTTTATTTAATTTGCGCTTTGTTGATATTTCACCTCTTTTTCCATATCATTTTATTAGACAAATGACTAAAATATGGTTGAGAGATGTCCAAGCCTGCCCTTGTTTGAATGTGAACATAAGAATTAATCATCCCAGAATATTCATTAGAAATTCCTCATTACCACATTCAACATGTAATAAATCACAAGCCATCTTTCTCCCGATAAGAAAACTGTCTGACGGGGTCTGCAGACACTAGTGGACTTCAGGAGATCGGCCCTTGGTGTCGGATATGGATAATCAATCTGTAATTGTGTAGGGCCTAATTAACGTGAGATTAAAAACATGAATATGCAATATAGGACACAAAGGCTCAATCTTTCTCTTGAATTTTAATTGTTCTGATGAAATACTGTTTTACCCACATTCCCATTTGTGAATATATCAATGACATGAAAAATAGATAAGGGAATCTCTGTCTCTGTCTCTCTCTCTCTCTCCTGTAAATCTACCGGCCCGTGACTGCCTCCATTTATTTTACAGTAAACTTTTAAGATATGTCGGCTTTTTAATTTGACAATTATGGATTTTACAGGTTAGCAGCATCTAGCTGGCGGAGCTCCTTCCCCCTGCTGGGATAAACATCATTTTTTTAATATGCATTTCACCTTGAAAAATATTTTTGCTGCATCATCGCTGTATAAACAATGACTACAGAGTTTAAAGTCTTATCACTTCGCCTCCTAAGAAATACAAAAATGTGAAAATGCATCTTGCTCTCAGCTTTCATCAATATTTATCCACCAAACAAAAACATCTAAATGTTGTGTAATACAGGCACAGTATGGAATTGCCAAACAGCTGCAATACCTCTGTGCCCTTGATGCCCCATGGTACAGTATACAACATTTATCTTGCATACATGCATACAAGCATATAAGCCTGCGATATCACATGAGCACACATGGCCTCTACCTTGGCGTCTTGCATGCTCTCATATCACAGGGCTGCCGTCGACAAAAGAGAGAGCATCATAACCTCTGCTGTGGCTGGTCTTTGTAAATTGTTCTCTTTAAATTATTCATCGCTAACATATCTGTCAGCCAAATCCTGGTGTGCTGCGGAGTTTTTAAATATTGAATAGATTTCACATCTAATAACCCCGGAGTACGCGTTAAACTCCATAAAGTAACGATCAGGCAATGCAGGCAAAGTGACGCGGGATGTGTCAGCGAAGCTCTAACAGCAGAGGAGAATCCCGCCGCATATGTCAGCATCGCTATCTGTCTGCCGCCTTGCTGTATGAGAAATGGTAAACAGTGTGAGAGCAACCCATTGAATCTGCCTCCCACTCACATTCTCTCTGCTTGTTTTTTCTGACACTCTGCTGGTGGGAAACTGGTGGGGAGAGGGTCAGAGGCACACTGCCCTGGTACTCCAGAGACCCCATGGTTCAGGAGCAGCTCTAATTGTGGTTCTGGAGTGAGAGGAGTTTTTGACCTTTTTTTATTTTATTTATTTATTTATTTACACACTAACATCTCTATCATCATAGACATGGATAGTAATTCTCTCTGAGAGAAATCCTTGAATCCTAAAATAATACCTCACTTGAGCAGAAACTGAGCAGAGTCTATTTGTATGGAGGAGAGTTAAGATGAATTCATTAAAAACTAACTAGTTTGGGGTTACATTCAAACCTCCCTTGGAGGGATTCATTTTCCTCATAATGTTTGCATTTTATTCAGGGGAAAAAGATAACATTGTTCCACGTGTAAGCCCCAGAGAACATATTCAAGTTTGTATGAGGTCATTTAGGAACATTCAGTGTCTCTTGGTCTTTAATCCCCGAAATAGACACTTCACTTGTTATCTTTTTTCTCCCTTTTTTGCTTGTTGTTCGGGTTCATTTTAGCTTATTAATGATGTTGGAATTCGAACCAACTTAAATTACTGATGTTGAGACCTTTCATCATGTTACCTCATATAACAGCTGATAAAACACAAAGTGGTGTACATAAGATCTACACCCTTAAAGGTCCATAAACAAGATGATGACATGAGGGAATTAACCCTCCCAACAAACACAATTAATCACTTTTGCCAGAGGTAGCTGCCTTCTGCCAATCTGAAGATTGGCAGTTCGATTCCCGACTCTTCCTTTCCACGTGTCAAAATGTCCTTGGGCAAGATACTGAACCCCAAATTTCCAATGAAGGCTTTGTCATCGGTGTGCGAATGTGTGTGAAAGTGTTTGATCCGATCCTGATGGGCAGGTAGCACCTTGTATACACAGCCTCTGCCATCAGTAAAGTATGAATGTGTGTGTGAATGCTGACATGTACTTTGAGTGGTTGGAAAAGTAGTAAAGTGCTGTAAAATTGCTCCTCTCCTGTTACAGTGCAATGCAGTATAGTGCTTTGTATGTCCTTGTTTTGCTGAGGTCAGCATTTACACATCACCTGATGGATTGGTGGTAGCCATCGATGGAATACAACTGTAATCAACTAGCAGCCAAATAACCAAACAGCTCCACACAACAACACGTAAAGCTTTGTAAAAACTATTTTCCTGATCATCCATCCATTACCTGTAACCGCTCACCCTGTTCAGGGTCGCGGGGGAGCTGGAGCTGATCCCTGCTGACATTGGGTGAAGGAAGGATACAGGTCTCCAGTCAATCAGGGCTGACACACAGAGACAGACCATCATTCACACTCACATTGCCAATTTAGAGTCATCAATCAAACTAACTTGCTCTGGAGAGAACCCACACCAACACGCGGACAACATGCAAACTCCACACAACGGCTGCCCGAACCCTGATTGGAACCCAGGTGAACATTTTCTGGTAGAAACCCAAAATACAATATTGAACCTGAAATTGAGAGATAAAGTAAATGTCTTACTCTGCCTCTATTTTCTCTTTATTGTCTAAATCATTTTACATTTTGAAAAAAGAGTATGTTTGCATTAATAGTATGTATTTGCAATGATTTTCCCTGAAGGTGAAAGGGCAAACCTGAAATCTGATTAACATCAGGAAGGTTTTATAATTTCCCCCTGTTCAGTTGCTGAATTGCAATTAAAAATCACGCGGCTCATTTTAAAGTTGAGTAAGAGATATGCCACCCTGAAAAATTAAATGCTGGTCATGCAAAGAAAAATGTAATTGGATCTGGCAGATATGTTGCAAAAATGATTAATTAATGAAATTACAGCATTTAATGAGATACAAAGAAACACTATCTTGAGCTGATAAATGCTTGCAAAAGTCTAATTACCCAAACACAACAAGACTCAGGACATTAACTGTGCCTATGTGTTTGTAATCTCAAACTACTTGCTATCAGCTAAATTAATATTTAATCTTTGGAGATCTGACTTGTAGTTGCCGATTAAAGGACATCCCATTGTCGTACATCTGAAGACCCAACACAGTGCAACGGCAGGAATGGAGACAAGAAACAAGAATTATACCTGTAGCACCCGTGTTCCTATAAATTGCTCGCCCTGTAGGTTGTAGAATTACTTTGTAATTCCTTAACATAAAGGTAATTTGATTTTCCAAACAACATAATCATCAAACACAAACTGAATAATCATAACGTAGTTTTGGCCAGCTCCGACTATGGTCCGACAGCCATCCGGCTCTGCTCATTTTTCAAGTTAGGTTAAACATAGAGATACTCATTTCCCAGAGAGGTTGGAAGGAGACACATTTACGTTTTGTACGTTAGCACATCAAGGGCGTAACTTTGAGTTGAACATTGGGGGGGTTGAGATTTCCGCCTGTGAAGCAGGTATATATATATATATATATATATATATACACACACACACACACACACACACACACACACACACACACACACACACACACACACACATACACAGGGCCTGAAGTTAAATTCTTTGGCCACCAGCCACTGTGGCAGGTTGGGTTTACCAGCCCAAATATATAGTTTGTGCTTAAAATAAAGGTGACTGACTCAGAAAATGCATAAGAATGGTTCTTGAACTTGTACAGAATACATTAAAGTGTGTGCAAGTGTTCTTTTTAGGACTTGTGGTCCTTAATTGCCTCTAACTTTAAGTATTTTGTCCCGATTACAAATGGGTTTGGGTGTTTCCCACAGGATCTTTGGAGACTATGCTGGGGGGGCTTGATCCTCTAGAGGGGTCCGGGGGCATGCCCCCCCGGGAGAACATTTTGAATAATTTCATTTTAATGCATCAATTTGGTGAATTCTGAGAAACAAAATATGACATATCAATTACTGACCAATTTCTTACAAAATGCTGGTACTGATACAAATGTTGACATAATAAATGGGGTTGAGGAGTTTAAGCATTCAAGAAAAGATGAAAACAAAAATGACTTAAACACAATTAGTTTATTATTCATATAATAATAATAATAATAATAATAATAATAATAATAATAAGAATAATAATAATAAATAATAATAATAATAATAATAATAATAATAATAATAATAATAATAATAATAAAAGTGGGTGACTATTCCTCAGCCTTCCTTGGTGTTTTGGTTTTGACTGAAGCCCCGTTCACATACGTCGCCACTCGCCCATCTCTGAGCGACAGCTGTCAATGAATGTGAATGTGTTCTAGCGGAATGTGGCCAGGACAGGCGATGCGATGTGGGCAGGGACGGAGAGAAAATAATTTTAACTTTCTGCGATGCGAGTGAAGCGAGTACCAATCAGAATGTAGAATAGAGATGATTGACAGTTGCCATCAACAGAGAGTTCCACAGAGAGTTGCCGCTTGAACTCGCCGCCAGTGGCAGTGAGTATTTTTTTGCCAGCGAGTAGAATTCAGCGAGAAAGCGAGTGACGGGTGGGTAGCGACGTATGTGAACGGGGCTATACGCGCACGCACTGTCAAACTCGCCGGCTGGGGGGGTAACTTTTGTTCAGTAACATGATTTGACTCGTGAGTGGTGTCACTGGAGCCTTAGCAGTAGCGTTCCTCCTGTTGGGAAGATACTTTTATTCTTTTGCTTTTTTTCACGTGCTTTCTTCATACCACCGCTGATGCTTCGTACACGTACGGGGAGAGACCGGGAGAGACAGTAGAGAAGCGCAGGTCCGAGCAAGGTGGGCGAAACCAAATCTCAGAGCAGGAGGGGGCACAGACAAACGTCACTATTTTTTACTGGGAAATTGAGAAAATCTACCACACTGTTGTGATTATAATGCTTAACATTCAATATAAATAATTATGATATCATATTGGGTGGGTTGTGGTGGCTGGTTTGGATTATTGGGTGGGTTGCAACCCACCCATCCCCCCCATAAATTACGCCTATGTAGCACATGATTGTTGTTCCTTAATTTAATTAGCCTCCATCTCAACCTCCAGGTGATATGGTGCTGCCCTTTTACATTGTGGCTTTAGCTTCTATCTTTATCTCCCTAGCCTGTTTTCACTAGCAAATCACTTCAACATTGTGGATATATCCTTAAAATACATATTGGAGAACCTTTAGTGTGCTCCACTCTGAAATCAACTTTCACTTCTTCCAGAAATTACATATTTAGTGCAGTTAGTGACAGTTATGGCTCCATGGCAGCTCTGAGAGCTTGATGGAGTGTAGTAGCAGGGCTGAGTAAAGGATCAATCATGTTGGGCTTGCCCAACACAATTTCAGACTTTTCTTGTGTTATTTATACATCCATGACACGTTTGACATGACATATGTAATACATGGATAAACAACCCAACTTAAGAACTGAAAACACAGTCAAACATCACTAACATAAAACAAAATCCCTTGGTTGTGGGCAGCTGCTAGCTACTAAAAGTAAAAACAAAAAAACACAGTGGAGGTATTATAATGACCAGAGAACTGGGCCCAAGAGCAGACACAGGCTGGAGGCGGAAGGAGGGTTAAACAGTTTATTTAAGCACCAGCTGAGATTGTGCAAGCAGGAGAGGGATTTTCGGGGGGTTGAGCGGGCAGGGTGGAGACGAGAAGTCTGGCAGGTGAGCTGAGACGAGTGGAGGCTGGTGTGTGGGTTTGCTGGCTTAGCGAGGCTGGGTTGTGGGGGCGAGCTGGGCAGAGATCCTGGGACACAGACGAGGCAGTTAAATGGAGCAAAAACAAGCCGGTAGCAGCAAAGCAAACCGGTACATTAGCACCACGGCGGTACCAATGATGACAACAGAACAACCCGGTGATGAGTGGAGTGGAGAGCCGGGTTTATATACAGCTGTGGTTGATGAGGTTAAGGAGCCACAGGTGTGCCAGCAATCAGCAGAGCTCTGGGGTCCCCACCCAGGCAGGCACACACACACACACACACACACACTTCTCTCTCCTCACTGAGACAACCATTTGATTTTTGGTTGACATTACATTTTGTGTACTTGGTTGTGTACTCTTTTGTCTCGTTCGATATATTAATTAACGCTTCCACAGTAGGCTATATATATAAATCATTAACTGTAATTTCCACACACGTTCTAATGACCCTTAAAGGCCTAGTAGTTTCACAATTAACTCAAATCACTGTCTGTAAAATACCTAAAAAGGAGACTTCTTGATTAATCAAGTTTATTATTATTATTATTGTTATTATTATTATTATTATTATTATACTCGGACTCAAAATCAGCGCTCAAAAATGTGTTCCTAATAACTGCCCGTCTATTCCTGTGAGACATAATCTGAGCAGATCAAATTAAAAGGCAGCACACTGAGGATTTCTCCGGTGTTGCTCACCCACGTGCGGAGCGGCCACAGGGGACAAAGTGAACAGCAATAAAAGAAGATGAGTGAGGGATTTGGATAAGTCACCCAGGATCACCCCATTATATGAGCTATTCCTTTTTTAAACCCTCATCAGCATAGCAGGGATTTCCAGTGCGGCTTTACAGCTCTCAAGAGAAAAGAGAGAGAAGAGAGAAAAAAAAATCTCTTTTGATATCACTGCATGATGTATCTCTCACTTATCAGCCCATGAAAATAAAGGCCTCCTCATTTATGAGATTTAACAAATTCCTGATGCAACGCCTAACATTCAGGTGATAGCTGTCAATCATTTGTAAGCACTCTATCCATAAAAGAAATTCTATAGGTCATCCTGGAACACTGTCAGATAGCCTTCTGTGAACAAAACTCTGGAGAGGGCAAATGTCAAGCCCTTGTGTCAGAAAGTGTCAAGTGCTTTGTGGTTGAAAGGTAAACATGCTTCTGTAAAAATAAAAGGACTCAGGAAATCAGCCGCATGTTGCTTTCTTGTTCGTGAAAGCTAAAACGTTTGTGACCATTAAAGTGGAAGTGCCCCCCCCCATGCCCTCACCTCAACCCTCCGCACCTTCAGCTACAATATGTGCTTTATTGATCACAAGGCTCTTACTCGGATTGCTGTTGTAGTTGGATGTCAGCCACACAAATGACACAAGAGACGTTCGAAGTAGCCTCGGGGGCCGAACAAAGCACACATATGCAGGTTGCCGAAAATGCAACATTTAGGCAAGATTGCAAGCTTTGAATTGCGAATATTTTAAATGTTAAACTTGTTTTGTTTTTTTTAATTAGTAGATGGCTTGTTATGTATACTCTCCACTTGAAAATAGGATCTCCTCTTGTAGAGGGTTTTGCATCATCATGAGTGTCTGTTCAAGTTAAATATTTTAGATGCTCACTTAGGAGAGGAGAGCTTACGTCCAGACAAAAGTCCTTGACATGGACTTAAGTGCACCTATTACACAAAAGAGACAGGCAATTCAATATTGATGGGTACTTCAAGAGAAAATGGATGTGGTCGGCTGGCAGAACAAAACCCGCAGATAAATGTTGCATGTTTCCTTTAATCAAGTCAAAAATGATTACATGAAGCTGACAATCAGTGGAGGGATATATATTCAGATTTGATTTCACTTAAATAACCTTTGCCAAGGTAAAAGTGCCTCTCTGCTGTTTCAAATTACATTTAAAAGGTCCATGAGTTGTACTAATAATATCGGCCGATGTTTTATTCTACTCCCACACCAAATGGCCGCTGTCATGCATAAAGGTTTCAGGTTTGACAGTAATACCCCAAACTGTTTTCTCGCTTTAACAATCCACCAGCTGTTCACCATTCACCACTTACTCTTGCTACACCTGTCAAGCTTTCTGTTCTGGCACTGCACACAATTTGCAATAGCCTAACTGACAGACTAACCACTTGAAATTCATGGTTAATATTTAAACAAGGGGTCTTTGATTTGAGACAGAGGTAGACAAAAGCAGGCTTTTTTATGTCTAGCTGGCGACTGAACATTAGTTAGCCAATAAAGCTAATGTTAGCTAAAATGCTGTCTGTGGCTTTAGCAACTTTTATTTAAAAAAAAAAGCAATCTTGTATCATATTAATAGCTAAATATGAGCACACTGATGCTAAAGCAGGAACTACAAGAGAAAAGGGTTCAGGGGTGTCAAAAGCAAACGTAACAGGTAATATTGGCTGAAGTTGCTGGATGTAAACTTCCCCAAAACCATTAAAGAGCGCAACAGAGGTGCTAACGTTAGCCTACACTCACAAGTGGATGTGCAAGCCATGAACGGGGTTTCGTATAACTTAATCTGGAAGTTAAACTTGATTATTATACACGTAGCCGGATATGCTAATGGACATTAGAAGCAAATAAGCACAATGTTAATTCAGTTCTTGGCAGTATTGCTCTTGTATGTTTAGTTTTTGGAGAGGCTAAAAATGGACCTAGCCTATCTCTCTTACATGTGGAGAGAATCCACAGAATGTAAAAAAACATTGTGGTTTTGCTTAAAATAAGTACACAAACGTGGGTTTTTATACTAGGTCATCATACTCCTGGAGCATTTTCTCAGTGTCTAATAATAACACAAATGCATTTAAGTCGTCATTACTAAAGGGTGCCTTGTGCATTGGTATTAAATGTATTTGCCACCCTTTGAATGAGAACAGGCCGTCTTCAGAGATGATTTTTGGACATCCTTACTTGAATTGTCCGGCACTGAGTTTGTCACTGTAGCCGTACTCATTCTATGTTATGGATGAAGTGGCTAGAAAATTATAAATATAAATAAATAAAATCAATATCCATCTGTTGTTGTGTAAATGCAGGATTCTCTGAGCACTGCGGTTATGTTTTCCTAAGCCTTTAGGAATTAAGATTCACATCTTTCCTTGACCTCAAAACGTTCTCAAGATCACAGAAAAGTGGTTAGGAAACGACATAGGACGTAGTTTTTATGACTATTCACATTTAGCCTATAATTAGACGATTGCTTTTCCGGGAGAGGGAAATTTAATTTCCCTCTTAAATAATTCCAATAATGTTTTTTCTGCTGGCAACTATAAGTTTCAATTGGTGCTGCACAGTTCACTTTATAATACTGATTAATTTGCCTGAATTGTGAAGGTGCAAATTAGACTCAGATTTATTTCTCTCTAGGCCATTGAATCGCTCCACTATAAATCTATTATGAGGGGGTGGTTGGGTGGGGGAAACATGAGGGGTAATTCAAGCACAGCAGGCTCAGCCGCAGACTTCCAGAGCAGATGTGAAGATACAGTATGGAGGCTTTATTAAGCCGGTGTCAGGTAAACAGACCGTAGGAGAGAGAACGAGCAGCAGAGGAAGGTGTCATCCTGACAGGCAGCGCACAGAGGGAACAGGAGTAACAGTGCGGGGATCAAGAAGCACCTGCTGCTCCATCATGAGCTCGTCGGTTGCGTGGAAATGCAGAGAAAATGAAAAAAACAATAAACACATGGCATGCGGCGAACAAATTATTCTGGCTGGGGCTTGTTTTGAGAAGAGAGCCTAATAATGGCATGATGTGTTCCCAATTCCGTCTCTGCTGAGACCGTAATCACATTATGCATAACGTTTATGCGAATGAATACAACTCACCCCTTTTACCTGCACAGTGGGACGCCACGGCGTGCGGGGGGGGTTTAATTTGCAAATACCAATCCAGCTCTCCACACTCACACACACACACACACACACACACACACACACACACACACACACACACACACACACACACACACACACACACAACATTACCCATCAAGCTGCAAACGGCAAGCACATGTGATCCACGCCTAATTCACATCGTACAGATTAAACATTGCTAGCCATATGTTCATTAAGAAACATCACTACAAAATGCCAAGTGAGCTCGTGCGTGAACAGAGGTCAGCAATTAAAGGATGAGTGACAAAGGCGATCGTGACTCCTGATTGGGGGACTTTCCCACAGCACTGTACATGCTCATTATGTACCCAGTGCACATCACTTCACTGGGCGATCAATTCCTCAGCCTCGCAAACCACTTCTTTTTTCAAAGTGCATCACAGCTACTGCACAAATCAAAGGGGAGCGACTAGAAGGACTCTTTTGGAATCCCTAAATGTTATATTAGCACCATCAAATATGCCTCTCTAAAGAAAGTCAGTAGGGCTGTAGATCTAAGAAGCAAGAAAAGAAATTATAATAATAAAGATAAAAATCAAAAAAGGGAAGGGAAGAATGATTTGGATTTAATGGTAAGTCATTTGAACGCCTGTCTAATGTAATGATACGGTACAGTGAACCTTATCCTGCAGTGTTTAAAGGGCTGTTAAATAAAATAATAAATGCTAATAAAGATGCAAATAATATGAAGAAAATAATCAATTTTCTGATCTCTAACAGCTGATTATGCAAACGTTTCCCCTCTCAGTCATTCATGAAATTTTAACAACTTAAAATCAGGCTGAAGTTGGAATTCATCAGGTCACAAATCTTCATCTACCAGATAAAGTTGTAATTTGTCAGTGCAACGAAGCTAACAGGAGACACGGGAAGATTCACTCAAGTGCAGCCTTTAAAACCCAAACAGTCGTGATCAGAGGTCCAATCAGCCAGATTAACTGACAGCACCTGTGTGGGTGTTCAGAGGATTGATTGTAGTAGTCAAATATTGACATAAATATTGAAATAATACTATTGACAAATAGTCAAAAAATAAGGTCCTAACTCCTATTCCTAACTCCTATTCCTTGACCTTTGGAGAAAACGTCACAGGATTAAGGAAAGGCGATAGGAGAACTCATAGGATTCAGGAAAAGACGGCCGCGGTGCTCAAAGAATCCAAGCGGACTTTCACTAAGCTACGTCATTATAACGCGGCCGCTGATGATTGACAGCTGATGATCGGCACCGGCGATTGACGTGCGGCTGGAGAAACTTCAATAATGGACTACAAAAAGTGTGTCTTCCACTTCTCCACATGTTATTGGATTAATAAACAGCTCGTTCGCTGACCGGCTTCATTTCCAGGTAGCTCCTCCTTCCTGTTTGACTGCTGTATTTACATTTAATTTGTGGTTTTAGTTTCGGTTCTGTCAAACATTTGTAACATGATTTAAATAAATAAAAAATACCATTCAATTATTATCACATTTATCAACACAATTCCAATTCCTATATGTCTGCATGAAAGTAATTGTTAAATATGCAAATGCACATTGTGTTTTCAAGAACGGCCGAGGTGTGCGGCACTTTAAATGTTGCTCTAGCAAAGAATTGTGGGTCGGCGTAATCTCCTTTCCTTTCGTATAGGAAGGTCCGTTGCATCCTATGCTAAAGGAGCTCTGAAAGGTAGCATTGGAGCTCCTTTCCTTTGCATTTAGAGAATCCGAACGGCTCTTATCATGGCGGCCACTTGTTTACTTCCGGGTCACTTCTTCAGTTAGGAACCTTCCTAAGCAAAATAGACTATTCGACCGCAGCCCTAGTCTTTGCTGTGGGGAGGCCCCTGTGTGTGTGTGTGTGTGTGTGTGTGTGTGTGTGTGTGTGTGTGTGTGTGTGTGTGTGTGTGTGTGTGTGTACGTGACATTGGCGTGACACCTCTCTCCCTGCTCCCTGAGTGCTGTTCAGCCTACACACCTGCAACCCATCTACTCATCCTCTCTGCAGGATATCAACCCCAGTTCTTCAGCCAAGTTGTTGTTGCAGCCAAAGTGGCGAATCGTGTCTGGTGTCTTGAATGGTGTGTTCATGTTATATGTGTGTGTGTATGTATTCTGGTTGGTCTCAGTCACTCTGTGCCACAGGCCTGCTGCTCCGCCATGCTTCACCAACCGCCAGCTCCCTCCTTTCCCCTCTGCATCCACCAGCTGGACTTCCCCCCTCATGAACCCTCATCCTTGGAACCCAGTCAGCAAACCTTTTATCATCCACTCCACATTCTCTTAGTCGGTGTTCTGCTTTTAGGGTCCCCCCCTGCTGATCGTTACAGTAAAATGTTTCCCAGTGTTTTACTATTATTTATGATGTTTTTTTGTATTGCTGAGGCACAATGTCGATGTTACGTTTTACTCCTGTAGATGTTTAAGGTTGAGCTCACTTTTACTTACTTACTGCTTTGCTGGGTAGTTTAATCTAGATCATGCATCATATTCTGTAAGATTATCATTTGTCATGTGTAGTGCACATGTTTTCAGCTTTGTAATGGTGATTTTCCAAGAGGTTGTTTATTTAGTTTACATTGTTGCCCATAACGTTGGAAAATTTTGTTTTCAGACACAATCCTCTGTTTATTCCTATTTAAATGCATCAGTAATCACTTTTGACCAGGTGCAGTGATTTCATTATGTCCCAATTACCCAGGTAAATGAGTAAATGAGTTTTGCGATTTAAAAGACAAGACAAATTATTCCAACTTCCTGGGCGACCCTATATATTTAACAAAGTCAATCAACATAAACATCCTCCTCGTTCAGCAAACACAAGACGGAGAACCATAAGGCAAAATGAGCGTCTGAAATGCACCACGAATAGACTCTCATACTCGATGAGTGAATGTCAGTGATAGTGGAGATCACCATTACACAAGTTTCCATTCCTCATCCTGGAGAGAGTGAGGGGGGCAGACAGTGTTAAAAGGACGCAGCGTCACTGATTCTTGCTTCAAAACCATTTGTTTCATTGCTTTTCAAATTAAAGTTATGCTCCATTGAGATACTCCTGTTTTAATGGATTGTATTTTACAATAGCATGCGCTTTTGCCTCTTTATATATCAAGTAAGGCCCCGTTTTCTGCTTTCGCTTCTGTATGTATTTTTGCACCGTTAAGCAGCAAGTAGAACAAGTGAATTTTCCTTGAAGGTTGCTGATCTTTGTGTTGCAACAAAAAAGAAAACATGGACATGATACAAAAAACAAACAACCACTTGCCTGCACGCCCTCCAATCTGTATTCAGACCCAATCATTCTCATCCTGCATGAGGTCATCTTGAATCAATGGACAGTAGCACCAACAACGGACCCCTGGCAGACACACCTCCCCCTACTAAAGGCAACAGCAGAGCAGCGAGATTGAAGATGCAAGTCAGTGCTGGAATTTCCTGGTGTGTTAGCCATGTAAAAAGGCAATGGATACTTCCAGGATGGATACTTCTCACTGCGCTGCTGCATTCGGTTGCATTCGGAAAATGCTAAAAGCTTTAGTGACTCCTTGCAAACAAACGTTAAACCTGAAACAGGATTTTGCTAACACAGAAAATATGCAGACAGGAACCACAAAATTATGTATTGCACTCAGAGACTGAGGGTCTAAAATGCCCAAATTGGAACAGATAATGACGATCCCCGTCATTGCACTACCCCAAAGACATTTTTCATTCTCAAGCGGGTCGACTGAGTTATTAATATAAGGACATCTCCTGGATGATAGAATAAAAATCCCCATGCATTTTGATTTATAGGAGGAATTGGAAAGGATTATTTTCCATTAGCAGGTCCTGCCAGGTATTGAGACTTCAAATAAACATCTTTCAACCGCAGCTCAACTGACAGGGCTTAACAGTGGAAGTGTTTGCATTACACTGTATTCCAGACAGTAATAAATTCCATTTTAAGGTCTTATTCGGAATGTGCTGCTTACAAGCACATTTAGTTGAGCCTTCGAAAATCCTTTTATCCTTTCGCAATGCCAAATAATCAAAACGTCTCTGTGCTAATTGTAATGTAGATGTTTTCTTGACACTTTGGTCTATCGCTTAACTTCAATGTGAATAATGGACATCACAAACTGCAGGCATTAGCTGTAAATACCCTTTGGAATTTCAAGAAAACTGGACTTCAGGAGTAAGACGTTGTGGCAAACACCGTTGCTGGCGAAGAGAAAACATGTAAAGTGTCAAGGTTCTAATTTGTTTGGGGTTGTTTCCTGGCAACAACACCATCATTCTGTAACATAATCCTAGTGCTGTAAGTGCCTTACTATAATGGTGAGAGAACATCAATCATGCTTTAGTTGCTGTGAGAGGATATTGTATCGCTACAAGCAGACTCTATAACGGAAAAAGTCTTTGGTATTGAAAGCATTCTGGTTTCTATTTGTAGTCTGAGAATAGTGAATAACAAAGCAGTAAACACTCCAGTGTGGAGAGCAAAAAGAGGTGGAATGCATTGGCTGAAATACAATCTCAGAATAGAACTGAAAAAATGTTAAAGATTTTTTTTATTTTGTTATACATGTCACACATGTTTCCTCATTATGTTGGCAGAAAACATCATCAGAGCAGCATTAGGTTTCTTATATTGTATTGTAGAAACTTTTTTATTTTGACTATAAAGCAGGTCTACGTACTATATAAATACTGCGATAGTATCGAAACCCTCAAATCATGGAGAAATACATATTCATAAACTATGCCTTTAAATGAGCAGTCAGGATTTCCATACAGTTGTGATGTAATCAACTCTACAATAATATAAACCATCTGAGTTTTAAAAACTTAAACATTCTTAATATGTCCTAGTTTGTTTCTGGTCGCAGTGTAGCCTACGTGAATGACATAGCTGAAAGGAAGTAATGGACCCATGGTGTTGCCTAGCAACGCAATTCTGTTGAAATTCGCTAAATGAGCGTTTCAGAGAGAGGTTTGCTACAGGTATCTTCAGACAGATAGAGAAGAATAGGAGTTTATAAGACAGAAAAATACATGTTTTTTGAATATGCATGTTCTAGTAAAAAAATCTAAATTTTGAGTATAACCCTAAAAATGAGCATGATATCAACGAAAATGCATTCTTACTGTGTTGCTCCATTACACCAGCTGAAGATGACATATCACTGTAATCATATTTCAGCTCTGCAAAACTGTGATGTAATAATTCTGTATTGCATGTATGTGCAAATTATCACATTAGATGTGTAGACTGATGTAGTGACACCAGTCAGAACATGGGGAAACTAAATACCCCGAGGGATAACTGCATCTCCGTAAATATAGCTGCATCCTGCGCTAGTTATGCATTTCTTTTGACATTTTTCAAAAGTTGTGGATTTTCATTTTATTTTGTTCCAATTCAAGATCCACATAGAGTTTGGACTTTGGGGATGTTCAGCCCAGATATCACGAATTAATAATTGATGAAAGTGAATAAACATAATCTCCAAATCAATGGCATTCAAATGACTGTTACATTAACCTCAATCTATTAATTCACTGCAACCACTAAAAGGCTTGTTTGTCATATGTGGCAATTTTCCAAATGGTCCCTGTGCAACAGTGACATGAGTGGTTATAATGAAGCAAGTGCTTAAAAGTTTAAAGATGTCACGGACACAGACCAGCCGATGACTTTTGAGTATTTATTTTTGTATTCACAGAACTGAGACAATTAACCCGACTCACTTGTCATTTGAATCAAGTTGGTCATCGTTAATTCTCCTCTGTGATGCCTGAATGGTTAACATTTAGTATATATATATATATATATATATATATATATATATATATATATATATATATATATATATATATGAAATGGTATTAACTATAATTTCAGAGCGTTTTATACTGGAAATCTACTCCTCTCCCACACTCAGTAGGCGTAAGGACAATTCCAAAAAGACAGGTGGCATCTGAATAAGAATATTAAGCCATTTGCTTGGTTTACATTTCCATCATGAGCTACATTTCTGAAATGATTAAGTAGCTTCTAATTTTGTTGATTCTGCAGTCCCGTGTTGTCGTAGCAATAAGGTTTCTTGAATAAAAGAGGAAAAATAAATGGAATGACTTGTTTAAATTAGACACTACATTTTGGCTGGACTGGCTAAATGGGGTATAATGCTCGGCCAGCTCACTAAAAGATAAAGCGTTATGATACTCAGCAGACACTCGCTGTCTGACCCTAATTTTTAATAAGGGCCGGCTATGAGCTGCTGAGATCTGTCGCGCTGTGTATTTTCCGCAGGGGCTGTGCTGCGTATCGACCCCATACACTGGCTCTGATACACCCATACACCCACAGCATCTCGTTATTTCCCTCACTAACCATTAAACAATCCATGCTCGGTTGCATTTCAGTTTACTGGATGTAGCAAATGATTTCCTGAAATTAGAAAATAAACACCAAATCTCTTCAACTAATATCCTTGAAAGAAAAATGTTCAGCTGATGCATTGTTGTAGTATTTGCCATTATAACAATAGTGTAGCCAGTATCTTCTCTAGTTTCAGATGACATTTGAACAGGAAATCTGACTTTTTCTGGTAAAGTCATACAGTGATTACACTGATTATGCAGAGGAGTGGAGGTGTTCAATTTATGCACCACCGAGTTTGCAGTAAGTGGGTTGTTGAGTCTCCCCTGAAATCCCATTGTTGGCTTTGCTCATCAGATGTTAATTTTCAACATGTAAATCTATACGGACATTCTGGGGTTTACTTACTCGATAACCTCAGAGACCGACTCCTCTGTGTTCTTCTTCTTGTTCTGCATTCTGTCTGGGATGAGATATAATACTGGAACCAGCCGCTCTGTGGCCCTCCCTCTGCTTTGGCACCTCAGACCATGAGGGGAATATGGATGAATCAAAACCAACACTAAGACACTATAAAACAGCTCAGCTTTGCTGAAAATAAACTCAGTGAGAGAACTTAAATCCAACAGATTAGTTTGTCTTTAGTGTGTCGACAACTTATCCACGGAATCAAACAGCTGGCTTGTCACTATTTATCAGTCAGCCTGACACGATTGTGCACACCGATCTTGGCTCAGCCACAACCACAACCAGATGATATTAAGCTAATTACGGTAACAGAACTCACCTGTGAAGCCAAATAATGTTTCCAGCCCCAGATGGAAGTTTGTGACTCTCTGCAGGATCGATAAAAAGGTCCAGTGAAAGCTGCACTTTAGAAGGTATGAGGCCTGCTGAGGGAAGTGTAGACTTAGGAAGCTGCAATCTAAGTTGAAAACGATGGATTCACAAAAAAGAAGGAGCATCTGGGACTTTTTTGTTCAGTCCAGGCTTCAACTTCAGCAACCTCCACTCCTTCTGATCTGAGTCATCTTTTTCTCTCTGCCACCTTGGCCTCGGACTGTTGCTTCACCACCATTGATTACATAGGGTACACATCCCCCCCCCCCCCCCCCCCCCCAGAATGAGCAGTTATTTGTCCTTTTCTATCACACTTCGGAAATCTGAGACATTCTTTTCAAATAGTGGGAAGAATTCCTCCCAAATATTTCTGTAGTTCTGACATTGTGTCAGAAATTGTAATTCCTTCTCTACAGCTGCCTCGTCACGATGGCAGCACAGCCTGTCCTCTCAGGTCTGTCTGTGTCCGCCTTTCTCTGCTCCCAGACTAAGATCACTCAGTCTGTAAATTGTTAATGCCTTTCTCAGGTTCTTATCAGTTACTTTGGTTCGGTAGTCTTCCGCAGTATGCTGTCTGTTTTAGGCCAAATGTTTCAAGTTTTCTGATGTATTTTTTCTTTTCCTTTAGTTATAATTCGGCTACATCTAATCTTCTGAATAGTGTGCTCTGACGTTTGTGATGTCAGAAGGTATTTATGTTCAACTTGGGTGGCAATCTCCTCGTCTAAAAAATTTTTTTTATAGACATCTCTGAGAAAATGACCCTACTTCTCACTTGATTATCTAAATAAAGATTGTAAACACAAGTTTGTGTTCTCAAATGCTAATTTCAAGTCTGCAGGCATTTATTCAGGAGCGATTCATTTTGCAAATTTTCAGGTTTTACCAACTACGCAGAGGATACTTACAGCTGGGTACACGCCCCTGTCACTGAGCAGAGGATGGATGGTTGAGAGATAGTCAGACACCTTTACTTCAGAAGGAGCAAGAAGCGAGAGGAGATAAGACAACGACGAAATGGCAGAGTATCAGCATACGATCGAACGCGATCAATTCGAGCCCGAATACACGGACAAGGAACTGGCCCAGAAAAGACGGAAGTGGTGTCGACGCAGCAGTAGCGTTAGCAGCCGAGGATAGAAGCTATCAGGCAAGTGTTCTTTTAAATAAACTCCTGGTGTACTTACGAACTTTCAAATGCCTTGTTTTGTGAGTACAGACACTATGTGTACTACAGTGGAAGTTTGGTAACATTCCATGCATTATTAGTGGGGTAATTTACGAGATATACATAATGTACCGTTCGCGCCATTGGCCCTATCTTGACCAATGTTGACCATCGCTAAAAATGCTTCTGAAGGGGTATTTGGCTGGATGTCATGGTGGAAATGACCCAAGGGTGTATTTTACTCCGAACCATCGCTTTGATGGTTCAACTTTGATATTATTCAAGTATTTCACATCCACATTTCAATTTGCTGGACTTCTGTATATAAAAGGCTGCCCAGACTTGATTGTTGAACCCTATTAAACTAAAGAAATTCAAAACAACATCGATAACAAAATTACACAAGGAGAGAGGAAAGCAGAATTCAGCAGTGTTCATAATTGATCTGTCAGATCGGGTCTGAGCTTAACATCAGATGCCATTTCAAGAATGCTCACATAGTTGTCAGTTCTTTCTTCATAAACAAGTATCATAAAAATGACACACTGTGTTTATGTTTTATGTATTTAAAGGAGTCATCACCTGGTTTTATACGTATCCAGCCCCCCTTGGATCGCTTTGGATCAATTCGTAAAACTTATTAGAAAAAAAAAAAAAAAATTTAATCAAACATTGAGCTTGTTCTGACCCTTTTTCGTACCGCGATTTTATCACGCGAGATTACGCGCGAGGTTTTGACTGGTCCGGATGTGCATTGTATAATATGTAATGAGGCGCGCGTTGATTCGCCGCAGGAAGGACAGAGCCAGGGGGGGCTTGCCTGCATGCAGACTCCAAAACATAATGGCGGCGCTTCGGCGATTTCAGGTAGCGGACGGGGCGGGGTTGGGTGGTGAAAGAGGGGTGGGCTTATGCAAGTAGCCGCCACGGTGACGTCACCGAAGGCGCAGAATCAAAATCTCGTGCTTTAGGAATGCACACCCTTGTGTGCTATTCCTGTTCGGAAAAAGAGCAGAAGCGAAAAAACGGCGCCACTTTCAAACTCCAGCCTTTCAGGCAAGTTTCAACTGAGGTCAAACACAGATATGCATGTTTTAACAAGAGAAATTGCGATTTCCAGGTGATGACTCCTTTAACATATCCTCAGACGTTGACAGATTATTAGCAGTCAGCATCATAGTGGAGCTACACTAAAAACGTACTAAAAACCCATTTACAAGAGAACACATTCTAAAATTTGTCAGATGTTTTCTTCCTGGGGACGCCCTTGAAATTGAGTGATTTATGGATTGTAATAAATTCGTAGAATGTTAAAACGCATTTTGAATGACTAAACACTTGCTTAAATGTTATTCAAACTGTCCTGTCAGTATTTCCCATCAACAGAAGTGGAATTGATCTGTACCACAAAAATCATTAAATCAATTGGCGAATTGATTTGACTGTTCTAAGAAAGGGTGAGCATATGTTAGGGTTAGTCTCACAGAGGAATGATGAATTGACAGGTCCTGAATCCTACAGGAAGTCCCCTGATATAGGTGAGAAGGAAATGAGAGTTGATTTCTAAATGTCAAGGAATTTAAAAAAGGGCAGGATCGTCACCTCTTGTACCAACTGAGAGAAAGGCTTAGCACTTCTATATTTATTTTGGGGTTCATACGACTCAGGGGACACCGTCAAGTGCTGACATCTGTTTGTTCAACATATTGATATAAATGTGCAGCACTGTAAACAAGACCAAGAGTCCAAATGTCATCAATATCAACCTCATCAACCTGAAAATTCATCATTGGACAATTTTAAATGTGAAAAGTTATCCTGTGGGGGACACACATATCTAAATATTATGGCATTCCATTGGAAAATTGTTGAGACATTTAATTAAAAAAACCCACCAATTTAAACCTGATATACATCACATGGGGACCAAAAATCAGTCGAGTAGATATTGAGATTCAGAGGTGGAGAGGTCATGATCTTGGGGTTTTATGAGAGTTCTGTCCCCTCCTATTTTGATGTTTTGTCTTGTGTTGTTGATTTCCTGTTTAGTCTTTGTGCTAACCTCTCGTTTCTAGAGTCTTGACTCCTCCGTCCTCTTGTGTTGATTACCTATCTGCCCTCATGTGTCTTACCTGCTCCATTGTCTTCCCGCCAGCCTGCCTTCTTGTCTGCTCAGCTGTGTCTCATTCCTAATCAGTCCTAGTGTATATAGTCTGTGTGGCTCCTTGTCAGTTCATTCCATGTATTTGGCGTTGTATGTTCCTCGTGGTCCAGCCCAGTATCCCTGCTGTCGTGTTCCCGTGTCTTCTTGGATTTTGCCTGCCTTTGGTTTGGACGTACTTCTTGTTCCCGGCTTCGGACTGTGTTGCAGTAAGTTTACTCTGTCGTTAAATATTTTTCATTTCACGCAAATTCACACTCTCTAAAGCTCTCCCTCACCCCCACCTCGCCCGCCCCACCAACTCCCTATTGAAGACAAGACAGAAAAATATATAAATAAAAGAAAGAAGTAAGAAGTAAGAAAAAAGTATACCAAATATTTGGGTATGTAAAACAAACTAACAGTCACACATGAGGAAAACATTCATGGCAACTATTTGCTTGCAGGTAAATAAAAAGATGTTTTGAGTACAAAGAAATAACAGATCTTAAAGACCCAGGTAGGCTGTTCCAGCCTGAATGGGCTTTAAATCTAAAGGTACGTCTACCACTTTCTTCGTAGATGTTGGGTACAGTGAAGAAGGGTGTCTCAATCTATAACTTGGTCTGTATGTAATTAGATATTCCTTCAGACACATTTAAAGATAACCTGGAACCAGAGAAACTGTCTTCTGACTTTTTGGTGATATTAAGTTAAAAAATACCGTGACAGAGTTAGTAATGCTGGTGGCACTTAAGTCATTTGTCATCCTCTACCGAGGATGTTTGGACCAAATTCCATGGCAATCCACCCAACCGTTGTGGAGACAAGAAACCGACTACACGTCGACATGCTGGAGACGGTAAGATTCATCTGCTGGTGACTCTGAATGTCTTTACAGATCATGATATTTACAAATATGGCAATCCAAAATGGTGGGCCAAATGACCAACCAACACTGCATCCCTAGTGCCACCCCCACATTTGCTAAAAATGCTTTCGACTTGGAACATTGTCAGTCAAATTGGCAGGAATATACAGCAATTTGTTCCTAGTCTCTATATGAAGTATGATTTTCGGGGGCATTGATTTACCTCCACTGGATCCAAGTAGCTCTGCTTCCACTCTGTCTTTGGAGCTATTTTGTCACATTAAAATGAGAAATTTAGACACCGTCTCACTTTGGTACAATGCTCAGTGGCTGTGTGTGGGTGTCTGCGGTTTATGACTGACTGAACAGTGAAGAGTCTTGCAGCCAAGACGAGGAGCTGCAGTGTTGCTTTCTAAGCTCTGCTTTAGTTGGATTCAGAGAGAGCGTGCCTGGCTTATGATGGGGATCAGACTGTTGGGTAATTGATCTCTTTGACTGGATATCTAAAGCTGCAACAGTAGCAAATCAACAGTATGCATCAACAGTCAAAAATAGTCACAAAAGAATGGAACAAGAAGAAAGAAACATCCCACTTAAACACTCAGAATGGATAGCCAGCTGGTTAAAGCAGCGGAGGATAATGGTAGCAGATAAAAAGCAAGAATGACCTGACATCAACTTGTGAAACGGAGGTTGTGTAACATCAACTCCTGAATGCATGTTTTAAAACCTCTCTTTTAACGAGCTACCGGTGGAGCTCGGATTTAGAAGCAAAGCTGGCAGAGGGGGGAACAATATTCCGTCGGACATTTCAAAAACAGAGATTATCACAACCGCGAGTTGTGCAGTGTGAAATTGCCGAGTGGTGTGCTGTGAACGGTTCGGCAACTGAAAAGTCCCTCACCGTAAAAATGACAGGACCTTCGCCTTCTCTTATCCAGTCTGCAGGAATAAAATGTCTGTAGTTGCTTCAGATGATAAGTGCTCAAATTCTAAGAGATACCAAACGGCATCGAAGCGCAACAGTAAACATGTATTTTAAAAAACTTGATGTTTGACTCGTCTACAGTTGCTGCCTTTCCCCCCCTTGAGAGGTCATGCACAGGACTCGCCAGAATATAATTGAAGAAAGCAGAAGAAAAGAACAACCTGTCTGGACCCATTTGCCATCTCTCTGGAGTGTCAAAATCAAAAAACAGGATCTCAATGCCACACAGCGATGCAAAACAAAGTGTGACCCAGACAGAACTTGTGACACGCTCTACGGAATGTTTGGTTGTTCCTTCCACAATACATGAATGCAAAGTTTGTCCTTTTCATGCTTGATTATTCATTGAAAAAAAAATACCAGAAAAAAATGAGCTTGATGAAAACCCGAAAAAAACAAGTGCTCTATTGAGGCAAACGTTCATCTCCTGTGAAATAGTAAAATAGACTTCAGCAGAATCTTCCTCTCCTTTTCCTCCCTCTCTACAATACTTTGAGAGTTCAATTTACGGTCTGTCTGCATTTGAAAAAAAGTTAGGGACAGATCTGATTGTTATGCCAGAGTGTTAGCTGACACAATGTCTGATGTGTTATGAGTGAAGTTATGTTATGTTAATGTTATGTTATGTTGTGTGGGTTTGTCAGCAACAAATGCTTTTTCAAATCTTTTATCCCCATTCAGTCACATGTGAGGCTCATAGTTTCTAAGACTCAGGTTTGATACCAGATCATTTCCAGGTTTCCCTGAAACATCTAGCCTAATACATTTTCATTTACAATCAGAATATAAATATATACAGACACAAATAATGGATAAATAATACAAATACATTGTGCCAGTAGAAATAGTTTGTGTGCCCTGAAGCAGGACAAAAGGTAACGGTACAAATACAGAAAGGAGGTTGTTATTCAAGTACAGGTGGGTTTTCTGTTTAGATGCTGCAGAGGGAAAACTGTGTGGCTGTGTGAGACTCCTTTATTAGGATTACTACAGTGCACTACATTCTCTAAAATCCTTTTCTTATTTCTGAGGCACCCAGTCCCATATCAACAGGGTCACAGGTATAAGGGGTGTGGCCTGGGGGGAAATGGGAAGATGGAAATGTTTTTGAAGGAAGGCAGGGGTGTGAGTTAGAGGCTGGGCACCCTTCTGTCTAGAGAGGGAAATCCTTTCCTATAGATCATTTTTATGGTTGTACCTCTGTCTGAAGTGAACAAGGAAATCAGTGTGATTGGAGGACCATGACTATTGAGTAGAGGACTGGCCAAAGCCGGATTACAAATTCCCAACACTTTGTCGGCTGAGTTTGATTCTTTAGGGAGGTTGGTTGCAATGTATTGCTTTTCTTCATTATTTTTTGGTTTTCAAATGTTCCATTTTCTTTCCATGTATATCTCGATTGAACTATGTGCTCTCTTCAAGGAGATCCTTTCCTTTTTAGAGATTTATTTTCTTCTTGTCAGGAGAGCTTCAAAGGCACACTTATTCTTTGAATTCCTTCTTTCAACCAAGTCACAGTAGCTCTGATAATTGCAACCATACTTAAAATTTGACCTGGTTGTTATACACTGATTTATATTTATGCTCGGCATAACCACAACAGGGCTGTGCATCTAAAATAGCCCTCCATATTCTATCAAAGTCTCAAGAAGATAAAGAAAGAGCATGAGCTTCCGCAGTCTTAAGTCATACAAACTGAAGTGCAGGACCTCAAAGACAAAAGGTCAACAGGTCTAGATTATTAACGCATTAAAATCCCCCCCTGAGGTATAGAAGCCCTCATTCCAGTGAGATAACCGCCATCTCGTGATACTGATTCAATGTCAACACTAAAGTTTGGGTGATTTCCTTGAGCTTGTGACTTTGTTTTCAGGACAACACTAGTTATAAACCACTGGGCAGCAGAAGCCAAGTAAAAGGGCTGCCAGAGTGGAATGTTTCAGCCACAGTGGAATCTGTTTGAAATACACTCTCCTTTTGTTGTAAAAATATATTGGACACATGTCATTGAAATGGTCAAAACTGTGGCGCAAGATTTATTTTTCCCATTTTAAAGAAGTTCCATCCAAATGTAATGCAAGGTCGAACCAAATTTCTCAGAAGGTCCGTGAGGTGATTTAATGCACATTTCAATCCTACTGTTATGAGGATATTAGGGGTTACATGCATAATCATCTAGTATGGTACCATTAAACCACTGTAGAATAAAATGGGGCTTGATTGAAAGAGCTCCAGCTCACCCTCACATGATGGAAATCTGGTATTCCATCCATCGTCTACCGCTTTATCCTGTATTCAGGGTCGCAGGAGGGCTGGTGCCAATCCCAGCTGACATTTGGCGAAGGCAGGGTACACCCTGGACAGGACGCCAGTCCATCGCAGGGCTGACATGTAGAGGCAGAAAACCATTGGAAATCTGGTATTAATTATGGAAATCATGTATTACGTTGAGGAACATCACAGTCTCTGGTCTTGATCTTTTCTGTTCTCTTAAGCTTGACTCGCATGTTTCTTGTAAAACATGATTAACATGCACACTCCGGACCCATACACATGCAATAGTAGAGATATGAGTGTCCCCTGAGGGGGGTTCAGTGACTTGATCTGGGGCACCTTGGCAGTTCCTGGGAGGTGAACTGGCATGTGTACAGCCACCAGTCCAAACTCTTTACTTAATCAGTGTTGGACATGAACCAACTTCCCTCTCCCAAGCCATGATCCCACAGTCTGATTAATGTCAGCCTCATTTGTTGTTATTCATACAACAAATGCACCGGCATAGGGTCATTTGTTTGTGCAGTTACATAACGAACGCGTGCAAATGATAATTCATGACTCATCATTCTGCAATGGAGGAAACCAAGAAGCATCCCTTGCTTTGTTTTTTTGTGTGTGTTGTGGCAGATCCTACGTACAGAAACTTGTGAAGAACCTAACATGAATTGAGTTGCTTCGTTGGAGAACAAACTAAACAGGGCTCAGCTTGAGGTTTGTCCTTGCCAGTGGTTGTGTTCGCGTCTGCCTGCAGCCTCGGCAAAGAGAAAACCTATTCATCAGGCTGGTATTTATCAGACTGCTAATCAACCTGATAACCTGCAGCTGTGCCTGCTGCTTGGCTGAGCCACCCTTCACTCTCCAACAACAGCCCTCTGCTAGACTCTGATTTCTTACAACATTAGCCTCCAGAGTAAATCCTTGAACATCCTCAAGGACTTGTTTTGTTTCTTCCCCCATTACACATGTTTTTTAGGACAGTGATTCTGGAAGCAATAGGTGGTTCACCACAGACGGCTAATATAGTGGTGTTAGGACTAAGATCTTAAATTTTGTTCAACTAATCTGAATGTTATCCTGTACTTTGGGCTCATGAAAAATAAATGGTTGGTAAGAAGTCTGAAGACGTAACTCTTTTCTATGACTGTAATCGGCTAAAAGTGAGGCTTATAGTGGCAATCTTGGAGATTTTCATTGTCTCCTAAGACTATGTAAAGTTGCACTTTACTACAATTGGGTTGAATGAGGCGCAAGGTGTCAGGCTTTGGCCAGTGCCACACATCAGCTGCCTGGAGAGAGCAGGGGTGGGGATGATGACGCCTTTGCAAATGCGATGATGATTGGCTGGGTGGGCGGATCATGCCCTGCTCATGCTGTCTCACTGCACGCTCTGACTACCAGAAACAACAAGACAGCGACAATGGCAATGAGCCAGGGAAATTAAAAGGTAGCGTTCTCAAACTGGAAGTACCAGCACTACTTCTCGCTCATTGAAATTAAAGGCAAGAATGTTTATGTAACATGCATGCTATGCCCAGGCGTCCGTTCCAGAAAGCAGGTTTTCCTGAAACTCTGAGTTTGTTAACCCTGAGAAGAGGGATACTCGGAGTTTTCCGTTCCAGAAAGAGAGGTAACTCAACCTTTAGGTCAGTTACCATAGTAACTAGGGGGATTCGACTTGATGTAGCCGCTTGCAGCGCGCTACCTAACGTGATGTATTGTGGGTTGAAAGCAATGCATGATGG